>NW_027507748.1:103317025-103917025 GCF_037356315.1 Lithobates pipiens
CTGTTGAACAAGCCCAGACATTTCCCCAGCTGTGCCACCCATCCAGGGGTAGAACATGGCTGTCTCAAGGGTTGCCCCATGCTCACTCAGAACACCTGATTGGCTCCCAGTGGTCCTATTGTCAGTTTAAGTCCTATACAGGAATTGCAAGGGACTAATATGAAGTTTAATTTCAGGTACATACAATAGTTGCATTAAAAAAATAAATGTAACAGATTATTTATTGCTACAGACCTGCATTAATGTGAGCCTTTTGTATGCTTGCTTGGAGTCCAGCTTTAATGGTCATGACAAATTAAACTTTATCTAAAGTCACTTTTTTTTTTTTTTTTAAGGTTTTGGATAGAGTGGTGAGGGGGATAGAACCCCTGTTAGTTTTTTGTTGCTTTTTGTGTACCTGCTAGGAAGATTTACTCTTTGTTTAAGGGGAAAAAAACAATTCTCTGGAATTGAGGAGATTTGTAACTGTTTAGTTTAGTGGGGAAACTTGTTCCAGTGAACACTGGTCTAAGAGGAGATTTAGGTTGCCGTCGGTGCAAATGCCATGTGCTTTGCATAGCGACACATCAAAAATGATCCCCGTCTCCTTCAGTGGGAGGTACTGCCCACTAAATGCGACCATTTAAATGATTGGGGCCTCACCCCAAACGCCCTGCAATCGTGTACAGTACACATGGTTTTGGAACAGTGTTGTGGCTTTTTAGCTGTTAAAACTGGTGATGAGGTGGCAGTGTGACATCTGGTCACCTTGTCAAATGCTCTTTAAAAAAGCAGTCCTCTGCAGAGGGTAAAGTTTGTGTAAATGAACCCTTACTTTTTATGTTTTGTATCTGCAGAATAGAAAGTGAAGGGAAATCTCCTCAATGGTGCACAAATGTAAAAGAAAACCTGACGGGTTCTAACCATTCCCCGCTCTATCCAACATAAAACTTGCCTTTAGAAATACATTTTGTGATAGTTCAACCAAATTATTTTAGCCTCAAGTTCACCTTTACAATTTTTCTCTGTTTTACTGGATATAATGCAAATAGTTTTTCTTAAAAACAAATATTTTTTCACACACTTTGCTGATTTGTTATAATAACAATTATATGTGCAGATCCATTGTGTCCCTACAAGAGACTAGCACAGCACTCAAATCATCGACTGCAGACACAGTGAACTATGCACTAAGGTATATGGACAGAGACCCTCTCATCATGCTCTTAAATTGGAGCCAAACCTATACTTTCAGTCTTTATAACATTTAACCTTGTATTAATGCATGCATATACACCAATCAGCCATAACATTATGACCACCCACCTAATATTAAGTAGGTCCCCATTTTGCCACCAAACAGCCCTGACGCACTGAGGTTTGGACTTTACTAGACCTCTAAAGGTATGCTGTGGTACCTGGCACCAAGCTGTCAGTAGGAGATTCTTTAAGTCCTGTAAGTTGTGCGGTGGAGCCTCCATGGGTTGGACTTGTTTTTTGTAGCACATCCCACAAATGCTTGATTGGATTGGAGATCTGGGGAATTTGAAGGTCAAGTCAATACCTCAAACTTGTTGTGTTCTTCCAAACCATTCTTAAACCATTTTTATTATCCTTCTGAAAATGGCCACTGCCATCAGGGAATACTGTTTCAGTGAAGGGGTGTTCTCGGTCAACAACAATGTTTAAGTAAATCACAGGTGTCAAAATAAGATCCACATGAATGGCAGGACCAAGGTTTCCAGGCAGAACATTGCCCAAAGCATTACACTGCCTCTGCCATCTTGTCTTCTTCCCATGCTGCATCCCGGTGCGATCTCTTCCCCGGGTAAGCGACACACATGCACCAGGCCATCCACACGATGTAAAATAAAATGTGATTCATCAGACCAGGCCACCTTCTTCCATTACTCAGTGGTCTAGTTCTACTTCTCACATGCCCATTGTAGGCAATTTTAGCTGTGGACAAGGGTCAACCCTGACTGATCTGCGGCTACCAAGCCCCATATGCAGCAAACTGCTTACCATATTCCACCCACTTTTCAGATAACTTTTTTAACAAGATAATCCATGTTATTCACTTTGTGTCGTGGTTATAATGTTATGGCTCATCCTCAACACCATAAATCATCTTTAATGATATTACTCCACTTCCATCTTTCAGTCTTTCTTTTTTTTTTTATCAAATCATTTATAAAGTGATTCGGCTAACCCAATCTAAATTGAATGAAACTTAAAAACTGTATTTTGTTAGCTTTCTCATCCTAATGTCTGTAGGAAGTGGAATCAAACTTTGTTTTCCAGTTTAAAAATATTTTTTTGTGATAGCTTAGATTTTGCCTATTTTGCAAATATATTGTAATGATCCCATTGCATACTTGCCAATAGTCCCGGCAAATTTGCCGAGACAATCACGAAAATCTAACCTGTATCCCGATTTTTTTAATATTGTCACAGCATTTGTCCCGAAGATTGGCTTTTGTCCCACCGGGCCAATCTGTCACTCCCCCACCTCCTTCAAGAAGTACTGCGGATTGCCAGCTGAGATGATCCTTCCGTTAGCATAGTGTTATGAGACACAGTGTGACATGACACTATGCTAATGGCTAATTATCTCGGCACAAGCTGCCTTTGTTAGTCTTACCGCCGTGGGGCTCAGGGAGACAGGCAGTGAGCCGCTGTGCTTCTCCAGTGAGGAAGGAGCAGGCGTGGCTGTTAGCATCACTGCTGCTCTGATCCCACCCTATGCCATGCTGCCTGCATGTTGGGGATGCCGCGGGTAGGAGCTGCTGGGAGCAATAGAAGGCTGTTTTTACAGCCCGTGGATGGTGAGTGGAACTCGGCTGGCCAGCAGGACCAGGTATGTGCTACCTTCTCACTGTTCCTAAACCATGACCTGGCTGTGGTGTTGCTCTATAAATAGAGAGCAAGGGCCACAGTGACACTGGCACACATATCAACACTGCTGATGTACACTGCCCTGCAACTTGCTGACTTCTGTACACTGCCCTGCAACTTGCTGACTTCTGTACACTGCCCTGCAACTTGCTGACTTCTGTACATTTCCCTGCATCCTGCTGACCTCCGTACATTGCGCTGCAACCTGCTGACCTCCGTACATTGCCCTGCAACCTACTGACCTCCGTACATTGCCCTGCAACCTGCTGACCTCCGTACATTGCCCTGCAACCTGCTGACCTCCGTACATTGCCTTGCAACCTGCTGACCTCCGTACATTGCCTTGCAACCTGCTGACCTCCGTACATTGCCTTGCAACCTGCTGACCTCCGTACATTGCCTTGCAACCTGCTGACCTCCGTACATTGCCCTGCAACCTGCTGACCTCCGTACATTGCCCTGCAACCTGCTGACCTCCGTACATTGCCCTGCAACCTGCTGACCTCCGTACATTGCCCTGCAACCTGCTGACCTCCGTACATTGCCCTGCAACCTGCTGACCTCCGTACATTGCCCTGCAACCTGCTGACCTCCGTACATTGCCCTGCAACCTGCTGACCTCCGTACATTGCCCTGCAACCTGCTGACCTCCGTACACTGCATAGTTGCCAGACGTCACAATTTGGTCTTTCTCTTTCTTTCTATCTTTCTTTCCTCTCTTTTTCTCTCCCCTTCCCTCCCTATCTTTCTTTCTTTATTTCTCCCTCCATCCTTCTCTTCCTTCTCCCTCCGTCCTTCTTTCATCTCTGACTCTAACCACACCTCATTTAAGCGACGTCCAATAGTTTAAACCACACCCATTTTCCGCCGATGCACGCACCCCTTTTTGCTTCTCCCCACCTATGCCACACCTACAAACGCATGCCCTCACCCCTAATTATGATACTTTGCCTACAGACAAAAGTGTCCCTATACATTTTTTTATAATGTTGCTAACTATGCCATTGTCTGCCAGAGAAATTGATGATAACCATGAGACTTGTGTCAATGCCTGTCAGCCCCCATCAACCAGTAAGATGTTTACTTTATGCCAAAAGGGTAAAAGCTGGTTGATTGCTAGCTCTGACAGTACTTGAGTGTATTCATTAATATTTCATAAAAGAAAATACAGAAGAACGAGTGTTAAATTAAGTACCCCTCATAGAAATTGATGACTTTTTCAACATATGTGAATGGGAATTCTTTAAATTTCAATTCAAGTAGTGCCCACAGATATAGCTGATCTACTTAAACAAATGACACACATAGTTGGTGTGGTGTATTCACTTTCGTGATCTAAAAGAACAAAAATGCAGATTTGACAGATTGAAAAAGTAAGTATACCCCCACTTCAAATCTAGGGGATTGGAATTGGGTCTCCTCTGAGAGTATGCCAATAGAACCTCACGTATTCATTCCTCAGACATCTAGGGTCTGGTGCTGTTTGCTATTGATATGTGTGGTGTTATGCCAAGTTTAAAAGAGCTTTCTAAAGCACCCACAAAGAAACTTGTGGATGCCTAGTCATTCCATTGGAAGAAAAATAATCTTAAAGTGGCATAGACTTCAAGCAGCTGTCTCGCTGTAGATAGCAAAGCTTGGAAAATACTTTCACTGCAATAAAAATGGCATATATTTAAGAGATGAATCAAGAATTTTACCCACTTATGAAACACTGAATATGCAATTTAGTTTTGGCCACCAGTCCTCAGGAAAGACTGTTGAATTACAAAGAGTTTAAGTAGATTACAGCCATTCACTCTTGAAAACATTTTTAATGCCGGCCATAGAAGGTTAAAATCTTGACTGGTTCAGCAGTAGCCAGCCAAGATTCGAACTGTGTATGGGCAGGCTGAATGTACCAAGTTGATCGATCAACTTTGGTACAACCAGCCTGCAGGATTTGGTACAGCCGCTAGCAATAATCAGTGTCTTCTCCCAGCGGGGAATGCCTCAGCAGGAGGAATTCCTGCATCCACACTGTATTGATGGAATCAAGTGAATCTCTTTCCTGCAACCCTCAGGTGCAGGAAAGACATTTTGCACTGTGTATGGCCAGCCTAAGAGTAGATATGAATATAATGTGCTAATATATCAAACATGTAAGGTCCCTGAAAAGGACGCACAGATTTAAAGGGGTTGTAAACCGTTGTGTGTTTTCACCTTAATGCATCCTATGCCTTAAGGTGAAAAAGCTTTGGACACCGAGCAGCCCATCAATCGCCCCCCCCCCCCGTTTTTCTCACCTGAGCTCACCCTCTCTGCCCGGAGTTCTCGGCTCTTGATTTGATAGATTGATAGCAGCGCAGCCATTGACTCCCGCTGCTGTCGATCAATTCAAATGACTCGGGGGTGGGACCGAGTCCGGCATTCTGTGTCTATGGATGTAAATGCTGGACTCAGGAGCGTGCCTGCAAAGTAACCCCCAGGGAGAACGCTTCTCCTAGAGGGTTTACCGATGCAAGGAGGAGCCGTGAGCGCCGTTAGGGGACCCCAGAAGGCGATGATCGGGGCCACACTGCAAAACTAACTGCACAGTGGAGGTAAGCATGATATGATTGTTATTAAAAAAACAAGGGTTTACAACCACCCCTTTAAGGTTAGATGAAAGGGGATCTAACCTGAGATTGTAGAAAGGGTTAACACTGTTAAAACAGTAAAACAAATGTGGAACCCCCCCCAGGAAGTGGTACTAGCTGAGAGTGTTGACAACTTCAAAAAACTTTTAGATGTCTTCCTCGGGAAGCAGAAAATGCAAGGCTATGGAAAGTGTTCGAAAATAAAAATCACACATACATACACACATGTAGGTTGAACCGAATGGACTTTTTTAAAACTTTATGTAACTGCCAATTTGTCCAGGACTGATTGGCCCAGCAATTTCATTTCAGTAGCTGACTATATGATACTAGAAGTCTCCAAAAGCCCCAACATTTCATTTTGATGTGTTCAGGTATCTTGCAACAGTTGAGGGTCAATGCACATGCAATATTACAGTTTGCCATTTAACATGGACAGGCCTTCTGATATACCTATCAATCAAAAATCGTTTTATGGTCTCAGTACCACTAAACGTGTTTACTGCAAACTAAAGACTGTATTTCAGAAGAAGAACCTCATAACAACTGTGTAGCATGGTCGTAGAAATGTTTTTGTTTGGGGTGGCTCTGCTTCTGCTTTAGGGTCTAGACAGTTTGTAGTTATTCATTCTGCATCAAAATATGCTTTATAAGAATGTAAAGCCATCTGTTAAAAAGTTGAAGTTGAACTGGAAAGGAGTCTTTTGATGCGTTTAATGATCCGAGGCACACTATCAAACTCACCCTAGGAATTGCTCAAAAAGAAGCAGAGGGATATGGACTGCCCTAGTCAAAGCCTTAAATTGATTCCCATTCAAATTTTGTTGGGGCATTTTTAAACAGGCAGTGCATGCAAGGAAACGTCACACTTTTTAACTGGGAAGTGGTCAGAAATGTCAGTCTGGTAGGCAGGTATACTGAATGCCTACAGAAAGACATTTCTGTTGCAGGTGGCAATGCCAGATTTTGATGCCAAGGGTTACTTACTTTTTCACAATATATCATTACATCTATTTTTGATTTTGGTTAATAAATTATTGAAAATGCACATTTTTCTTGTGGTATTGTTCAATTGTATCACCTTAATCTGTAGGCATTGTTTGAATAAAGATTGAATGTTTGTGTGTTCAAATTTGTTGAAAATGTAATCAATTTCCATGGTGTGTACTTCATTTTTCACATGATTGTGTAAAGACTTTAAAACCAAAAGGCACAAACATGAGCCCCATGCCAGCACACGTCATTAATCACATAATGCGTTTTTACAATTTAATGTATCATCGTATCACAGCACCCTTGTCCAGATCAAATGTTTATTCTGCTGACTGAGTCTGTCCATTGAGCGCCATTATACATGAATGGATCAGCTACAATAGTCACTTTACCTGCAGTATTCGGTGAACTTGTACATCTTGCCTTCTGGTCTGGGCTGAAGGGGCAATGGGGGAGTTTCTAACCCCACACAAAGAACATTTTAGTTAGGATCCTGTTTTTCTGTAAAGTGGAAACCATTAGCGTTATGGTTTACACAATCTACATTAATTGGATTATGAGCTCAGTTTACTAAATTGTAGTGCATGTGTTCTTTACCATTCATGTATTTTCAGCATGTGACTATTCTTTGTAGCTCTCATTGATTCTCATCAAGGAACACAATCATAGTCCTAGTCATAACATGGCAGATTACCATTTATAGTAGCTTAGTAAATGGAATTGAATTTACTAATAACATAACCATAATTTCAACCGCAACTTAAAGCTAAACTCCAGGCAGATATTGAAAAAAATAAATAAAACATTCCAGTTATCTCTTAAAGCAGGATTCCGGTTAAAAATTAATAAATAGCCCATTAAATAACAATAACATATTTTGCTGTAATATCCACCCTCACTCCAGAATCCCAGCATTTTCTTTATGTCCTGCCATGTACTCTGTCTGGTGACCAGCATCATTACATTTAAAAAAAATTAAATCGTGTATAAATATTTACCAAGGCACATTTATTTGTCTTTTATATCTGCCTAGAGTTAAGCTTTAACTAGAGCCAAATCATTTTTAGTAATTCTTGATAGAGTTAGCCGAGTGGGAGGACCTCTTTCAAGTGTTATTTCTCGCAGGAGGAGATTCGCCTCACCACCTGATTGGGTGCACAGGAAGTAAGAGGAAATCTCCAAATGGGACACAGATAAAAAAAATGAAATGCATTTTTAAATACAGCTTTGCAGAATGTTTATGTCTCCAGTTGATTACACATTACTAAAATTGATCACTGTTGGTTGAGTTGAGCCTTGCTATCAGTTTGCTATTGTTAATACATCTATGGTAACAGTGACTTCAACAGATCTTTAAAACAAAAACTAAAGAGAAATATTCTTAGCTTCATGACATCAGTGGACCATCATTCATGTGTGCTGAACTAGAGGTGGATTCGGTTTTGACGCATTTCGAAAGATCCCACCTCCAATCTCAATGAAAGAGTGAAGAAAGTGCTGAGGGATAGGCGAGATGGTTGAACAGTCATCCAGGTTTTAAGTCCATTCATTTTTATTTTTGTTTTATTATTATTGAATTCTACACTGTATGTAAAAAGCAATCAAGCAATGGATGTACGTGTGATCTTATTTTTCTTTTTTTTTATTATATATAAATATCTAACTAACTTTTTATACAGTCTCCTGAGAAATATCAGTTATAAGATGCCCTGATATCATTATGCAAATGTAAAATTTAGATATTTAATATGTTGAACCTTTTTTCAGGTTACCAACAGACTCAGTCAAAGATCTCCAGTCTTGTTACAATGCTAAATTTCATCTCATTTTGAAGTAAGTTGTTATGTCAAATAAATCTAAAATGTTTTTGATTGGTCTCTTCTAGTTACATATATAGAGGCTAACAGAACAGGTTATATAGGTACATTGCTAATTGATAATACCATTGATAATTCTCAGCTTTCCACCACAAGCAACCAGATTTCAATATTTTCTAGTTCAGCAACAGGTGGGTCATGTTTTTTGTGAATGATCACAATGTGAAAGAAGTTTACCAATTATTTCACTTGTGATTTTGAAGACTTGCAGCCATGGAAATGGCTTTCTGAGCCCACCAGTAAAGAGTGTGTGTAACACTCAAATTCCGAAAGGAACAATGGGTCTGTACTATGAAAACTGAAGAAAATGTGTCTCTGTTGACCGTGTTAAACAGTCAGATTACTTGTTGCATTTGATTGAAGCGGATTACTGTGTGCAACATTTTCACTTTTTTATTCCAGTTTTCATAGCAATAAGTCATATCTATTCTACCCATGGCTTGGCTGCACTGTTGACAGTTCTGAACTTGCTACTAATGATTTTTTTGATGTGGTGTTACATTTCCTATTCCTTTTGATATTAGATAAGTTATTTTGAAATGGGTAAGATGTGAAATTATTTCATGTGAGTGGAGAGAAATGGAAGCTTTTTTTTCTAGTAAACATGATTAAAATCCGTTTTGTGCTTTTGTACAATGTGGAATAATTGAAAATGACATTAAAGCAGATCTTCACTGCATCTGAGCACCACAAACCAAATCAGTTACATTTTTAACCACCTTCCCTGAAAGCATTTACCCCCTTAATGGCCAGGCCATTTTTTGCAATACGGCACTTTCTCTTTAACTGACAATTGCGCGGTCGTGCGACATTCTGCCCAAACAAAATGTCCCACAGATAGAGCTTTCTTTTGGTTTTTGATCACCTCAAATTTATTCATCAGTTTAGGCCAATATATGTATTGTTCTACATATTTTTGGTAAAAAAAAAAATGCAATAAGCGTATATTGATTGGTTTGTGCAAAAGTTATAGCGTCTACAAACTATGGGATTGATTTATGGACTTTTATTTATTTTTGTATTGTTTTTACTGCTAATGGCGGCAATCTGCGTTTTTTATTTTATTTTTAATTTTTTTGGGTCGGACAAATCTGAGACCCCAAGTGACACTTTTTGGGGACCAGTGACATTCTTGGTGATCAGTGCTAAAAAAAATGCACTGATCAATGTATAAAAGACAATGGCAGGTAAGGGGTTAACACTAGGGGGCGATCAAGTTATTAACTGTGTTCCTTGGGTGTGTTCTAACTGTGTATGGGGGATGAGATTACTGGGACAACACAAAGAATCGCTGTTCCTGAACACTGGGAACAGCAGATCTCAGTATTGCTGCCTGTCAAAATGGGGATCTGCCTCGTTTACATAGGCAGACCCCTGTTCTGCCTCTTTGTACTGTAATTGCGGGTGGCCAGCGGACATAGAGTCCGCCAACCCCCAGGCATGCTCCCGCGTGCCCACTGTATCTGGTGCATGGACCGATGTACAAGTATGTCTGTTTGCGCAGCTGGGCCACCCTGCCACAGTATGTGGACAGTCCTAAAGTACACCCCCACCTCATCCATCCATGTCTCCATGCTTTATTTTGTTCAGAAATCACTTTGAAAAACAACCTCCTAGCATTTCTGGCTGTGGCCATCTTGAGTAGATGAAATCATGTATTTATTACAGGTACTTTTATAGTGCTGTGATCACCTCATTTAAAGTCCCACGGGCTAAGCTTGTTGTACTTTACTTGTACATTGTACATCCACATCAGTCCCTGCCCTCAAAGAGTTTACAATCTAAGGTGGCATTCACTCCCTGGAAACCATCTGCCCTTAACTCAAGCATGCATGCAGAAGAGTGTGCTTAGCTAAGAAAACCCCTCCTCCTCTCCTCAAGATTCCTGGGATGTACCGTCATCATTTTGCTTTGGCAAGAAACCAGAAAGTAACTGATGTAGAAAAAAAAATAAAAAAAACATTTAAAAGAAGTAAATATTATATACCTATCTGTCTATTTACTAATGGTAGCAGCATGAGGATTAAAAATAATCAATGTTGATTGGGAGTTCCACTTTAACATCATAATTCTCACAGCATAATGGCTACACACTTATTGTTGTCGTAGTCTGTTCAATTCTCAGTAATTTTGTGCTTTTGAGGAAATAGATACAAGAACAAAAGGATCAGCATTTCTGAATAATACTGGAGGAAATGAGTGTTGAATGATAGGACTGTATGGTATTTTGTTATGAAGACTCAGAAATTATTTATTTTTTTTATTTATTTTTTTTATTTATTTTTTTAGTCATCTGCAGTTTTTTTTTTTATATGAATATGAACTTCGTTAAAATTTAGGATGAGGTGCAGTTTTAAAAATTATAGGAATAACATTCCTAAAATGTTAGCTTTTTTCGTTCAGTGTTATCAGGATCAGAGGTATTCTGTGGTCTCCCTCACAGAATTCGATTTTTGTGTTTGATCAACACACAGGTCATCATGACCATCAATACGTTCAGTACTATTGGTGCTGCCTGAAGGAGGTGACGGTGTTTATGGCCCTCAGATCTCTGGGCCAGGTGGTTTGCTATGAGAAGACTTCAGTCTGTTGGCAGTGTCAAATTAGCATTGGCACTTAGACAATGATAACCGTGATGAATGAAACAGCAAAGGTCATCATTGCTGGGGCAACCTTGCTTTTGTATCAGACACATCCATACATAATCCACATACTCCTATAGATTTGGAAGCAAGTCAAGAACAGAAAAATGGCTGAAGTCTAAAGATCAGTTTGGGATGTGCTTTAGACACATTTACCGATTTTTGTATGCTGGAACCAAAGCAGCAAAACGCAATGCCCAGCAAACGCAACAATAAATACAAGTGAACACTGCTCTCCAGATGCTTTGGGAAAAGCTTTAGAGACACATTCCTTATGGTTGTGAAGCACTTCTGTTTTAGTTTGTGTCCTGTTCACACAAACTACCCTGCGGTACTGCACACTTTACCACAGTGTTCTGTAGTGTATGTGTGTTGGCATTCATTTTAACTGGCACCCAGCAAACATGGCCAATGCACTAGGACTTTATTGTTCTACACCACATTTGTTCAAACACAGCCCACGTTTCTGTGCCATCCGACTTTGGTTTAGGTTATTGTCTTTTTCCACAAAAAGTGCCCAAAAAGCAGCTAAATAGTTGCACCTATACATCGTGGCAATTAGAATGAACAGCTTCTTGGTTTTGTGTTTAATTGCAATAGGGGGGGCATTCTTTCTTCTGTACCTAAAGCATATGTTTTTTTATAATGTGTAGTTTTTTCAAATTTAAATTTTTTGTTGAGGGAAAAAAAACATTCCCCTCTGGGTGATCAATGTGCACTGTAAGAGTTTTAACAAGCATGGAAACGGATTCCTACCACTTTCTGTTCTGAAGAAAAGGCGGTTTGTTTCACTGTTTTCTTTCTAGACAGATTTCCAAATGGGAGGGTCTGTGTCCATTATAACCACCTGGTGCAATTTCAGTGTTTTAATAAAGAACGCTGCAGTGTCTGCATTCTTGTAGAAGTAGGTAACCACTAAAGAGGTTGTAGACCTCCAAAAAAAAACACCCCTGCAAGACCGTCATTAAAGAGCTAGTATGCATTGCATACTAGCTCATTATCAAATGCTTACCTCAGAACGACGCCCTGAATCGGCATCGGCACTCTGAGTACATGGCTGACATCTTCCACCAGAGTTACTTTCGGGTTCGTGATTTGTGATTGGCCAGAGCCGCGATGATGGCACTCCCAGTCACGGCACCAGCAGGCCGTTTCTTCAGTGCTCATGTGTCCATGACATTGGCAGCAGGGCATATACTGAATATGTCCTGAACTGTGCAAGTTTAGGAGATATTCGTGGTACCTACAGGTAAGCCTTGTTATAGGCTTACCTGTAGGTAGAAGTGGTGTAACAGGGTTTAAAACCACTTTAAAGGGTAAGTTCACCGTTACAGAAAAATCTGTAAAGTGAACTTCCCAGGGGAGTACAGAGCGTCCTCCAGGTTGTCCTATTGCATTGCATTTTCACATTGACCTCAGCTGGAAATGTAAAGGACATTTTTAATAACACTGTAAATAACCAGATGGTTTGTGTAGTAATTTGCTTTACTTTGACAGATCTATAAGTTTGTTCAGTAACCTAATTTTGTAAAAAGTTGAGTCCTACTAAAAAAAAAAAAAACTGAATATAGGAATTACCTTCCTTGTTTGCAGGATTGTTTATTCTTAAATTATAAGTATACTTTTTATGGTGGGATGATTCCATCTGCCAAGTAGAGTCAGGTGGTAGTATATAGTGTGTATATCTGGGTAGAGATGTTCGTAGTTTTGATTTGAGATTTACAGTAAACATTAGTGCTGGTGTTATTAAACAATATTGTGCCCTGGAGGAAAACTTTTCCTGGAGCTTCACTAGATGGCTTTCCTGACTTGAGCAGGCTGTATGGGATAGCGAAGATTGCTGTCTGATCGGGTGTTGGGGAGTTGGGCCACATCATCTGTAAGAATGATGAACGATTGGTCTCTCTCATTGTGAGATGATCATGTGACTCTGCCAGGAGACGTGCGTAAATCTCAGAAGCTTTTGTGCCATAGGTTAAAGAATAAAAAAAGGAATTGTTCTGGCTGTCTATTATACTAGACACGCATATCTATTTATTGGACTCTTTCACAAGGCCACATATGTAATTGCATTCTCACTTTAAGGTTTACAGCTTTGTGCGAGATGTTTATTTACTTTGCACGACAGCCTTCCCAGACATGTTCTGTTCACTGGAAGTTGTATATGGTTATGACTGACAAGCTCATTGAATGCCATAAAGGTGAGATCATTGCTATCGGTCATAATGCAGGTTAAAGCTAAACTCCAGCTTTGCCTTCAGTCTTTCACAGCTGTCTTCTCTCCTGTACTGAAATAGTTTTCTCCAGTTTTTACTGCACACTGTTAGTGTCTCATAATGTACATTAGAAGCTGCAGCAAGTCAGATTCCACCTTATTTCCTGACTGGAGGTTATGTAGCATCCTCTAGCTCTTTCCTCCCCAGCCTTAAGCATGTAAACGCG
This sequence comes from Lithobates pipiens, assembly GCF_037356315.1. Classification (NCBI taxonomy): domain Eukaryota; kingdom Metazoa; phylum Chordata; class Amphibia; order Anura; family Ranidae; genus Lithobates; species Lithobates pipiens. The sequence continues at coordinate 103,330,475 of NW_027507748.1, forward strand.
GGCTGAATGTCTGCTTCTGTTGAATGCGCATGCTGGAAAACCAGCAGCCGCCCGACTCCTGATCAGCGCTCTCAGCCAGTGACCGAGAGAGCTGATTGGACTGTTCTGGCAGGGGGGGGGGGGGTTGGGTGTTTGTCCCCCTGTCGGAACACAACAACTCAGCGGTGGAGAACGCTGTACTAACATCAGATGCTTGTCAGAGCTGACCATTTTTTTTGTTCAACCCACTGGGTTGAATAAAAAAAAAACTGTTCGTGTGAACCAGAATTTGCTGTCCCTGACCCACCACTTTTATTTATTGAATTTAAGTTTTTTCAGTCATGTATTGCCAGCATACTAATGCATCCTGTCTGGGAATCCCTACTTCTCCATACTGATATTAACCCATGAAAGCATTTTGATTTTAACCCATATAGTCTCCCAAGAAACAGTTGACTGCTTGCATCAGGCAGGGTGCTGTGATATTTCAGGAAGATATATGCAGCACCCTTCTAGCTCCTCCCACCAGCCACAATCTGCCTGCATTGCATAGAGACCCAGGGATGCCAGGTGACTAAATGTATGTAATGAAAACATGTTTTATTACACAAATCACTAGTATGTTCACCAAAAAGAGGAAGTTTCGCTTTAAGACCTCCTCTGCTACATTTGGCAGATCATTTTTTTTTCTGGGGGAGAGTGCATACCTAGCTTTGACCTGCTCCCACTCAGATAGCCCAGGCGATCCTAGCAGAAGTTGAAGTTCTCCTCTCCCCCTCGCCGCAATCTTTTGAGACACATCACAAGTCCCAGAAGATGCAGGACCATTCTTAAAGCGCAGCACAGCACAGCCAGCTAGCCATATTTAAGATGCTGGCGCCAGGAATTCAAAGGCTAGTGAAGAACTTGCCTGGGTTTAGGATGACACTGGATCCCTGGACAGATAACTGTCCTGTTAGTAAGTCAGCTGCTGACTTGAATTGTTTATATTCCTCCTAGAGTGGAGAAGCGTTTTAATGGGGGGAGGGGTGGGGGGCAGGACAGGCCAGGCAAAATATAATCAGATTACACCTCTGCTTTAAATATTTTACACAAGATTGCATGAAATGGCTGTTTGCTTATATACCAAGGTGTTGGTTGAAATAGTTTGTTTTATTACTCATTCATGCATTTGTTCTTTAGTAATGTTTTCAGATGATTTCCTGTGTAAGTGATCAGACTATTGTCCAGCAGGAAGCTGCTCTTTGATAAATCTTGCTTAGCTTTGCACCCAGTTTCCTTTAACCACTTAAGCCCCGGACCAATTTGCAGCCAAAGGACCGGGCCCCTTTTTGCGATTCGGCACTGCGTCGCCATTACTGACAATTGCGCGGTCGTGCGACGTGGCTCCCAAACAAAATGGGGTCCTTTTTTCTACAAACTGAGATATTTTTTATGGAATTTATAGGTTTTTTTTTTTTTTACTAGTAATGGCAGCGACTTATAGTTGGACTGCAACAGCGTGGCAGACACTAAGGGGTTTATTTACTAAAATAGTGCAAAATCGGCCTCACTTCTGCATAGAAACCAATTGGCTTCCAGGTTTTATTGCCGAAGCTTAATTGAACAAGCTGAGGTTAGAAGCTGATTGGCAGCAGATTCTGAGTGCACCAGCCTTAGTAAATCTACCCCTAAGTGACACTTTTTTGGGGACCAGTGACACTAATACAGTGATCAGTGCTAAAAAAAAATGCACTGTCATTGTACTAATGACACTGGCAGGGTAAGCCGTTAACATCAGGGCAATCAAAGGGTTAAATGTGTCCATAGGGACTGCTTTCTAACTGTGTGGGGGTGCTTTAACTGTAAGAAGACCGAATTCCATGTTCCTGCCTAGCAGAAAAAAAGATCTGTCTTCTGTCACAGAACGGTGATCTGCCTTATTTACATAGGCAGACCGCCGTTCTGTCTGCCTCGGGAGCGATCGGCGGGTCCCAGGGATTGGCTCCTGCTGTGTCCAGTCACAGTGAGAGCAGGTCGCGGGCAGCGTGTGTGCACACCCCAGATTCTGGAGAAAAAAGTCACATACATGTATCTGATTTCGTGTTAACCACTTAAGCCCTGGACCATTTGGCTGGCCAAAGACCAGACCACGTTTTGCAATTTGGCACTGCGCTTTAACTGACAATTGCGCGGTCATGTGACGTGGCTCCCAAACAAAATTGACGTACTTTTTTCCCCACAAATAGAGCTTTCTTTTGGTGGTATTTGATCACCTCTGTGGTTTTTATTTTTTGTGCTATAAACAAAAAAAGAGCGAAAATTTTGAAAAAAATGCAATATTTTTAACTTTTTGCTATAATAAACATCCCAAAAAAAAAATGTATTTTTCCCCTCAGTTTAGGCCGATACGTATTCTTCTACATATTTTGGATCGTTTTATTGCATTTTTATAAAAAATTTTTTTTTACTAGTAATGGTGGCGATCACTGATTTTTATCATGAGTGCGACATTATGGCGGACACGTCGGACAATTTTTGGGACCATTGGCATTAATACAGCGATCAGTGTGATTAAAATTGCATTGATTACTGTAAAAATTTCACTGGCAGTGAAGGGATTAACATTAGGGGGCAGGGGAGGGGTTAATATCTATCCTGTTTTGTGTTCTAACTGAAGGGGGATGGGGACTGTGCAGGGAAACTAACAGATCGCTGTCCATACTCTGTATGGAGAGACGATCTGTCAGTTCCCTGCTCAGAGAACCGGAAACTGTGTGTTTACACACACAGCTTCCGGTTCTCCGTGTGCCCCGAGTGGGGTGATCGAGACCGCCGGGCACTTGCATCGGCTTGGGGAGTGGCCGTTTATGCTACCGACATAGCATAATGGCGATTTGTGCAGCCGAACCATGCTGCCGCAGTACAGATGCGGCAGCTGGTCGGTATTAAATGGCCGCCCCATTGCAGTAAATGTACGTGGGGCGGTCCTTAAGTGGTTAAACACAAAACGGTGCTCTATTTATTTATTTTGGTTCAATAGACTTCAATGCAAAAGCTGCAGAGAAGCATGTAGCTCAATTTTTACAATTCGCGTTTAAAAAAATAAAATAAAATGCAAAACGCAAATCACTGCAAAATCGCTTGTGCAAGAACGCACAGCAAAAAGCACTGCAGAAACTATCAAAAGTGAACTGCATAGATGTGACCCAACCTAAGAGGGTTTTATCCTATTCTGACTATTCCTTTCTTTAAAGCCACTTTCATACTGAGGCGCTTTACAGGTGTTTTAGAGTTAAAAATAGTGCCTGCAAAGCACCTCTCCTGTCACTCCAGTGTGAAGGCCCGAGTGCTTTCACACTGGAGCGGTGCGCTTGCAGAGTGGGAAAAAATTCTGCAAGCAGGATCTTTGGGGTGGTTTGGGAGCAGTGAATACACTGCTCCCAAAACGCCCCTGCCAGGGGGCAGGGCTTTTAACCCTTTCTTTCGACCGCTAGTGGGGGTTAAAAGCACCCGAGTAGTGTCCGAAAAGTGCCACTAAAACTACGGTAAAGTGCGGCTAAAACTAGCGGCGCTTTATGGCTAACGCGGCCGCCGCTTCGTTGTGAAAGTGGCCTAACTCAAGGTAGTTGGGAGATGGCAAGACATGTCTGTACTGCTTTTGAGACTTTGAGGTGGAGGTGTCACAAAGCCCACCTACGTTGTATGCATAACTATACTGTACTTGTTGGAGATGATGTGAAATTATCTACCTGAAGCAGTTGCCCCTCTGGATTTGGAGTATACAGTATAGGCGCAAGGGCTTAAAGTGGTTGTAAACCCTTACAAACCACTTTGACCTACAGGTAAGCCTAGATTAAGGTTTACCTGTAGGTCCATGAAATATCTCCTAAACCACAGCTCCTAAGTCACAGCTGCGCCGTAGACAGCAGCGTGCATACAAACTATTTTAGTAGCCCATTATGCTTTACCTTTGCAGGGAGACAAAGAGGAAGTAAACCCATTAGGGTTTACTTCTTCTTTAAAGAGGAAGAAATGAATTGTATTAAAAAAAATAAAATAAAAAGCAACCTGCAAGGCAAAGGCATAATGAGCTAGTATGCATAGCATACTAGCTCATTATGAATAACTTACCTGAGAACGAAGCCCCTGAAGCGGTCCTCCGCTAAACTAGTCCACACCATGGTTTGCTTGTGGTACTTCCTTAGTTTGCTTTTGTGTGTGATATGCATTGTAATGTAATGGTTTGTGTAACGCTAGCCATTTCTTCAAGCACTTTTACTAATAATGCTGCTGTTCCACAGTGCGTCTGATATTGAGCCGTTTATGTGTGAAGACTACAGGAAGCAGTCTGCATTTCTTGCCAGCAGCAGGATAGACCTACCGTACGGAACACGAAAAGGAGGCAAGTTGTCTTTTTGCTTTTACATCTTTGTAGTTCCAATTAGTTTTTTCTTGCTTATAACATTTCTCTGCTATACAGAAAATAAAAGAAAGTTTTTATTGCTGCTTGTATCCTTGTTGTAAATTTTTTCCCATGTTTCCTGTCTAGGCGACATGATTGGACATGTCCCCATTGCAATAATTGGCAGTAATTAAAAGCTGGCAGAGCTTCTTTTTTTTTTTTTTTTTTTTAAATCAAACTTTATTGAAAAGAGAAACATGAGAAGGAAACAGTGCTATAAACACCATTACAAAGATCAAGAAAAGGAAGGATGATTCTCGTATCTAAACAAAATCAGTATAAAAAATAATTAGAAGTGCTTGCCTCTAAGGCAAACTAATGAAAGGTAACAAAGTATGTAGTACCTATAGCCATATAGTTCAGTATTAAAATAACATATAAAGTCAGCAATACCAGTTGTTTGATAGCCAGTAGCTCATAGTTGTATAAATTAAGTAAATGCAGCAGGTGATATAATGTATGCACAAAGTAGACACTTATGTAACCACTAAGTCATCATCAATGCATGTAGAAGTATGGTCTAACCTTCTGTCCCAGATCCTATGATATTTAACCGTGTACATTCTATGGATGTAAATAACTTTCTTCTATGGCAGTGTAAGGTTAACAGCAGCCACCCAGTTCTGGACTGTTGGGTGCGAAGTCCTGAGCCATACTCTAGCAATCAACATCCTAGCCATAAAAAGTGTTTCTTGCAGGAAAATATGTAGATCAGGGATCCTCAAACTACGGCCCTCCAGCTGTTGCAAAACTACACATCCCATGAGGCATTGTGAAACTCTGACATCCACAGACATGACTAGGCATGATGGGAATTGTAGTTCCTGAACAACTGGAGGGCCATAGTTTGAAGACCCCTGATGTAGATGTTTGTCACTGTTCGGAATGGGGGGCAGACTCGAGAGGCACTACTTGGGGCACAGGGTTAATGGAGGGCCCCTCCGATCTTGTAGGAATCGAACCACCTGTGCCCAATAGCCTTGAATGAGAGGGCATGACCATATCAAATGGTAAAAAGTGCTGCTTGTCTCGCTACATCTGGGCCACAAAGGGCTATAATGTGGCCGGTACCTAGATAGACAAATGGGGGTTCTATACAAAATAAACAAGTGAGTGAGGCAGTCAGAGTTTTGGGGAGACTAGCTTACATTATTAAAGCACATTGTCCCATTCTTCATCCTCCAGCTCCCCCATGCCAACCACCCATCGGGTTTGACAAGTTAGGTTAGCTGACGGAGCTTTTAAGCAGATTCTAACACCCCAGTAATAAAAATATCACAGATTTGGTAGAGTATACCATAACTCTTGGCAAACATAAAAGCAAAAAGATTTACCTATCCGTTTCTTTTCAAGTCATTAAGTGGAGCTTTAACCTAAGGAAATAAAATTGTCTGACAGACAGAATTTTTAATGCAGACATGCTTTGTCTTTTCGGCATTAACCCTTTCGCTGCCAGACCCTGTGCTACACTTTTAAACGCAAGTGGCCAGACCAATTTTGCAATTTTTCCATCGCCTTCTTATTTTTCACTTATAGCTTTCAGAGTTTAAAATTCCCCACAAACCATATATTTTTTGAAAGCACATGACCTGTAGAATAAAAAAAAAAAAGGTACTACTGATTTTTAAGGCCCCACGGTATTTGCGCAAATGTTTATCAAAACAATATGTTGCCTAAATGGATGGGGCCTTAGTAGGAATTTAGCAGGAATTTTGTAAGTTATGTTGTGGTTTTATGTGCAATTAAGGATTTTTTTGCGTTTTTTTTTTTTTTGTGAAAATAGTGATTTGATAAACGTTTACGCAAGTATTGTGAGGCTAAAAAAATCAGTAGCACCTTATTTTTATTCTACAGGTCCTGCTAAATTCCTACTAAGGCTCCATTCAATGGGGTGTGCTACATCATATGTCCATAGAGGGCTGTGTTTATGCTCACGCGGATGCACAGGTGTTCTGTGCATCCCTGTGCAGGCAGTCCTATTCATGTCAGCTGTCTTATTTAGACTTGCAGTTAGGGGCGGCAAAAATGTGTGATTGAGCAGTGTTTTTTGTCACCTGCCAAGTGCCCCCCACCCCCCCCAAAAAAAAAAAAAGTCAACAGTTACAAATACTGTAGCTGCTGACTTCTCATACACTTACCTGTCCAGGGATCCATTGATGTCAGCATCCGAGCCAACTTTAATCGGCTTCGGGTGCAGATGCTGGCATCTTCACTAGGGGAAACTGGCCGTGAAGCCTTCCGGCTTTACAGACAGTTTTCGTTCTGCGCATGAGTGAGTCGCACTGCACTTTGTAAATGGTCCCACATTCTTCTTATAAAAAAAAAAAAAAAATCTTGCTACATCGGATTTATGTTGGAGATGTGGTGGTCAGCTTAGTCATTTGATCACGGGCATGGTTTGGCCAGAGAACCCAGAAGTTGCCTTCTTATCCATGATCCCGGGATCATTCCAATCTTTTACGATGGGAATATTACGATTTCTGCTGATAGCGGGGAGAGCATTGGTCCCTAGATATTGGAATCCTTTGCAATACCATCAATCTGAGAATGAGTAGTGGAAATGAATAACATCATGCGCATGGAAGAGGTGATAGCTTCAGCGAATGATAAGCACACTAAGTTTAGGGGTGTATAGACCCCTTGGATAGAATTTCTTGATTCTCCTTCTCTCTTGCTATATCTAAGTGAATAGACATTGACACTGCATCCTGAAAGGCCTTACTGGGTTGTCTCTTTGGGATAGACAACATGGGACAATAGATCCTTCAAGCCATCTTGAGTGCTATATTTGGCAGACACATCCCAGAGAACGCCATCCTGACTTTTGATTTTTTATTTTTATTTTATTTTTTTCCTTTTTTCTTTTTTTCCATCATAAGTTTTTTTCTTTTGAAGGTGGAAAAAAGTGGATTCAAAGGTAATGTTATAAACATGTCATTGGTTTGGAATAATGTTTCTTAGTCATCATGAGATAAGAGGATGTGATATAAAGCATAGATATATTATTTATACCATGTAAATGTAAACGTAAATGTTTTTTTATTATTGAGAGTGAGCCACGCTTCCCTCCCTCTCTCTCCGGTGGTATATTTTCTATTTGTTTTGTTTTTCTTTTCTTGTATAATTCCCCCAAAAAATGAATTATATGGACATAGTAAACACAGTTTATTGTCTGCCAGTGATGAAAGAATGCAGGAGCGATCTGTAACGATTGCTGACCGCATTCTTTCAGGAAAGGAAGTGGGCTGGTAAAATAGGTTTACCAGCCACCCCCCACAACAGCTAGCGGGAGGGGAAGGAGGGAGAGCTGGCTAGCAGCATAGAGGGGGCGCTCGGACATCGGGGAGGTGGAGGAGCACTGAAGGGGGGTCGGAGCAGTGGGCTTGGGGGGGTGGTTTAAAAAAAAAAAAAAAGATCGCTCTGTGTCTGACCTGCAGCATGGAAAGCCGACGGGAGGTAGGAGGAGGGAGAGACGGCTAGCAGCTGCAGGGCAGGCGGCATCTGAGCTTTAGGCAAGTAGGGGGACACTGGAGAGGGGTTGGAGCAGCACAGGGGGTATCTTTTTGCAGGGCAATCCTCTCTGTGGCTGCCCTTCAACACAAACAGCCAGCGAGAGGGAAGAGGAGAGAGTCTGACAGCTGTAGGACAGCCAAAGAGGGATCAGAGTTTGTGGGGGGAGGGGGGGGAGAGAGAATCAGAGCAGGTAAGGCAGGGTAAGGAAGAGTTAGAGTGAGGGAAGGGCACTTTAGATGTCAGCATAGGCGAGTGAAGGGGCGGGAGACACAGCGGCAGAGCAGCGGTGGCAGGAGGGGGGGTCACATTTTAGGTAAATTGCTCTGACCAATGGCTTGTCAGCCACTGATCAGAGTTATCAGTTTGTTCAGCAGTGTCTGCTGAACAATTATGCGATAAGTTCATGGTCACTGAAGTGACCATGAGCTTATAGCAGAAGGAGAAATTATTAGGTCCATATGGCGTATGGACCTGCCACCTGAAAGCAGTGCTGTAGGTCCTTACACCTTACGGACCTGGCAGCGAAAGGGTTAAAGCTTACCTGCATTAAAGCTACTTATGTGCTTGTCCACCCCTGTACAGTGAGCCATGCATGTGCAGCTCGCTGTACGAATTTGGCAGTGCCAAATTTGGTGGAACTCCTGTACATGCACCACGGGGTGACGTCATCCCCGCCTGACCGATGACAGCGACCACTGTGTCCTCAGGAGACAGCTGATCACAGAATGAGGTAAAGAGCCAATCAGCAGCTCTTTAACACGTGATCAGCTATATCCAGTCACAGCTGATCACAATGTAAACAAGCCGGTTGTCTGCACTTATTTCCTCATGCTGCCAGCATGAGGAAAGGAGTGGAGAGCCGATCTGTCTTGTATAAAAGGGACGTCTACACCGATAACACTTATCAGTGCATTCCCAACATTGCCCATCAATGCTGCCAATCATTGTCCATCAGTGTCATCTACCAGTGCCCATCAGTGCCGCCTATCAGTGTAGCCTCATCTGCGCACTTTCGTGAAGGAGAAAATGACCTCTTTACAAAATTTTCTAACAGAGTATGAAAAACGTTTTTGTGTTTTTTTTTTTTTTTTTTTAAATGTCAGTCTTTTTTTTGTTTCGCAAAAAAAAAAAAAAAAAAAGAAAAACTCAGTGGTGATTAAATACCACCAAAATAAAGCTCTGTGTGAAAAAAAAATTCATATGGGTACAATGTTGCATGACCACCCAATTGTCATTCAAAGCGTGACAGCGCTGAAAGCTGAAAATTAGCCTGGGCAGGATGGGGATGTAGACAAGTGGTCAGCATGAGGTCACTTATAGGAAAAACCATACCTGCTAAAAGAAAAGTGAATTTACTCCCCTTTTCAGCAGCCCGCGTTTCACTGCTCCACCACACTCTGTAGTTTCTCCCTCCATCTCCTACAATACTATGACTCAAGCCAGCTCCAGGAACCACTGTAGCTGTGCATAGTAACCAATCAGCTTCTAGATTGTATTTTCAAAGCTTAATTAAACAAGCAAGTTAGAAGCTGATTGGTCACTATGCACAGCTGCACCAGGTTCTGTGTGCATCAGTTTTAGTAAGTCTCCCACTATGTTTCAAGACATGGGAGGCCTACAAAGGTAAGTGTATTCACTCTTTCTTACGGTTTTCGGATACAAGTGACCCTGCTCTGACAGTCGTTTTATTGTTCAGTTCCCTACACCTGAAATAAAAAAATTAGGTTGTTGTGGGCCTGTCTGCTCAGTAAACTGGCTGAAGGTGGGCTTACTGAAGGATGAAAGCTCAAGATAGAAGTCATGAATGTGGTTATCCTCGCTAGTATCTCAAAAAATGATCCAGGAAGTTGAGCAGTGACACATTTGCAGATTTGCATTCTGTGAGAAATGCCATCCTGTTGTGCCATGCAATCACGTAGCCTTGGAAGGAGTATGTGACTTACGGAATCTGTGTACCTGCCAAAATAATTATTTTATCTGTTTCTTCTGTTTGCTCAACTGTTTGCCTGGTCTTTCGATAACCACCTAGAAACTGAAACTGAGTTTTGGAATTGGTTTGTTTTTTTGTATCCATAGAGCTTTGAAGAAACCTTTGCGGTCTGGGGATGAAATGGCACCACCCATTTACCTGCATGTTTTCTTGTAGTATATTTCCCCCACACATTCGATTTTTTGAGCATTGAGGTTTCCTAGTAAAACAAATAATGTGGCTTTCAGAAGTATCAGTATGACTTTTCTTTAAAGCAAAGATTCATGGCAAGGGGGTTATCTTTGTTATTCAATCGATTATGTTCTGTTTAAATTTTATTTTCAAGGCATGATAGACTTTTTCGAAAGCATGTATTGATCTGAGTTACTTCTGTTCAATAAATGTATACTTTCTGTTAGACCCCTTTCACACTGGGGTGGTTTTCAGGCGCTTAAGCCCTGGAAATGGCCTCTGTTAAGCGCCTGAAAACCGCCTCCCAGTCATTTAAGTGTGACTTTTCACACTAGCACAGTGCGTTTTGCGGGACGTTCCAAAAAGTCCTGCAAGCAGCATCTTTGGGACAGGTTGGGAGCTCTGTATTTGGTGGTCCCAAAATGGCCTGCCCATTGAAAATAATGGGCAATGCTTCCGAAGCCTCTGAAACCGCAACGCGACAGTTTTTAACACCTTCTTTGCGGTTAAAAGCCCCCTGCTAACGGACAAAAAGCTCTGCTTAAACAGTGGTAAAATGCCGCTACAACGAGCGTCACTTTTCCACGAATGTGGCCCCATTATAAAAGGGGTCTTAGTGACAGCACTGGAGTCTGCAGGTATGTCTTTCTTTTTTTTTTGAGCTCCAGATATCTTAAGGATAGGCATATTTCTTTGTTAAAATTATGTAGTGCCGACAATTTATGCTTTACATGCTGTGTGTGTTCACATTAGTCCCTGCCCTCAAGTAGCTTACAATCTAATCTCCCTTTTTCCTATACATGCACACATACTGGCGACAATTTTTAAAGGAACCATTTAACCTATTTGCATGTTTTTTGGAGTGGGGAGGAAATGGAGTGCCAGGAGGAAACCATAAGCCACATGCTTCTTTTATCATGAAAACATGGTCTTTATGTCCATGTCAAACCTATAAAAATAAGCAAAGTGATCTGATCTAAACATGGACTCCTAACAAGTGTTTGCATAACACTCCTTCAAATATTAAATCATAGTGTAGCGCTGAAAAAGAAAGAAAAGGTGACCTTATATATAACCAATCAGTGATCTCACAATGTTTATCCAGACATTAAATCCAGAATTATATAGCATTCAAAAGATACACCTTATGTGCATAATTCATTGGTGTAAAAAATCATAAAAAACATATAGTGATACAAGAAAGTCCAAAAAAGAGAAAAAAGTCTCTTGTAGATAGTGATCCAATCCAAACGTGAAGTAAAAATCACCGTCCACCTTCTTTATATGAGACTAACATGCAGACACCATGTGGTATTCCCATCACCATTTATGATATAGGCTTACAAGATGTGTTAGATCCAAACGAATATACATTCGAAGGATCGCAAAGGCTTGTGCACTCGTATGCAAAATCTTTCAAAGACAAACTCTCCAGGGAAGTTTCGGATCAGACTAATCCATTCCAGTACTCAAAACAATTGTCAAATCTTCAGCGATATAATCCAACTCACATTGTTGAACCCATACAAAGAGAAATGAGGGCCACAATAGTGTAATTCCGGTTTAAAGAAAACTTAATAAAAAAAGTAATGAACTTACATGTAAACAATGAATCAAGCGCTTATTTCATAAAAACACAGCTACAGTAGGAGTCCCGACGCGTTTCGTCCTCAGACGTCATCCGGATGACGTCTTTTGAGTTAGTCGTCTTTTGCATGTTAGTCTCATATAAAGAAGGTGGACGGTGATTTTTACTTCACGTTTGGATTGGATCACTATCTACAAGAGACTTTTTTCTCTTTTTTGGACTTTCTTGTATCACTATATGTTTTTTATGATTTTTTACACCAATGAATTATGCACATAAGGTGTATCTTTTGAATGCTATATAATTCTGGATTTAATGTCTGGATAAACATTGTGAGATCACTGATTGGTTATATATAAGGTCACTTTTTCTTTCTTTTTCAGCGCTACACTATGATTTAATATTTGCAAATTATTCACTGTTTTATATCCTTGTGATTGTGTTAGCAGCTTTATTTGTTTTTTTGGGATAGCGCAGTGTTAATTGGTAATAACACTCCTTCAGCCTCAGTCAGCTGTATATGTTGCTGCTTTTATTTGGGGGGGGGGGGGTGTAAGTGTACGTTGGATTCTGTAAGAGGAAGAAGGGTGTGGGGTCAACCCAGACTGAACTTCTCCTCATCCTTCCTTTCACGATACATTGCTTCAATGAAGCAGCTGAAATAATGGACAATATACGAGGTGGGGGGGGGGGGGGTGTTTATTGGCACAAGATGGGCACTTAGCTATGCAAACACTGTCCAAGTTAAAAAGGAACCAGTTCATAAACAACATGCATGTGATAAGCTGTAAACAGAATGGCTCATGTAACAGAGTGCATTAATAGTAGTAAAAGCCCATAGAGGTCAAGTGGCAGCACTGTGTAAAAGCAAGAAGTGGCTCTTGAAGAAACAGAAGGAGACGCAAAGGCGTCTTCTAAGTGTAGCTTAGCAGCAAGGATTTATTAATTCAATTAATCTACTCACAAGTGTAGTTCCAAAACAAGCATGTACAGTAGCTAAGCACTGTCTCGGGTAGGGACCTTTGAAGCGATGTCTGGGAGGTCCCCGTGGGACACCGTAATTCATTTGGTGGTGCAGCTGGCTGGCGCCGTTGTATTCTTGCCCTTCCTGGTTCCTAGAAGGCACTGGCGTGCTGGGGATGACATCACTTCCTCTACAAACCGCTGGCGTGGCTCAGTATCGGTAATGCGTTTGTGGAGCATCTACTATAGTCCTTCTATGGCACTTCTTCAGGCCGTAGAAGAACTGAAGAATGAGCACATGCTCCACAAATGCAACCCCGACAACGATTCTAATGACCCCACCCGACACAGTGCTCAGCTACTGTACATGCCTGTTTTTGAGCTACACCTGAGTAGTTTAATTTTATTTTGTAATAAATCCTTGCTACTAAGCTACAATTAGAAGGTGCCTGTGCTTCTCCTTTTGTTGCAATAATGGACAATATAAATGCTTCTCAAGCTTCTTGCAGCCCAGGATTTTCTTATTCAATTTCCTTTAGATTTACCTTAAACTATGTAATGCAGAGGCCTGCCTGATTGCATACAAATTAAAAGTGTTTAGGTTTGACTTCATATCATATGGTTTTGGTAAATCTAATGGAAAATTGTATAATGTTTGGCCAGCCTTATAGTTTTGTAGTTTGTAGCCTGGCTGTTGCTGCCCTAAACTTGTAAGGAAACTTATACTTCAAATAAACTGTTCCTAAATGCAAGTGCGTGTATATAAAGTATAACTGAAGGCTAAACTTTTTTTAGTTTTAGTGGATTAGGATTAGAACTCCTGTCAGGTTTTTATTGCTGTCTGTGTCCCTGTTAAGCCCCATACACACTATCAGATTATCTGCTGAGTTTTTCCTTCAGATTTACCAAAACCATATAATATGAGGACAAACCTTAGGAGTTTCAATGTGTATGCAATCAGGCATGAGAACAGGCAGACTATTTTTGATGACCCTAGTGACATTTTGGAGGGATTTCCTCTAATTTCCTGTTGTTGGTATGGCACAGGAAAATGAAAATAAGTAAATAAGATTGCGCTATGGACAGATATAATGCCTATACACTGCAAAAATGAAAGAAAAACAAGTGAAAATAAAAATGAGATAAAAAGTAAACTCGAGAGGTTGAAGCTGCCTGTGCTTAGAATCTACCCCTTAAAATAAAGGAGTAGATCAGAGATAAAGTATGAATTAAGCTGTGGCGCTAAAACCTTTTCTAACAAATATCCTGGTGTCAAAAAGGTGTGTAGAGATCTAATCCGTGTAATAAATAGATGACCCTGTTTATTGCCCCGGAAAATAATATAAATAAATACTGTGAATTGATGTGAAATGTGTGGTCTCCTGAGGACCACCTTATAGGTGGTACCTACCAAATATTATATATATACTTCTTATAAATGCGTGTTGTGTAGAAAAGACAATTTTTTCCTGTTGGCATGCAACTCGAAAAGTACACATGTGTTATAACCAAAGAATAGTGAAAATATTTCATAAAAATGTAAATAAATAAACCATATATGATAAGTGAGAGAGATCATATGCAAACCACAAGCCACTATATTAGTGGTCTGTAAACTGTGCTCTATATTATGAGTCCCAAGAGTGACAGTCCAAGAACAGCAAAAACAAAAAGAATTCTTTCAATGCCCAAACAAAATTTTTTCAAATCGCATCACACAGTTGCTCGAAAAAACGCATAAAGTCTCTTCAAGTAAAAAGGGTAGACCAAAGTGACTAGTGCAGAAAGGTTAGGAACAATCTTCTCCGGTGCGCCACTCAGTGTCAGAGAAATAATTGCGCTCACCAGACAGAGAACCCTGAAAGGGTTAGCCGAGCAGTCACAGTATAAGCCACTGTGCAGCTTTCCTTGGGCTCTGCTCCTGCTGTGCTGGGGGAATGTTTGCCCTTTTACTTCCGCAAATAGTCCGTTTAGCAAGTGCATGAGGGAGGAAACAGAAGTACAACCATAGTGCAACACTGTTTGTTAACGATTTATTTATCTATAATCCAAACTACTCACAATATTTCATAAAACAATTCGCCTTTGAAATGACTGCGCTGGCGTTGCTGCCTGTATAGCAGTATGAGGTGCACGTCCTAGGCCACGCCCTACGCGTTTCGTCAGAGCGACGTCATCTGGAGCATCATGGCACAGGAAGTATAGGGAAATTTCCTCAGTGAGACACAGATTGCAAAAAAATAAAAAAACCTTCCCCTACTCTGTCAAAAAAAGTACACGTTTTGGCTTTGGTTCTACTTTAACATTTACTACCTACATAGAACTAAAAACACACCTAAAGTTAAATTACTTTGTAGACATTATAACTAGAGCCCAGGTTAAAGCATAAACCACCCAATCAAAAGTGCATGCCACAATCGAGAGGTCCCCTTGTGTTTTGTGCACAGGGGAAACTGCTCACACAAAACCTCAGTAGGACCTGGAATATAAAAGCTTTCGCTGTAGTAGCACTGACTACTACATTGATTTTTCAGCTTTCCCAGTGCCCCATTAGGTATTAAATATGCATACTTACACCGGGTAAAGTAAATATTGAACACTTCACCATTTTTCTAGGTAAATATGTTTCTAAAAGTTCTATTGACATGAAATTTTCACCACATGTTGGTAACAACCCATGCAATCCATACATACAAAGACACCAAAACAAATAAGTTCAGAAATGAAAGTGATTGTAAAGGTTCGTATTTATTTTATTTTTTAAACATCTTATACTTACCTCCTCCGGTGCAAGGGTTTTGCATTGAGAAGCCCCAATCCTTCTTGTCTGGGTTCCCCCCCATGGCACTCTTGGCTCCTCCTCTTCTAGAGTGCCCCCTCAGAGAGCCGCTTTCCAAGGGGGCACTCCTACGGGCATAGAATGCATTAAGGTGAAAAACCCTGAGGGTTTACAACCCGTTGAATTTTGTGTGTAATATGATGGAATGACACAGGGGAAAAGTATTGAACACATGAAGAAAGGGAGGTGCAAAAAGCCATGGAAAGCCAAGACTGAACTGAAATCTGAAGACCAACTGAAATATATCAGTAATTAGAAACAATCCTGTTCCTTGTCGGTGCAAATTAATATCAGCTAGTTGAGTCTCAACTGATGGCCTATAAAAAGATACATCTCATGATGGGTAAAAGCAAAGAGCTCTCTCAAGATCTTCTCAACCTTACTGTTGCAAAACATACTGATAGCATTGGTTACAGAAGGATTTCTAAACTTGTGAATGTTCCAGCGAGCACTATTGAGGCCATATTTCGCAAACATAATTTCACCATAAACCTTATTATTTCTTGTGTGTTCCATTCACACTGCAAGACAGCCTAGTGCTGCACTAAAATGCAGACATGCTGCATTTTATCACAGCACACTGGTCCACGTTGCACTGCAATGAAGTGTAGGTTTTGTGCAATTCAAATAAAGCTTGTAGCTGAACTTTTCACCACACTGCCCCCTACCCAGCCAGCAATGCAGAGTGTCCGGAGCACTGAATTACTTCAGCTGCTCTGCAATTTGACTGAGGACCAGCGTGAATTTGCCCTAAAACAACAGACCTGAACGGAAGCTGATAAAGCACTAATGTAAACGGATGGCATCCATTTACATCTGTTTGCCCATAGGAATGCTTTGCTGTCCATTTTTCATATATCAACAGACAGATGAAAAATAGACAGATGGATTGCCCGTTTGACAGTTACATATAGTTACATAGTAGAGGAGGTTGAAAAAAGACACAAGTCCATCAAGTCCAACCTATGCGTGTAATTATATGTCAGTATTACATTGTATATCTCTGTATGTTGTGGTCGTTCAGGTGCTTATCTAATAGTTTTTTGAAACTATCGATACTCCCCACTGAGACTACCGCCTGTGGAAGGGAATTCCACATCCTTGCCGCTCTTACAGTAAAGAACCCTCTACGTAGTCTAAGGTTAAACCTCTTTTCTTAAATTTTTCATGAGTGGCCACGAGTCTTGTTAAACTCCCTTCAGCAAAACGGAAAATTCTATACTCACCTTTCCGTAATTTTCCTTTCCTGACGCATCTTCATGGCACCACACACTGGGTTGTGACTCCGCCCCCACAACCTGACAGGATTGGTTAACTATAAATTTGAAGGGGAGACCTCCCGCTGCATTCTCTGTAAATATCATCATAAACTAAACAAACGGGAGGGATTTGTGTGGTGCCATGAAGATGCGTCAGGAAAGGAAAATTACGGAAAGGTGAGTATAGAATTTTCCGTTTTCCTGACGCCTTCATGGCAGCACACACTGGGAAATAACTCGCCAGACGGGTGGGTAAATGCAAAATATATTTAATTCCTATAATGCCGAAGAGTTGGCTCTAATAACAGATCTACCAAACTCTGCCAAGGACAAAAGGGCAGAATTCACTCTATAGTGAGAAATGAAAGTATGCTCAGAAGACCATGTAGCTGCCCTACAAATCGTCTCTGGAGAAACTCTGCAATATGCCACCCAAGAAGTAGCCACTGCCCTAGTAGAATGAGCCCTGATGTCTTCTGGAATCGCCAAATGTTGCGTGGAATATGCCTTTTTAATGGCCCTCACCAACCAGGCCGCAATAGTGCGTGAGGAAGCTGGGAGCCCGCGTCTAGTTCCATGAGGAATAATTAAGAGAGAGTCCGTTTTTCTAAAAGAGGTCGTAGCCGACAGGTAGTTGGTGATGGTGGATTTAATGTCCAGCGGATGAGGATCTCCCTGGTCGTCAGTGAAGGATGGAAGGACAATATCTTGGTTATAGTGAAAAGAAGAACTTTGGGTATAAAACGATCTGAGGGTCTAAGAACTACCCTGTCTGGAAAGAAAACCAGATAAGGCTCTGAAATAACCAGGGCTTGAATTTCCGACACTCTTTTGGCTGATGTTATGGCAATTAGAAAGGCAAGCTTCAAAGTCAAGTCCCATAGTGAAATGGATTCCACAGGAATAAACGGTGGACTAGAAAAAGCATGGAGAACTACCGATAGATCCCATGCCGGAAACATAGGCTTCCTAGGAGGCTTTATCTTCAGACTAGCCTTAAGAAATTGGATGACCAGGGGATGAAAAGCCCATTTCGTGCCTGTTTTAGCAGAGAGAGCCGAAACCTGCACCTTGAGGGTGCTTGAACTGAGGCCTTTGTTAATTCCCGACTGAAGGAACTCCAGGATTTGAGGCGGTCCCGGAGCAAGAGGGTTCCAACTTCTTTCTTGGGCCATAAGGCAGAACTTTTCCCAAATTCTAGTATAGATGGAATTCGTGGAAACTTTCCTAGCCTGCATTAAGGTAGAAATGACCTCCTGGGAGCAGCCTTGCGCCTTCAACCTAGACCTTTCAACTTCCAGGCCATCAAATGTAACCTCTCGGGAGCAGGATGAAGAAACTGCCCCTGTGAGAGGAGGTTTGGTTCTAGTGGCAGAGCAATTGGTGGCTGGACACTGAGTTGTAGAAGAGTTGTAAACCACGGCCTCCTCGGCCAGAACGGAATTATTGCGATTACTGTTACTGAGGACCTCCGAAGTCTGGACAGGAATCTCGCAATTAGAGGAGTAGGCGGGAATATATACCCCAACCTGAAACTCCATGGATGTGTCAGGCAGTCTATTCCCTCGGCTGACGGAAACGGATTCCTCGACAGGAACCTGCGACATTTGGTGTTCAAGGGAGTGGCTGTTAGATCTATCTCCGGTGTCCCCCAGGTTTCCGTCAGGAAAGAAAAAATTTGAGGACTCAAAGACCACTCGTTGTTGGACAACGGCTTCCGACTCAGATAGTCGGCTAATGCATTCTGCGTTGCTGGGACATATACTGCTCTCAAGTCTGCTAGGTGAACTTGGGCCCATTCTAAAATGGGACGAACTTCCTCCATCAAGGTAACACTTCTTGTACCTCCTTGTCTCTGCACATACGATACTGCCACCTTGTTGTCCATCCTGATAAGCACACTCTTCCCCGAGAGCAGAGATGTGAATGCCGTTAGGGCATGGAAGGCTGCCCTGAGCTCCAAAATATTGGAAACTACTCCTAGGGCTTGGAACTGCCACTGGCCTTGGACTGCTAGATCCTGGTAGTGTCCTCCCCAGCCGCTCTGGCAAGCGTCCGAAGTCACCACTTCTGGGTCTGGAGGGACTATTGGCTTGAATTTCTCTAAATTGTTCTGGTGTGTCCACCACCATACTGATCGTTTCACCGACTTGGAAATGACAATGGTCTGATGCATGGACACTCCATTCCACTGCCTGAGAAAGGAGATTTGTAGGATCCTCATGTGCCATTGGGACCATTGCACCATGGGTATGGTGGCTGACATGGATCCCAGCATGCTTAGACAGACCCTGGCTGAAAGATGACTTGCTGACAGCAGTCTCCGCATCTTTTGAATTAGGAGCTGAATCTTTGCCTGTGGTAACTGAACTCTGTTCAGTTTGGTGTCCAGATGTGCTCCTAGAAACACCATCTTCTGCGTAGGTTGTAAACTGCTTTTTTTGAAATTGATGATCCACCCGAAGTTGTGGAGAGTTGAAAGAAGAATTTCCCGATGCTGAAGTAATAACTCTCGACTTTTTGCTAACAGTAGGATGTCGTCTAAATAATGGTGAATTCGAAGACCTTTCCCCCTCAGGAACGCTACTAATGGTAGGAGAGTTTTGGTAAAGGTCCTGGGAGCTGACGAAATGCCGAATGGAAGGCATCGAAACTGGAAATGGGAATGATTGATGGCGAACCGAAGAAATTTCTGAAAGGCCGGATGTATTGGGATGTGAAGATAGGCGTCCGATAAATCTACTGACAGCATCCAATCGCCCAGATTTATTGCCAAGAGTATGGACTGGAGGCTCTCCATTTTGAAGGCTTCTATTTTGATGTTTCTGTTGAGCTTCTTGAGATCCATTACTGGACGAAAATCTCCTGTCCTCTTCTTTACCAAAAATAACGGGGAGTAGAAACCTCTCCCTCTTTGAGTTGATGGAACCTCCACAATAGCCCCCTTCTGTTTTAAATCTGCTACATATTCTATCAGGAGGTTTTTCCTGAACAGTGTGGAAGGCAGTCTGGTAGGCTGAAAGTGGTTTCCTGGAAGCCCGTTCAAGAATTCCCATTTGTGCCCATACCTGATTGTGGACAGTGCCCAATTGTCCTGTATATGTTTTGTCCAGATCTGCAGAAAACCTATTAGCCTGGCGCCCACCTGGGCTGGGTGAGCGGGCAAACTTTCAAAAGGACTTTGGATGCTCCCCTGCGGGCGCAGCCTTGGTCTTCTGCATTCTCAGAAAGGAAGGCTTGGTATTCTTCCAATCCCTCCTGAATTCTCTGCCGGGACGATAGGATCTGGATTCTCTATACTTGTCCGGAAGATTTCGCCTAAAAGAAGGCCCTTTGTAAGCTTTGGGTCTTCTGTCGGAGGGAATCAGGCCAGATTTCCCTCCTGTGACTTTGGAAATAGCCGAATCCAATTTGGCTCCAAAGAGATTAGAACCATCGTAAGGGATCTTGCACCAATTAATTTTGGAGGCTGTATCGGCCATCCACGGCTTCAGCCATAGGGCCCTCCTAGCTGTTACTGATGCCAACATTGTTCTGGCCGAGGATCTTATGATGTCCACTGAGGCCTCTGCTACAAAGTCACCTGCCAATCTAATCTCTTGCAGGGAAGAGACTAATTTCTCAATTTCTGCACCTTCTAGCAGATCCTTCTCCAATTTAGTAGCCCATCCAGAAATAGCTCTTGCCACGGCTGCCGTAGTAATAGCCGGTCTGCAGGAGCCCCCTGCCATGGAATATGCTTTCTTTAGCTCCAAGTCCATTTTACGGTCCAGTGCGTCTTTAAAAGAGACCGCATCTTCAATGGGTAAAGTGACATGACGGGCCAGGCGCATCAGGGAGGAATCCACTATGGGAGCATTAGTCAAAGGTTTAACCTTTGATTCGTCCAGGGGATACATTTTAGCTAATCTGTTAGCTATGCTGGGTCGTTTGTCTGATTCCCACTCATCTTTAATAAGATCTCCGAGTTCCTCAATAAATGGGAAGGACTCTGGTCGTCTTTTTAAATTGGGAAAGTACTTGCGGGTCTTCTGAGGCTCAGGAATAACATCCTCCCAGCCGATAGCCTCTTTGACCGACTTTGCAAATGGTTCCACCAAAGAAAAATCAAATCCTGCAGACATTTCCTGGCCGTCATTATCTGAGGATGATTCCGAAGCTTGGGAATGATATGTGTGTGCAGTGGATGTGCTAGGGCCTGCCACCTCCATAGCGGGTGCTGTTGCCAAAATAGATTCACGCACTGATTCCCTTATGAGGTCAGTTGCAATTCTGGCATCTGCTTCCTTCTCTTTAGTTGCTTCATTGAAGCAAGAGCGACAGGCAAGCTTCCCTGGAAGGGCCGGTGCGCCACATATCCAGCAGGCGTTAGCTGCGGGTCTGGTGCGATGGCTGTGATGAGAGGAAGGAGACCTGTGGTCCGAGCGGCTATGCCGAGGGCGACCGTGGTGGGAGCGACCATGTCTCTGACGAGATGAGGACCTGGAGCGACTTCTGTGCGATCTCCTACTGGAAGTGCGACTTGAGCCTCTTCCATGCCTGGAACTTGCTCCTCTTGATCTGGTAGGGCTGCAAGAAAAGCAGCATCTTTAGCAGTCGGCACTCTTTTTTCTCCCCTTCAATACTCACCTACGACGTTTGTAGAGCCTCTTACCTTACCGGCTGTCGATGGTCTGCGCGGGCAGTGGACTCCATGAAAAAAGGTAGACAGAGTAGACTGAAGGGAAGAAAAAAAGAATTTTCCTTGCGATACCGATAGTAGATAAATAATTAAAAAAAAAAAACACACATTTTTTTTTTTTTTTTTTTTAAAAACCCTGCCCCTTTAAGAATTTAGCATTGCACAACAGCTGGTAGAATACACACAAAAAACAACTATGCAGATAGTAGAAAAAGAAAAGGAATATTCTTACCTTATCCAGCCGATAACAGAAATACAGGGCAGTGTTTTGTAAACAGCAGCATGCAGAAGCATACAGCTGTGATTTTAAAAACGGCGCCATAGCGGCGCCGAATGACGCTCCGCGCATGCGCAGAACGGCTCGAGGATACCGGCGCCATCTTGGAAGAGGGAAAAACCCCCTCTTTGGGAAGAAAAACAAAAACCAGCTGCAAACAGACATGCGCAGAGCGACGAGGACACTAGCGGCGGCCATGACAGCTGTTTGGAGGACAGCAAGACCCAGCCACTCCTGCAGAAAAAAAGGTATTTTCTTAAGTAAGAAAAAGGATAGGATACATAAAGGGGAGCCCACTGCATAATAAGAAGCTTATTTAAAGCTTATAAAAAATTCCGTGAGATGTCCCCTGAGACCACCAGAACGGGGATTCCCTCCATAAAGCTCATTTAGAGACTGTACAGGAGGGACTTCCAAACAGGAGAGGCTTGAACCTGCTGGGGTGAGGCGGTAAGAGGCTTATTCATCTGTAGGTATCTTAGAAACTCGAACGCTCCAACCTGTCAGGTGAGGATAAAAAAGAGAATGCAGCGGGAGGTCTCCCCTTCAAATTTATAGTTAACCAATCCTGTCAGGTTGTGGGGGCGGAGTCACAACCCAGTGTGTGCTGCCATGAAGGCGTCAGGAAAAAAGTTTTATCCCTGTTGTGGGGTCACCAGTACGGTATTTGTAAATTCAAATCATAGCCCCTCTCATGGGCCTAAAGATCTAAACTTTTAAGCTGGCCGCACACCATCTAAATTTTGTCTGGTTCTTGATGAAACTCCCAAAACTCACCTAGTGGGTGTCCCTGTCACTTCACTGTCATCCTCCATACTTTTTTTTGGAAAAACTGGAGGAGCTGCGACGGCTGTCAGAATACAATACCTGCAGTAGGAGATTCATCCTTCTCCCCTATATAGTGTATGTGTGTCTGTAAAAAAAAAATGATGTCTGAAATAGGGGCAGATGGATTCCAGGAAGTAAATACTACATTAATCATTCTGTCCTTACTCAAGATGACTGTGAATAGAAAAGCTAGGGGGATGTTTTTCAAAGTGAGAGGAGGACATGGAGACATGGATAGATGGGTGGGTTTGCTTTTGAATACCGTATATACTCGAGTATAGGCCGACCCGAATATAAGCCGAGGCCCCCAATTTACCCCCAAAAAAACTGGCAAACTTATTGACTCGTGTATAAGCCGAGGGTGAGACATGCCTGTCCATCCCTGTGTGTGTGTCCGTCCATCCCTGTGTGTCCGTCCATCCCTGTGTGTCCGTCCATCCCTGTGTGTCCGTCCATCCATCCCTGTGTGTGTGTGTGTCCATCCATCCATCCATCCCTGTGTGTGTGTGTCTCCATCCATCCATCCATCCATCCATCCCTGTGTGTGTGTGTCTCCATCCATCCATCCATCCATCCATCCCTGTGTGTGTGTGTCTCCATCCATCCATCCATCCATCCCTGTGTGTGTCTCCATCCGTGTGTGTGTGTGTGTGTGTGTGTGTGTGTGTGTGTCCAGCCTACCTTTGTCCCGAGCCTCCGTCCCGTGCCTTGCCTCCTTGCCTCCGTCCCGTGCCGTGCCTTGCCTCCTTGCATCCGTCCCGTGTCGTGCCTTGCCTTGCCTTGCCTTGCCCCCGTCCCGTCCCGTGCCGTGCCGTCCCGTGCCCTCTTCGTCGGCGGCCATTGTAAAGTTCAAAAGCTGCGCCGCCGCCTTCGCCTGTGATAGGCGGAACACTGAATTTCCCAGCAGCCTGTGTTCCGCCTATCACAGACGTCGTATCATCCTCGTCCGTAGTACGAGGATGATACGACGTCCGTGATAGGCGGAACACAGGCTGCTGGGAAATTCAGTGTTCCGCCTATCACAGGCGAAGGCGGAGCCGGAGGCGCGGCTTTTGAATAGAATGGCCGCTGTCTGTCTGCTCGACACGCTGATCGAGCGGGCAGACAGCGATGACTCGAGTATAAGCCGAGGGGGGCACTTTCAGCCTCAAAAAAGAGGCTGAAAATCTCGGCTTATACTCGAGTATATACGGTAGTAAAGATTTATTAAATAACAATTTGTGGTGCTTTAGGTACAGTTGTATTCAGATTTTTTTCCTTTCCTTCTTTCAAATATTTTTTTATTAAGGCTTTTCTAAAAACCATAAAAGGTACAAAATCTTCTGCATTACGTACAGTGGTAATGCTATCAGATGGTACAATAAAGATACATTTCAGAAACCATACAGTTGGTACAATTTGGCAACAGGTATACCATATGGTATTTAATATTTGAAATATTAATTTGAAGCATACTGGAGTTTAAAACCATAAACAATTGAAAAGTGGGGCAGTCAAAATGGGAGAAAGAAAGGGGAGGGGTCCCAAAACAGGTCTAAGGAGAATGAGAAACAAGGTTTCTAAATTAAAGCGGAGCTCCACCTAAAAGAGGAAGCTCCACGTATTTGCCCCCCTCCACTGCCACATTTTACACTTTTTGGGGGGGGGGGGGGGGTGGATACCTGTCAAAACAAGGTAGCCACTCCCACTTGGTAGATCATGCGTTTACTTCCCATTTTTCTTAGTGAAGATGCTGGCGCCCGCACCCAAAGCCGATTGACGAATCGGCTTGGGGGTGCTGATATCGTGGGATTTCACTTTAATATAAGTGTCCTTTAACCACTTCAGATCCGCGCTATTGCCAAATGACGGCATTAGCGCGGACCTACATTTTCAGGACTACGTCTATTGACGTCGTCCTGGTTACGAGCGGCCTGCGCGCCCCCTGAGGGGCGCGCGCGGCGCGCTCTGTGATCGGCGAGTCCGTGAGACTCGCCTGATCACCGATCCGTGTAAGGGGTCGATCCCGACCCCTTATCACGTGATCAGCTGTCAGCCAATGACAGCTGATCATGTGATAGAACGGAGCCGGTAATCGGCTATTATTCCTCCTCGCGCTGATAGCGCGAGGAGAGAAAAAAAAAGCCGATCACCGGCGGCCGTGATCGGGACATCAGTCCCGATCACGGCCATCAATACAAGGGACCACCTGCCACCTGCCTGTGCCCACCTGCCTCCCGCAGTGCCATCCTGAAGTAAAATAAAAGAAAAAGTAAGTGCCCCCCGTCAGTGCCCCCTGTCAGTGCCCATAGTGCCCACAGTGCCACCCACAGTGCCACCCCACAGTGCCACCCACAGTGCCACCCAATCTGCCTCAAAGGTGCTGCACCCCAGTGCCGCCCATCAGTGCCCAGCAGTGCCGCCCATCAGTGCCCAGCAGTGCCACCTATCAGAGCCACCTATCAGTGCCACCTATCAGTGCCCATCAGTCCCATCTATCTGTGGTACCTATCAGTGCCCATCCGTGCCACCCATCCGTGCCACTTATCCGTGCCACCCATCCGTGCCATCTTATCTGTGCCCATCTTTGCCCATCAGTGCCGCCTTATCTGTGCCCATCGGTGCCGCCTTATCTGTGCCTATTAGTGCCGCCTTAACTATGCCTATCAGTGCCCACCAGTGCAGCCCATCAGTGCCCACCAATGCAGCCCATCAGTGCCCACCAATGCAGCCCATCAGTGCCCACCAATGCAGCCTATCAGTGCCGCCTAATCAGCGCACTTCAATGAAGGAGAAAAATGACCCGTTTGCAAAATTTTATAACAAACTATTAAAACATGATTTTTTTTTTTTTTTTTTTTGCATCTTTTTTTGTTTGTTTAGCAAAAAATAAAACTCTGAGCTGTAACTAAATACCACCAAAAGAAAGCTCTATTTGTGGGAAAAAAATGATAAAAATTTCATTTGGGTACAGTGTTGTATGCCCGCGCAATTGTCACTCAAAGTGCATCAGCGCTGAAAGCTGAAAATTGGTCTGGGACTGAGGGGGGTTTAAGTGCCCAGTAAGCAAGTGGTTAATATTACAAGTCAACAGCTAAAGTATTTGTAGCTGATGACTCTTTTTTACAGGCTGGAACTCCTCTTTAAGGCGATTCTTGTGACTATCCACTTGCTGCCAAATCATGTACCTAGCACGTCGTTTGATTTCAAGTGGTTGTACTGGAGTGATGTCTGCAGCTACAGCCATCACTCCTTTACTGTTTTGTTTTTTAGAGCAGATAATAGCAATGGAAGCAGCTAACTAGCACCCTAGTTGTTATAAGATAAGGTCTAGATTGGATATACTTTGTTCTTGTATGCATACAATAAAATGTATGTGGATAATCTTTACAACAGCAATAAAACAATTGTCGTCAAAACCACACATACATACGCCTAGCACATGCCCCATAACATTTTATATTTTGTTATATTTAAACAGATATTTAAAAAATGTAATTTCCTAAAACTCTGTACTTGGTGGGTTTACGGACAATACAGTCTTAGAGAAAAAAAAACACGATACTTTAAGACTTAAAGTCTCCGAAGGAAAAACAGTCTCTGCTGCGCCTTTTTCATGGGAAAAAAAAGTATTTTGAGACCATGACAAATCCC
Organism: Lithobates pipiens; assembly: GCF_037356315.1. Lineage (NCBI taxonomy): Eukaryota > Metazoa > Chordata > Amphibia > Anura > Ranidae > Lithobates > Lithobates pipiens. Next base: position 103,356,640 of record NW_027507748.1, read on the forward strand.
TTGTAATATGCACTGCCAAAATAATTGTGCCCACCCTTTTCACCTCCTCACTACCTATATAAACCGGGCAATGTTTTTTCTTGATCTCCTATAATCCACTATTATTTCTTTAGTTTTTGCAGTATTGAGTATTAAATAATTTTCTGTACACCACTCAACCACATTTTGAATTTCCTGCCTATAAGCTGCCTCATCATTATCTTGTATGCAGTGGCGGCCGCTCCATAAAGAATGCAGGGGCGCCGCCCCCCTAATCCATTCGCCTGGCCCCTAATGTACATGCATAGCACCAGACGCATGAATTCCAATAGGGTTTTTTTTTTTAAATCACACGATTAGAGCCTGAGGCTCTAATGGGGATCAAAAAAGGGTGGGCTCGGGACACAGGGTACTGCCCTGAGCCCACCCAAATGTGTGACAATAGCAAATTAATAATATTAGCGGATGGTTATATTAGTCGGACACACATACAAAGGTGGGATCAGCTTTGATTGGGTCTCCACTATTGTAACCTGGATGCAATGACATGACATCACTTTTGGCCTACCCAGATGTCAGTGCCATTTTTTTTTCAAAAACGCAGATCTTGGAGTTTGGAATGCTTTTAAGGGCAGAGGAGGGATTTGGGGTTTTATAGACCCCAAATTCCTTCATAAGTACCTGTCACGTGCCTATTGCTGTCACAAGGCATGTTTACATGCCTTGTGACAGCAATACACGTGATAAAAACATAAAGCAACAGTGTCAAAATAAAAAATAAATTAATAATTAAAAATAAAATGCAAGTACCCCTGTTCCCCTGTACTAAGGCAAAAACACGTATCAGTCCCGCACATGTGTATACACACGAATATGCAAACAGCGATCGTCTCACACATGTGAGGTATCACAGCAAATGTCAGATCATGGGCAGTAATTCTAGCACTCTGTAAATTTAAAGTGGTAACCTGTAAAAGCTTTTAAAGCGTCACCTATGAATAGTAAAATGTACATAGTTTATCACCGCTGTACACCCATGCAGAGTTTTAAAGCGCGACAAGTTTGGTATCTATTCATGCGGCGTGACATCGTTTATATTTTTACAAAAAAACTTAGGTTTTATCATTTTTTTTTCTCTTAAAATCCCCAAAATTGCGTTTGAAAAACTGCTGCGCAAATACTGTGTGACAAAAAAAATCTGCAAAACCCATAAATTTATTCTCTAAGGCCTCTACTTTAAACTATATATATAATATATATATATATATATATATATATATATATATATATAATGTATGCGCGTGTGTGTATGTATGTATGTGTGTATATATATATATATATATATATTTCTAGCAAAAACAAAAAAACCTGATTGTTACATGTAATAAAAAGTGGCAGAAAAGGCCTGGTCTTAAAGTGACTATACAAGAAGCCCACATGCTGTAAAATGTATTAATAGTATCTTATCAATGACGGGGACATTCCATTAACCACTTAAGCCCCGGACCATTTTGCAGGCCAAAGACCAGAGCACTTTTTGCAATTCGGCACTGCGTCGATTTAACTGGCAATTGCGCAGTTTTGCGACGTGGCTCCCAAACAAAATTGATGTCCTTTTTTTCCCCCCACAAATAGAGCTTTCTTTTGGTGGTATTTGATCACCCCTGCGGTATCTATTTTTTGCGCTATAAACAAAAAAAGAGCGACAATTTTGAAAAAACACATTCTTTTTTACATTTTGCTATAATAAATATCTCCCAAAAATATATAGAAAAAAGTTTTTTGCCCCTCAGTTTAGGCCGATACATATTCTTCTACATATTTTTGGTAAAAATAATGGCAAAAATGACTTATTGATTGGTTTGCGCAAAAGTTATAGCGTTTACAAAATAGGGGATAGTTTTAAGGCATTTTTATTAATAATGAATTTTTTTTAAATGGCGGCGACCAGCGATTTTTATCGTGACTGCGACATTATGGCGGACACTTCGGACATTTTTGACACGTTTTTGGGACCATTGTCATTTATACAGCATTCAGTGCTATACAAATGCACTCATTCCTGTGTAAATGACACTGGCAGTGAAGGCGTTAACCACTAGGTGGCAGTGTAGGGGTTAAATGTGTCCTAGGGAAATGTTTCTAGCTGTGGGGGGCGCTGCATTACACATCACTGATCTCTGCTCCGATCACACTGAGCAGAGATCAATGACACTGTCGCTAGGCAGAATGGGGAGACAGGGAGATGTTTGTTTACATTAGCATCTCCCTGTTCTTCCTCCCCGTGAGGTGATCGCAGGTATCCCCACGGCGATCGAGTCCGCGGGACCTGTAATCGGGCTCACGGAGGTTCCGGGCAGTGCGCATGTGTTGGCACAACGGCAAATTTAAAGGGATGTACCTGTACGCCCATTTGCCTGTCCGTGCCATTCTGCCGACGTACATCGACGTGTGTCGGTCGGCAAGTGGTTAACCCAAGATTTTTACTCCAAGTATTTCTGTTATTCTGAATTACACTTTAAGGCCTCATGCACATTGGACGTTTTACAGCAGCTGTTTTTGGCAGTAAATATTTTTTTCTACAGTCATTAAACTCTCTATCATATTATGCTATGTGCCCATGCACACATAGGCTGTTATCAGCAGTTTTGGGCAGTAACGTTTTTGAGCAGTAAAAAAAACCCCCAAAACTAGTGGGTTCTGATAGACATTTTTCAGCTGTAAAAACGGTCCAACGCTGATAAACGTCAATAAGCGCTCAAAAACATCCCTCACCAGCGGTTTTTAACGTTTATGATCCATTGTGAAAAAAAAAAATTGTTTTAAAAAAAAATAAAAAAAATAAAAACACTAACACGGCAAAACGCTAAAAACCGCTATTGCAAAAACATTGAAAAACTCACTGCAAAGCTACTGACGTTTTTGTAACGTTATTTTAACGTCCAGTGTGCATGATGCCCAAAAGTGGCATGTATGAAGCATGCAGAGCAAAGTATTTGGTTACTGCTTTGCTGCTTTCAGCACCTCCCTGAAATTAGTTTTGTGTTTATCAAACTGCTGTTGTGCTTCTCTAATCTGTCTCAGAAGTTAGATGAGCTGTTTTTAATCATTCAGGAGTAATCTGGAAGCTGGATATATCAGATGGGATTGATCAGTAATTTTACCATCACACAGGTGGTCTCTCTCTTAATGAACCTTGTGCTTGAAATGGCAATTATTTAAAGAAGAACTCTAGGCAGGGCATGGATTTTAAAAGTTGTTCTTCTATACATATAATAGAGTATAATAGCCTATTGTTAAACCTTTAAAGCCATAAGGTTTACGTTGAAAGTCAAATATTTACTACAGATTATATTGCATTCATCCACCTGTATATGACAAGGTTTATCATTTTCTTATTTAGTAGATAACTGTTTACATGGGGGAAAAAAATAAAAATAACGTGTCCCAAGGGTAGTCAGAACAGACCACGTTGTTAATATTAATCTTTAGTGGAATGCTTTTCATCAGAGATGGGGTTTAAGATAGTTTAGTTAATACGTATACACTTTGCACGTGTTCCTTCCTCTGCCGGTTAAAGATTTCTTTAGAACAAACAACTCTAAGTAGCTTGTAACTCTATCAATGGGAAGATTCTCTTATATCCAGGTAATGGTGTAGCTTGTAGTAAAGCCCTGTACACACGATCTGAAAATTGGACGACAGATGTCTGTTTTTCTTTTGCATGCTAGTCGCATATCGAACATGAAGAGTTTGCTAAAGTTACAAAAATTCTCATACGACAGAATAGAAAATTGGAAGTGATGTCATCTGTAGTGTATTTGTATTATATTTTCAGATGACAACTATACTGATTAACGCTGCATTCACACCTGAGTGTAGCGTTGTCGAGCAGAAAATCACGCAAATTTACCGAGATTCTGCGGCGTTTTTTACCGCGATTTTGTGCAGGGCAAAAGGTCACCAATGTTCAAAGAACAAAAACGCCCAAATCTGCTCAATTTGAGCGACAAAAAAGGGTCCGGAACTTGTTTGAGCTTCAGGCGTTCGGCTTCAGGCGACATGGAGTGGAGATGTGAACCATCTCCATTGAGAATAATAGATTTTTTTCCCTCTAGCGTTTTTGACTAATAAGGTTTGTTACCTGAGCTTTTTGTCCATAGATTGAATAGAAAATACAATAATGAATCTTTATTGTGCAGCAACAGAAGTGTGTGTGGTGGTTCTCCAGTGAGAAGAGGATACAGAAACATTTTTGCACTCTTCCATAAATCTATAGTAACAATCATTAACCACTTGACGACTGACGCACACCAATGTACGTCCCTACTTTGGGGACTTGTATCGTTGTTATGGCAGCAGCTAGCTGCCATAACCCTGGTAAAAGTTTGACGTCCTTCCACGAGCGGGTGCAATTTTGAAGCATGGCATGTTGGGTATCAATTTACTTAGCGTAATATTATCTTTCACAATATAAAAAAAATGAACTTTACTGTTGTCTTATTTTTTATTCAAAAAAGTGATTTTTTTCCAAAAAAAAGTGCACTTGTAAGACGCTGTGCAAATACTGTGGGGGAAAAAAACTATTGCAATGACCGCCATTTTATTCTCTAGGGGTCCTTAAGTGGTTAAACAACTTCAAGGCAAAGAACACACTATACATGTGTATCTAGACTTCTGGCCTTCTTTGTCTCTATTCCGGAGACATGCATCCTGTTTGAAAAGTCATGAGACTTGCTTATCATCTTCATGCTTGTTATGGAGGAAGTAACACAGGAACATTGAGCCTTTTAATAAAGATCAGCAAAATAAAATAGTATTATTTAATAATGCACAAAACAAATTTGACAGCATGTGGGACCTGTGGATACAATGCTCATCATTGGACTCATGAGACCCAGGGAAGAGGGAATGATTCTTTCCTTTTTTATTTTTTGTTTATTCTTTTTTTTAATCTTTCTTTCCTGCAGAGACAATGTTTTTAGCGCATGTCTCCTTGTTTTCCTTTCCTCTGGTTTCCTTTATATGTTTGTAATTTGAAGAAAAAAAATGCCATGTCAATCTGTATCTCTTTGAATAATGGAATAGGTTTCTTGCTGAATGCTGATTGGAGTCAGTGTTCTACTTCATTTCTAAAGCGTTGATGGCATAATTGTGTCAAAGCTGAATCTTGCTGTTATAGATGTATTTTTGAGACCTGAAAATGATATAATTTTAGAACTAATTTTGCAAATGAATAGCTGTGCCCAGGAAAAGTGCTCTGGTCAGGAAGGAGTAAAATCTTCCGGGGCTGAAGCGGTTAACCACTTCAGCCCTGGAAGAATTTACCCCCTCCTGACCAGAGCACTTTTTGCAATTTGGCACTGCGTCACTTTAACTGACAATTGCGCGGTCGCGCGACGTTGTACCCAAACAAAATTTACGTCCTTTTTTTTCCCCCCCACAAATAGAGCTTTCTTTTGGTGGTATTTGATCACCCCTGCGGTTTTTGTGCTATAAACAAAAAAAAAAAGCATAAATTTTGAAAAAAACACATTATTTTTTACTTTTTGCTATAATAAATATCCCCCCAAAAAACTATATATATATTTTCCTCAGTTTAGGCTGATACGTATTCTTCTACATATTTTTGGTAAAAAAAATTGCAATAAGCGATTGATTGGTTTGCGCAAAAGTTATAGCGTTTACAAAATAGGGGATAGTTTTATGGCATGTTTATTAAAATGTATTTTTTTTAAAATGCCAGCGATCAGCGATTTTTATCGTGACTGTGACAATATGGTGGACACATCGGACATTTTTGACACATTTTTTGGACCATTGTCATTTCTACAGCAATCAGTGCTATACAAATGCACTGATTCCTGTGTAAATGACACTGGCAGTGTAGAGGTTAAGTGTGTCCTAGGGGCGTGTTGCTAACTATGGGGGACGTGGCTATGTTTTACAGATCACTGATCTCTGCTCCAGTCACATGGAGTAGATATCATTGTCACTTGGTTCCAGGCAGAACGGGGAGATGCTGTTTTTCATAACAGCATCTCCACGTTCTTCCTCTCCGTGAGGTGATCGCGGGTATCCCCGCGGCAATCGAGTCCGCAGGGCCCACCCCTGCCACCTCTTAAAGGGCAACGTACATGTACGTGCCCTTCTGCCGACGTATATGGGCGTGAGGCGGTAGGGAAGCGGTTAAAGTAGTTTTAAAGCCTAAACTTTTTTTATGTAAATGTTAAGGCATCAATTTTGGCCACAAACCCCCCCCCCCCCCCCCTTATCTGAGCCCTTATTCGATCCAACACTGTGCATATCAGCAGCTCTTCTCTCCCCTCACTTCTGTGTCTCGCTGGCTTTCCTGGGGCACAGAGCGCTCCTGCTGCTGTCAATCAAAACCAGTGACATGGGGTGGGGCTGAGTCCCAATGTCTGTATCAGTGGACACAGCAGGGGGGTTTAGGAGTGAGCATGCACAAACATTTTTTATAGAAAGAACACACAGACACACACAAAAAGGGGAGGGGCATCATATTGATTACGAATATGACATATAGTTTGGTTGAAAAAAGTCACTGCTCTGAGCTGAGCCCTGCCCTGAGCTACTTCACCAATCTTGTCTCCAAATATCACCCAACCCATCCTCTTAACTCCTCCCAAGATCTCCTGCTCTCTAGCGCCCTTATCTCCTCCTCCCATGCTCATCTCCAGGACTTTTCCAGCGCCTCTTCCATCCTCTGGAACTCCCTACCTCAAACTGTACGTCTATCTCCTACTCTGTCCACTTTTAGGTGATCCCTGCAAACTCGCCTTTTTAGAGAAGCCTGTACTGCATTCAGCTAATAACCAAATTCTCTATTTCTCCCATCAGTTCATCCCTCACAGTTATCTTTTGTTCCACCAGCCTCTCCCTATTAGATTGTAAGCTTTTCTCTCCCCTCACTTCTGTGCCTCACTGGCTTAGCTGGGGCACCAAGGAGAAGAAAAAAATCCCCTGTATGGTAGACTTTTAAGGCACAATAATTTTCAAAAAATATATAGAAAAAATATTTTAAAGGGCCTGGAATGTTTTAACACACCTAAAAATGTATACACCGTCATATACAATATGATACAATACAGTCTATACTTCTTGCCTCCGATACGTTTCAGAGTACTAAGTTGTCTCCTTCAGGGATATTTAGCAAGAAGAGACTGTTGCTAGAATAAATCAATAGATGGATGCGTATGTAGTATTAACTTTGATGTTTGGTAACATACAATGTTATTAGAGTATAGTGTTAAAAAAAAAAAAAAGCACTTAAAAATGTTGTGACGGTATGATTAACATTCTAGTAGTTGTCCCTTAAAAACATACGAGAGTGCAAATGCTTTCAAGTTCTCATTCAAGAGATCTCCAGTGGAATACTGGGGCACTGAGAGCCATTAGCTTCCGCTGCTGTCACTCAAAGCCAGTGCCAATGGGCCGGGCTGAACCCAGTTGTCTGTGTCAAGGGACACAGTGACTGGGCTCCAGAGCGAGCACACAAGAGTACCCTCATGGGAAGCGGCTTCCCATGGGGCACTGGAAAGAAAGGAGGGGCCATGAGTGCCAGCGGGGGGACCCGAGAATAGGGAGGATCAGAGCCTCTGTGCAATTCCATTCTTTACAATATCTTTAAATGGAAAATACTATTCCAGCGAGAATAAAGTTCCAGTTTATAAATTAAAAATCGCTGTACATTTGAATTTGTGATGTGGGGCTGCTTTCTAACTTTTAACCGAGTGAACATTGATTTATGTTATGAAACTTTCCTGTTCCAGGCTCTGAGATGATCTGATGTCAGTCATTGTAATGCAGAGATATGCAGGGTCCATTAATGAGTAAAGAAGTGCTATCATAGGCTATGGGACTCAGGATAATGACTCAATTGCGCATTGCTGTAAAGTTGTTGAGATTATATATATTGGTATTGTGTAAGTTAGGTGAAGGCTGTGGGTTATCTTAAACCACGTGGAACATTTTTCTTATGTATGTTAAAGGAGTTGTAAAGGCAGAAGGTTTTATTATCTTAATGCATTAAATTAAAACGTCTTCTGTGTGCAGCAGGCCCCCTAATGCTTACCTGAGGTCCCTCTCTGTCCAACGATGCCAATGAATGTCTCAGCCATCTGAGATTCTGCTTCCTGATTGGCTGATTGGCTGAGACTCCCGCTGCTGGCAATCAAAGTCAGCTAACCAATCAGGGGAGAGAGGAGGCAGGGCCAAGGTGGGGCTCCGCATCGTAATCGACACAGGGATCTGTGATTCAACTCAGGTGCCCCCATAGCAAGCTGCCTGCTGTTGGGGCACTTGTCAGGAGAGAGGGGCCAAGAGAGTTGAAGAGGAACCCGAGAAGAGGAAGATCCAGGTTGCTCTGTGCAAATCCACTGCACAGAGGAGATAAGTAAAACATGTTTATTATTTTTATAGGGAAAAAAAAGGGGATTTTACCATCATAGTTACATAGTTACTAAGGTTGAATAAAGACACCAGCAAACTCCAGGCAGCTAGTGTCTTGGTTGGGATTTGAACCAGTGACCCTTTTTACGGCAAGAGTGTTTGATCATGACAAAATGGGCCCATTCGCTTGACTCAAATGGTTTTTATATATTCATATGCTTAATGGTATTGCAGGCACTTTAGCTCTAAAAATAGTGACTCAAAAAAGCCTCATCTGCAACTCCACTGTGAAAGCCTGGGTGCTTTCACACTAGGGTGCTGCGCTGGCATGACGTAAAAAAAAATCCTGCAAGCAGCTTTTTTGGTCGCTTTAGGAGCAATGTATACACCGCTCCTAAAGCGCCTCTGCCTTTGAAATCAGTGGGCAGCACCGCTAAAGTGCCTCGGTAGTGCCCTCACTCCAGAGGGGAGACTTTCTAGCCTCCTATAATATAAAGGATGCGTATTTACACATACCTATCTTTCCTAGGTTTTGCAGTAGAGGAACGTCATTTTCGGTTTGTGGCTCTACCCTTCGGGCTTGCTACAGCTCCCCGGGAGTTCACAAAGGCCCTAGCACCAGTACTGTGTCTTTTAAAGAGCAAGTAAACCCTGATGAGTTTACTTCCTCTTTGATTCCCTGCAAAGGTAAAGCATAATGGACTACTATGCATCTGTACATGCGCCGTAGACAGCTGACCCTTTCTTTCGGCAGTGTAGGTTTAGGAGATATTTCTTGGACCTACAGGTAAGCCTTAATCTAGGCTTACCTGTAGGTCAAAGTTGGTTGTAAGGGTTTACAACCACTTTAAGGGATCCTGGTGCTCAGGTATCTGGATGACCTCCTGCTCAGAGATCACTCAGTATAGCAGGCATGTCCAAAGTCCGGCCCGCGGTCCGCCTTTGAACGGCCCGCCTGGCTATGAGGGCTATCAGATGAGCGATCCCCTGCCGAGCTGTACATCGGCACTGTGAGAAGCTCTGTCAACCTCAAAAGTGAAAGTAAAATGCAGGGGAGTGTGCTTTCTGCTTCCCCCTATAGTGCAGTACCCGGCTGAATGAGGAAGCTAAAAAGGTACAGAGCTGTGCTAGAAGCTAGATTTGTTTTAAAAAGTACTTTATTCATGTGTGTGGGCATGTGTCTGTCTGTATGTGTATGTCTGTATGTATGCGTGTGCATGTGTCTATGTGTATGCATGTGTCTGTATGTGTGTGTCTGCATGTATGTGTGTGCATATGTATGTATGTATGTCTGTATGTATGTGTGTGCATTTGTCTGCATGTGTCTGTGTGTGTTACTTTTAATCTGGACCCCCCCCCCCCCCCCCCCATATTCCTGTACCATCAGAACTGCTTTTGTAGGGTTTGTGTGCGATAGCAGCTAGGACTGCTGCTCCTCTGCAAAGCAATCTATGCACAGATCGCTTTTCAGAGGCATTTGAAAGGCGGTAAAGAGGCATAAACACTACCTGTTTTAAGTCCGTAAATGCAGCATCACTATACCGCAACTGTGCAATCCATACAGTTGCGGGGTAGTTGCAGTGCAGGCCCATTCACCCTGTGTGTATCTCCAGCTGCTCCCTCTGCAGCTAAAGGGGGAGAAGTTGGGGGTGGTAAAAACAGCTTAACCATGTAGTTTTACCGCCCTTCCAACCTGACATGTGAACAAGCCCTTGGTTCACATTTGTGTGGCTAAGTGTTGCGTGTAGGAAAGCTGATTTGTTTCAATGGGCTTCCCTACCCATAAAAATGCAAGGAAAGAAGTCCCCAATCTTTTTTTTTTTTTTTTTTTTTTTAAATTGCACTGCACCAAAAGCACCCAATGTTTTCCAATGTGTGGGGTACCATTAAGAATTAAAGGTACCCCTAAAGAGCAGGGCATTCATCTGTGTGTCGGGAACGAGCACAACAAAGGCAAGAGAATTCTTGCTGGGCAGTGTATTATTGCTCGAACGAACACACAGAGCGAATTTCTATGGTTCAATGGTCGGCCCTTGTGCATGTTCACTTCATCAAATCTGGCCCTCTTTGAAAAAAGTTTGGACACCCCTACAGTACAGGCTCTAGAACGGAGCATAATATACACCATGCGGTATTTGAAAAGCTTAGTCTGGATTTTAAATACTGAAAAGTCAGCCTTGAGACCAGCTCAAAGTCTAAAGTATTTAGGTCTGATCCTAAACACGGTCCAAGCAAGAGTATTCTTGCCACACGTAAGGATCTGTGCCCTGAAGGATCAGGTGCGTCAGATAAAGGGCACCAGACAACCCTCCATTCGGGTCTCTGTATGAGTCTTCTAGGGAGGATGGTATCCTCCTTCGAGGTAGTACCCTATGCCCAGTTCCATCCCTGCCCCTTACAACAAGACCTCTTGGCTTGGTAGAAAAAAGTACGGGTTAACATGAGCTACTCCAAACAAAATGAACGTCTATGTAACGCCTATGGTGGTTGAAGGACTATCTCGGTACCCAGTGATTTGTTGGCTTGGAACAGAGGAAGAAAACCCCTGAATTATCCAATGTGCACCTCTCCTCAGGCATGCTTAAGCCTAAACTGATGGTTGCAGGATCAGAACCTGTGAAAGGGAAAATCCTTTCTCCCGGTAACTTGGAAAGTAATGACTACAGATGCCAGTCTCTCAGGCTGGGGAGCGACCCTAGATGGGCTCACAGCTCAGGGGAAATGGTCAGGCACAGAGCAGATCCTGCCCATCAATGTCCTAGAATTACGGGCAGTACGTCTGGCCCTATGGTCCTGGATGGGGAAGCTTCAGGATGGCCCCATCAGGTTTCAGTCTGACAATGCCCACGGCAGTGGCCTATATAAACCTCCAAGGCGGTACCAGGAGTGGTTCAGCTCTGAAGGAGGTGAGCTGTATACTAGCCTGGGCAGAGGGACATGTCCCAATGATTTTGACAGTCCATATCCCGCGAGTAGACAACTGGAAGGCAGATTAGTCGCCTAAAGATCTGCCCGGGGGAATGGTCCCTACACCCAGAGGTGTTCCAGGAAATTTGCCAACGTTGGGGTTTGGCAGAGGTCAACCTACTGGCATCTAGGTTTAATAACAAGCTACAGTGGTTTGTGTCTCAAACAAGAGATCCTCTGGCAGTTGGAGCAGATGCTCTGATAGTTTCATGGAGCCAGTACTCCCTGATTTATGCTTTCCCTCCGATCCCTCTCCTTCCACATTTGTTGCGCAGGATTTGGAGCTCCCAGTCATTCTGGTGGCACCAGCCTGGCCCAGAAGGCCCTGGTTCTCGGAGATTGGGAGACTGATAATAGACGGGCCTTGGACGCTTCGGCAGCACCCCAATCTACTGTCTGAAGGTCCTATATTCCACCCCAATTTACAATCTTTAAATTTGATGCATGGCTATTAAAGCCAGGGTGTTAAAGGACCATGGCATCTCGGGACCAGTGGTGTCTACATAGTTACATAGTTAGTCAGGTTGAAAAAAGACACAAGTCCAAAAAATATATATAATATCATACCAGCCCATATACCCAATTCTATACCCACAGTTGATCCAGAGGAAGGCAAAAAACCAGTGGACGTTATTCCACTGCATAGCTTGGTGTCATCTACAAAGACGGAAATGTTACTTTTGATCCCAGACCCAATAACGTTTATAAAGATATTAAAAAGTAAGGGTCCCAGCACAGACCTTGGGGTACAACACTGATAACCTTAGACCATTCAGAGTAAGAATCATTAACCACTACTCTCTGAATTCTGTCTTTTAGCCAGTTTTCTATCCATTTACAAACTGATATTTCCAAACCTGTAGACTTTACCTTACACATGAGCCGTGTGTGCGGAACTGCATCAAACGCTTTTGCAAACTCCAAGTATATCACGTCCACCGCCACCCCTCTTTCCAAGGTTTTACTTACCACCTCATAAAAAGAAATCAGGTTTGTCTGACAACTTCTGTCTTTCATGAATCCATGCTGTCTGTTGCTTAAAATATTTTCTTCCTGCAAGAACTCGTCTATGTGGTCTTTTATTAATCCCTCCAGTATCTTCCCAACTATAGAAGTTAAACTAACGGGTCTATAGTTACTTGGTAAAGACTTTGTTCCCTTTTTAAATATAGGCACCACATTGGCCCTGCGGCAATCCAGTGGTACTATTCCTGTCATTAATGAGTCCCTAAAAATTAGATACAATGGCTTTGAAATTACAGAGCTCAATTCTTTTAGGATCCGTGGGTGGATGCCATCGGGTCCAGGTGCTTTATCCACCTTTATTCTGTCCAAATATTTCTGGACCATATCACTTTTGAGCCATTGTGTCTACTTTAGTGAATGCGAGAAAAACTGTCACTAAGAAGATTTATCATATGGTCTGGAAGACTTGTATTGCTTGTTGTGAAGCCAGAAAATGGCATCCTTGGAAATATGTTTTCTACAGTCAGCTGTGGAAATCAAATTGGCTTTGAGTACAATCGGAGATCAAGTTTCGGCCCTATCAGTATTATTCCAAAGACCTTTAGCTTCCCATTCACTGATCCTAACCTTTATGCAGGGGGCAACTCGCTTGCTTCCCCCCATTATGTGTCGTTGGGACTTGAACTTGGTGCTGTCTGTGTTACAGAAACAACCATTTGAACCTATTAAGGAAATTCCATTAGACTTGCTGTCATGCAAGCTAGTCTTCCTGATGGCTATCACCTCCGCTAGAAGGGTGTTGGCAGCCCTTTCATGTAGGGAACCGTACTTGATCCTTCACCATAACTTTTTGCCAAAAGTGCCAGGCTGCTACCTGGTCTGCAGTGCATACGTTCACAAAATGTTATCAAGTGGATGTTCGAGCAGCCGAGGAATCGGCTTTCTGCCACAGTGTACTGCGGGCTGCCTTATAGGTTCTGAGGGTTATTGTTTGGCAGGGTGCCTCCCCTCAATGCTATTGCTCTAGGATGTCCCAGCAGGCAATGGATATTAGCCTGACTCTGTGTCCCATGATGTATGAAAAAGAAAATAGGATTTTTACATCATACTTACCTGTAAAATCCATTTTCTTTGAGTACATCATGGGACACAGAGATCCCTCCCCTCTTTTTTGAGGATTTAGTGCTTGCTACAAAACTAAAGTACTTTCTGTATCAGAGTAGTTATATAGGGAATCATTTCCTGTCTAAAGACCTTTGGTCTACCAATGTGCACCTAATGACTTAAAAATCCTATTTTTTTTATGTTTTACATATAGTGTATATATTGTACATTTATTGTACATTGTTATATTAGTGGATTGTTATGTTATTTGACATACTTTAATCTCTGTTTTAACAGATAGATATTTTGATATGGCTCTAAAGAAGCTTCCAAGGTGTGACCTTCCGGATGAAATCAGAAAGTAAGTACTGTAAGGTGTCGACAATTAGGAGACGTAATGAAAAGGAAATGACTCTTGGGCTCTGTTAACATCTCCGTGTATGGGGGCAACAGTCGCTGTAAAAACATGCAAATAAAATCGCAGGACGCCGCCGCTCCCAAAAGAAGCTCCTGTATTTCTTTTGGGCGACGTGCGTCCCACGATTCTGTTCATGCATTGTTACCGTGATTGTCACCCGACAAATTGTGGGAAAATCGTGCTGCGTTTGGGCTGCTATTAAAATCAACGGGGGATAGGAACGCACGGGCGATCACAGCGATGTCCCCCATAGTTTGGAATGCGGAGATGTGAACAGAGCCTACCTTTCTTAGTGGCCATCCCCAAACACAACAATATGTTGTGCTTGAAGTATAGGAAATGCAGCCCTTATGTATTCATGTTCTGTTGTATTTCTGTGAATGAAACGGCATGTGAAATATATGAAAAGTCTAATACCAGGATCAGAGTGATACTTAAAGCGGTTTTACGGCTGTAGGTTTTTTGCTTTCATGCATTCTATGCATGAAAAACCTTCTGCGTTCCCCCAGTTGTACTCCCCCCCTAAAATGTATGATGCATGCATATTCTTAGCCCCCAAGTGCATAACTTTACATTTCTCAACATTAAACCTCATCTGCCACATAGTCGCCCAATTAGACAAAGCATTGAGGTTGGCTTGTAAATTGGAGACATCCTGTAAGGACGTTATTCCACTGCATAGCTTGGTGTCATCTGCAAAGACGGAAATGTTACTTTTGATCTCAGGCCCAATATCATTTATAAAGCTATTAAAAAGTAAGGGTCCCAGCACTGAACCTTGGGATACACCACTGATGACCTTGGACCATTCAGAGTAAGAATCATTAACCACTACTCTCTGAATTCTGTCTTTTAGCCAGTTTTCTATCCATTTACAAACTGATATATTCCAAACCTGTAGACTTTGCCTTACACATGAGCCGTGTGTGTGGAACTGTATTGAATGCTTTTGCAAAATCCAAGTATACCATGTCCACCGCCACCCCTCTGTCCAAGGTTTTACTTACTACTTCATAAAAAGTAATCAGGTTTGTTTGACAACTTCTGTCTTTCATGAATCCATGCTGTCTGTTGCTTAAAATATTTTTTTTCCTGCAAGAACTCGTCTATGTGGTCTTTTATTAATCCCTCCAGTATCTTCCCAACTATAGAAGTTAAACGAACAGGTCTATAGTTACTTGGTAAAGACTTTGTTTCCTTTTTAAATATAGACACCACATTGGCCCTGCAGCAATCCAGTGGTACTATTCCTGTCATTAATGAGTCCCTAAAAATGAGATACAATGGATATGAAATTACAGAGCTCAATTCTTTTAGGATCCGTGGGTGGATGCCATCAGGCCCAGGTGCTTTATCCACCTTTATTCTGTCCAAATATTTCTGGACCATATCACTTTTGAGCCATTGTGGATTTGGGGCTGTGTCACTACCACCCCCATTTTGGATATGAACTCCCCCATGCTCCTTTGTATACACAGAGCTGAAGAAAGTATTTAATGAGTTAGCCTTCTCTTTGTCCCCAGTCACCCACTCCAGATTATTTTGTAAAGGGCCTACATGCTCAGACTTGACCTTTTTACTGTTAATATATTTGAAGAATTTGTTGGGGGTTTGTGCTACTATGTTTTGCAATCTGTCTTTCATTTTGAATTTTTGCATCCTTGATTTCCTTTTTACATATTCTGTTATATTCTTTGTAACATTTAAATGACACTAGCGTTCTCTAATTTTTATATTTTTTAAAAGCTCTTTTTTATAGTTTATAGCTTTTTTAACTTTGGCCGTGAGCCACATCGGTTTTATTTTTAGTCTTTTAAACGTATTGCCCATGGGAATATACTTTGCCGTGAGATCACAAGCAGTCTTTTTGAACAATTCCCATTTCTGTTCTGTGCCCATTGATGCCAATATTCTCTCCCAGTCTAGGTCCTGGAGAGCAGCCCTCATCCTTGGAAAATTTGCTCTCTTGAAATGAAGTGTTTTTATCTTTCCCATATGTGATTTTTGCTTACAGCTAACATCAAATGATGTCCTGCATGAGTTTGATCTGAATGCAATGCAAATTCAGCCATACAATCTGTATGGCTGAATTTGCATTGCACAGACATCACATGTGCTTTGTCTGTCTGTGCTGTGCGCAGTGCGAATCACACACACAATGTCTGACATTGCACCAATGTGAACCCAGCCTTAATATCACTTTAAGGATAACGACCATGGTGAGTAGGAATATAAAAATTGTCCAGGCACCAAGGTTATTGGGAGCAAAAATGCCCATATGTTTGTGATCATTAGGAGTAAAAGAATGCCCCTATGTTGATCAGCAGGAATAAAATGTATGCCCGGCTTCAGTGGTCAATGAGCGTAATAAAATGCCCCTGCTCCTATGGTCAGTAGGAGTAAGACACCCCATGTGCATTAGTACCAATGAGAATATTAAAAGGACCCTCAGGAGTGCTAGTGAGGAGGAGAATAAGACTCCCCAGGCACAGATGTCATTTAGCAATTAAAAAAAAGCCCTCTCAGGGCATTGGTGTCACTAATGCCTTGTACACATGTTAAGAATATCATACAAACGTTCTTCCAAATGTAATCGTATGCGCATCTAGAATTGAATCTCTAACGCAGTATATATACAAAATGTCCCGTAAGAGCTACTCAAACGTCCCGTGTGCGTAGGCACGTTCTGCAGCGTGGAGTCGGAAATGATGTCAGAACTTGACCTTGTGCATGCCACGCCTTTTGGGTTTGGAGTGACGGGGAGATCGGAGATCGGCTATGTGTGTTCGTCTGTGTTAGGAATATTCGTTATATATGGCAGTTGTCTATGAAAACTGACTTTTACATGGAAGACCAAACACTTCCACTGGCCATGCTTGGAGTTTTGGCCATCGAAAATGTTTTGGAAAAAAAAGAAAAGGAGCACATGGTCAAAACAATGGCTGCAGAACCGAGAGAACTATTCTCATATGTCGCTGCTGCGTTTATTACAAGAGAATAATCCGGATGATTTTAGGAATTACCTCAGAATGGATGATGAATGTTTCCAAGCATTGCTGCAGCTTGTGACACCAGCCATTAAAAAAACAAACAACAATTATGCGGCAGCCAATCAGTCCGGAGCAGAGGTTAATCGCAACACTACGCTATCTGGCGCCCAGGAGAAGTCTGCAGAACCTAAAATTCTCAACAGGAATTTCACCACAATCACTGGGGAGAATCATACCAGAAACCTGCAAGTCTCTCATTGATGCGCTACAGAGAAACGATGTGCTGACTTTTAACATTAAGACGCTTACCTGTCCTGGAATCCAGTGATGTCGACACCGCAGCTGATGTGTCTATCAGCTGTCGGGTGCTTCCACACACATAATATATACACAGACACACACACACACACACACCTCCAAACTTTTTGATTTGGGAACGAGGGACGTCGCTATTAGAAAACATATGTAGGCATAGGGGACACCCCCCTGCCATGCCCATTAATACAGAACTATGCAATTAAAATTATTAGACAACAAGTGCTTTTATTTACCACTATTGAAATTTACAGATGCAGCAATGTAGAACTTGGGTGAAAGGTTTATCCCTGGGAAACACTTATTGAAAGATATAAAGTATGTTTGTGCTGTTACTTCTACTTCTATACACATATGTGATCAAACACCAACTCATTAGTGTGAATATCAGTGCCATCATCGGTCTCACCTCCTCAGTGCCCATCAGTGAAGGAGAAAACGCACTTATTTACAACATTTTGTTACAAAGAAAAACGTAAAATAGCGAAAACATTTTTTTTTATTTGTTTAGCAAACAATAAAAACACCAGAGGTGATCAAATGCCACCAGAAGAAAGCTTTATTTGTGGGGAAAATTGATAAAAAAATTTGTTTGGGTACAGTGTTTCATGACCGTGCAATTGTCATTTAAAAAGCAACAGTGCTGTAAATTGTCCTGGGCAGGAAAGGGGGTAGTGCCATGTATTGAAGTTGTTAAAAGGGATATTAATTAACCTCATATAAAGATATATTATACACTGATATTCTGCTCAAGTACCATGCATGTTGTAAAATTGGTTTAGTGTCCGATAACAATGGAAAAGAAGGTTTTATTTCTTTCCCACGATCATTGTTTAATTTTGTGGTTTTGTTTCCGGTTTGTTTGTTTGTTTCTGATCATGCACACTACCATTCCCTCTATTTTCATACGATTACTATACTATTGATACGATCTTTCGTTGTGTTCACAAACAGGAAAAAATGTTCAATCTTGTTCCTTCTATAAATTTCGTACAAACAGGCCCTAATCAGATACGAAACCCATGTACTAATGATTCGATTATAGAATGACCTATCCAAAAGCGGTCATTTTCGTGCGATTTTTCTCAACATGTGTATGGGGCTTTAGAATTATAAGGCAGGCACCCTCCAACCCTAACATTGATATCAGTGTGAGTAATAAAAAATGAAAGGGGTCTTAAAGACTAGTTTGTTTTTTATATCTTTTATAGATTTCATTTTTGTTGAGAATTGGTTTAATTGTTGCCATATTAGTACTTCTTGGACAGAGAAGAAGGGAGCACCCTGAAAGTTTGTCCTGAAACTTTAAATATTAGTGCAAATAAACTATCCCGGAGTCTGCCTGTTTTTGTTTTTATTGATACTTATTTTGTATCCTAGACAGGGACAGGTTTAGACTTAGATGACACAGTAAACTGTCTTGTGTAGAAACGACTAATCACTATTTTTTTTGTTTTCTTCCTAGTATTTCCTGCAAGAAATGTGTTGTGGTTGGGAATGGTGGAGTGCTTCGAAACAGCACATTAGGCAAGAAAATTGATAGCTATGATGTAATAATAAGGTACAGTGACACTGTGTGTCTTTTCTCATTCTCTCTGTACATTTCATGAAGTTTGAACACATTGTAGTCGGTCACCTCAGGTCAGTGTGACACTTGAGACTATTTTTTGTTTCCCTCTTCAGTAGATTTGCATTGCTTCATCCTGAGTATGCTGCTAATGCACTGGTTTTGTGTTCTCTGACTGTGCTGTCACATTAGTCAAGGTGGAACTGTTACAGTTAAGAGAATATAACCATTTATATCTTTTACAATTCATCAACATGTACCTTTTAGCTTGCAAACTGATGAAATCCCTGATTCATAACTCTATATCCAGAAAACGTGTCCATTATTGAACAAATAATTGTACCATTCTACAGCATTTTTGAACCTGATCAGCTAGTAGTCTCCTTGAGGCAATTCCCTTAGCCCTTTGTATGTTCCTGCAGGAAAGTAGAAAGGTTGTATTTGACCACATCTATTAGCATCTGTAGTTGTTTTACAACCTTGTCTATTGGTTTCAGTGAAATCTTTTGGCTCAAAACATGCATGTCTTCCACCTGTTTACTGTCATAGACATGTCCTACATATCATTGCACTCAAGGGGTTAGAGATGTGCTCCAGCAATACCCTCAGTCTCCTGTACTGAAATTGCTTGCTCTGATTTGACTGAACATTGTGAGCTTCTCACAGTGTGCATTAGAAGCCACAAGAAGTCATGAGCCTGTGTCATTTCCTGGACGAAAGGCATCCAGTATGAGGCAGCCCTTTTCTTATTAGCTTTACTGTTTCTGGTCATCACATGTGGGTGTTACATAGAGTGATATGCATGCAAATGCAGCCTGTCCAGGTACAACTACTTTTCGTACAGCAGGAATCAGAGGACCCTGCTCGTTGGCAATTATAATCTAAAATGTGTTTTAAATGTACCTTGTTACTAGCACTTTAATATAGAAGTGATCTGGGCAACTGTGTAAAGCCATAAGATCACTTATACACCCCCAAAAACGACTCTCTTCTTTTCTCTGTGCCATGATTCCTGGGCACCCCTGCTCCTTTTGAGAGCTCAGGACCACTAACAACTGCTTCATGGTGGCAAGCAGGGAGATCTTGAACATCTCTTCTCCCAACAGCACAGTGAAACAGTCTCATCTCTGGGCACTAGTGTGATCAGAGCAGTAATACCCCTGCCAGCTGTGACTAAGAACGGGGAGACTTTGTACCTAATCTACTCAAGCACAATACAAGGGAGACTTCAAGGATCTAATAGAGCCATGCTGTCTTATTAAAGTGAAGCACCAGCTAAAAGAGGAAGCTCCACTTGTTTGCTTCCTCCCCCCCTCCCATGCCACATTTGGCATCTTTGGGGGGGGGGGGGGGGGGGAGTTGCTGGTTTTGACAGGTACCTGCTCCCACTTCTGGCTGATCTTGCCACTGCAAAGTCAGCAGGAAGTTCGGCCCTTTTCCTCCACTGCTGGGCCATTCACGTACGGAACCAGCTGTGAAGCCGCAAGGCCGGTTTCCCTTAATAGTTGAGATGGCAGCAGCAGCACCCAGCCAATTGAAAAAATCAGCTTGGCTGAAGACTCCTCTGGATTTGTGAACAGCTAAGTGTCCCAATATTAAAAGGCAGCAGCTACAGTATTTGTAGCTGGTGATATTAATTTTTTTTTTCTGAAGGATTTTCTGGGGCTCCTCTTTAAAGAGATCTTTTTACTTACAAATTTAACTGACAGGGGAATAGCTAGGCCCCATATAATAGAAATAAAACTAAAATGTATTACAAGAAAAACATTTATCTCTTGCATACATGCACATTTTCCCAAGCTTTATCCCTTCTGCAAGTGAAGGTTTCCATCCTCTGTCAACCCTTTTGTTCATCCCAGTGGAGCTTTTATGGGTGCAGCTTCTTTCTTATCAGTTCTTTCTCCATATATTCACACACTAGGGGCAAAGTGACTGTAGATGATCCCCAGGAAAAGTAATTATTTTAGATTATATTTTTTTATCATATTTAATGTTTAACATTTCTTAATGCATTTGAAATGTTACCCCGACATGCTGGGGTCAGTTGATGGCACTACTTCATTCCTCCATATGTTTGGGTTTCCTCCTACAGTCTAAAAAAAAGAACATTTAGGTCAACTTGCTAATGCCTTTAAGTTTTTTGGTTTGGTACCCTCTGAATAAGTTGCAACTCATTTCACTAACAAATTAACGTCAAGCAAACCACTACAATTTCACTAGAGAAAACCTATATTGTCTGAATTGTTTCATATTTATGATTCTGTTTTGCTGGTACAGGCGGTCCCCGGGTTACAAACAAGATAGGGACTGCAGACTTGTTCTTAAGTTGAATCTGTTTGTAAGTCGGAACAGTGTAGCTCCAGCCGAAAAATCTATTTCTAAGCTTTTTGGATAACATATGGAAGGGTTATCACCCCTGTAACATTTGTTTTGCTGTCTGTGCCCCTGTTCAGAAGATTTCACCTCACTTTCTGTCCCAATGGCAATTGGATTTTGGATTATTAGGGAAACAAGGATTGGTGATAAAGCATCAGTGGAGGTACCTTTTTCCCATATTAACTCTTAGAGGAGAGAATTTCCCTTCCTAGGGGTAGATTTCCTCTCACTTCCTGTTGTCTCCCTCTGTTTGTAAGTAGGAGTCGTTTTTAAGTCAGATGTTTGTAAGTAGGGGACCGCCTGTATTAGGATTCTGACACCCCTACCAACAGTAGAGCTAGATTCTTGACATCATTGTAATTAAAGCTGTAGAGTCCTATTTGACCCAGGTGTTGCCCCTTGATGCTTTCAGGCACATTTTATAGGGACAGAATTTAGGGCATCTAAGATACCTATATTTATATAATGCTTTTTAAAATATATATATATATACTAGAATTATTTGGAACATTTTTACTCCCATCTTATTTTCTCTTTGTTAGAATGAATGATGGTCCTGTCCTAGGATATGAAGATGATGTTGGGCAAAGGACTACTTTCCGGCTTTGCTACCCAGAGTCCATTTTCTCAGATAGCTTGCACTATGATCCAAACTCCACTGTGATACTCATGATGTTCAAACCGCATGATGTTAAATGGCTGTCAGAATTACTCTTTCACCGAAGAGTGGTAAGTGTGCAATACTTTATTGTTTGCAGCCTAATTCATCTGTTTTGGGACAATATCAATGGGTTTGATGACAAATTAACAGCATGTTCTGGTGGAAATTGCTCTCCGTTATTGGCAGAAGTGACATCTTGGTAGGTGACTTAATTTGCACTAGCAGTGACTCCAAGTGCTTCTTCTACCAAAATTGCAGCTCTGGAACCAATACCTTATAATGATGGGAGGAAAAACAGAACAATAAAAAAGATGCAGAATTTAAAAAAAATAAAATTCCAAAGAATTTGTGCCCATGTTGTGGAGTGTAAGTGAACTTGAAATTGGTAAAAATTGGTAAAGAAACAATGATAGGCCATAGTAGGCATCTCCGGCTGTGTATCATTCCTATTTATTGTTGTGGTAGCCCTAAATCATTGAACCCCCCTTTTTATTTGTAGTACTAATATTAAATGCACTCAAAAATATTAGTGTGTGTATATGTGTGTGTATGTATGTATGTATATATATGTATGTCTAACTTTCATATGTTTTAGGTATTTTTCATAGGCTCGCTCAAATGGTTGTTTTCACATTTGTATTTGCGGTGCTTCACAGCTTAATAAATTGAATTTCTTTGAATTGTGCATCAAGTTGCTTATTGGACATGCATTATATTGTCAAAAGTATTGTGACGCCGGCCTTTACACCCACATGAACTTTAATGGCATCCAAGCCTTAGTTCGTAGGGTTCAATATTGCATTGGCCCACCCAACTATAGCAGCTTTAACTCTTCTGTCCACAAGGTTTAGGAGTGTGTCTATGGGAATCTTTGACTATTCTTCCAGAAGCTCATTTGTGAGGTCAGGCACTGATGTTGGACGAGAAGGCCTGGCTTGCAGTCTCCGCTCCGCTTGTCTTTCAGGGGTTGGGCTTAGTTCTAGTGAAGAGAACTCTTAAGACATCAGCATATCAAGACAGTTTGGACAATTTTATGCTCCCAACTTTGTGAGAACAGTTTGTGGATGACCCCTTCCTGTTTCATCATGACTGTGCACCAGTGCAACAATGCAAGGTCCATAAAGAAATTAATGAGTGAGTTTGGGGTGGAGGATCTTGACTGGACTGCACAGAGTCCTGACCTTATCGTCCAACATCAGTGCCTGACCTAAAAAATGTGCTTCTGGAAGAATGGTCAAACATTCCAATAGACACACTCCTAAACCTTGTGGACAGCCTTCTCAGAAGAGTTGAAGTTGTTATAGCTGTAAAGGGTGAGCCAACTCGATATTGAACCCTACGGGCCAAGACAGGGATTTCATTAAAGTTCAAGTGCCTGTAAAGGCAGATGTCACAATACTTTTGACAATATAGTGCATCTTTTATGTGATGTGTAAATGTGTGTAAAATCAGATAAGTCCACAGAAGTTCTGGAATATTACATTTATAAGAGCACAGTTGATCCGTAAAGTTAGTTTAATGTCTTGTTATCTTACAGTCTTGTATCTCCCAACAAATGTCATTATATTATCTTTAAATTCTTACTTAGTAAACCCTTAAGCAGGCCAAACACAGTGCAATTATTTTTTCCTGCAACCACATGTTGCGGGAAAGAAATTTGCTCGATTACCCCATTTACACAGACGGTGTTGACAGGGGAATTCCACCTGCCAAATAATTGTAGAGGTGGGGGAAGCCGTCCCTGCTGGGAGAAGACAGTGATCATTTCTATTGGCTTTGCCAGCCGCTAGCGATGATCTCATATAAGATCCAGCAGGCTGGTTTGTACCCAAGTTGATCGATCAACTTGGTACATTCAGCCTGCCCATACGGTTCTTGCTAAACCTAACAAGATTTTGAACGATCTATGGCTACTTTAGATCTGCTACTCTGCTTATCCCCTTTACAAATGTGCCCCTTGTACTTCTGAGTGGGTGCAGGCTTTGTGCAAATCCCCCAGGTTCTGTCTACTCATCTACTTCCACCTATTTCTCCGGGGCTCTGTGTGTGGTAGAGGCACTGATCTGGCTGCCTCTCTCTGAGTAGCCCACTCTAGCTGATAAGCATTTCAGCAGTGCATAGCAGTGTTTTGTAGTGTCAGGTCCATACAGTCACTAGTTAACCCTAGGTCTGTTTTTAAGACGGAATTAGAAATCTTAAATTTAAAAAAGATGGATTTTCCTGCCTCATTTTCTACGTTGCTCATTTATATGCATTCTACTGTACTCTTGGTGTAAAATTGATATCCATGGTAGGCAGGGATACCCAGAGTCTCCTGTGCAGAAATCTCACCCATAAAGTCCTGAGCTAGGCAAGGCAATTCATGATCCAACTTGTTCCACCCAAAACTGGTACTCACTGCCCCTTTCAGTGTAAAATCTAAATCCCATGCTATATTTTATGATCTGAATTACATGTGCCACAATTTACTTACTGCAGTTTTCACATGAATTGCGAATGAATAGTACCTACTAGGTCACTGGGACCTGCAATTGGTTGAAAATCCACAAATAATATAGTTATTTGACATCATTGCTGATCTCATCAAGCTCATGTAAAGGGTGACAGTTTTATATATTTGTTGGGGGGAAAAACATTGCTGGTGGACAAAGGTGCTAATTGGCCACACAGCAAGTACAGCTAAGTACAGCTTTAATGCTGCTGACACCTCACCATATGGACTTGGCAACACAGCCATTAGACTTAATTCTTAGTACAGTTTGAATCTCTTTGATCCTGTAAGTTGAGAACATGATGATTGAGTATTGGAAATGCAGAATTTCCTAGTCCCAAGCTCTTTCCATATTTAACCACTTCCAGCCCAGGGACGTCATAGAACGTCTTTGACTTTCAGTGGGGACATCTGAATGTCTGCAGCTGCAGGCATCATTTAGATACCATCTTTTAGAGCCAGCGATTCTGTGCAGTTCCCCTGCTTCATCGTTCTTACAGGCGATGAGAGGGGCCCTCCAGTGCTTCTCCGGGCTCTCCTGTGCCATCTCAGAGAAAGCTGCCGCTGTTATGATGTCACGTCCGGACAGCGGTTGTAAACAAAGGCGCGATCCCGGGTGGGAAAGCACATCTCTCCATAAAAGGGACCTGTCAGCACTATTCCTATTACAAGGGATGTTTACATTCCTTGTAATAGGAATAAAAGTGATCAAAAAATTAAAATTTAAAGAGAAAGTGTATAAATAAAAATGTAAGTAAAATAAACAATAATAAAAAATGAAAACATTTTAAATCACCCCCATCCCCATGTACTCGCGCACAGAATCGAATGCACGTGGAAGTCCCACCCACATATGTAAACGCCGTTCAAAACACACATTTGAGGTATGCGAATGAATAGTACCTACTAGGTCACTGGGACCGTTAGAGTGAGAGCAACAATTCTAGCACTAGACCTCCTCTGTAGTTCTAAACTGGTAACCTGTAAAAAGTTTGAAAGCATTGCCTATGGAGATTAAGTATCAACATTTAGCGCCATTCCAGTGTGTGTGTGTGCAATTTTTAAATCATGACATGTTGGTTATCTATTTACTCGGCGTAACATTATCTTTCACATTACACAAATACATTGGGCTAGCTTTACTGTTTTGTTATTTTTTTAAATTCATATATATATATATTTTTTTTATGAATTTTAGAAATTATTGCACAAATATCGTCCGACATAAAGTTTCAGCGACCGCCATTTTATTCCCTAGGGTGTCTGCTAAAACAACATATATGATGTTTGTGGGTTCTGAGTAATTTTCTAGCAAACAAATTATGATTTTTACATGTAGGAGAAGAGTGCCAAAATAGACCTGGTATGGAAGTGGTTAAGGAATGTTGTAATGCAAAGGTGGTCCTATTTATCTAAAATACTAGCCTGACAGTTTAGTGTAGGAGTTTTCATTTATTCATTATATTTTGGCATTAAAAGGGCCTAGCACAGTGGTTCTCAACTCCTGTCCTCAGTACCCAACAGGCCAGGTTTGCAGGATAACTGAAATACATCACAGGCGATATAATTTGCTACTCTGTGATCGCCGTATTCTAGTCTGCATCTCCCCAAGGTAATACTTGACCTATTAGTGTGTCCCGAGGACAGGAATTGAGAACCACTGGCCTAGCAGAAAGGTTGGTAGAATGAACAAAAAAAAATGCTGCACTAGAACAGTTCTTTTGCAAGTTAAAGTGGTTGTTAACCCACTACTACTAAATCCTCCCATTCTCTCTGTACCATATTAAGTGTCACTGTGCCTGTGTTATGTAAAAAATCTGCAAAATTGTACCTATACGATCGTGGCTCCCGGAGCTCAGCTGACAGCTCTCTTCTCTCTCTGGCTCACAACTCTAGTGAGCGTGGCTGAGCCCTCATGCACTAGTATGAACAGGCAGGCAGAGTGGGGAGGAGGACAGAGGAGACACAGACACGTGAAAGCAGGGCTGCGGATGACAGAGGCACGTACTCTGACCATGGTGTCAGAGCTCAGCAGCCCTGATATATCGTGGTCAGTTTACAGAGGGGAGGGTATAGCCAGGCAGGATCAGCCAGGTATTTCAGGTGATAGAGGGGGCACAAGCACTGTCCTGTATAACATCCTTTAAGGGAACAGGATCTCTCTGTTAACCCAAAAAAATAAAACGCTTTTAAGGATATTTTTCCAGATGCAAGCATTTATACACAGATGATGAAGAACTCTTTCCCCCTTGTTAAGGGCTTAAGCATATAATAGTGACAAGTACCTTTTGCAACTGCAAAATATTCCCCAGCTTCTTAATTCAAGGGAACAAGAGAGCATGATCAAATAGTAATTAGGAAATACTGTGGGAACACTGGAAGAAAAAAAAATGTAAAAAGCTGCTTTCACACCGAGGTGCTTTACAGAGGATACGGCGCTAAAAATAGCGCCTGCAAAGCGCTTGTAAAGAGCCTCTCCTGTCTCTCCAGCATATAAGGTCGAGGGCTTTCACACTGGAGCGGTGCACTTGCAGGACGGTAAAAAATGTTCTGCAAGCCGCATCTTTGCAGCTCCTAAAGCGCCCTTTCTCATTGAAAACAATGGGGCAGCAACGGCGATTGTAACCCTTTTTCGGCCGCTAGCGGGGGTCTAAACCGCCCTACTAGCTTCGGAATAGCGCCGCTAAAAATAGCGACTCTTTACTGCCAATGCCCGCCCACCAAAGTGTGAAAGTAGCTTTAAAGGATTTTTAGATTTTAATTTTCTATACAGTATATTAAAGTGGTTGTAAACCCTTACAACCAACTTTGACCTACAGGTAAGCCTAGATTAAGGCTTACCTGTAGGTCCAAGAAATATCTCCTAAACCTATACAGTTTAGGAGACAGCGGCGCGCAGGCGCACTGGGCAGGCCGCAGCGATATGCTGCGAGTGTCGGTTCCCGTGCGCATGCGCGGGAGTGACGTCATTGTGGCTCCAGCGAATCCGGGATGCATGGCAGTGGCGAAGAGGAAGACGGAGGACCGCTTGGGGGGCTTCGTTCTCAGGTAAGTTATTCATAATGAGCTAGTATGCTATGCATACTAGCTCATTATGCCTTTGCCTTACAGGATGAGTTTAAAAAAAAAATATGTTTTTGCCTTACTTCCTCTTTAAGCACATTGCTGATGTGAACTTTGAAGAGGAAGTAAACCCTGATAAAGGTAAAGCCTAATGGACTACTATGCATCGCATAGTAGCCCATTATCTGTTACTTACCTGACACAGGAGCCAGCGATGTCACCGCTGTCCCCTGTAGTACGGAGCATCCATCTTCTTCCGGGTATCGCTGCTCTGCCACTCAGTGCCAGAGCCGCGATGACATCACACCCGCGCATGTGCACGGGAGCCGCCACTCCCAACGGCATATCGCCATTAGCAGTGGCATGCTGCTAACAGCGATAGTGCGCCTGCACGCTGTGTGCCATAGACAGCAGTGACTGTCTTTTAGTAAATATCTCCTAAACCGTGTAGGTTTAGGAGATATTTCTTGGACCTACAGGTAAACCTTAATCTAGGCTTACCTGTAGGTCAAAGTGGTTTGTAAGGGTTTACAACCACTTTCAGACCGAACCATTTTGCTGGCTTAAGACCAGACCAATTTTTGCAATTCAGCACTGTGTCGCTTTAACTGACAATTGCGCGGTCGTGCAATGTGGCTCCCAAACAAAATTGACGTCCCTTTTTTCCCCACAAATAGAGCTTTCTTTTGGTGGTATTTAATCACCTCTGTGTTTTTTTTTTTTTTTACTTTTTGTTATAATAAATATCCCCCAAAAATATATATAAAAAAAAAAAATGTTGCCTTCGTTTAGGCCGATACGTATAATTCTACATATTTTTGGTTAAAAAAAACCCCGCAATAAGCGAATGGTTTGCGCAAAAGTTATGGCGTTTACAAAATAGGGGATAGTTTATGACATTTTTATTAATAATAAATTTTTTTTACTAGTAATGGCGGCGATCGGCGATTTTTATTGTGACTGCGACATTATGATGGACACATCAGACATTTTTGACAAATTTTTGGGACCATTGTCATTTATACAGCAATCGGTGCTATACAAATGCACTGATTCCTGTGTAAATTACACTGGCAGTGAAGGGGTTAACCAGGGGGTGGCAGTGTAGAGGTTAACCAGGAGGTGGCAGTGTAGGGGTTAAGTGTTCCTAGGGGCGTGTTACTAACTGTGGGGGGCTGGGCTTTGTGTTAGTGAACACTGATCTCTGCTCCAATCACATGGAGCAGAGATCAGTGTCACTTGTTGCTAGGCAGAACGGGTAGATGCTGTTTACAACGGCATCTCCCCGTTCAGCCTTCCCCGTGAGACGATCGCGGGTATCCCAGTGCCGATTGAGTCCGCGGGACACGCGATGGCAGGGCGGCATATAGAAATGGACGTACCTGTATGCCAATATGTCTGCCCGTGCCATTCTGCCGACGTACATCGGCGTGCGCCGGTCAGGAAGTGTTTAAGGCCCCTTTCACACTGAGGTGCTTATAAACTGCCAGTAAAACACTGAGCGCTTTTGAACAGCTTTCCATTCATTCTAGTGGAGAGGGGCGTTTTTTTTGTGTGAAAGCATTCATTGATTTTAATAGAAATGGATTTTCGGGAGCTTTTCAGATGCTTTTTTTTTAGCATGAAAGTGCCTCAGTGTCAAAGGGGTCTAACCTCTTTGTGGCCAGAGGTCATTGAAGCCTAGATGCCCAGACTGCAGTTGGCAAATTTAGCAGTTTCAGTTTAAATCCATTAAGGTTTCATTAACAAACTAATTTGCTAATGTTGTTTTGTTGTTCCATAGTAAACATTGTGATTCTAACCCCCTGCTTATTTCACTGTGTATAGCCTGATCTGCAAAAAGAGGTCTATTAGATAAACTTCCAGCCTACTTGGATTGCAATGATTAGTCAGTCTGAGACCTGGGACAGACGGTGGCAACCTGCACTAATAATTTACAAGTAAAACATAGATTAAAAGAGAAGTATGGGTTTCCTTCCTTTTTTTTTTATTTTTTTATTGCTACATCTATTGTGTGAGCTGCTGATATCTATAAATCCTTCCAGCCCTCTTAAACCCCATACACACTATCAGTTTGTCTGCTGAGTTTTTCCTTCGGATTTACCAAAACCATGTAGTGGAAGGGTCTGCCTGATTGCATACAAATTGAAACTTCTAAGGTTTTACCTCATATTATATGGTTTTGGTAAATCTGAAGGAAAAACTCAGCAGAAAAACTGATAGTGTGTATGGGGCTTTAGAAGTGCCCCCATTCTGTTAAAATCGAGCTAAATACCTGTTGGAGGGTCTACGGACTTTCATACAGTGTAATACCGACAATGGTCTGGCTCTGGAGTCTGGATCCACCCACTTTCCTTTCCTTGCTTAATTGATGTCGGCTCCCACAGAGAGCGTAGCTGCTTCTCCCTCCTCCCTCCCCCTTCTCCCCCCTCCTTTGCAGCATGTTCCGATCGTCGGACAAATCCAGCAAAGATGAGAGCACTTCAGTCAATATATATATTCGGGTCAATTTAGACAGGAGCCAATTAACCTACCAGCATGTTTTTTGGAGTGTGAGGAAACCGGAGTACATGGAAGAAACCTACACAGGGAGAACATGCAAATTCCATTAAGATAGTACCGTGGTTGGGATTCTAACCAGCGATCCTATTGCTGCTATGAGGTAGAGTTAGAAGTGCTAACCACTTAGCCACTGTGTTGCCCATATAGGTACACTTTAAATGCCTGTTTAATATTTTGTTGACACAAATTCTTTAATAATTGTAATATTGCTGCAGTATTGATTCTAGGGACCTAAACATTCAGAGCGAGAGCGCTTTTGTTCTTTTTTTTTTTTGCAAGCTTTTTTGCATGCTATGAAGACCACTGTAAAGAGCTGTGGTTATCTGTGCTAGTTTAGTTTTAGCACAACGGTTGTAGCATGGTTTGTTCTGCAAATTGGACCTTGGTCACGTTTTATGTTTATCTGTGGCAGGAAGCCACAAGCAGCATCTAAAACATTTTGTTATCGATGGGACATTTTGACATGTACATTTATATGCAGAAATTATTTTACGTACAAAGACCCAAGCTGAACTTGGCAAGTTAATCAGTGCTCCACTGAAATGCAGAAAGCAAATAACTAATAGGAAAATTCAAAGTCCATAGGAGATATGAGATGGTAAAGGTAAATTAGCTGGATATACATTTCACCAGTGTCCAACACCAGCAGTCCCCGAAAGCTCCTCTGCATGGTCTAGGAATACCTCATGAACATGCAAAAGGAAAGAAAGGGCACCAGATCAGCAGAGACCCCATTCGCCCCCTTGGGAGAAACCCATTTTTGCGGTATGGATAGCCTCCCTAGTGGCCTCTCCCAGTATATTGATTTCTTCCTCCAACCCATAGTCCGGTCCTTACCCTCATGCATGCGAGATTCCTCCCATCTGTTGGAGACTCTTTCCAATTACACATGGGAGGACTCCTATATCTGGCTTTTCCTTGATATCACTTCACATCAATCCCTCACACAGTTGTAACTTACTGCAGTTGGACATTTTTTAGCACAAGAATCTCACTTTCACCATAAATGGGCTTAGTTCATCCTGGATAGTTAGTACACAATTTTGTATGGAGCACAATTATTTCAAATATTTGGGGGGTTAATATCTCCAGGTGCATGGCACCGCTATGGGCGCTTTTCACCATGGGCTGGTGGGAGGAGTCATGCATCTGGAGAGGTAAACCCTTTACTGCACAGATAATATACTTTGGCAGATATATTGATGACGTGATCATCAAATGGGATGGGCCCCTTTCCTCTATTGCTCCCTTAGTCCAATATTGCAATGATAGCCATTTGGGTATACCTTTCACCCACGTGTGCAGTCCCACTGCTTTAGTCTTTCTAGATTTTGGGTTATGTCGCGCAGAGGGCCATATTGTGTCCAGAACCCATTTTAAGTCCTCTCCGGGGAAGTTCTGTCTTCATTTTGCAAGTTGCCATCAACCAAAATGGAAACCGAGTATTCCAAAGGGCCAATTTTGCAAAATTGTACCCGATTGAAAACCCATGCAATCCATACATTCAAAGAAACCAAAACAAATACGTTCAGAAATTGAGTTATGTGTAATATAATGGCATGACATATTTTGAACACATGAAGAAAGGGAGATGCAAAAAGCCATGGAAAGCCAAGACACCAGCTGAAATCTATCAGTAATTGGAAGTCAATCCTGCCCCTTGTCAGTATAAATTAATATCAGCTGGTTCAGTCTCAACTGGTGGCCTAAAAAAAGTGTCTCATTACCGAGGTGTCACACAAGAAACATCTCATGATGGATTAAATCAAAGCGCTCTCAAGACATTTGCAACCTTATTGTTTCAAAACATACCAATGGCATTGGTTACAGAAGGATTTCTAAACTTCTGAATGTTTCAGTGAGCACTGTTTGGTAGAGGTTGACCGATATATCGGCCGATATTTGCCATTTTTTAATTAATCGGCATGGGCCGATTGTGCTGTTAAAAAAGGCTGATTATATCTTCAGCGCGACTTTCAAATGACCTCTGTAATAAAAGTCAATGCAAGTTGCCTGAAGACTGCAGTGGAACAACTTGTCTCCTCTCTGGGCAGTCTGACGAGAAAAGAGCAAAGAGATACAATGTTTATAGTTTTCAATGAGCTGAGCTCTGTGTGTAGAGTTCTCAGTTTAACCATTTAAAGACTAAATCTTTTCTGACACTTGATGCTTACAAGTAAAAATCCTGTATTTTCTGCTAGAAAATATTTTTTAGCAGAGACCCTAGGGAATAAAATAGCGGTTGTTGCAATATTTTATGTCACACGGTATTTGCGCAGCGGTCTTTCAAACGCAATTTTTTTGGAAAAAATACACTAATGATAAAAAACAAACAAAAAAAAAAACAGTAAAGTTAGCCAATTTTTTTCATCCAAAAGTTTTGATTACCTGTTTTTGTGTATTTAATACATAGTTTTTTTTTTTTGTTTGTTTTTTTTATCTAAATTATACATACAAGTGAACTGATTGGAGGTTTGTTTTGTTTAATAAATGTTTAAATGTAAGAAATTTTCTGTATCATTTATAACTTAAGGCTGCTTTCACACTGGCGCTGGCAGATGTTGACGGTAAAACGCTGCTAGTTTTAGTGGCGCTTTACCATCATTTTAGCGGCGCTATTCGGCTGCTAGCAGGGCACTTATAATCCAGCTAGCGGCCGAGGGAGGGGTTAAATGTGCCCGTGAAGCGCCACTGCCAAATCGCATTGTAGGCGCTTCGGCAGCGGTGCCCATTCATTTCAATGGGCAGGAGTGCTATACACCGCTCCAAAGATGCTGCTTGCAGTACTTTTTTTTTTTTTTTTTTTTTTTTTATAACGTCCTGCCAGGGCATCTCCTCAGTGTGAAAGCACTCGGGGCTTCCACACAGACTGCAGGGGAGCCGTTTTGCAGGCACTTTTACAGGTGCTATTTTTAGCCCAAAAGCACCTCAAAAACGCCCCAGTGTGAAAGGTGTCTGATTGTTAGATTTTATGAGATGAAGGGGGAAAAAAAAATAAAAAATCGGCCTAACATATCGGCCCAAAAAAATCGGAATCATATATAGGCCATCGGCCGCCGCGATTTCTACATATCTGCATCGGCCACAGAAAAACCCGTATCGCTCGACCTCTACTGTTGGGGCCATAATCCAGAATTGTAAAGCACATAATTTCAATATAAACTGGCCATGATCATGTGCTCTTCACAAGATTTCTGACAGAGGAGTGAAAAGAATCATCAGAGTTGTCCAAGAGCCAATGACTACTTGTGGAGATCTTCAGAAAGATGTGGAATTAGCAGGTTCAGTTATTTCAAAGAAAACAATAAGTAATGCATTCAACCGCTATTTCCTTTATGCACGCTTACCACCCAAGACTCCTTTGCTGAAGAAAAAGCATATTGAAGCTCATTTAAAGTTTGCTGCACAAAATTTTGACAATCCTGGGAAAATATAGTCTGGATAGATGAGACTAAATTTAACACTTTGGATGCCATAATATATGTTTGGAGGTCAAATGGCACTGCAAATGTCCCCAAAATCCCCCCATACCAACAGTGAAGTTTGGAGATGGGAACATCATGGTCTGGGGCTGTTTTTCAGCACATGGGACTGGCAAACCTCATATTGTTAAAAGAAGAAAGACTGAAAAAATGTACCAAGACGTTCTCGATAAAAATCTGCTGCCATCTACCAGGATGGTGAAGATGAAACAAGGGTGGACATTCCAGCAAGACAATGATCCCATAAACAAAGCCAAGGAAACTCTCAATTCGTTTAAAATAAAGAAAATAAAGCTGCTAGAATGGCCCAGCCTATCACCTGATCTTTTGTTTACAAAGCTCAAACTCAAATGTATTTACAGCAGTGAATGATTCACATGTAGGGGCTGAGGTGAACAACAAATACCCCTTTGGAGGCACCATCCCTGGAAGATATGCGACTACGTTTCAAAAAAATGTAGAACGGGGTGGGACTTTAATTGTGCCCCAGAGTAATATAAATAAAGTAGGATACAGTTCTATAATTATAGAAAAGTAGACACACTTTATTCTAAAAATCTAATTTAAGATACATAACAGTCATTTAATAGGAGTTCAGGGTGTGCTGGTCCCAAACATTTACAGAAGTGTGGCCTACACGTTTTGCGGACAGTTCCTCTTCGTGGGCTCGGTGGTCCTCTGATCATAGTTTGCGGATGAGTGAGGATACATGTGTATTTGGGGAAACATTTGATCATTGTACCTAGACAGTTAGCACTATCTGACTGACCTTTTTTGGCTAATCCTCCACATGAGAAACACCACTGTACACTAACAAGTATAATCTGTGTCTATATATCAAACGTTTGACAGCACAATATATAGATTTTATTAAAAAATATTTATTATATGATATTAATGATATGTAACAAATGTATTAATATACTTAAGTACCACTCATTATTCTTGTCTATGTAAATCATGCAACTTATGTATTATTCATTAATATTTTATCTATAGAATTCATATGATGTGCTGTTGTGCTACTTTGAAGGCCCTGACGAAGCAGAACTGTCCACAAAACGCATAGGCCACGCTTCTGTAAATGTTTGGTAAAAAATACAAAACATCAGCTTAAAGTGGTTGTAAACCGGAAAAAAGCATACCCTGTAAGACAAAGGCATAATGAGCTTGTATGCATCACATATATGAAATACTTACCTTAGATCTAAGCTGTTGCACAGGTCCGCGGGCTCCTGCACTGTGATTGGCCGTTGCCACGATGATGTCACTCCCACGCATATCGGGGTCACCGGTAGTGGCACGGCTGCTGAAGAAACTGCACGAATGGCCCATTTCTTGAGTGCGCATGCGCCAACTACGCCAGCGCAAGCGTATATGGTAAATATCTCCTAAACCGTGCAGGTTTAGGAGATTTAAAGTACCTACAGGTAAGCCTTATTATAGGCTTACCTGTAGGTGCAAGTGGTGTAACTAGGTTTACAGCCACATTTAAAGTTGCACAGTGCTCCAGTTAAGTCTTTCTGCATTTCTCAAAGATTGTGTATCTATGGTCAAAATGTAAAATTATATATGCAGTTCAACATTGCATTTTAATTATTCCAAGCCTATTCCTATTAATCTGAACGATATTGAAGTTTGTAAACTTACTTTGTGATGATCCCCACACATTTACTCCATTGAATTCTGTAACACGTATTCACTTCCTATGCGTAGGCACTACTGTGTCATGCATTCCAGATGTGTTGAGAGGAAGACTTTCAGGAGGCGGAGTCAGTACAGGAACAGCAGAACTAGGGCCCCCATTGAAAGATATCCCCTTTATTACTGTTCTGGGAACAACCAAAAATTTGGAATTTTTTTCACTTTTGATGATGACCATAGGCAATGGTAATAAAGGGGGTGAATCTCCCTAACGGGGGGGGGGGGGGGCACAGACCGTAATAAAACCCTGAGAAGGGTTCTAATCCCTCTCATCTTTATCCAAAACTAAAAAAGTTTGCCTTTTTAGTTTGGGGCCCCTTCCGCATGGGACAGTCTTCGTTGGAGTCTGCCTACTCAGCAGGGAATCTTTCCGCTAGCCCCTGCTGAGGAGGTGGATGGCTAGTGTGTGTCCGTTCCTCTTATGCAGACACAGTAATTGAGTTGCCGGCATTCTTTTTCCAGACATTCTTTTTTTTCTCCTCTGTGGGCTGTCAGATGTAATGGATTTACATCCGACTGCTATCCGATCCGCCATATGGATGAGGAACGGATCCCCATCCGTCTGTTTTAAGCAGAGATGATTGAATATCCGGTGACACGTGCAGCTCCATAGAGGAGACTGGAGGGTCCGATTTGGTCCACCTGAAACCTGACAGGCAGATCCGATCGGTCTGCTTGTGTAAAAGGGGCCTAACACCAAAAGGTATCTGGCGGCGAATAAAACTTCTGGTCTGTATCTGGATGACTGTTCTGTCAGTCTTTGAGCAGGCATGCTGACTGCACTGTCTGCTGTACAATTCGTCACTAGAGGAAGAATATAAAATGAGGGCATGAAATCTCACCAAAAAGTATGGCAGAGCAATCTGATCACATGTAAAAACT
The DNA here is from genome assembly GCF_037356315.1 of Lithobates pipiens. Lineage (NCBI taxonomy): Eukaryota > Metazoa > Chordata > Amphibia > Anura > Ranidae > Lithobates > Lithobates pipiens. The sequence goes on from NW_027507748.1 coordinate 103,392,579, forward strand.
CTACCTCCTGGCCTACAGCGCTAGAAACTATGTACTGTATGTTTTCAAGTAGACTTTATCATAAGAACTCCTAATGCATAAACTACGAATATGCATGTTCCCCGTTAACATAAACCATTGTATTCGAGCAATTTGGCATTGAATAGGGATTGCATGTCACCTGCTGAAACATTTCCCCCTTTCTGTACATGTACCACTTCGACTTGCAACACGCATATAACATTTGCCAATGCTTGCATGGAATTCCTGTTGGTTTGTGTATGCAATTATGGACACATTTAGTAACCTTCCTGAAACCAGTCATTCAATCTAAAACTGGCATCATGTGCCTCAGCTGTTTAACTACAGATAGTGAGAACTGGAGTTTTTTTAAATATAGAAATTACATTTTAATGTCAGAAGCCACTACAAGGCTTTCCCAATGTAAATTTTATATTTTGTAAATTTATGTTTTGTTCAAAAGTAGTAGAACAAAATAAACTCAAAAAGTAAAGATATTACAAGGAACATTTAGAAATGTTACTTGTGCCTAAACAGTACCCTAAAGATTTAGTTTTGTCTTGGTGAATTAAATAGGAGCTGAAATGATGACACTTCTATGACAGCCATGCAAAGCCTTTTAGTCCTCATGCACACGTAGTAGCAGGGGTTGACATAAAAGTAATATGGTGGCAACATTCGGGAAATGTACAGTAGTGCCAGTAGATGCCATTCTCTCATCACCACTGTTCCAATATGCACTTCTCTTTTTACCATGGCACAGACACGCACACACACTCATTTTATATTCATCTCTTGTAATGCATGGGAACATTTTTGCTAATATATTACAATTACTCTGTAGCGGAAATCTATTCTTTTTTTTTTTTTTTTATCTTAACCTTTCCAAATTTGATCTCCCTAAATTATTTTAGGAATACATGAGCTACCGAATAATGGTCTACTGAGAACATGCTGTCCAATGCTAATAACCATATGATACCTTCAGTTTTGTTCAGAACACCAACACAATAGAGGTTCCAGAAACCATTTACTTTGCCAAAGATATGCAAGGCCAATACGGAGCTGATTTATAAACACATTAGGGTCTCTAAGCCCCCACACATCCAGACCCAGGACGGTTCTATTTTAGGTGTATATGACAGAAGGATGACTGTAGGAGACACGCTTTTTCTCACCACTTGTTTACAAATGTGTTAAGTTTAACACTTTTGAATGACCCCTATTCAAATCACTTACCTAGTAAAATTAGGTCAGCACACCAAGCAAATGCATGAAGTACTCTCTCACAACACACTCTTTCCTGGGAACAGACTCTGTTAAAATAATATATTATGTCAAACCTCTTGTCTGCACTCTAAAATTAACTGAAATGACACATTTGGTGATAATGAATACCATATATATATATTTTTTTTAATGAGGCGCATCTGATTTTGAGAGGCAGAACTTGTTTACCACAAGCAGAAGAATTTCTCATCATCATATTTAAGATGTCATTTATTTCTTCCCATAGTGTATTTTGGATTTATCATATTGTGTGCCTCCATACCGTTTTCTGTAATATATTGAAATAAGGCAGACACAGTTGACCAGAGGTTCAAAACATTGCTGTAGGTGACAGAAAACTTCTACAACCTAGCATCTTGTTTTAGTTATTGTGCTGAAGAAAGGGGGACTATCTAGTGTACAATTCACCTAATTGGTATGTGTGTGTTTTGTTTTGTTTTTTTAACACACTTGCAAATTATCCTTGTACCATTGTGGAAGACACCATTCACACCTAGTTTACGGCATATATCTTTCACCAGAATCATGGTACACTTTGTCCTTTATGGTCCCAAAACTATTTGTATTATTTGTATATGTACTGTTTTTGTATTTTTGACGTTATACTCGAATTGTGTTCTCACAGAGCACTTATGGATTTTGGAGGAAGCCTGCAATGAACTTGATCTATAAACCTCATCAGCTGAGAGTCCTCAACCCTTTCATCCTTCGCCAGGTTTCACAGAATCTACTGAATTTTCCCAGCAACTTTCCAAAGACAGAAGTAAGTTAATTTGTTTTGTGGCTGGTTCCTTTATAGATGTAAATGGGTAGCACAGTGTTGTCTGATGTCTGGTTTTATTATGTCTTGCTAAAAATGTAGAGATATAGTAATTTTTTAAAAATATTTATGGTCCTTTAAATTTGTTGTAAATGTGTAAAACAAAAAAACAAAAAAACAAAAAAAAAAAATTGGGGTAAAAACAAAAAAATGTCAGCATTTCATCTTATTCGGAGAGTCCTAGTTCTGGTGTTAAGATCCCTCGTATTCCTTAGCATTGAAGCTTCCTGAGATATGCAAGCAGCTGTAGACATCAGGGGATGGTAAGACATACACTGGTAGTCTTGCTGTTGCGGAATGCATGTCATAAAAGTGCATTCCCTGTGACCAAGTTTCAAGTGGTTGTAAACAAAAAAAAAAGCTCCTGTCCCTTTTAAAGTACGATACATTGCATTGTGCTTTTGTATTGTCATTTATCAATTTTTCCATGTTGTATTCCTGGTTGATCCTGCCTGTTCCTGTGTTCCCCTGTGTAAACTGACTACATTTATCATTGCTACTGATCCATGATAGTGTGATCAGTTTACATCCCTCATCATCCTGCTCTCTCCTCAGCGTCTCTGCATCTCTCCCTCCCTCCCTCCCTCCCTCCCTCTTTATCATTTCAGTAGTCTGTGTGAAACTAATCTCCTCCCCTGCCCTCCCTTCCTGTCTTGATTGAGTATGCAGCTGCTCCTTCCTTTTAGTAAAGTTGTTGAAAAGTTACATCTATCATATACTTTTATCCTCTCTGTTTTAGGAACATATTAAATACAGTGTGTGTGTTTTTTGTTAATTATAATGCTAAATACTTTTTGTCCCACTCTGCGGGAAATGCACAGTAGTGCCAGTAGATACCATTCTCTCATCACCACTGTTCCAATATGCACTTCTCTCTTTACCATGGCACAGAAGAGGAGGGATGCTGGCTAATGATGGTAGCTGCAGGGATCGGGTTTGCAGGGGGGGGGGGGGGGGTCAGATTGGGTGGAGGGGATAATTTAGTGTTGGGGGTGAAGGTTATAGGAGAGGAGAGTGGGGGGGGGGCAGTTTCAGGTGGAAGGGTGTGGCGAGGGGAAGAGGCAGGGGACAGGGAAGTGGCGGCATGGGGGGGGGTCACATTAGGGGTTAATAACTCTGATCAGCAGGTTGTAACCGGCTGATTAGTGTTATAGAATTGTTCAGCAGAGTCTGCTGAATAATTCTGATATAAGCTTATAGAACAGGGAGAAAGGAGGTCCGTACGCTGTACTGACTTGGCCACCTGTGGGCACTGCTGTAGGTCCGTACGGCGCACGGAAAGGGTTAAATGTATACATTCAAAACAATATATGTTATCTGAAAGCAGAGGCCCTATAGAACAAACTGATAAATGTAATTTGTATGGGTTTTTTTATTCGTACAATTTAGCAATCCTATAATTTTAGTAAAGAATAAACTCAAGTTCATTTTAGTGCACACACACAAAAAAATTTCCCAGTTATTGTAAAATATAAAAGCTAAGATTGTGGAATATGTCAGGCCTCTAAACTGCATGTTCCAATTAAACAATCACAAACTATGATACCCAAAAGCATCAATAGGTACTACTTAAAAATAAAATAATGTACAGCTGAATTTAAAAATTAACTGTAAATAATGGCCCTAGAGTTATTCCTTTTATTTCAGCATGCATGGGAGTACCTAATATGTCTTATGCTGGTGTTGTATACATATGTACATTCCTCTGTTCGATGTTTGTAATTCTACTTTCATTTTTTTTACACACTTCCGTTTGACTCAGTGATGCAATCACCAAGTCTTTCTGCTTTTCTGTGCAGGCATATTTTAGGTGGTGGGAGGGGCCAGCAGGGTGCTATACGTAGCTTCTTTAAAACATTTCTACTCCCTGCCTCAGTACCCCTTCAGAAGAATGCTTTGGTAATTGGATGTTAGTCTAGAGCAGGGATCTCCAATCTACGGCCCGGCAGCTGTTGGGAACTACACGTCTCATGAGGCATTGTAAAACTCTGACATTCTTAGACATGACTAGGCATGATGGGAATTGTAGTTCCTGAAAAACTGGAGGGCCATAGTTTGGAGACCCCGGGTCTAGAGGAATGGCGCAACTAGGCATGCTGCATTTTCATACAGACTGCCCTAAGCAATGCCCACATGTGATGCTAAGCCTATCTAGGATTACTGTTATCACCGGCGCACTGGCTGCAAAGAGAGTCTAGATCATCTTTGATTGACTGTGTGGCTTTGGAGGACCGGAGCGACGTCATGTTCGAGGGTGAAAATAAACTTTTTTTTTTTTTTTTTTTAAGGCTAAAGATCACATTTTTTTTTTTCTATTTTTTAAAGCAAAAGACCAAAAAACATTTTTTTGTTGTTGATCTTTTGCTTTTAAAGGTAAAGGAGCATTTTGGGGTCTTGGGTAATAGGAATAAAAGTGTTAAAACATAAATAGAAGGGACAGTGTAAAAAAAAAAAAAAAAAAATGTAAAGCGCCCCCATCCCTCCGTGCTTAAGTGCAGAAGCAAATACATACATAAGTCAAGCACACATATGTAACTGGTATTCTCACCTTCTATGAGGTATTGCTGGAACGTTGGAGCAAGAGCAATAATTCTAGCGCTAGACCTCCTCTGTAGCTCTAAACAGGTAACCTGTAAAGTTTTTAAAGTGTCGCCTATGGATATTTTTAAGTACCGTAGCTTGTTGCCATTACACAAATAACAAATGAATATGTGAAAAGTGTGGTGTGCATTTGTATTCAGCCCCCCTGAGTAAATACTTTGTAGAATCACCTGTTGCTGCCATTACAGTTGCAAGTCTTTTTGGGGGTGTCTCTACCAGCTTTGTACATCTGGAAAGTGACATTTTTGCTATTTTTTTTTTTTTTTTTGTAAAATAGCTTACGCTCTGTCAGATTGGATAGAGAGTGTCTGTGAACAGTAATTTTCAGGTCTTGCCACAGATTCCCAATTGGATTTAGGTCTGAACTTTGACTGGGCTAGTCTAACACATGACCAAAACCATTCCATTGTAGCTCTGGCTGTATGTTTCGGGTCATTGTCCTGCAGGAAGGTGAACCTCCGCCCCAGTCTCAAGTCTTTTGCAGACCCTAACAGGTTTTCTTCTAAGATTGCCCTGTATTTGGCTGCATCCATCTTCCATCAACTCTCACCAGCTTCCCTGTCCCTGCTGAAGAAATGCATCCCCACAAAATCATACTGCTCAGGGTGATGTGCAGTGTTAGTTTTCTGCCACACATAGCGTTTTGTTTCAGTCCAAAAAATTACAACTTCTTCCACATGTTTGCTGTGTCCCCCACATGGCTTCTCGCAATCTGCAGATGGGACTTCTTATTGCTTTCTTTCAACAATGGCTTTCAGAAGAAAGCCACTCTTCCATAAAGGCCAGATTTGTGGAGTGCATGACTAATAGTTGTCCTGTGGACAGATTCTGGCGCTTGATTAGTCGATCTCTGCAGATCCTCCAGAGTTACCATGGGTCTTTTGGCTACTTCTCTGATTAATACCCTCCTTAACAGGCGGTTAGTCATTTAGGTAGACGGCCATGTCCTGGTAGGTTTGCAGTTGTGCCATACTCTTTCCATTTTCCCATGATTGATTGAACAATTCTCTGTGAGATGTTCAAACCTTGGGATTTTTTTTAAAACCTAACCCAGCTTTAAACTTCTCCAACAACTTTATCCCTGACCTGCCTGGTGTGTTCCTTGGCCTTTTTTTATGATGCTGTTTGTTCATTAGGGTTCTCTGACAAACCTCTGAGGTCTTCAAAGAAAAGCTGTGTTTATACTGAGATTAAATTAAACACAGGTAGACTCTATTTACTAATTAGGTGACTTCTGAAAGTAATTGGTTCCATTAGAGTTTAGTTAGAGGTATCAGAGTAAAGGGGGCTGAATACAAGTGCACGCCACACTTTTCACATATTTATTTGTAAAAAAAATGGAAAACCATTTATCATTTTCCTTCCACTTACATAAAATCCCAATAAAATACATTTACGGTTGTAACATGACAAAATGTGGAGAATATGAAGCGATCTGAATACTTTTTCAAGGCACTGTGTGTGTGTGTGTGTGTGTGTATATATATATATATATATATATATATATATATATATATATATATATTATACATACGCACTTTTTTTCTTTTTCATTTTAATTATTTCTCATTTAAAGCATTTTCTGGTATGGTTTATTAAAAGAAAAAAAAATTCTGTGAATTTTTAGTGAATGAAGCCTTTTGTGTTCTTCACAAAGGCCTGTGTAGTAAATATAGGGTAATATTAACACAACAAATAAAATGAATATACAAATACGGACAAGTAATTTGTGTACCATGAATAGCTTTTTATTAATTGTACCCTTTTCAAATAACATTCAGTAGTCCATTGTTTTCTAGCTGTCATGTTTAGCTTAGCAGTCCTTGGCAGAGGCTGGAAGGACAAGTTGGCACATGTACATCCCCGCTGGCTGCTGTTGTAGTGACTTCTTATGATTACCTCTTTGTGTTTCGGCAGACATTTCTAAAGTTCTCATTTTACATGTGCTGTTTAAACTCATTAACAATCGTATTTGTATATTTTACACTCAACGGGTTTAGGAAAAATGATTTTTCCTTAGTTACACATTGAACATACCATTATGATTATTATTCTAATAATGGTATACATATTTTATATATATATATAATTTTTTAGGAAGAGTAATGAAGATGAAATGAAAGCGGTTGTAGAGTAAACATTCTTTTTCTCCTAAGATACTTGTTATACTTCTCTGCTCCGTGCAATGGTTTTTCACAGAGCTCCCCTAAACCTCCTCTTCTCGGGTCCCCCACTCCACGCCACCTTGTCTCCATGGGGAGCACCTTTCTATGGTGGCATATATGCGGGCTTGCTCCGAGCAGGGCTGTATGTGTACACCTCTGCCTCACCCCCCGCTCCCTCCTCACTATATCTAACTGATGGGCAGGAGCCAGCTGCTGAAAGATTTTTTACATGAATGCATGGAGTGCATTAAGGTAAAAAGTGTTATGACTTTAGAACCACTTTAAAGTGTTTGCTACTAAACTCAGTAATCTGAAAATAGTTCACCATCATACAACCTGTCCCATGGCTTACCAACCCACAATGATGTATGTATAGAGTAGTGCTTAAAAGCATTTTGTTATAGTTGCAAATTTAAGCTATCTTGTATACTGAAATAGCAGCGCATATCAAATCATATCACTTGCAATGGTTTGGGCATATTACTACAGGCAATACATGGGTCAAAAAGAAAAAAAGGGCCAGAAAAAAAAGAAGTGGGGAATTGCAGCCATAGTTCAATTCTGGGAGTCCTATAGCTTTGACTATACAACACTTTGTTGGTAGGGTGATGTCTTGGCTTTTTATAATGTTGTCTAGGTTTGCCATTGCTTTCCTCCCAAGAAGCAAGCCTCTCTCTTAATTTCATGGCTACAGGAAGAGTCTGCCGTGATCTTGGAGCCTAGGAAGAGTAAATCTGCCACTGTTTCCATTTCTTCTCCTTCTATTTGGAGTGATGGGACCGGTTGCCATAATCTTAGTTTTCTTAATGTTCAATTTCAGGCCAGCTTTTGCGCTCTCCCTTTTTCACCTTCATTAACCACTTGCTTACTGGGCAATTAACCACTTAAGGACCGCCGCATGGCAATGTACGGACCCCCTCCCGCTGGATGCGGCGGTCCGTTTCGCTGCAGGAGCGATCCGGGATGAGGGGATGGCCGTTGGTTTCTGACCATCCCCTCCCAATCGCTCCTGGCGAATGAGAAGCTTCCCCCGCCTGTGTATAGTAAACACAGGCAGGGAGGAAGTGATGTCATTCTCCTCGGGGCGGTCTTTTTGACCGGACTACGAGGAGAACACTAAAAGTAAGTGTGCACCAACACTACACTGACATGTAGGCACACAAACCCCCCCCCCTCCGATCGCCCCCCGATCCCCCCCCGCTCCCCCTCCCAGTGTCACTGATTGCAGTGATCATTTATTTTCTGATCACTGCATTTAGTGTCAGTTGTGACAGTAAAAACTGTCAGGGCAGTTAGTGTTAGGTCCAGGGTAGCCCCCTACCCCCCCAATAAAGGTTTAACCCCCTGATTGCCCCTAGAGTTAACCCTTTCACCCCCTTTTGCCAGTGTCCCTAAGCGATCGTTTTTCTGATCGCTGCATTAGTGTCACTGGTGCCGCTAAGTAGCTAGTTATTTTTTTAGGTTCACCGCCAGGTTTTTATAGCGCTAGGTACCCCGATATACTACCCAATAACGGTTTTAACCCCCTGATTGCCCCTAGTTAACCCTTTCACCCCCTTTTGCCAGTGTCACTAAGCGATCATTTTTCTGATCGCTGCATTAGTGTCACTGGTGTCGCTAGGTAGCTAGTTCTTTTTTTTAGGTTCACCGCCAGGTTTTTATAGCGCTAGGTACCCCGATATACTACCCAATAACGGTTTTAACCCCCTGATTGCCCCTAGTTAACCCTTTCACCCCCTTTTGCCAGTGTCACTAAGCGATCATTTTTCTGATCGCTGCATTAGTGTCACTGGTGTCGCTAGGTAGCTAGTTCTTTTTTTTAGGTTCACCGCCAGGATTTTATAGCGCTAGGTACCCCCATATACTACCCAATAATGGTTTTAACCCCCTGATTGCCCCTAGTTAACCCTTTCACCAGTGATCACCGTATAAGTGTTACGGGTGACTCTGGTTAGTTAGTTTGCTTTTTATAGCACCAGGGCACCCACCATTTATTACCCAATAAAGGTTTAACCCCCTGATCACCCGGCGGTGATATCAATTAGGTTTTAGGGTCAGGGTCTGCGTCGCCCCAGGCAGCGCTAGGTTAGTACCAGTACTGCTAACACCCACGCGCAAAGCATAAACCTCCCGTAATGGTATAGAAGCGTCCCCAGCAGTTTAGGGTTCCAAAAAACGCATGGTTAGCGGGATCAGCCCAGATACCTGCTAGGACCTGCATTTTGCCCCTCCGCCCAGCCCACCCAAGTGCAGTATCGATCGATCACTATCACTTACAAAACACTAAACACATAACTGCAGCGTTCGCAGAGTCGGGCCTGATGGACTCAACATGCCTCTCAGTAAATAGCTTGGGGTGTCTACTTTCCAAAATGGGGTCATTTGGGGGGGGTTTGTGCTATTTTGGCATTTTATGGCCTTCGAAACTGTGATGGGTAGTGAGGAGTGAAATCAAAAATTTGCACCCTTAGAAATCCTGAAGGCAGTGATTGGTTTTCGGGGTGCCGTACGTGGCTAGACTCCCAAAATGTCCCACATATGTGGTATCCTCATACTCAGGAGAAGCAGCAAAATATATTTTGGGGTGCAATTCCACATATAACTATGGCATGTGTGAGCAATATATCATTTAGTGACAACTTTTTGTAAACTTTTTTTTTTTTGTGTGTCATTATTCAATCACTTGGGACAAAAAAAATAAAAATTCAATGGGCTCAACATGCCCCTCAGCAATTACCTTGGGGTGTCTACTTTCCAAAATGGGGTCATTGGGGGGGGGGGGGGGTTGTTATTTTGGCATTTTATGGCCTTTGAAACTGTGATAGGTAGTGAGGAGTGAAATCAAAAATTTACACCCTTAGAAATCCTGAAGGCAGTGATTGGTTTTTGGGGTGCCGTACGCGGCTAGACTCCCAAAAAGTCCCACATATTTGGTATCCCCGTACTCAGGAGAAGCAGCAGAATATATCTTGGGGTGCAATTCCACATATAACTATGGCATGTGTGAGCAATATATCATTTAGTGACCACCTTTTGTAAACTTTTTTTTTTTTTTGTGTGTCATTATTCAATCACTTGGGACAAAAAAAAAATATTCAATGGGCTCAACATGCCCCTCAGCAATTTCCTTGGGGTGTCTATTTTCCAAAATGGGGTCATTTGGGGGGGGGGGGGGGGTTGTACTGCCCTGCCATTTTAGCACCTCAAGAAATGAGATAGGCAGTCGTAAATTAAAAGCTGTGTAAATTCCAGAAAATGTACTCTAGTTTGTAGACGCTATAACTTTTGCGTAAACCAAAAAATATACGCTTATTGACATTTTTTTTTTACTAAAGACATGTGGCTGAATACATTTTGCCCCAAATGTATGACTAAAATTGAGTTTATTCGATTTTTCTTGTAACAAAAAGTAGAAAATATATATTTTTCTCTAAATTTTCGGTCTTTTTCCATTTATATCGCAAAAAATAAAAATTGCAGAGGCAATCAAATACCATCAAAAGAAAGCTCTATTTGTGGGAAGAAAATGACGCAAATTTCGTTTGGGTACAACATTGCATGGCCGCGCAATTACCAGTTAAAGCAGTGCAGTGCGAAATTGTAAAAAGACCTCTGGTCCTTAGGCTGACAATTGGTCCGGGGCTGAAGTGGTTAAACCCCCTCCTGCCCAGACAAATTTTCAGTGCTGACACACTTCGAATGACAATTGCGCAGTCCTACAATACTGTACACAAATGAAAATTTTCTTTTGGTAGTATTTAATCACAGCTGGGGTTTTTATTTTTTGCTAAACAAACAAAAAAAAATTTGAGGAAAAAAACAGGTTTCATAGTTTGTTATAAACTTTTGCAAACAGGTCATTTTTCTCCTTGCTATGCGCTTATGAGGCAGCACTGGTGGGCATTGATAGGCTGCACTGATGGGCACTGATAGGAACAGATAAGGCGGCACTGATGGCCACTGATAGGTGGCACTGATGGGCACTGGCAGGTGACACTGATGGGCAACGCTGTTGATGAGGCGCTGATAGGTGGCACATTTTGATCTCTAGTTCCTCTGCCTCTTCGAAATCCAGGTTGTACTTGTGGTAGCTCTCGGTTCACATGCTGCTAAAGCCTAGCTTGTAGAATTTTCCGCATAACCTTGCTACCATGTGAGATTAGTGCTATCATACGGTAGTTTGAACATTCTTTGGCGCTGCCTTTCTTTGGTGTCAGAATGTAAACGGACCACTTCCATTCCTGTTGCTATTGTTGAGTTTTCCAAGGGGTCAGCAACCCGGCCCGCCACCGCTAGATGTGAGTGCCGTCAGTACCCATGATTAATTCACGGGCACTCAGCCTATGGAAATTTTTCAGTCAGTATCACAGGGCTGGATGGGGGCGGAAACCGCTGGAGTTAACTTTTTAAATTACACAGCAGGTGATTGGTTGCTGGGCGATCCTAGCAACCAATCACCTGCCTGGTAATGGTAAAAGTTAACCAGCAGTTCCTGTCCCCATCCAGCCTTGTGATATTGATCTCTGCTCTGCTCGCTGTACACATGTGTCAGGTAGGAGAGTTCTACCTACACAGTCTGTGTGTGGGTTTGACGGGGCAGAGAACACTGTGGTGGGGTACAGAGGACACTATGGAAGTGATATGAAGGGGACAGAGGACACTGCTATGAGGTACAGAAAACACTGAAATTGGGGGGAACCCTATTAGGGACCACACCACCCCTGGGGACAAGGACCCCACCACCCCTGGGCACAGGCACTCTTTCTCACCCCTGGGCACAGGCACTCTTTCTCACCCCTGGGCACAGGCACTCTTTCTCACCCCTGGGGACATGAACCCCTTCTCCCCTGGGGACAGGGACCTCATCTCCCCTGGGGACAGGGACCTAATCACCCCTAGGGACAGGAACCCCATCTCCAGACCATGCTGGCTGGCGTCAGCCAACCTTGGGTGCCAGAGGGCAGTAAAATTTAAATCCCCAGCCACATGCTCCCTTCACTTTAAAGTGAAGTAAACCGGTACTGTTATTACTATGTTATGATTATTATTATCTTCATTTGTTAGCAGCTGAATGCGGCCCCCCATGCATTCACATACATTGAATAGATCCTTGTAGTCTCCCCAGCCTGGCCATCGAGCGTGAGCAGGTCCTAGCTATGCGCTGGGTCAGCCACGACATGCCCCGTCTGATCCAGGGGCGGCTGGTGAGCTATATGCTCCGGGGCATACATATGACTGGACTACTGCTGTCTGTGTCACAGTGTTCTGTGGCTGGCATCCACCCCGTACTGCTCAGGTGATGGGTCTGTCTGGAATGTGTCCAGCAGTCCCTGCGGGAGGGGTAAGTATGGTTCCATCTGTCTCGGCAAGATGGAGTAGCTGGGCATTCCCTGGGAGGTCGACTAGGGGGTCTCTTGCTCTCCCTTTCTTCTATCCCTGTCCCTTCCCTTCTCCCCATGCTATGTGCCACTGTGTGACTGTGCAGGTGCAGTGGGGGTGCAGTGCACGTACCTGGCTGGGGGTCCTCCGGGGGGGCTCTGGGTCCTGCCGGGGGGCTGCGCTGGGTGTTGGGGGTCTGCTTGTCCTCTTCCCTGTTTCTGGGCCACGGTGAGATGTGTGTGCTTTATTTGACATGTGGGGAGGCCGCCACGCGCTCCACGGTCATTTTCCTGGGGCCGCGGCCATTTTCTGTAGCCACAACCAGTTTTTTGCCTTTCAGCCATTTTTGGTAGCTCGACAGCCATTTTCTGGTAGTTCAGCAGCCATTTTCTCAGCTCCCTCAGACATTTTTGCTGAGGCGGCCATTTTCTAGTAGCCTCAGGTAGTTTTGCCTCTAGTGCTGAGTGCTCGTTTCCTTCTAGAACAGCACACTTTTCACACAGACACCTCGTGGATGACACAGGGGAGAGTGGACAGCAGCAGCACAGCGCAGTAACTGGGTCAGGGTGGTGAGTCCTGTGGGGGGCCCCTCAGTCTGTGGCAGCTAGGAGGGTGGACATTTTGTGTGACTTGCCTTAGGTCCCTAAGTGGTGACAGGCGAGTGTGGGTCAGCGTGGTGTTGGAACCTGGCACTTCTTACCCAGGAAAGCTCTGATTCAGACTCGGGCTCCGCTGTGACAGTCGGCCCTTGTTCTGACGTATCAGAGGATGCGGACCAGGACCGTTTGGACAGTGAGGATGAATTTGTGTCCGGGTCCGCACAGGAAAAGGCGCTGGTAGGAGCACTTATTACAGTGGTGCGGGATACCCTAAAAATGGTGGATACGGCAAGGGCATCTACAGAGGTGTCGGTCCCTTTCGGATCCCACAAGCCGGCCTGCACGGCTAAGGTGTTTCCTTACCCAACTTATTTTGATACGTTTATTTACAAGGAATGGGGAAAACTGCAGCGGCCTTTTCAGTCCCAAAACTCATGGCGGTGCGTTCCCCCGTTGAGAGTTTCCTGAAGAAATGGACATCTCTGATTGTTGAACCCCTGGTATCCAGGTTAAATAAGGTAACCACGATTCTATGCATAGTTGTATGCAAAAGTTTAGGAACCCCTGACAATTTCCATGATTGTTATTTATAAATATTTGGGTGTTTGGATCAGCAATTTCACTTTGATCTGTCAAATAACTGAAACTAATATTTCAGTAGTGAAATTAGGTTTATTGGATTAAGCGAAAATGCACAATATGCATCAAAACAAAATTAGACAGGTGCATAAATTTGAGCACCCCAACAGAAAAATTGCATAAATATTTAGTAGAGCCTCCTTTAGCAGAAATAACAGTCTCTCTAGATGCTCCCTATAGCCTGTAATGAGTGGATTCTGGATGAATGTATTTTGGACCATTCCTCCTTACAAAACATCTCCAGTTCAGTTAGGTTTGATGGTTGCCGAGCATGGACAGCCCGCTTGAAATCACCCCACAGATGTTCAATGATATTCAAGTCTGACTGGGATGGCTATTCCAAAACATTGTACTTGTTCCTCTGCATAAATGCCCAAGTAGATTTTGAGCAGTGTTTTGGGTCGTTGTTGAAATATTCATCCCCGGCGTAACTTCAACTTTGTGACTGATCCTCAACATTATTCTCAAGAATCTGCTGATATTGAGTAGAATCCATGCGAAACTCAACTTTAACCAGGTTCCCAGTACCGGCACTGGCCACACAGTCCCACAGCATTATGAAACCTCCACCAAATTATACTGTGGGCAGCAAGTGTTTTTCTTGGAATGCTGTGTTCTTTTGCAGCCATGCATAACGCCCCTTGTTATGACCAAATAACTCAATCTTTGTTTCATCAGTCCACAACACCTTATTCCAAAATTAAGCTGGCCTGTCCAAATGTGCGTTTGCATACCTCAAGCAACTCCGTTTGTGTCGTGTGTGCAGAAAGGGCTTCTTTCGCATCACTCTCCCATACAGCTCCTCCCTGTGCAAAGTACTCTGAATTGTCTGCAGTCTCTGACCCTCTCCTGTACTATGTCTGCAGTCTCTGACCCTCTCCTGTACTATGTCTGCAGTCTCTGACCCTCTCCTGTACTATGTCTGCAGTCTCTGACCCTCTCCTGTACTATGTCTGCAGTCTCTGACCCTCTCCTGTACTATGTCTGCAGTCTCTGACCCTCTCCTGTACTATGTCTGCAGTCTCTGACCCTCTCCTGTACTATGTCTGCAGTCTCTGACCCTCTCCTGTACTATGTCTGTAGTCTCTGGCCATCTCCTGTGGTATGTCTGCAGTCTCTGGCCATATCTTGTATCATGTCTTCAGTCTCTGGCCATATCTTGTATCATGTCTGCAGTCTCTGGCCATATCTTGTATCATGTCTGCAGTCTCTGACCATATCTTGTATCATGTCTGCAGTCTCTGACCATATCTTGTATCATGTCTGCAGTCTCTGACCCTCTCCTGTAGTATGTCTGCAACCTCTGGCCATCTCCTGTAGTATGTCTGCCGTCTCTGGCCATCACCTTCTAGTATTTCTGCAGTCTCTGACCATCTCTTGTATAATGTCTGCAGTCTCTGACTCTCTCCTGTAGAATGTCTGCAGTCTCTGGCCATCTCTTCCAGTATGTGTGCAGTCTCTGGCCATCTCTTCCAGTATGTGTGCAGTCTCTGGCCATCTCTTCCAGTATGTGTGCAGTCTCTGGCCATCTCTTCCAGTATGTGTGCAGTCTCTGGCCATCTCTTCCAGTATGTGTGCAGTCTCTGGCCATCTCTTCCAGTATGTGTGCAGTCTCTGGCCATCTCTTCCAGTATGTGTGCAGTCTCTGGCCATCTCTTCCAGTATGTGTGCAGTCTCTGGCCATCTCTTCCAGTATGTGTGCAGTCTCTGGCCATCTCTTCCAGTATGTGTGCAGTCTCTGGCCATCTCTTCCAGTATGTGTGCAGTCTCTGGCCATCTCTTCCAGTATGTGTGCAGTCTCTGGCCATCTCTTCCAGTATGTGTGCAGTCTCTGGCCATCTCTTCCAGTATGTGTGCAGTCTCTGGCCATCTCTTCCAGTATGTGTGCAGTCTCTGGCCATCTCTTCCAGTATGTGTGCAGTCTCTGGCCATCTCTTCCAGTATGTGTGCAGTCTCTGGCCATCTCTTCCAGTATGTGTGCAGTCTCTGGCCATCTCTTCCAGTATGTGTGCAGTCTCTGGCCATCTCTTCCAGTATGTGTGCAGTCTCTGGCCATCTCTTCCAGTATGTGTGCAGTCTCTGGCTGTCATCTGTATCATGACTGCACTCTCTGACCACCTCTTGTATCATGACTGCACTCTCTGACCTTCTCTTGTATCATATCTGCACTTTGACCATCTCTTGTATCATGTCTGCAGTCTCTGACCATCTCTTGTATCATGTCTGCACTCTCTCTGACCCTCTCTTTTATAATGTCTGCAGTCTCTGACCATCTCCTGTAGTAGGTCTGTAGTCTCTGGCCATCTTTTGTATCATGTCTGCAGTCTCTGACCCTCTCCCCTAGTATGTTGGGGGGAGCCTGGAGCTCTTCTAAGTTATCTGCTGTACATGCAGGTAGTGTTGTCTTTTTTTAAAAACCCATAAAATAAAAAAATTAAGTTCTGACTGCTTGAATTTTTTTGATGAAAAGCATGGGCAGTAATAGTAATGCATCACAGCATCAAATTGAATCATTGACACGATAATAGTAATCGAATCGAAAGGCCTGCGAAGATGCGCAGTCTATACAGTATATATAGTTTCACCCTTTTACTGTCACTTTATTCAAGCTCACTTCTGACAGGATATACACTGGAGATCAAAAATGGAGAACAACCTACAATTTTCTAAATTTCAAGGTCACAGTTTTGTCCTATTTGAAATGATCTAAACAGGAGAAAAAGAGCAGTTTTGTTAGGCATATTTAATGAGTTACATATACAGTATTTTGAAACACAGAATAAAAAACGATAATGAGATTTGAAAAAGAACATTGATCAAAATTAGAGAAGACGTTCCGATACCCCCCAGTGATTGGTGTCATAATCTGATACATTGTGCTAATTTCTTTATCTGACAAACCCCATTTAACTGGCAGCCAAACTTTCATGTTTTCACTGACTTTGCAAGATGGTGAGCCGTTCTAAAGTGACTGAAACCCTCCGGCAGCAGGCTGTCCAGATGAAGCCAAAGAGATGACCCTTTCAGCCATAGCAAGAGAAGTTTGCCAAATCTGTGATTTCTAGAATATTGTATCTTTGCAACGTCACAAACTCATTCAAGTCCCCCAAGAAGGCAGGTCGGTAATCCACGAAAGACAAATGCAAGAGAGGACAGGATAACATGGAGAATCTCAATGGGTAATCAGTTCAACAATGCAGCTGCAATTGCTCGCCAGTTCACTGCTGAATTGTTCTCTAATTTTGATCTCCAATGTAGTATACGGACTAAACACGTACTACTGTACCTTGAATGTATGTCTGCAAACTTATCTTTTTACTGTACCTGTTGCATATCCTTTAAAAATAAAATAAAATCTTGTGACCCAGATCAAACCCTGAGCTACCTATACTTTTTTATTTTCATTTTGTGGTTATTTTTTTAGATGCTATTATAGTAATTACGTCATTAGTATGAGATCCAGAGTGCTATCAGCACAAACACAGGTACGCATATATGTGGTCTCACAGAAGAAGACCCACCTCAGTGAGACCACATATATGTGTACAAGCGGCGACAAGGGGTTAAACAGGATGTCTGTGTGTAGAAATAAATAAAATATGTCAAGAGCCTGGCTAAATTCATTTAGTCTAACTTGGAAGTGATAACTTGTTGCATTTTAAGTGTTGGATAATGTTGCCACCTGCAGGTGTCACCTAGTATTGAATTCAGTTTTTTTTTTTTTCTAGAAACCAAAACATCCCACCACTGGAATTATTGCCATATCATTGGCATTCCATATATGCAATGAAGTCCATATAGCAGGATTTAAATACAACTTGACATCTTTAAATAGTTCACTTCACTATTATGGAAATGAAACAATGTCTGTAATGGCTCAGGTAAGAACTGCAGTCTATAAGTCATTAGTTCTGTAAGCTGTTCAGTGCTGTTTTGTTTCTTAATTAATAATTCTTCTGTGGCATTTACATTTCTTTTGACACTCAGAAAATTGTAGGATAGGTACTTGAAGGAACAGCTTTTGTCTATTTAAAAATGTTTAATATTCAGATAACTTTCACTTTAGTGTCTATCATCTTCCTCCTTGACAAGTTATATACACTCCTATGATAGAGCTGTTTATCTCTAAATATAACATAGCTTAGATCTTCTTTGGCACTCAGGATCCTCATTCTGCGGTATTGGGCAGCAACTGATGAGGTGACCCCTGCGCATGCTTTGTTGGAGTTGTTTTATCCTTGTACCCTGCTCTAAAGTGTGCACTATGTGTACGCCACAGGCAGTATGTATAGAAAACAATTTGCTAGTTGAAAGAGAGAAAGAGGAAGATGTACACAAAGTGGCGTGGCTGCCTAAATACAATAGCTGGCAGTGGAGATAGCTCTAACAATAACATTTTAGGTCTGAGGTGTTTTGTCTTCCTCAGACAAATTAATTGCAGATATAACCAGATTAAAGTGAAGTTCCACTCAAAATTGGTTCTTGCACTTACAGTGGTGTGAAAAAGTGTTTGCCCCCTTCCTCATTTCCTGTTCCTTTGCATGTTTGTCACACTTAAGTGTTTCGGGAACATCAAACCAATTTAAACAATAGTCAAGGACAACACAAGTAAACACAAAATGCAATTTGTAAATGAAGGTGTTTATTATTAAAGGTGAAAAAAAATCCAAACCATCATGGCCCTGTGTGAAAAAGTGATTGCCCCCTAAACCTAATAACTGGTTGGGCCACCCTTAGCAGCAACAACTGCAACCAAGCGTTTGCGATAACGTGCAATGAGGCTTTTACAGCGTCCTGGAGGAATTTTGGCCCACTCATCTTTGCAGAATTGTCCTAATTCAGTTACATTAGAGGGTTTTCGAGCATGAACGGCCTTTTTAAGGTCATACCACAACATCTCAATAGGATTCAGGTCAGGACTTTGGCTAGGCCACTCCAAAGTCTTCATTTTGTTTTTCTTCAGCCATTCGGTGGTGGACTTGCTGGTGTGTTTAGGATCATTGTCCTGCTGCAGAACCCAAGTTCGTTTCAGCTTGAGTACACGAACAGATGGTCGGACATTCTCCTTCAGGATCTCTTGGTAGACAGCAGAATTCATAGTTCCTTTTATCACGGCAAGTCTTCCAGGTCCTGAAGCAGCAAAACAGCCCCAGACCATCACACTACCACCACCATATTTTACTGTTGGTATAATGTTCTTTTTATGAAATGCAGTGTTCCTTCTATACCAGATATACTTGGACACACAACTTCCAAAGAGTTCCACTTTTGTCTCATCGGTCCACAGAATGTTGTCCCAAAAGTCTTGGGGATCATCAAGATGTGTTGTGGAGAAATTGAGACGAGCTTTGATGTTCTTTTTGCTCAGCAGTGGTTTTCTCCTTGGAACTCTGCCATGCAGGCCATTTTTGCCCAGTCTTTTCCTGATGGTGGAGGCATGAACGCTGACCTTAACTGAGGCAAGTGAGGCCTGCAGTTCCTTGGACATTGTTGTGGGGTCTTTTGTGACCTCTTGGATGAGTCGTCGCTGCGCTCTTGGGGTAATTTTGGGCGGCCGGCCACTCCTGGGAAGGTTCACCACTGTTCCATGTCTTCGCCATTTGTGGATAATGGCTCTCACTGTGGTTTGCTGGATTCCCAAAGCTTTGGAAATGGCTTTATAACCCTTTCCAGACTGATAGATCTCAATTACTTTCTTTCTCAATTGTTCCTGAATTTCTTTGGGTCTCGGCATGATGTGTAGCTTTTAAGGATCTTCTGGTGGACCTTACTGTGTCAAGCAGCTCCTATTTAAGTGATGCCTTGATTGTGAACAGGTTTGGCAATAATCAGGCCCGGGTGTGGCTAGAGAAATTGAACTCAGGTGTGGACAACCACAGTTATAGTATGTTTTAACAAGGGGGGCAATCACTTTTTCACACAGGGCCATGATGGTTTGGATTTTTTTTCACCTTGAATAATAAACACCTTCATTTACAAATTGCATTTTGTGTTTACTTGTGTTGTCCTTGACTATTTTTTAAATTGGTTTGATGTTCCGAAACACTTAAGTGTGACAAACATGCAAAGGAACAGGAAATGAGGAAGGGGGCAAACACTTTTTCACACCACTGTATCTGATTCCCCCCCCACCTAGTGCCATTTGGCTGGGCTACACTGCCGGGTTCCCTTACCCGCAATGGCAGCGGTAGCACCCAACTGGCTGAGTTCCCGGCATCGCTGGACTTCAGGACAGGTAAGTGTCCTTATGTTAAAAGTCAGCAACTATAGTATGTGTAGCTGCTGACTTTTAATTTTTAAAGGTGTTGGTGGAACTCCGCTTTAAAGCAGTTTCTTGAACAACTCTAAAGCAATTCTTGATTCTTCTTGAGTTTTTCAAAGAACTAGCCCTGTACTGAGTTTAGTGACACAATGATGTGCATTTTAATGCATCCTTGTGCGTTGTGTAAACATGTAGACATTCTGCATTTTTATTCCATGAATAGTAATGCACTTGTGAAGAGGACACATAGAGAACCTTTGTTTTTCCAGTATCTTTCCACTGAGTCTGCATTTAACAACGCAGTTCAATGCACCTGATGTGACTAAGCCCTAAAATGTTTACTTCAAGCTCCATTTAGATTTTGTGACTAGCAAGAGAAATTAGAATTTTGACATGTTTTGCGCGCGCGCGCACACACACACACACACACACACACACACACACACACACAAAAATATGTTAACTTTCTGCCATTTAGAAAACCGAATCGTTGCAGACTAAAACATAACTGAGTAGACATGATACAAAACAAAGCATATAAGAAGAAATTTGTAGGCAGATGTACCTTGAACCTGGGTTCACACTGCTGCAATGTCAAACATCGCATATGATTCGCACCGCACTGCTGTGCAAATCACATGTGATGTCTGTGCGATGCAAATTCAGCCATACAGATTGTATGGCTGAATTTGCATTCGGATCAAAGTCGTGCAGGACCCTTTTTTTGGTCTGTATTAGAATGGGATCTCATAAGTGTTCACACCCAATGCGATACTATTCCTGTCCGAATTGACAGTTCACACTGAAATATGCGAACCGATCTGGGGGTGTCATTAACTATGTATTGACACCCGCAGTGGTTCGTATAGAACAGTGTGAATTGCCTGCGAGTTGTATGAGATGCAGGAACCCACACTGGATTCGCACAGGTTTTCGCATCGCAGCAGTGTGAACCGAGCCTTTGTGAAAACATGGCAAAATAATGAGCAGGTGCAGAACTGCAGTTAGCTGAAGCCTTCACCTATAAAGGATCTGTTGTTTATTTTGTGGTGTAGCCTTCACCTAAAGTAACTTCTGTTTTTTCTCCATTTAAAGGCTTACTTCACCTTTACTGAAAACTAGCTATGCAGATAAAAGACAATTGTAGATGCAAACAGGCTGTACAGTTTTGACCAAAATTGAATAATGTCCTCGCTATAGGTGTAGGTAATTTACGTACCTCAGGAAGCCTGACTTGAAAACTCCCAGGATGTTGCTAAGAGAGTTCCAGTTATTACTGTTTACATTCACAATCACAGGAGTGAGTTCTTTCTCTGATTTAAACCTCCTCAGTCTACTTTCTCTCCCCTGATGCAGTAGCTCTGAACTCAGAGTTTAAGAGCTCATTCCTTAGAACAGTGGTTCTCAACTCCTGTCCTCAGGACCCACTAACAGGCCAGGTTTGTAAGATAACTGAAAATTTGCGCTCAGTGATTGCAGTATTCTAGTCTGCATCTCCCCAAGGTAATATTTAAAATCTGGCCTGTTAGTAAGTCCTGAGGACATGAGTTGAGAACCGCTGCCTTAGATGGTGAAGATGAACAACAATAGCTGGACCTCCCTTAGCAATGTCCAGGGAGTTTTCAGGTCAGGCTTTATGTGGTACATAAATGGCCTACACCTATAGCAAGGGCAATAGTCAACATTAGTCAAAGCTGCAGTTTTATTTATTTATTTCTAATTCAATAAAAGGCTTTATCGTAGCATTGGAAAAATACAAGTGTCTCTGTTTTAATTAGTATTTAACATTTGCTGTCTTTTTTCTTCTCTTGACAGAATGAATATCACAACATCTCAGCAGAACAGATGTTTCTTAGGGACCTTATTGAAAAGAAAACTGTTACAAACTTGACGTAAACCAAGGAGAATTCTGGGAGTTTACAGCTGCCAAAAATAAATTCCTTGTGTACAGTATTCATATATATATATATATATATATATATATATATATATATATATATATATACATGGATTTCTTTTTTAAAACCATGGAAGTATTTTGCCTTTATTGGAAAGTATTGTGTTGACCCTGGAGAACCTCTACCCACTGGATTATTGGCCATCACTTCAAAAGTCCAAAGATTACATGTGTGCCTCTGTTGTAAAGAGAAACCTTGGACTACGTTGGGTGAACCTTAAGTGGATGTGGAGTTCTGTCAATCGGTGTGACAGTTTTTGGGGCCGCTCTGCAAGATGTTTTGGTTGGACTGATAGACTATAAAGCACAAAGAGATGCAGTGTGTTACCATGTATATGTATAAAGTGTCCTTTTTTTGTGCAATGTGATGATTGTTAATTGTTCTGTTTTGATCTAATTGTTTGGAGGCAGTTTTGCTTTATAAAGGTCAGTCTAATATTGACCCTTTGTATTAAATAGGTAAGTTTTCAAGCTCTTATAAGTCATGGAACAAGCCAGGTGGCCAACAGATCTTCAGCCATAGCTACTTAGAGCTCAGCTGTAAGAATTGATAAATTACATGTGAAGAATTGTAGGTTTTCGTGCACTTGTGTGCATAGTTTTTGTTGCCTTTGTTTTATTGCACTTTTTCCCCCTTGTGTTTATACATTTAGTTTAGGTTGAATACCTTAAGTATAACTAAAAGACATTTTTTTTTTGTAGCAGTAGTAGTGAGGGGTTAGAACTATTGCCAGATTTTTTGTGTGTTAGGGGATCTTCACTCTCTCCAACTGTCCTGATCGCTAGTCTCACTGAGAAGATGCAAATCCAACATTTTGAATTGCCTCCAGACCAGTAGAGGGGGAATCTTTCAGTGGAGTTTTCTCCCACATTGGAAAGCTATCCTCTTATTTCCTGTTGAGTTTACAGGATCTTACCCTACTCCAATCCAAATTAACTAAAATGTTTTGCTTTTAGGTATACTTTAAACTACAGTCTAGAGTCCTTTTCACCAGAGTACCTGTCCCAGAACCATTGGATGGCTGTGGATGCATAGTTACAGGGGAATTCCAGGTTCTGTAGGGGAAACTTCCATGTAATAACACTGAGGTGGGTCCCTTCTGCTTTAAGTCCTGGGAGTTTGCACCGCAGTGTCACCTGCTGGATCAGTATGCTTTTGCAGTGCAAACTTGCAAGTGGACCTTGAATCAGAATTTTTTAATGTTTAAGTGTATACAAGTAATATGTTAAATGGGTATTTATTACATTTCAATCTCATAACCAAATCCAAATAAGTAGTGAATATGTGCTATGAAGAAAATTTCTGAGTGGAAAAACGATGAAGCAACTATACATCCTCTAAATCTTTAAAGACCACTTTGTTCCTTAAGCTGAAAGACCCAATACACTTGAGGCTGTTGGTGAAAGCATGTGGTCATTTCTGGTAGCACTGACTGCAGCCTTTGTTCACTTTCCCTGGGCTGCTCCCTGCACAGGAGAACATCGATACCAGAAACCAGAAAATTGCTTGATTCCCACATCAATGCAGTCAGTGTTAATGGGGGAATCCCTCCCGCAGAGCTATTGTGTTCTACTGGCAGAGAGCGTTCCCCACCGGCAGAATACAATGATCACTGCAAGTGGCTATAGCTGCTGCCAGTAATCAGACAAAAAAAAATAACCCAGGCAGATTGGTTGTATTGAATTCAGTCGATGGATCAACTTCAGTATATCTAGCCTGCTCATAGATGTATTGAAATTTGGCCAAATTTCGATCTATCTATAGCTGGCTTTCAGAGGAACATAAATGTATCCTTTTGGTTTTTTTGATTAACTGGACGGATGATTACAAAAATCCGAACAGATCCCCCCCCACACATTCAAGGGGGATAAAGAAATCCTCCTTTCTGCGCTATTGTATTCTGACAGCAAGGCCTTCCCTGCTACCAGAGTACACTGATCAGCACAGATCAAAGCAACATTTTCCAACAAGCCTCATTAACTACTTGCCAACCAGCCGCCGTTGTTGTACAGCAGCAGGTTGGCTCCCCTGAGCGATTCGCCATAGCTGTACGGTGGCGGCTTTAAGGGATATAAGGGACAAGCGCTTGCTGCGTGACGTCGGAGCTGATGCGTGTGGCCGGCAGCCACGATGTCCACCCGCGATTGTTTCTGAGAGAGACAGAATTACAGATCCCCAATGTAAACAGACAGATCTTCGTTCTTTCAGAAAAGTAGAGAGAGATCTGCTGTTCCTAGTAATCAAAAACAGCAATCTCTCTCTATTTGCTGTCAGTACACTCCCCCCACAGTTAGAAACACCTCCCTAGGTAAAACATTTAACCCCTTGATCACCCTCTAGTGTTAACCCCTTCCCTGCCAGTGATATTTATACAGTAATCAGTGGCTATTTTTAGCTCTTATCACTGTATAAATGTCAATGGTGTCAAAAGTGTCCGATCTGTCCGCGGCAATGTCGTAGTCCCACTAAAAATCGCAGATCACCACCATTACTAGTAAAAAAAAAAAAAAATTCTAATAAAAATGCCATAAATCTATTCCCTATTTTGTAGACGCTATAGCTTTTGTGCAAACCATTCAATATACACTTATTGCGATTTTTAGCAAAAATATGTAGAAGAATACATATTGGCCTAAATCAATGAAGAAACTTTTTTTGGGATATTTATTATAGCAAAAAATTTTTTTTCAAAATTGTCAGTCTTTTTTTGTTTATAGCTCTACAAATAAAAACTGCAGAGGTGACCAAATAACCCCAAAAGAAAGCTCTATTTGTAAGAAAGAAAAGGACATCAATTTTGAGTACAACATTACATGACCGTGCAATTGTCAGTTAAATCGACGCAGTGCAGTATCGCAAAAAATGCCCTGATAATTAAGGGGTCAAATCTTCTGGTCCTTAAGTGGTTAAGAGCAGTTGGTCCTTAAAACAGCGTTCCACCCAAAAGTGGAACCACTGCTTCTATACTTCCCCATCCCCCCCCATGCCACATTGGGCACCTTTCAGGGGGGAGGGGGTTGACACAGGTACCCCTCCCCACTTCCAGGAGCCGTGGACCGGCACTGTCCCTCTGAAGTTCCCTTCCTCCTTCCTGTGCCGCCAGGCCAGTTAAAAAGCGAATCGCACATGCGCAGTAGGAAGCCGACTATGAAGCCAAAAGGCTTCACTGCTGGTTTCCCTTACTATGAATGGCAGCGGCAGTACCTGGGAGCCGATCCGAGAATCCTCTTCGTGTGTGAACATCACGGGTACCCTGGACAGATAAGTGTCCTAATATTAAAAGTCATCAGCTACAGTATTTGCAATTGCTGACTTTTAATTTTTTTATTGGTGGGGGGGACGGAACGCCTCTTTAAATCAACTGCTCTCGAAAGGGAATGGCCATAGATGGATAGATATTTGACCGGTTTCTGGCAGAATTTCTATCCATCTTTAGTGTTAATTTCTTTGCAATTACTTGCGTGATTTGGACTTTTACAGTTCAACCGCTTTCTTTCCTCCTGTAGTTGGATGCCTGCAGTTTTTTTTTTTTTGTTTTTTTTTATGGGACCTGCAGCAATAATTTAGATTGGTGACACACAGTCAGAGAATTACACTCTAGAGTGCAGTTTTTCTTTACCAATTGAATTGATTATTATTATTATTCAGGATTTATATAGCGCCAGAAATTTACGCAGAGCTTTACAATATAAAAGGAGACAATACAGTTACAATACAATAAAATACAAGAGGATTAAGAGGGCCCTGCTCAGAAGAGCTTACAATCTAATAGATTAAATATGAAAGGTCAGAAATGGTCGGAAAAATAAATATACATGTTTCCATGAAATGTAATGTTGGTTACATTGCGTGTTTGATCATCTTTGATGAAGTGGAACAGAAGATTATTTAATTGTTTTATGATTATGCAGTCTAGTGTTGTCAAATGTACTTTGATGGAAAAGTACCATGGTAAATAACCCGAGTATGATGAAAAGGTGTTAAGACCAGTTTTTACCATAGGAAAGGCTAGTGTATGCAGGTATTTGAAATGCATTTACCATCTATTAAGTACATGTTTACTTTGCTTTATTATGCATCTGAAATGACATTAATTAAAGAGCAAAGCCAGAGCTAAAACTGACCTTAAGGGATTTCAAATGCCTGTGTAAACTAGAATAAATGCATTAATGAATGCAAATGTCAGACTGAAGCTTTTTGCCTATTTTATTGTATATTAAAATATATATATTATAGGTTTGCAAATCCACTGCATAAAAATGAGTTGGCTGTTTTCTGCTTTATGTGGTGGGACCTCAAAGTTAACTCTGAAGTCCACATCCCAGAGGGAAGTAGTAGCTGGCTGGTGTAAGATCTAGACCACGTTGCATGTCTCTATTTCCACAACGTAAACTACATTTAAAAAAAAAAAAAAAATGTTGTAAATGTTATTGTCTTTGTTTTAGAATATGGTCAGTTATTTCACGGAAAGAAATATTAATGTCCATTAATATATTGCTGAAGTTCTTTCCCATTATGTGATATAAAAAAAAAACATTATCTGCCCCATAAAATTTTTATTATTTATCGATATAAATAAATGAGAATGGTGACTGCCAGTGTGTAAGAAAAGTGGGTTTAGCTTTGTCTGGTGCAATGCTGGCTGTTGAGAGGCCCGTGGGGTGATGAAGATTGTGGGTGTCCTAATGCTGGAGACTCACTGAGTAAGAAGAAACAATGACAGCTACTTCCAATGAGGGAATTCTTATTGGGGAAGAACTGTACTCTGGCCAGATCATCTCTCTGGAGGGCTACCTCCTCCTTGAGATCAAATGCACACTCCCTTCTATAGCACAGGGCGGCCTGGACTGGGCCATGAAAGCTGGCCTGCGAGCTTATCCAGTCAGCTGGTATCCTCTTCAAGCTTATCACAGATATGGACAGTCTGTGTCGGTGGCCTGGGAGGGAAAGGGAAGCCCAGGTGGGGTTTGGGAAAGGATTTGAACCAGACCGAGCTAAGGCCTACACATGGTGAGAGCCTGGCCTGGAGTAACCTTAAAGCAGGGGATTGAAGTTCTTCTCTGTAAGATTAATAGATTATTGCATCATCTTACTGGAGTACATACATTCACATTTTCAATACTTACCTTCACCTACAAACCAAATCCGAGGTAATGGGAGCAGAACGTAACACTGAACTCAACTGGATTGGGTTGAACAGTGTATAGAGATGCTTGTGAACTAGATGCAGTCATTGTCTGCCCATAGTTCTGTTCATAGGCCTATTGTTCTTTATAATAGAATATAATAACATTGAAGTGCTCAGTGCCAGAACATCAAGTTGCCAGGTATAGTCCCTGCCAACTTTGGAGAATGACTAGCGTTATGCAAATACCAGATACAGAATGTGGGCACTTCCACTAAGCTTTTGGGGGCCATAGATTCAGAGCTGAGGAGGGCAGGCTAACTAGTGAAAAAGTGTGGCAATGGAGGGTGCCCCATATTCAGCTAGAAGTTTGTGTTGCATTTCATATTCACTTGAAAGGTGTGCTTAAAGATAAAATTATTTCCTACGGAAAATATTCTGTTTCTTTGGTCAGACTCCAGTCAACATATGCTAGATAACAGTAGGACAGGGGTGCCAAAGGCAAAACAACATATCTTCCAGTCTAGGCTGGTCACATTGGGGGTTATTTACGAAAAAGCAAATCCACTTTGCACTGCAAGTGCACTTGGAAGTGCAGTCGCTGTAAATCTAAGGGGTAGATCTGAAATGAGGGGAATCTCTGCTGATTTTATCATCCAATAATGTGCAAGCTAAAATGCTGTTTTTTATTTTCTTCGCATGTCCCCCTGGGATCGACAGTGACTTTACTTCCAAGTGCACTTGCAGTGCAAAGTGGATTTTCCTTTAGTAAATAACCTCCATTGTGCCGGTTTTGTTTTGTTTTTGAAAGATGCTCTAGGGACAGTTTAGCTCATCAAAATCTGATGGTTCCATGACACAACACAAAATCCATCACCAGTATGGTGCTCAGTATGCACCATCGGTGGGTTTTTCTTAGAAGGTCCTAGTTCTGTGTGTGACAGTTGCTCATAAGTACTGACACTTGCCCAGTGCAGAGTATGAAATCCAATTTACTGCATATATTGCTTAATCTGTCTTCTGTAATTGCTTAAGCTGGCATGGAACTCCCTTCCTATTGTAAAGCCCTGTATTAGCTTAATGGAATAATTATTTTGCTCTTGTTCAGTTTCCTGATTGGTCCTGGCTATTGAATCCAGTTTTAGTGAATATGTTTTATCAGCTGAGCTAGAGGCTTATTTAATTTATTGTTAATAGACAAGTTCACTTTTTTAATTATTATTAATAAATGCACATCTTTTTGCACATAAAAAAAAAATGTACATTTACAATTTTTTTTTCATTTGAGCCTGTAAAGCATCTGTTGATCACTGGTGCCATGCGGGATTTCTCCAGACTTGTCTGTGTATCTGTCAGCTCGTACCTCGTACAGGCAGATTCTCGCTGACAGAAAGAGACCATGAACTACTCAACAGCGCTGTGGTAGTTCATTGAGAACTACAAGCCAACAGCTGCAAAGACTGTGGCCACTTGTAGTTTCCCATTCACAGAGCACTGTGAATGAATGACGTGGCCGGACGGGCTGAGCCCCAAACAGCATCAGTGGGCTCCTAGAGAAAATACCAGCTGGCTGTCACTGGGGAGAGGCTGCAGCTGCTGGAACATGTTCCATATTCCACCCTAAATATGGGTGGAACATGTTTCAAAAGGTGAACATATCCTTACATTTAGAGCCCATTCACACCAAATGCATTGCTGAGCACAGGCCCAATACACTAACAAGCCAAAAGCCATTATTCCCAGTATGTGTTCTGCACCTGGAGGAAATGGGACATGCTGCAATAAATCACAGCACATCATGTTACAATGCAGTGCACTGCAGCTAATGCCAAGGAAAAAGAGATAATGATTTTTGGCTATTGCTTTGAACAACAAAAAAACTCTCATTCAACTCAAGTGCAATGCAACAAAAGCCATGTCACTCTAGTTGCATATTAACATTGAGGAAGAAATGAAATCACAAATGTTTGAGTAGTATGTACTACAGTAACACAAAAGATGTTACATATACTGAAAATAACAGCAGACCCGGAATCGCCATAGGAAAGCACCTTGACATTTCCATTTCCCCATATTTAGAGTGCACCCCTCTTTTACAAACACAATGCAAAGGATTGCAGCAACCTCTATGAGTTCTGCAGAAGCCATATCACATAAGATTGTCCAAAGTGCCTTAAACATTGTATTAGGTCTGGTATCTTCAAATATGTGACTGACTACATGTTAAACATTACTTCATATACTATTGGTGTGATAAATTAATTTTCTGTTAAGTCAAATAATCATGGGACCAATAAAAAAAAATATATAGCATCATTTGTTTGCAAGTAATTGTGAGAGTTGAATTATATGCCTTTTTTGTGCTAATTTTAAAGTAAATCCTGTTACCAAGTTGAAAAATTCATACTGAGAATATGATGGAAAACCACATAAGTAGAGGTTACCTTCAGTGACGAGCCCTTGTAAAACAACCTGAAGATCCAGAGGTATAGGCAGATAAAGTTGGATGTACATCTTAGCTTATGTAAAGCTAGCCATAGAATTTAGAACAAAAAGTCTTGAGAAAATTTGTACAATAATTCTCGAAACAAAAGATTTTGTTTGTTTTTAACATTTGATTTTGGAATTAAAGGACTTTACACTGTTAGAAATTTGTGTATTTGAGAAAACGTTTCCATTCTGCTCCTTAAAATTTTCTTGTCCCTGTTGTCAAAAATGAATTTTGATTTAACCCCGCAAATGATTAGGAAATGAACAAGCACTCTTTTCCTAAGAATTTTCATTCAAAATTCTATCCTACTAGGGCCAGCTTTAAAGTCACATTTGACCACGCCCCCTCCTGCCTACTGAATCTCACTATTGGTCAGTGAGGCCAGCCTTCCTCACTAGGGTGAAGGATAGAACCACACTCAACATTTGCCTACAGCTTCAAGTGCATGTAAACTCCGGCAATGAACTTCTCTTAATTGCCCCTTTGTTCCTATTAATATTCCATTGGAAATGTTTTGCTGTATCTTTTTGATGACTGGACAAAAAAAAGTGTTGATCGTGTATGAAATTCAGAGCGTTGGCATTCTCTGTTATATGAAAGAACATATCTAGTTCTTATTTTGGACTACATAATGATTAGCCGTTATCTTGAAGAGGTCTGAGAGTGGGAATGGTTGAGTAGTATAGCAAAATATAACAGGCAGTCTGACTGGCATAGTCCACAAAACTGCTGTGTTTTGTCAGCCCATTTTAGGCAGATCAGCAGGCATTTTCTATATCTACAAGATCCTTAAAAGGATACAACATTGGGAAGTGTGCATGTACTGCAGAGATATACTGCATATTTTTTTATTCTCACTTTGCCCTGACATGCACTTTAACCACTTAAGCCCCGGACCATTTTGCTGGCCAAAGGCCAGAGCGTTTTTTTTGCGATTCGCAACTGCGTGGCTTTAACTGACAATTGCGCGGTCGTGCGACATGGCTCCCAAACAAAATTGACGTCCTTTTTTTTCCCCCACAAATAGTTTTCTTTTGGTGGTATTTTATCACCTCTGTGGTTTTTATTTTTTGCGCTATAAACAAAAAAATATCGCCAATTTTGAAAAAAAAAATATTTTTTACCTTTTGCTATAATAAATATCCCCAAAAAATATATAAAAAAAAAAATTTTTTCCCCTCAGTTTAGGCCGATATGTATTCTTCTACATATTTTTGGTAAAAAAAACCCGCAATAAATGTTTGATTGCTTTGCGCAAAAGTTATAGCGTCTACAAAATAGGGGATAGTTTTATGGCATTTTTATTAATAACTTTTTTTTTTTAATAGGAATGGCGGCAATCAGCGATTTTTATTGTGACTTCGACATTATGGCAGGCAGATTGGACACTTTATTAAATTATACTATTTTGGGACCATTCACATTTATACAGCAATCAGTGCGATTAAAAATGCATTAATTACTGTGTAAATGTGACCGACAGTGAAGGGGTTAACCACTAGGTGGCGCTGTAGGGGTTAAATGTGTCCTAGGGAGTGATTCTAACTGTGGAGGGGAGGGGCTGTGTGTGACACGACACTGATCACCGCTCCCGATCACAGGGAGCTGTGATCAGTGACAGTGTCACTAGGCAGAATGGGGAGATGCTTGTTTTCATTAGCATTTCCCTGTTCTTCCTCTCTGTGAAACGATCGCGGGTATCCCCGCGGACATCGAGTCCGCGGGACCCACAATCACACTCATGGAGCTTGCGCAGCCAATGGTGCGCACGCAATGACATGGCGGCAGATTTAAAGGGACGTACCTGTACGCCCATTTGCCTGTCCATAGCATTGTGTCCACGTATATATGCGACGGTTGACAAGTGGTTAAAGCTGAACTCTGGGTTAAATAAATATTGCCTTAATACAAGAATCATGTGTATTCTTACTTGAATCTTGGTGTGCTTTGTGTATTTCTTACAGATCTGTTTAGAGTAATTCAGCATTGTGCAGTCACTGCTGCTTTCTCTCACTCTCTGACTGTACAGGGTGACTGGTCTGGTCTCCGCCCCCTCTTCTAGTTTTCTGCAGGCAGACTGTAGTGGGCGGGGCCTGCTGGGTCCCTCCTACAGCTTTGCTCTCTGTACAGCACAGTGATGATGTCACTTTTACTAGATCATAACTGAGTTTGCAAAGGCATTTAGTGCACATTAAGTGCATTTATATCCTTTGTAGCTAATAAGGATTATATTAAAATAAAAGTCTGTATGCGTGTTCTGCTTTGTTTTCTTATCTCTGGATCTACCGATTATTTTGACATTTCATATTCTCAAATTTATATTGTTTTACATATTTGAATTGTGCAGATTTTTGAGATGTTTACTTTAAGTAATGGCTTAACTGAAAGATTGTTTCCACAGAATATGTCTACAAATTGTTTCATGTAAAGTCTAAATAAATCTTGTAAAATAGATTAAAAAAACACTGAAGCACATTGTTTTCTGTATATATGTAAACATGAAAATACCAATAAAGGTACATCTAAAACCTTACCTTCATTTTGTGAATTATTTACAGAGCATTCTGTGAGAGAATGACATTTAGGGCTTTCTTAATCAATCTCAACACCTAGCAGGAAGCCATTTTGTCCATAAAGCCGACAGAAAATGTGCTGGGAAAAAGCCAGGAGCAACCAGTTTATTTTTTCTTGTGTTTTTGATATATGTTGACCCAAACATGTCTCCCAGAAGCCTCCTTTGTTGTATATATAAAGATCAGGGAATTTCTGTTTGTGTTTTGCCACTTGTGATCATCCACCATCTTCTATGAAAAATGTATTTTTGTGAAAGTATTTTTTTTAAAGCGGAAATAAACCCAAAACCAAAAATTTTATATATTGCAGCTTAACAATCAGATGTGGTGGCTGCATTCATTTTCTTTTTTAGACTATTTTCTCCGTTTTCACCTGGTGATCTGACCAATAACACGCCACCTGTATTAGGGCTCTCCCACTCTGGATGGAGGAACACAGGGAGCACCTTTTGGACAGCAGCATGGTCAGTCTGGGGGGAGGGAAGTGTTGGATAGTAGATTTAGATAAACCTAGAAAATGGAAACAGAACTCCAGCTCAAAATGCAGTTACAGCCAGGAGCCTATCTACTGCAAGGCAAACAAGGCATTTGCCTTGGGCGACATTTTGCAGGAGAATGGTGCTGCCCGTAGGCTGAAGGGACCAGTGGTATCGCTACAGGGGGCAATTGCCCCCCCACCGGGGGCAGGCAGTATCAGGTGGGGGGCGGTCTTGTCTGGGCTCGGGCAGAGGGGGCGGGCTGCAGTGATTTAATGGTAACTGGCAAATGTTGTATTATTAGAAAAGACATCATTGGCGAGCAAGAAAAAGAAACCCTTTCATGGTGTAGAACAGGAAAATATGTCTATTGATAAACTGCCAACAAGTCAAGGCTGCTGCATACATGGCTTACCTGATACTACCTGCTCTATTTGTTTCCTGTCTTGTCAGGTAGTCATAGGTGTAGAGGCTCACACATGGCACCATGTGAATTGCGACTGACTCCGGACACCCTGTTGGGTATTTCCACCAAGAAGCTGCTTCCCAAGTCCTGGAACCCGAGACCGATGGATCTGGCTATAGTAACACCAAGAACCAGGCAACGCCAGTTTTGGAGTACACCAGACATAGAACTGTTTATTAGAACAAGAATACAGGCTTCTATACACTCGAGAAAGACCCCCCCCCCCCTTTCTGATCATATTACCCTAACAATACAACTGTAACCAGAAACATAAATGAACATGAGCTAATTAACTAGTTATTTAACCAGCCAGGTTTGGCTTGTCTCCTAGCTCAGAAGACACAATCCACATCAGAAGTATAAACACAGACCACAAGCTAGTAGACAATAGCTGAGTTAATTAGCACAATAACCAATGGGTGGAAGACCCTTATTAGGTTCACTAGACATACTTCTACACGAAATAAACACATTATAGCAGACAACCCCAGACAGGTGCTCGCTGATGACATCAGCATCTGCTATGAATCCCAACAGTATGAAAAAGTCACTATTTTTAATATGACAATTATCCCAGAGTCCATGTGTCTTGGTGAGACATTGACTTGACTCCAAAGTAACATTACTTCAAGGGTCCCCAGGCATACACCTCACAAACGGTATTGTAATCCAGGACCCATAATCAGTAGAGGCATTCAGTCCCCTTCAAAAGCCTCTGTCCCGGGTGAGTCTATCACATATAATATAACTCTCCTTCAATAATGCTATGCTGCATCTCCTTTCTGATTTCCTAGTACATACAGTGTTACGAAATTGACGGTAAGATTGCAATACTGACACTACTTGACTTATGGTAGTAAAAGAGGTTACAGAGGATGCTGTAACTTATCTTAGTTGGTATCAGTTTTTGACCTTAAGCTGTTACCCACTATGATTACAGTGAATGAATGGCTGGAGAATTTTCTATACCCTATGATAACCATTAATGATCATCACTGTGGAGTCCTGTCCACAATCTCTAACCATCTCCTTTATCCTGTCCCCAGTCTCTGACCAATTCCTGTATTGTGTCTGCAGTCTCTGACCATCTGCTGTATCATGTCCGCAGTCTCTGACCATCTGCTGTATCATGTCCGCAGTCTCTGACCATCTGCTGTATCATGTCCGCAGTCTCTGACCATAGTTACATAGTTAGTCAGTTAGAAAAAAGTCCATCCAGTTCAGCCACAAAAAAAAAAAATATATATATATATATATATATATCATACCAGCCCATATACCCAATTCTATACCCACAGTTGATCCAGAGGAAGGCAAATAACCCCAGCAGTGCATGATCCAATTTGCTAAAGCAGGGGAAAAAATTGTTTCCTGATCCCCCGAGAGGCAATCCGATTTTCCCCGGATCAACTTTACCTATAAATGTTAGTACCCAGTTATATTATATACACTTAGGAAATAATCCAGGCCTTCCTTAAAGCAATCCACTGAGCTGGCCATAACCACCTCTGCAGGGAGTCTATTCCACATTTTCACAGCTCTTACTATGAAGAAACCTTTCCGTATTTGGAGATGAAATCTCTCTTCCTCTAGACGTAAAGAGTGCCCCCTTGTCCTCTTTGTTGACTGTAAAGTGAATAACTCGACACCAAGTTCACTATATGGACCCCTTTTTATATTTGTACATGTTGATCATATCCCCCTTAATCTCCTCTTATCAAGAGAGAATAAATTCAGTTCCTCTAATCTTTCCTCATAGCTGAGCTCCTCCATGCCTCTTATCAGTTTGGTTGCCCTTCTCTGCACTTTCTCCAGTTCCCCGATATCCTTTTTGAGAACTGGTGCCCAAAACTGAACTGCATATTCCAGATGAGGTCTTAAAAATGATTTGAACAGGGGCAAAATGGTATCTCTCTCTGGAGTACATACTTCTCTTAATACAGGAAAGGACTTTGATCGCTTTGGAAACCGCAGCTTGGCATTGCATGCTGTTATTGAGCTTATGATCTACCAAAACCCCCAGATCCTTTTCCACTATGGATTCCCCCAGTTGTACTCCCCCTAGCATGTATGATGCATGCATATTCTTAGCCCCCAAGTGCACAACTTTACATTTCTCAACATTAAACCTCATCTGCCACATAGTCGCCCAATTAGACAGAGCATTGAGGTCGGCTTGTAAATTGGAGACATCCTGTAAGGACGTTATTCCACTGCATAGCTTGGTGTCATCTGCAAAGACGGAAATGTTACTTTTGATCCCAGACCCAATATCATTTATAAAGATATTAAAAAGCAAGGGTCCCAACACTGAACCTTGGGGTACACCACTGATAACCTTAGACCATTCAGAGTAAGAATCATTAACCACTACTCTCTGAATTCTGTCCATTTACAAACTGATATTTCCAAACCTGTAGACTTTGCTTTACACATGAGCCGTGTGTGCGGAACTGTATCGAACGCTTTCGCAAAATCCAAGTACAGTGGTGTGAAAAAGTGTTTGCCCCTTCCTCATTTCCTGTTCCTTTGCATGTTTGTCACACTTAAGTGTTTCGGAACATCAAACCAATTTAAACAATAGTCAAGGACAACACAAGTAAACACAAAATGCAATTTGTAAATGAAGGTGTTTATTATTAAAGGTGAAAAAAAAATCCAAACCATCATGGCCCTGTGTGAAAAAGTGATTGCCCCCCTTGTTAAAACATACTATAACTGTGGTTGTCCACACCTGAGTTCAATTTCTCTAGCCACACCCAGGCCTGATTTTTGCCACACCTGTTCACAATCAAGGCATCACTTAAATAGGAGCTGCTTGACACAGTAAGGTCCACCAGAAGATCCTTAAAAGCTACACATCATGCCGAGACCCAAAGAAATTCAGGAACAATTGAGAAAGAAAGTAATTGAGATCTATCAGTCTGGAAAGGGTTATAAAGCCATTTCCAAAGCTTTGGGAATCCAGCGAACCACAGTGAGAGCCATTATCCACAAATGGCAAGGACATGGAACAGTGGTGAACCTTCCCAGGAGTGGCCGGCCGCCCAAAATTACCCCAAGAGCGCAGCGACGACTCATCCAAGAGGTCACAAAAGACCCCACAACAATGTCCAAGGAACTGCAGGCCTCACTTGCCTCAGTTAAGGTCAGCGTTCATGCCTCCACCATCAGGAAAAGACTGGGCAAAAATGGCCTGCATGGCAGAGTTCCAAGGAGAAAACCACTGCTGAGCAAAAAGAACATCAAAGCTCGTCTCAATTTCTCCACAACACATCTTGATGATCCCCAAGACTTTTGGGACAACATTCTGTGGACCGATGAGACAAAAGTGGAACTCTTTGGAAGGTGTGTGTCCAAGTATATCTGGCATAGAAGGAACACTGCATTTCATAAAAAGAACATTATACCAACAGTAAAATATGGTGGTGGTAGTGTGATGGTCTGGGGCTGTTTTGCTGCTTCAGGACCTGGAAGACTTGCCGTGATAAAAGGAACTATGAATTCTGCTGTCTACCAAGAGATCCTGAAGGAGAATGTCCGACCATCTGTTCGTGTACTCAAGCTGAAACGAACTTGGGTTCTGCAGCAGGACAATGATCCTAAACACACCAGCAAGTCCACCACCGAATGGCTGAAGAAAAACAAAATGAAGACTTTGGAGTGGCCTAGCCAAAGTCCTGACCTGAATCCTATTGAGATGTTGTGGTATGACCTTAAAAAGGCCGTTCATGCTCGAAAACCCTCTAATGTAACTGAATTAGGACAATTCTGCAAAGATGAGTGGGCCAAAATTCCTCCAGGACGCTGTAAAAGCCTCATTGCACGTTATCGCAAACGCTTGGTTGCAGTTGTTGCTGCTAAGGGTGGCCCAACCAGTTATTAGGTTTAGGGGGCAATCACTTTTTCACACAGGGCCATGATGGTTTGGATTTTTTTTCACCTTTAATAATAAACACCTTCATTTACAAATTGCATTTTGTGTTTACTTGTGTTGTCCTTGACTATTGTTTAAATTGGTTTGATGTTCCGAAACACTTAAGTGTGACAAACATGCAAAGGAACAGGAAATGAGGAAGGGGGCAAACACTTTTTCACACCACTGTATATCACATCCACCACCACCCCTCTGTCCAAGGTTTTACTTACCACCTCATAAAAAGAAATCAGGTTTGTCTGGCAACTTCTGTCTTTCATGAATCCATGCTGTCTGTTGCTTAAAATATTTTTTTTCCTGCAAGAACTCGTCTATGTGGTTTTTTATTAATCCCTCCAGTATCTTCCCAACTATAGAAGTTAAACTAACAGGTCTATAGTTACTATATCGCACTGCGAACTGACAGTTCGGACATGAATGCGATCCGATTCTGGTCTGAACAGAAAAAAGGGTCCTGTGCGTGTTTGGACTGAATGCGGTGCGATATCAGCCATACTATCTGTATGGCTGACATTGCACCCGCACAGACATCGCATGTAATGTGAACAGCAGTGCGCTGCAAATTACATGCGATGTCTGGCATTGCGCTAGTGTGAACCAGCACTTATTTCTAAACTGTATCTATAGCACAACCACGGTTTTCACACAGGCTGAGCATGGTGGATTGATGGGACTTGTAGTTTACACAAGAAAGAGAAGGGTGTTCTGTGTTTTCATCTTGCAGGACATGACATGGACACTGCATTTCTGGCAGGATTAACATTTATTTTCTATGCTGAAAAGGTTTTTAGTCTGAAAAGTAACATTAATTCTGCCACCACATTTAACCGCTTGCCGACTGCATCACGCCGATATACATCTGCAGAAAGGCTCGTACAGGCAAAATAACGTACCGGCGGTGCGCGTGCACGTGGCAAGCTCTGTGAGTCGGGTCACGGGGATACCCGCAATCGTCTCACGGGGAGGAAGAACGGGGAGATGCTAATGTAAACAAGCATCTCCCCATTCTGCCCAGTGACAGTGTCACTGATCTCTGCTCCGTGTGATCGGGAGCAGAGATCAGTGACGTGTCACACGTAGCCACATCCCCGCCACAGTTAGAATCACTCCCCAAGACCTACTTAACCCCTACACTGCCCCCTAGTGGTTAACCCTTTCACTGCCAGTGTCATTTACACAGGAATCAGTGCAAACTTGTTGGAGGGAGATTTCTGCAGCATATTTGGCAAGTACAGAATCACGGTATATATAAAATAATATGCAAAGTGGTTGGAGGGAAACTTCAAAATGGCAAAGATGTTTTTATTACAAATTGTGTGAGCAGGCTGCAGTTCCTCTTTAAGGACAGGTAAGCTGCAATGTATTAAACTTTTGTTTTTAGATTTAAAGTGTATTTGCACTTTTGCAACCAAATTGGGCCAACACCTGCTTTTTTTTTTCACGTTTCCATTCACATAGCATTGCATAAATACAGTATATTTAAAACCTTCCAATTACCTTTTTATTTGCTCTCATCTAAAAACACAACCTGAAAAATTAGAACTTTGTTTTCCCTATGTAATGTTAAGGGTTTTGAAAATGGTACCATAATTAATCTGTCTGTAATGTGCTGGCAGCTCTTCAATATCAGTTGAAAACTAGATGTGCACACTACCTGTCCTAACAAAGGCTAAAATACAGGCTTGGGTTTTTCATTGCATATTTAGACTCTTTTAAACAAATCTGTCCATAAAGTGTCCCTAAATAAGAACGTTGCAGGCAGTGGTGGCTGGTGCTCAATGTTTTGGGGGGGGGAGGCACGACAAATAAACCCCCCCCACTCGCACTGCTGCCACCACCACCCCCTCACCCCCGCAGGAGGTGGATGAGAGTCCCCCCGCACGCAGGAGACGGACAGAAGGCCACGATACAACAGCTTGACAAGGGATGAGCCGGGGCTTCTCCTCCCCGGCCGAACAGGAAGTGGGTCCTGAGACTCCCTGGCCAATCAGGTCTCAGGACCAGCTTCCTGGTTGGCTAGGAGGAGAATCAGGAAGGCGATAGCAAATATTAATTTGCTATTGTCACACAACTGGGTGGGCTCAGGGCGCAGTGCTCTGTGCCCCGAGCCCACCCTTTTTTGAAGCCATTTAGAGCCTCAGGCTCTAATGAGGTGCTTAAAAAAACCCCATTGAAATCCATGCATCCAGTGGCCTGCATGTAGATCGGGGGCCGGTTTTGTCTGGAAACAGGTGGAAACATACTTTAGCTCCACTTTTGTTGAGATATGGGTAATCAATGCATTGCAGGGATCTTAACACATTTTGTTGGCAAGTCCTACCTTTTTCTGCTATGAAAAAATTGCCGTTTCTACTGTGTGAATCTGAATGGGAGTGACTTTTTCATTATTAGCTGATGCACTTGCAGCGTAATGGTGAGGAAAATTGCAGGGTCTGCAACCTGTTTAGGAGGATCTCACCAAAAATGATTTTTTATTGCAGAGGATGCCTAAAATATGGCTTGAATCTTAGTGCAGACTTCTGGGAAAATCACACAAGCAGAAAATGACAACGCCTCTGGTCACCACGCTGCTAATTGACTTATGTGAACCTTCAAAGTCCTGACTTTGGCAATTGTAAAACTACTAATCGATCTGCGATCTATGACATTTTGACAGAATGTTTACATTTCTATGTACCTTTGGTCTCACGGTATTAAAACCTTGATAATGACTAGCACATTCTAGAAACTTAAAATATATCACTAAATCGCATTAGCATGCATTTTTGTGATATACACCGATCAGCCTTAACATTATGACCACCCACCTAATATTGAGTATGGCCCCCTTTTGCTAAAACAGCCCTGACCCATTAAGGCATGGATACCAAAGCAACATCCACATGAATGGCAGGACCCAAGGTTTCCCAGCAGAACATCGCCCAAAGCATCACACTGCGTCTGCCGACTTGCTTTCTTATACCGCATTTTGGTGCCATTTCTTCCCTAGGTAAGTGACGCACACGAGCCCGGCCATCCACGCAATGTAAAAGAAAACGTGATTCATCAGACCAGGTCACCTTTTTTCATTGCTCCGTAGTCCAGTTATGATTTCCATGTGACCATTGTAGAAACATTTGGCTGTAGACACAGGTCACCATAGGATACACAATAAACTGAGATGGCCATTTTTTTTCTGCTTTCACCACATCAACTTCATGGACAACATGTTCACTTGCTGCCTAATATATCCCACCAATTTTCAAGTGCCATTGTTACAAGATATTCCTTTTACTTGTCAGTGGTCATAATGTTATAACTGATTGGTGTATATCTTTGTTATTTATATTCAAACTCTGGGCTAATACTGACCTTTTGGATCAGATAGAGGTCCATGGCATAGTTTTGTGCTCCTGGAGTTTCATGTTATTGAACCTTGGGACTGATCAATACACTGAATAATAAATGAGTATATATTTTAACCCCTACTGTTTTGTAGCCTTGTGATATCTAGTCTTACCATTTCTAGCTGTACCGTAAGTTGACCTTGATAGAAATCCATAATTAAGACTATTATGTTATTTATATTTTGTAGATTCCTAATATTCAAAGTTTTAGAATTAACCAATATACAGTGGGGCAAAAAAGTATTTAGTCAGTCACCAATGGTGCAAGTTCTCCCACTTAAAAAGATGAGAGAGGCCCGTAATTGTCATCATAGGTATACCTCAACTATGCGAGACAAAATGTGGAAACAAATCCAGACAATCACATTGTCTGATTTTTGAAAGAATTTATTTGCGAATTATGGTGGAAAAAGTATTTTGTCTATATCAAAAGTTCATCTCAATACTTTGTTATATATCCTTTGTTGGCAATGACAGAGGTCAAACGTTTTCTGTAAGTCTTCACAAGGTTGTCACACACTGTTGCTGGTATGTTGGCCCATTCCTCCATGCAGATCTCCTCTTTAATGCTACAAATTTTATCTTTGGAAGTCAATAAACTACCACCAGTGTTCAAGGGGAAAATCTTTATTGCTCACCAACATTCTGTAGAAACAATTTTGTTTTTGCATCTTCTACATTGAAAACATTCTCTCCTTTGCAGGCTAACTCCACACTGAAATAAACAGCAGTATCCATTTGACATTATGCTCACATATATATCAGTGTAGATTTGTATTGCCTCTGATCCCACAAGGAAACATTTCAAGGAAAAAAAAATGATTTTATCTTTACATTAAGTTAAACATAATTCACTTTATAAGTTTAGCACCATTTTCAACGTACAGTATTAAACAGTCTTCTGTGCATTTCTTTAGGAAGTCTGTTGAGGCAAATGTGACTTGATTTTTTTTTCCATTTTTTTTAAAACAAAAATAATTTACTGTAATATTTGCTCAGATATGGTCATACTAGGAAATCAACTGCGGTTATGTAAATATATATTTTGAAAACAATCTAGCCTATTAGATGTAAAATTAGAGCCCCGTATCAATAACTTGAAAACGCATCTGTATTTTTATATATTAAAGTATAAGTAAAAATATCTGCTTTTTTTTTAGGTTTGTATTTCCTTTTACTCTTTTTTTTTTTTTTTTAAGGTTTTGTAATTTAATGTGTTCCAAATAAAGAACAGTTTGATTATTCTATAGATAAGGTGAGTATTAAACAAAGGTTCTCTCTTTCTGTATGTCTATTGCATAGTATATGATGATGGGTGGGGTAGCATAGTGATCGTGTTGAATGCTCATTGTCTATAAGAGGTTAGTGATGTCTTGCTAGCAGCATTTCTATAGCATTTCTCTAAAATCTTACCATGTGAAAAAATATATATTTGCAGCATACACAGTACATACAAAGTAGTACAGAAAATGATCACACACTCCTTACCTTGGCAAATCTCCTGAGCAGTGCACTTTACTTCTAACTTATAATCCTATTAAATATGCTAAAAATGTGAATTTATTCTTTACGTAAAACCAGTACTGTGTTTTATGGACCGGATAACTTTGGCATTGTCTGTGTCTTGTGTCCACGACAAGGCCATACCCAAAAGGACATGACAATCCAGCAACCTGACAAGGCTCAAGGATCATGGTAACCCTTAAAGCAACCCTGGCAAAACACAGGACAGCTTGGCTGTCTTGCTTCACTAACTGAAGTTCAAAAAAGTATGCAGATAAGGACCTTTGACTTCTCTGATTTGCATACTTGCTGCAGCTACCGGCGACTAAAATAGTCTTTTGGGAATATTTTACAATAACAAGAAGGCAACAAGCATCTTAAAGCCTACTACACATGGACCGTATGTCAGGCCAGCATGTACTGGAGTTGGTCCAACAGAAGACGGCCATGCTTCGGTCGAAGGGGCATGACCAAAAATGATCTGCCGATCAACTCCCAATCAGCACTCTCAGACAATGGCTAAGAATACTGACTGGAGCTTTGGAGCTTTCTGGCAGGGGGGACGCCCCCTGTTAAAATACAATGGAAATCGCTGTACTAACATCAAATTGCTAAGATAACTGAAGTATCAATTATTAATATTTATAAATGATTAGACTATTGCAGTTCCATCTCTTAATAATTATATTATAAAATGCAAATATAAAAGAGGAAATTGAGTTAAAATGCCTTAAGCTCACGTCCATGAATGATATTCTTTTAAACACTTAAAGAATTCTACAACTTCTGTTTAATATTTTCTTGCTTGATTAGCAGTTTCCAAGCTCCACTGAGCAGCTGTCAAAAAAAAGTACATCAGGATCTGCCCAATGCTCCCAGTTGCATCTCAAAGGTGTCCATGACAGTCACCAATTCTGATGTTTTGTGTCTGCTCACTTCCTCTGCTTTTCCATTCACAAAGCACAGGCTATGGTGTCTCTGCGGTTATGCTTTAAAAATGGCAAACGGGGAGGGGGCAGAAAAAAACACCGGAACTGGTGTTTGCCACCGACACCTTTGTGGTGAGGCTGGGAGCCAGACATACACGTCCTGATTATTATTATTATAAAGGATTTATATAGCGCTAACAGTTTGCACAGCACTTTGTACATTTGAACAGCTGCTCAGCTTAGGGACAGATGATCAAATAAGAAAACACCAATTAAACAGAAGTTATAAAGATGTTAAAAAGCTTTAAGATTTTAAAAATCAGTGATCCTGGAGTTGGGATTTAGGCTCAGAGTAAAAAAATCAGAAACCAATATATGTATCTATGTGATTGATATATAGTTTTCAAAGGCTGATAGGCAAGTTATTTTTTTCCACATTTGGGTATGTTTGATGGTCCATAAAACACAGTAACATGGGTTTAATAAAAAAAGGCTTCTACTTAACGTACATATACATTCTATATAAACATACATTGTGGATGCCCATGTCACATTAACACTTAGGAAGTGTAAAAAATGGAGCATGAAAAAAACATAGCAATGTGGTCTATAGCAACCAGTAAGATGCCCGCTTTCATTTCCATTCTATCCAAAAAAAAGAAATCTGTGGAATCTGGTTGTTATAGCCCACGCCTCAAAGTTTTCCTAATAATAAGCCACAATAACACAAGTTCACATCTAATACCATGACAGAGTACAGACTTTCTTCCTGCTTATATCATTTTATTTTTGACATGTGCACCTTTCAAGAAACAGAAAGCAAGTAGAAGGAATATCTTTTTTATTTATTTTTTTAATTTTATGTCTAAAAATATATTTAAAAGGAAATCTATTTTTCGCATTCCATTGATCGTATAGGATGTGAGCATTTCACGAGCTATGTGCATTACTAAAGAATTGCAAAGCACAATTTACAGTACTACATTATGACAATATAATGCCAATGACTAGAAGATTATTGGATTGTGATCAGGTCTCCTTTTTTAAATTTAATAATTGGGAAAATTTTGAATATAACAAAAGCTTCTGTTCTTTATAAAAATATCAGTGCATGTTGTATTCACTTTCATGAGTTTGATATGTCATTTGAAGATAAGCGAGTAATGAATTGTTCATTAAGAGAAATACCTTCCTCTAAGTCCCCATTTATAGATATAATAGAGCTGTTCAGCTCATTCTGCTCAAAGCAGACCAATACTCATCAAGATGGAACAATTAAGAGTAACAGAATGGCTGCAATACCCTTCCCGGAGAAGGTGCTGCTCCAGACTTTCTCGGTTGGTCAAATAACCAAAAGCCTAGACATGTGGCCAATCCTGGAGGGGTCTACTTATCAAGATTTACACAACTTTCACACATTCTAATCAGATCTAATGTGAAACTTGGGTGAAAAAATTGATAAATAGATCTGGAAAATCAGCAGCACTAAACTCTGATCTTACCCTTTACCTCAACTTGAATGCTTAGACTTTTCATTATGAGCACAGCACTAGATGAAGCCTGAAGCAGAAACTATTCAAGGAAAGCTAAATAATCGGGATCTGGAGTAATATAATTAATAATTTTTTTACTATATATTTACCATTCCTACATAAGTTTAATTTTGCATTTGAGAATAGGCCTGCTTTAAAACCAGGAAAGTCACTGATGCGGACAAGTACTCAACTCAGGAGTCCCTACTGGCTGCGTGTGTGTTCTAGTTTAGTGACTCTACCAATAGCAAAGTTGTACATTGCACTTACTTGGAAGATATATCTGAACACTAGGGGTCAGAAGCCTGATGGAATTTCTTTAAAAAGTAACTCCAGTCAAAAGACAAAACTTTAATATTAATACCTGGTGGCCTGCGGTTTTTGCATCTATTAGCGGGAAAAAATATATTAACATACCCCATCTAATGTCATTGTCACCAGCTTTTGCCTGTTTGAATTCTAAACGTAGCTTTTAAAAACAGTGTTTAATTCAACAGTTGACATACCCACAATGAAATACTACATAATCTGCTTAGCTGTAGCACTGATATTACTACTGG
Source organism: Lithobates pipiens (assembly GCF_037356315.1). NCBI lineage: Eukaryota > Metazoa > Chordata > Amphibia > Anura > Ranidae > Lithobates > Lithobates pipiens. Next base: position 103,437,270 of record NW_027507748.1, read on the forward strand.
GACTGTTGAAACTCATATTTTAAATATGGCAAATACATTTAACAAAAATGTGAATACTTTGATGGTATTTGTTCTGATTGGAGTTCTGCTTTAACGACAATGTCTTGGTGTATTTTTGAGCCTAGGAATTGTATCAAAGAAGTCCTGGTTTCACAGTTGCTATTTTTCCCTGTATTCTATGTAGAGTAATTTGAACTGTAGTATTGATGGGATAGCGCTGATGTCAGCTAGGATCCTGATGTGCAATATGTGCCAAGACGCTTTTCTATGAAAGAAGGCAGCACCAGTCCACAATGTCAAAAAATTCTTCACTCTGTATATAATGTGCATAGTAGGATAGAAGACGAAGCCTGTGTAAAGAATGGTACATCTGCCAGTCTGTGTTAGTTATCGCCTCAGAGGCCTGGAACATATTTAGCAACATTTTTGCCACTGGTAGCAGAGAGTTTAAGGCAGTTATTACTGATATAAAAAAGTAAAAAGCCAAATTAATTTAAGAGTTTTTATCATTATTGCCATTCACATTGGATATAATAAATATCCGGAGAATGATGAGTGGACATACTGCCCAGCATAGAGTCCAGATGCTTGATCGGAGGGCATTTGAATGTATACTTTATCTCCAAGCATTAGTGGGACCACTGCACTGCCTGAAGCTTGGTCTAGGTAGCCCTTCTTGTATTCATCATATGTGTACATTAATGGTTCATTGTTCTTATAGAGTGCCACCCAAACGTTGGCTCCTTTGCAATGGACATGGTAGGAGAAGTAGTAGATACCAGGAATTTCACAAGTAAATATGCCAGTGTGTGGATTGTAGCCTTGTCTACCATTATAAAGCAGTCTTTCAAATTTGATAGGTTCTCCTACTGGGGGGAAGGCAGTTGTCAGTTCAGCTGTAAATGCTGGCATTTCATGATTGGGCACCGTGCCTCCCTTCTTTCCTGTGTAACCTTGATAGGATTTTACTCCATCAATTGCAGGCCCCATGTTTGGTAAATACTGTCCCATGCCTGGTGGTGTGGGTGGGATTTCTGCAGGAAGTCCAGGTGCACCTGGTGGCCCAGGAGGACCTGGCAATCCACGCTGTCCTGTAGGCCCTACTGGCCCTGGTTGTCCTGCAGGACCTTGGGGTCCTGGTATACCATTCTTGCCCACGCCAGGTAGACCAGGTGCCCCAGCTGTTCCTGGTTCTCCTTTTGGCCCTGGAAGTCCTGGAGGTCCAATTGGGCCACTTGGTCCTGCAAGACCAGGAATCCCAGTTGGTCCTTGCAGACCTTGCTCACCGGGCATTCCGCCTTCTCCTTTGGGTCCAGGCAATCCAGGTTGGCCAGGCGATCCAGTTAAACCTTTGTGTCCAGGTTCTCCTTTTGGACCTATTGGTCCTGGTAACCCTCTAAGACCTTGAGGCCCAACCTCACCTGGAAATCCTTGTTTACCTGGAAGCCCCTGAATTCCTGGTTCACCCTTTTGTCCTGTTGGTCCATCAGGGCCCCCATTGCCACGATCTCCTTTGGGACCAGGAAAACCAGCAACACCTGGTGGTCCCATAGGCCCAGGTAGACCTGCAGGCCCTGGCTCACCTGGTTGGCCTCCTATACCTGGTTCACCTATATAACCTTTTTCACCTTTTGGTCCCATGGGTCCAGGTGGCCCACCAAATCCACGGTCTCCTTTTATTCCAGGAAAACCTGGTTTACCAATTCCTGGAAGACCAGGAGCTCCAGGTAAACCTGGAAGTCCTTGGTCACCTTTAACACCTGGTAATCCAATTTCACCTGGAAGACCATCTTGGCCTGGTTTCCCAACACCTGGAATTCCTGGTGGACCCTGAAGCCCAGGTGGACCAACTGGTCCTTCCTGCCCTGGTGGACCTTGTAACCCAGGGTTTCCTTGATGTCCCTTTGGTCCGTGGAAGCCATTCATTCCTGGCTTGCCAATGCCAGGAAGGCCAGATTGGCCTGGGGGTCCTTGAAGTCCAGGGGGGCCTTTGAGTCCAGGTAATCCAGGTACCCCAACTCCCTTATCTCCTTTTGGGCCTGCAATTCCGGGAAATCCTGGCGGTCCTTTAAATCCTGGCTCACCTTTTGGTCCTGGAAGCCCTGGTAAACCTGGTTCGCCTGGTTTACCAATGCCTGATAAACCTGAAGGCCCAGGAGCTCCATGTGGTCCTGGCTGTCCTGTTTGTCCACACTCTCCTTTAGGTCCTTGATCTCCCTTTGGACCTGGTATTCCAATGCCCCCTGGTTTTCCTGGCATGCCTGGCATTCCTGGCTTTCCCATACCAGGAAATCCAGGTGGGCCAGGTGGACCTGGGTTTCCTTTTGATCCTGGCATTCCTTGTCCTGGTGGTCCAGAAGGTCCTGGTGGTCCTCTTGGTCCAGGTTCACCAGGTGCACCTGGTTCTCCTCTCCTCCCAGATAATGGAAGTTCTGTTAAAATAAATAAACATTTTACAATCATTAGTGTTTGTAAAAAAAAAAGCAATAGCATGGCCAAAACATTTATAACATATTTGCATCTATGCCTTAACAAAATATACCACCTTTAGTCTTAAGGTAAACCTACTTTGAACAAGTGCCAAAGATGTAGACAGTATTAAAAACGAAAGTGTTCTTTCAATGAATAATAGTAATGAAAACTCAAAAGGAAAACAAATGTATAATTTATTTGTACAGTGTTTTGTTATCTACTGTTCTGTTTATACCCTATCTAACTGTTTTACACTTTAAAATAATTCTGGCACTTTTGGAAAAATCAGGAATTTCTGATTGCAGCAGCACCATCTGCTGGTGAAATCCTGGCTGCTTTATTCGGATATAATGACATTTATTGTAAACCCTTACATATACTGAGTGAAGTGACTGGCCTCAGGTGATACATACAGATGAAAGAAATCCTCCTACAGAAGTGGTTCCTGTTTTATCTGCAGCTCTCTCTATATCTGTTCAAAATGCAGAATTCATAATGCTTGTCTCAGCGTTCAGAAAAAAAGAGGCTGGAGAGCTGAAGTTACATTCTGAAGAACTCAGTGAGGAGAGCACTGAGAGCTGATTGGAGGGGAGCAACACCCCCCCCCCCTTTTACGCAGTACACAGGAACAGAGCTGAGGCTGTCAATCAGCTGGAGATCCCTCCCCCAACGAGGCAGCAGACAGAAATGACACTAAGGCCTCATGCACATTGGATGTTATAAAAACTGCAGGAGCTTCAGTTGTAGAATGCCACATTAAAAACACAAATTTTGCCACCTTTGCAGCGTTTTTGCATTAGCATTTTCAGGTTTTCAGTAAAACTATACTCCTATAGAAGCGTATGGCTCAAAAACGCTCATAAAATGCAGAATAGCCGTGTTTTTCAGAGTTAGAACATTTTTGTGTTTTTATGCGTTATCTTCAAGACTGGAAATGTAAAAAAAAATTTATATATTAATTAATTTTTAATATGCTAATAAGACACACTTCTCCCCCCTCTACTTCCAAGCCAGAAAAGTTTCAATCTAAGGCAGTCAGAAAGTGGGAAGTTGCAGCAGGTCTTTCTAATTGGAAAGCCCAATAAATGTCACATCCAGTCAGGGAAGGAACAAGTGAATTTATGAATACAATTTATTGAACCACTCCCACGTCATTTTTAAAGTGGTCATTCTATTAAATTAAAATGCTAAACATAATATACTATAATCCCATTACAAAATTATAGTCTGAGCTCCAACTATGCAGAATAGCAGTCAAACAGCCACATTTATGGGGCATGGACCACTGATCAGCCACATTTAACAAATACTGACCACTCACATTTAAAGCTCAACCGGACTTTCAGTTTGAAGCGGAAGTCCTGCAAAAAATTTTTTCTTAAAGTCAACAGCTACAAATATTGCAGCTGCTGACTTTTAAAATAAGGCCCATGTGTGTCCCAGCAGACAGCGCGGGAGGACGGGAAGAGGCGTGGGTGCAAATACCTTAAGTGGGTGCAAATACCTGTCTTAGACAGGTATCTGCACCCCCCCCCCCCCCCGAAAGGTGCCAAATGTCACACCGGAGGGGGTTCGGAAAAGCAGAGGTTAAATTTTTGTGTGAACCTCCGCTTTAACTCAGCTGAATATATTTCAAGTGCATCAAAACAAAGAGGTAATCAAAGTATTAACCGTTCATTTTCTTTAACCACTTAAGGACTGCCTCACGCCGATATAGGTTGGCAGAATGGCACAGCTGGGCACAATCACAGACCAGTACGTGATTCTTTAAGTGCCCAGCCGTGGGTCGGGAGTGCGCCGCATCGCTGCTGGTGTCCCGCGATCGCGTCACAGAGCTGAAGAACGAGGAGAGGTCTGTGTAAACAAACCTCTCCCCGTGCTTCCCTGTGTGGCTGTCACCGACCGTCTGTTCCCTTTTATAGGGAAGGACAATCAGTGATGTCACAAGCCAGGCCACGCCCCCTACAATAAAAAAAACACATCACGTCATATATAACACCTACACTGCTCCCTAGTGGTTAACTCCTTCACTGCCAGTGTCATTTACACAGGAATCCGTGCATTTAAATAGCACTGATTGCTGTATAAATGACAATGGTCCCAAAAATGTGTCCGCCATAATGTTGCAGTCAAATATCGCTGCCATTACTAGTAAAAAAATAAATATTAATAAAAATGCTATAAAACTATCCCACATTTTGTAAACGCTATAACTTTTGTGCAAACCAGTCAATAATCTCTAATTGCGATTTTTTTTACCAAAAATATGTAGAAGAATATGCATCGGCCTAAACTGATAAAAAAAAGTTTTTTTATATATTTTTTGGGGATATTTATTATAGCAAAAAGTAAAAAATATAGAATTTTTTCAAAATTGTCGCTCTATTTTTGTTTATAGCGCAAAAAATAAAAACCACAGAGGTGATCAAATACCACCAAAAGAAAGCTCTATTTGTGTGAAAAAAGGCGCCAATTTTGTTTGGAAGCCACGTCGCACGACCGCGCAATTGTCAGTTAAAGCAACGCAGTGCTGAATCGCAAAAATGGGCCTGGTCCTTTGGCTGCAAATTGGTCCGGGGCTTAAGTGGTTAAAAAGCACATATAGCCTTAAAAAAACCTATGTTGCAATGAAGTACCTTGCTCTGTGTGGAAGCAGCGGTCTATCTTTGGAAATCCAGCACCTTGTCTCAACAGTTGCTGGTTTCTGAGTAGTTCCCACCTATTTTGATGAAGTTTTTCTTTAAGTAGAATCACAAAAAGCATTGTAGTTTTTGTGCCATGAGGTGCACTGTATTAACCACCTAGGTACTGCGCCGTAACCAAAAGACGGCCACAGCGTGGCTCTCTTGTTCTGGGAGGGCATCAATGGATGTCCTCTCAGAACACTCTTCCTGCGTGCACCCTGGGATGTGCATTGGGTACGCTTTGTGACCTCTGTGCCCTTTGGACACAGCTGATCACAGATCGAGGTAAAGGACCAATCACAGTGTCTGATCACATGTAAACAGACTTGCCGGTTGTCGGCATTTAATGCCTCACATGTTGTCACTGTGTGAGGTAATGAGAGCCGATAACAGGCAAAGTTGAAAAGCCACATTTACACTGATATTTAGGGCACTGATCATTAGTGCCCTCATTGTCAGTACATCCCCATCAATGTCAAACAGTGCAGGTTATCAGTGCTCATCAGTACCACCTATCACTCAATCAGTTCTGCCTCATCAGTGTCCATCAGCGCCGTCTCATCAGTGCCCATCAGTGAAGAATACAAATTACTTATTTGCAAAATTTTGTAACTGAAACTAGGAAACTTTTTTTTTTTGTTTTTTTGGTCGTTTTTTTTGTTTGTTTAGCAAAAAAAATAAAATAAACCCCAGTGGTAATTAAATACCACCAAATGAAAGCTCTATATGTCTCAATGCATGACCGCTCAAATGTCATTCAAAGTGCAGTGCAACAGCACTGAAAGCTGAAAATTGGTCTAGTAAGAAGGAGGTGAAAGTGCCCAGTATTGAAGAGGTTAAGGTCCCTTTCACACTGGGGCGGTGCGAGCATCGGTGGTAAAGCGGCGCTATTTTTACCGCCCAAGTAAATTGGCAGCTACTGAATGTGTACATTGACACCACAACACAATGCACATGGGGGGTTATTTAGGAAAGGAAAATCCACTTTGCACTGAAAGTGCACTTGGAAGTAAAGTCACTGTAGACAGGGCCGTCTTTAATATTGATTGGACCCTGGGCAAAACTTTTCTTGGGGGCCCCCTCCCCGTGCAGTTTCGCTCTCCACCTGCTCTGAGACATACAAGAAATAGCAGCTAGACTCAAAATCAGTTTACTGAATCAGATCAGGTAGCTATTGCGATTGGTTGTCAGAGGTTTCAGTGTATCATTACCGCTTACTGACTGGTTGCTAGAGGTTACAGAACACATTACAGCTCACTGGTTAGTTGCTAGAGGTTACAGCACATGATTTCTGCTTGTTGATTGGTTGTTAGAGATTACTGTGGATATGATTTCAGGGGGGCATGATATACATATCAATGCTGCCGGCCACCTCTATTTACATATGAATGCCAGTAATTTACATGTAAAGACAGGGTCTCCAGGTGAGTCATCTGGGCACAGCACAGGACTAAAACCTCAAGGGGCAAGGGAATTTAAACCAGCATAGTTGGCAAGTATGAAGCAGCTGCTTTGGGCCCCACAACAATGACAGGGCCCATGGCAGCTGCCCTTTTTGCCCTGCCTTAAAAATGGCCCTGGCTGTAGATCCGAGGGGGACATGCAAGGAAAATAAAAAACAGCATTTTAGTTTGCACATGATTGGATGATAAAATCAGCAGAGCTTCCCCTCATTTCAGATGTACTTCTTAGATTTTGAGCAACTGCACTTTCAAGTGCACTTGCAGTGCAAAGTGGATTTACCTTTCGTAAATAATGTGTTGTGGTGTAGCATGTATTATGGTATCACACAAGTATGAAACCAGCCTAAACAGACAAGTTCAAGTTGGCATAAAACTTCCCATAACTCTAGATCCATTTGACATGAAAATGTCACTGAAATAAAATTAAACAAATTGATGTAGATGATGCAAATAAATACAATCTCTCAACTATAGGCATTCAACAGAAGACCTGGGACCTTTGTGCCAGGGTCTATCAATGGAGAACAGGTTGCTTTTGAAAAGGAGCTGCCACTTTGCTTCTTTTTTTTTTGCGCAATTTTGTGGTGCATTTTTGGAGCCGCACATTCATTTTTAATGGGCCTCCCTCTACTCCAAAAACGACCAAAGAAGCTCATGTATCAAATTAAGGCACTGAGCCAGGTGCGCTTGGCATTGCAATATTTGCAGTGATTTCCGTGCGTTTTGTTGCACAACAATTACGGTAAAAATGCACTTCATTTAGGTTGGCATTAAGAAATAATGGCACAGCATACACGTCCCACGTTTTGCTGCGATTCCAGTATGCTCATGTGTGAACGAGGCCTCATGCCGCGTACACACGATCGGAAGCCAAAAATTGATAGCATGTTGTCAATTTTCCAGACGGAAAAGCTTTCTATCGGTAATTCCGATCGTGTGTATGCAATTCCGACACGCCAAAAATCACGCATGCTCAGATTTAACTACGAGACAGAAGCTACTGGCTATTGAATTTCCTTTTTCTAGTCCTGTCATACGTGTTGTACGTCACCGCGTTATAAACGATCAGAATTAGTTGTGACCGCGACGGCGTGTAGGCAAGACAGCTTGAGCCGAATTACCTCGGAATTCCGTCGAGAAAACCATCAGAGCTTTTTCCGACGAGAATTCAGATCGTGTGTACGCGCCATCACAGTACATGCAGCTACAGAAGTCAGTGAGGGCTTGTTTTAAAGCTAATGTACTGTTTGTAAAGAATATGTAAATAGGTGAATGCCCATATCTAGGTCACAGTTCTACCATAAAGATAACCTGTGCTGAAGCTGCCATTTTTGCTTTTCTTCTGGAAAATGTCAGTAGCCTGTTTGTCATACTGATTCAATAGTTTTGGTACTTTCTAAATCTCAAAGCAGGAACAAGTATACAGATTAGGATCTCTGACGTAACTATGTTTATATGCTGCATGCTTTCTCTGGATCAGTGATTTGGAAAGTACTAAAGCTACTTGAATGCTGAGCCACAGTGAAAGGGCAAAGCAAAGGCACATTCTGCTACTGTTGAAGGTTGCTTGTGCCTTTTCTCCTTCCACCCATGGAAAGTGAGGCAGCCAATCATAGTAATGGGCCAATTGGTAAGTATGTAGGGTGAGCAAGCTTGGACACCATTAGAACATGTAAATATTTTCCTGTTCAGGACTGCCCAGCATTGGGGCACAGCAGGGGACTAAAACCTGCTGCAGGTATGTGCAAGACTCCTTTAGGCTCGATTCACATCTATGCATGTTGCTTTTGAGCGTTTTTGCAGTGATTTTTGAGGTGCTTGCCGCGTTTTTGGACACACGTTTTTCTCACGATTTTGCCGCGCTGTGCGTTTTTTAATTTTTTTTTAAAAACACTGTGGTTGCTTACCAACCAGATATATACAGTGAAAAAAACGCAAATCGCAGTAAAAACGTGGTACTTGCGTTTTTGATGCAGGTCCATTGACTTCTATTACATGCAAAACGCTGCATTTTGCATGAAAAAAGGTCCCCGACCCTTTCCAAAAACGCAGAGGCACAAAAATGCATTGATGTGAACATGTTCCATAGGAACCCATGTTAAAAAATGTCCTTGCATTTCTGCAAAATGCAAAATGCATCAAAACGAGCCTTAATGCGCCTGCACTTTAGTGACAGCAGAACAAGACCAATTGGTCCACCAAGTCTGACATATTTTTTAAAATGTTTTAATCTTATTATTTAACTTAAAAAAGTCATTAACATTTTTATAGATCTATGTATTACCCAGGCATGTTTGAATGCACTTACTGTTGACTGACTTCCTACCTCTGCTGGAAGCCTATTCCAAGTGTCAACTACTCTTTAGGGAAAACAATATTTTAACCACTTCCATACCGCCCACCGCACATATACTGCAGCAGGACAGCCCGGCTGCGCAAACCAATATACAGTACCTGTACGTTGGTCTGAACACAGCTAACCCCTTGATTGCCCCCCTAGTGTTAACCCCTTCTTTGCCAGTGTCATTTATACATTGATCAGTGCATTTTTTTTAGCACGGATCACTGTAATAAAGTTACTGGTCCCCCAAAAGTTTCACTTGGGGTCAGATTTGTCCGCTGCAATGTCACAGTCCTGCTAAAAATCGCAGATCGCCACCATTACAAGTAAAAACAATAAAATAAAAAGTCCATAAATCTATCCCATAGTTTGTGGACATGATAACTTTTGCGCAAACCAATCAATGTACAATTGTTGCGATATTTTTTTTTTTTACCAAAAGTATGTAGCAGAATACATATTGGGCTATAGTGATGAATAAATCATTTTTTTAATATATTTTTTTGGATATGTACTTTTTTTTTTTTTTTTTTATTGTCTTTTTTTGTTTATAGCGCAAAAAAATAAAAACCGCAGAGGTGATTAAATACCACCAAAAGAAAGCTCTATTTGTGGGGAAAAAAAGAACATCAATTTTGTTTTGGTGTAATGTCGCACGACTGTGCAATTGTCAGCTTAGTGCGACGCAGTGCCCTATTGCAAAAAATGGCCTGGTCATTAAGGGGTAATCCTTCTGGGGCTGAAGTGGTTAAGATTAGTTTTGTACTTTACTCTTACTAGTTTCAGGTTATGTCCCCTTGTTGATCTTCTTGATCTTAGCCTCATATTGAAAATTCTTCTCTCTTGAACCTTATTCACACTCTTAGGCTGGGTTCACACCGCTGCGGGGGGAGAACCGGATGTGATTCGCACAGCAAATCACATCCGATCTCCGTAGCGCTGCGAGTTCAGCCATACAGATAGCAGCAAACTCGCACAGGACCCTTTTTTGGGTCTGCAACGGAATCGGATCGCATGGGGGTTCACACCATGCGATCCGATTCCTGTGCGAATCGGCAGATCGCACTGCGATATGCCGACGGATCTGGGGGTGTCATTAACATAACATTGACACCCCCAGCCGTCCGCATAGGGCAGTGTGAACTGCCGGCGGGAGGTATGCGATGCGGGAAAACGCCGCGGATTCGCGGCGTTCCCGCATCGCAGCAATGTGAACCTAGCCTTAATGTAATAAATAATTCAATCATGTCCCCACCCCCTTCCCTTTTCTCAAAACTGTACAATTCTGGAAGTATCTCCGCATGTAATTTATTATTATTAATATTACACAGGATTTATATAGCGCCAACAGTTTACACAGCACTTTACAATATAAAAGGGAGACAGTACATTTACAATGCAATAATATACAAGAGGGTTAAAGGGCCCTGCTCATAGGATTGTATAATCTAATAGGGTGGGACAAGTGGTACAAAAGGTTGTAGCTGTGGGGGATGAGCTGATGGAAGTATTAAAACATTAGTTGGAGGCATGATAGGCTTCCCTCAAGAGGTGCGTGTTCAGGGATCTCCTATAGACAGCCAGAGTGGGAGATAGCCAGACAGATTGAGGTAGAGAGTTCCAGGGGTATGGAGAGGCTTTGGAAAAGTCCTGGAGAAGAATATTAGAGAAGGAGACAAGGGAGCTTGAGAGTAGGAGTTCTTGACAGGAGCGAAAAGGATGGTTTGGGTGATATTTGGAGACAAAATTGATGATCTAACTTGATTTTACCCCTCAGACTTTTCACCATTTTTGTTGTTTGTCTCTGAATTCGTTTCAGCTTATCAATATCTTCTTATATGTGAAGTCTTCAGAACTGGGCACAGTATTCTAAATGAGGTCTTGCTAAAGATCTATATGGGGGAATCAGGACCTCCTCCCTAGTGATGCATCCTAGAATTATATTCACTTTTCCCACTGCCTGGTCACACCATTTGCTCATTTTGCAATTATCTGAAATAAGTACCCCCAAATCTTTTTCCCCTGTAGTTCTGACCAACCAGCATTGTACCCCCAATATTCTATCAAGGGGTTGTTTTTCCCTGGGTGCATTATTTTACATTTAGATACATTGAGCTGCAGTTTCCACTGCTTTAATCAATATTTCAGCAATGCCAAATCGTGTTCCATGTTACAGACAAGGACGGGAATATCAATGCTATTGCCCACCCTAAGGCCGCGTACACACGCGGGGACTGTTCGCTGAAACTGTCCGCTGAAACCAAGTTTCAGCGGACAGTCCGCTCGTGTGTGGGCTTTCAGCGGACAGTTTCAGCGAACAGTCCGCTGAACAAGGTTTTTCGGAAATTCCGAAAAACTGTCCGCTGAAACCTTGTTTCAGCGGACAGTCCCCGCGTGTGTAGGCTTGTTCGTCAAACAAAGTTGCGCGCATGCTCAGAAAGGATTTTCACGCCGAAAGTTATAATGCAGTGTATAGGACGTCGTATTTTTCGTCCCGTCGTACGTGCCGTTCACGTCATCGCGCACGGTTTCAGCAAACTGTTCGTCCGTCGTGTGTGGCCATGTCCGTCCATGCTAATTTTGAGCGGACTGTTTGCCGAAACTGTTTGACGGACAAAGTTGGGCGAACAGTCCCCGCGTGTGTACGCGGCCTAAGCCGGCCACAGATGGTTCAAAATTCAAACCATGTATGGGCAGATTGAAAGTGATTGATCGATTAACTTTGGTACAACCAGCCCTTTGGATTTTACATGCTATTATTAAATTATTATTATGATTTTCTTTCCTGCAATCCATGGTTGCAGCCCAAAAAAAAAAAAAAAAACGGTCCATAAAAGGTTCGGCCTAAGACCCCTATTACACTGGAGCGGTGCGGGCGTAAGCGGTAAAGCGGCACTAGTTTTAGCGGCTTTTCCGCTACTAGCGGGGAGCTTTTAAGCCTCGCTAGGGCTGAGGAAAAGGTTAGTAGTGACCATTTTGTGGCAGCGCTGCCCATTTATTTCAATGGCCAGGGGTGGTGGAGGAGTGTTGTATACACCACTTCCCCACCGCCCCAAAGATGCTGCTTTTTTTCCTGTCCTGCAATCGCACCGCCCCAGTGTGAAAGCATTATGTGGAACTACTGTAGATCAAATGCTTTGCTGAAATCAAGATATGCTACATCCACAGCACCACCCTGGTCCAAAAACGTTGATAAAGTAAAAAATATAAATCAGATTAGCCTGACAGGGTCAATGTTCCGTAAAGCCATGTTGCTTTGGGTCCAACAAATTACATGTTTTTAGGCGACCAACAACAGATGTTAAATTCATTCTGTATATGCCAGCGTCTACCTTGCTACCCTTCTTGTACATAAATATAATATTAGTTGTCTGCCAGTCATAGGGAACTTCTCCTATTAGAAGACATTGATTTAAAAGATATGTTAAAAGTCTATACTCAAAGTTTATACTCTTAAAACTCTGATGTGAATACCATCAGGAACCATTGCTTTATTAAGCTTAAAGCGGAGGTCCACCCTAAAGTGGACCGTCCGCTCATTGGAATCCTCCCCCCCCTCCGGCGCCACAATTGGCACCTTTCAGGGGGGAGGGGGGTGCAGATACCTGTACAGTACAGGTATCTGCACCCACTTCCGGCGTAGATTCTGCAGAAGGTACGCCCCTTTCCGCAGAATCTACACCCCTTTCCGAAAGCCCCCCGCTGCCTGCTGGGAAACACACGGATCCCAGAGACAGCGGGGACCATCCTTATTGCGCAGCACGACTCGCGCATGCGCAGTAGGGAACCGGGAAATGAAGCCGAAAGGCTCCACTTCCTGATTCCCATACCCAAGATGGCGGCGGCAGCACCCGAGAGACGATTGAGAGATCGGCTTTGGGTGCCAACATCGTGGGCGCGCTGGGCGGGTAAGTGTCATTATTTTAAAAGTCAGCAGCTGCAGTATTTGTAGCTGCTGGCTTTTAAAAAAAAAAAAAAACTGCGGATCTCCCGGCGGACTCCCGCTTTAACACCGAATACACACTACAGTTTTTTTTCTGCAACCCCGGTCGGGAGCCGCTGTACTAACCATGCGAGGTTAGTCCAGCGATCTCTCACACTTAGCTGTTATGTTCTAACAAAGGGACAGTCCCTCCGCCAGAACACTCCGATTAGCGTGCTCAGCCATTAGCTGAGAGCACTGATTGGGAGTCGGTCGGCTGCTGGTTCTCCAGCATGCACATTCCGCAGAACCGGCCGAACGTACCCATGGAAAGACCAACATACATATGGGAAGAATGTTGGCCGGTATTTTTTGTACTGGCAAATGTCTCCTGACATTCTACCCGTGTGTATGGGGCTTTAACCAAGCTAGTCCCTCTGCTACCTCTGTCTTTAGAAAACCTGAAAATTAACCTTCATCACAAAAAACGATATTTGTTTGCTCTGACGGGGCACTGAATAATTAGTGGAAGTTGGCAGAAAAGCAACAAAAGATCTCACAGCAGTGTTTCTAGGTCAGAGAGCAGTTATATCAAATGAAATCTTCTTTCTTTTCCTTGGTCACACACCAAGAATGGCCATAAAACTAGTTGGCTATTTGCTTAACAAATTTTTCTAAACAAGCCAAGCCAAAAAGCCTTTCTTATCACATCCGCTCCGCGTTCCTTGTTTGATAGCAGTAAGATTAGGTTTATACACACCTGGATGAAAAGTGCCGACTTTAGCTGTGAGAATCTTTTATATATCAGCAGCTGACCCAACTACTGAGTTGGCATATTAGTTTCTCATTGTCTTTTAGTGGGAGATAACATCTGAATTGATTTAACCTGCAATTAAATAATCATATTTCTACTGATTTGGCCAGATTTTGCAAATACCAGTATGTAATTAAAGGGTTAGTCTACCCAAATCCGATATTTTATTACATGGTAGATGCCAATGGATTGACGGACCATCAACTTCTTGACGTTGGTATCAAGTTCTATATACTGTACTAGACTTTTAAAGTCCCCCCATCCACACTGTTAAGCCAGGTACACTTGTGCCAAATGTCGGGAGACAACAGCCTGTTAAAAAAAAAAAAAACATCTGACATTCTCTTTGTGTATGTTGGTCTGTCCGACAGAAGCTGGCCGTTCGGACCACGGGTTACAACCACTTTAAAAAGTTATTAAAAATATAATCGCTACCTCTGCCCTAAACCCAAACCCTCTTTTGGAAGTTGACACAAAGTTAAAAAAGAAAGTCTATGTTTAAAGGAACATGTGAAAATGTTTTTTTTTTTGTTGAATTTATTATGAAGAATAGCAGTGAACTTCCTTTGTCTAGCCAATCCAATGCATTGAGTCCTAAAACTGAATATCTGCAGTATGAGATCAGGCTTAATACCTCTGACCAGGCGGTTCCCTTAGATCTGAAATGAGTTGCAGTGATGTCACTACTGTGCTGCTCACAGTTTTTCTTGCTGGAGAGGAGTCTGTACCTGAGGACCCACAGTACAAATATCTCCCTGCACTGTTTTATTCATTTTCACCAGTCCTCACAGGGGCATCTTTGACATGAGGAAGCAAATCCCTGCCACTGCTAAGATGGCTGCCCCCACACAGACTTTGGTTGCCACCTGTCCGGGATTTGTCCAGATAGTTCGGATTTTGAAACATGTGTCCGGTTTCAGACTGCCTGATACTCTTACACATTATTCAGACCGGACTATGGCTTTCCAGCAGGGTTTCTGGCTGCAGTTGTCTAAGCAGAGAGCATCTGTTACACTCTCTTTCACACTGCCCAAAGGCATCACTAACAGTCTCCCCCCTCCACCCCACGCACACACGGGAGAGGAGAGAGTGCTTGATCTACTCCTCTTCTTCCCACTCCTACCCCTCTATGACTGCCCACATACCAATCCCCGGGCTGTGCCTCAGACAAGGAAAGTGGGGGTGGGAGATTTGATGCCCAGCAGCCTCAGATACATCTGTATGAGAGGTGCTGACTGCCAAGGGGTGAGTGAGCTCACCATCCACCCTTGTCTGTGACTGAAGTCTCCCCCCTTCTCTCTTTTGCCTCTGAGTGAGTACACTAAGGTAAATCAGGGTTTTCAGAGCACTCCTTACAGTTCCCCTTTACACCAGAGGCATCAGTGTTCCCCCTTACATCAGAGTCCTCTCTGTACATCACAGTTCTCAGTGTTCCCCCTTAAAATAGGCTTCCTAGAGCAACTCTTATGTCAAAGTCCCCAAATTTCTCTCTTACATTAGAGTCTGCAGAGTCCCTCCTTACAGTGTCAGGGAACTCTGCGAGTTCATATGTAAAAGGGGAACTCTATGGATACAGATGTAAAGGACTATTGTGATTGAAAGTTATTTAACCACTTGCCGACCAGCCACCATTGTTATATGGCCGCAGGTCGGCTATCCTGTGCTAATCGCTGTATTTGTATGGCGGGTCATGCAGGTGCAGTTGCGGGCAGGCAACAAAGTGTTTTGTCCCACTGGGGTCCAGTTGAAGTCCAGTGTGACAAAACGCATTGGGTTTTGCTAGTCCAGCTCTTCACATTTGCGCTTGAAAAGTTTTTGAACCTGTGATCACATTTTTATTTGTAAACATCATTCAGATGTTGGTACTGTTCTTTTAATAAATCCATTTTTGACTTACACCATGCAAAGGTATTTTTTATTTTATGACCCCCATGTATGAATATCCATCGGATGGGACCGTTGCATGCTGTGTCAGGACATTTGGTGATCCATACTGGAGTTCCTGTTCCCAACTTCCAAGCCTGATTGACTTGCTGCCACTGGTAAGTGGGTCCACCGCTTCTGGTAAGAGCACCTACCCCTTACCCCAGGTGGAGGATGCACTATCCCGGGTGATCTGACATCCATTTTGTTTTATTGCTTGCCTTTGGTTCCAGACGTGGATTCTACATGTCAGCTCCCTTGGCGTGCATCAGGTGAGATGTCGGGGGCTCGTTCTAAGGTAAGTATTTCATAATGAGCTAGTATGACAGGTCATAATTCCCCCCACAGACACTACTGATGGGATATAATTCCTCTTACTGACACCACCAATAGAACACTATTCCACCCACTGACACTCAACAATGGGTCACTTTATTCCAACGATTGGGCACTATTCATTGGAACACTATTTCTTCTACTGTTACCAACAAACTGTTCCCTCCACTGAAACCAAGGACTGGCCTTGGAAAAAGAATAATGCCCTTGGTCATTTTTTACTCCTACTGACCATCAACCCTGGGGCATTTTCACTTCCATTTATCACTGAGCCACTGATGCCAGGACATTTTCTACTTCCACTGGCCATTCTGCACCCCCTTAAGAACAGTGGATTGACCCTTTACTCTGGGATCATGGGCTGTACCCATGTCCTTGGATGTTGGAGATTAAAAAAAAAAATGGCTTTTAATATAATTTCTACACAAATGACACCCAAATCTATCCCTCTAACCCTCACCTCACTTCATCAGTCTCCTCGCACATCACTAATTTACTAACAGACATATCAGCCTGGATGTCACACACCACTTCCTCAAACTAAATCTATCCAAAACCAAGTTCATAATATTTTCTCCCGCACGTGCCTCTTCCCCTGACTTCTTTGTCAAAATCATTGGCTCAACTATCAACTCATCCTCACATGCCAAGGTTCTATGTATAATCCTGGAATCTGCACTATCCTTTCGGTCTCACATCCAATCAGTGTCCAAACCTTGCTGCCTTAACCTCTGCAACATCTCCTAGCTATGCCCCTTCCTAACCAATGATGCCACAAAGCTTTTAATTCACCCCCTGGTTATCTTTCATCTCGGCTACTGCAACTCCCTCCTCACTGGCTTACCCTTCATAGGCTATCCTCCCTTCAGTCAGTCATGAATGCTACTGCCAGGCTCATCCACCTTACAAACCACAGTCTCTGCTACCCCTCTCTGCCAATCCCTCCACTGGCTTCCGCTCACCCAACCAATTACATTCAACTACTAGCTATGAGTAAGCACCAGTAGTCACAGTGTGAAACATGTTAGCTGTTGATTCCATCTCTTGCTGTATGGTTTTTAACCAATAAAGAAATTGTTGGAGTGCGGCCTCCGGATTGAATTGCTCTCTACATGCTACTTTGCATACTGAGCCAGCACCCATATCTGAGGAGGGGGACATTTTTGTGACCCAGACGCCTGGAGCAGGTTCCTTTATTCAACATCACTAACCTAGTCTCAAAATACCAACCAAATCGTTCTCTTCTACCCTTTAAATCTATCCAACTATCTACTACTCTTTCCACTTTCAGATGATCCCTGAAAACGCATCTCTTCAGAGAAGCCTATCCAGCCACCATCTAACAACTGTACATTTATTTTCTCCATCATCCCTTCCTTTTGTATCTCTTGACCCTCCCTCTTTGCTGGCAAGTTCTAATGAGCAGGGCTCTCTTGATCCCTGCTGTATTAAAATGTTTTTTAATTGTAGTGTCTCCCCTTATGTTGTAAAGCTCTGCATAAACTGTTGGCGCTATATAAATCCTATACAATAATAATATTTGAGGACCTCTTAAGTACAATTTTAAATTTAAAATTGGCAATATAGAAAACAAATGATTTTATTACCTCGTCCGTTACCCTTGCCGTCTTTTCTGGGCATCATGTCTTTGCCAAACATTGGCATCTGAGGAATGTCCTTTCCATAATGTGGCATGTGTGCCTTCTCCTTTCCCATGTGCCCAAGTGGTGTGCCATCTTTTCCTATTGGCATATGATGCATCTGTTGTCCGAGCGGCTGATACTGTGGTATCTGTGGAGGTAATGGCTTCATGCCATAGTAGGCACCTCCACTGCTGAAATTCAGGAGGCCCAACAAGATGACTGAAAGGAAAGGGATCTTCTGTACAGAACCTTGTGGTAGCGCCATTACCTAAAGAAGCAGAGCGATACAAGTGTGAAAAGATAAGAAAAATAAGGAGAAAAATAAGGCATGATTCTCTTGAGACTGCTGTTTAAAGT
Organism: Lithobates pipiens; assembly: GCF_037356315.1. NCBI lineage: Eukaryota > Metazoa > Chordata > Amphibia > Anura > Ranidae > Lithobates > Lithobates pipiens. Next base: position 103,455,225 of record NW_027507748.1, read on the forward strand.
ACAACTCCACCTTTGTGACAAATTTGATACGGTGAAATAGTAGTGAAATAGCAGGATTGAAGAAAATGGCAGCTGCACACAAAGTGATAATCCTGCAATCAACTTTATTGTTCACAGCACAGCCCACACTAACCCATCCCACACTTTTCACTTGAAGAGCTTAATTTTTATTGCTTTGCCATATATTTCTTTTAAGTGAAACATGTCAGAAGGAGGAGGAGTTTGTACAGGCTGTGCTGCAAACAATAGAACTGATTTCTGGCTTGTCACCTGGTGTGCGATGTCCATTTTTTGAACCCTGTGTGCATGTTGCTGGAACGAGCCAAAATAAGTATTGCTGCTAGTAAAATAATAGACTTTGCAAATAATTTTCATTATCTATCTATTTTTTTTTTTTTTTTTGTGTAGTGTATATATACTTTCAATTTAAATTTAAATGTTAAAAAAAAGGATCATTCCATGGGGCTATGCTATACTATCAAAGTACGGATACCTTCAAGAAAATAATTTTTATTCTGATTACAGTAAGTTAAGAATCTTCTCCCATATAATTTAAGATATATAGCTAATTTGAAGGAATTCTCAGACCAAAATCAAACATGATTGTTGTCACTTGACACCTAATTTAACTACGTAGAGACCCCCTCTAAACTGCCATGTTCTTACTAGGACCAGGAGGAGGAATTGCTTCATTGCCATGGGCAGGTAAAATTGAAATATTAAAGTGGAAGTAAACTCCCCTATCGTTTTCAGCCAAGGAAGCTGCCATCTTTGCCTCTGTTTAATCTTCAACTGCTATGGTGCTGCACATGTGATTCGTTATGACACCAGCCATTAGATGGTTTGATAGTGTGGCTAAGAGCACAGCCAATGTGCAGTTAGCATTCCCGGCATTCCTTTTTTTTTTAACTGTTTAAATCCATGGGTTTACTTCCACTTTAAATAATGCTCTATCATCACTGCTATATCTGAGAAGTCCGTATTTAATATGCCAAGTATCCCAAGCAGGACAAGGGACCTGCTGCCACTTGTAGACCTGAGTGAAGACCGGACTGCATCATTTTTATTACTTTAAAGAATCTTTTTTTAAAGAGGAAGAGAAACCTCTATTCCATATCCTGCAACGGCTAGACACATGAGCAAGTGCATAAGCACCTTTTGGGATCTCTGATGAAGGGGAAGGTCAGAGTTAAGATTGGCCAATTATTTCCTTCTTTGGAGATCATGTTATCAAATGCCTAGGCAATCATCGAGTAGAATGTGGTGGTTTATAAACAGGAAGAGGAAAGTGCAACATAGAAAAAAAAGGTATTACATGTGAAAGATGACCAGTCCTGCACTTCTAAAGCTCATCTACACAAGCCAATAAACTGGCAAGTTATGCTTTAGGTCTAGCAGCCACTATATGTTGTTCATGTGCACATCCAAGGAATTCTAGTTTTGTAGTAGAGAGACAAAAAACATTTTTGGAACATGAAGGCTGCTCTTAGCAGGGAGCTAGGGAAGGGCATAATTTACTCCCCTTAAAACAAGAGGAGGCTTTGTGTTACCCTAACTACAAAGAGTCTTGTGAGCCACCCAATACACTTTTAAATGTTCCACTAACAGTGATGTAGTGCAAGTGTCTGCTTGAATATACTGTATAAAGGTTGTGTGGAATGTTTAGGTATACACTCATATTACATAGCTTTTGTAAACCTAACGTTGATCATATACCTTACAATCTGAGTATACTCTGTGAAAGTTCCTTACCATAACTCTTTCTATTCAATTTACATCCAATCAGGCACTATATGGTTTTGGTCGATTTAAACATGATTGTATGCACAGACTGTAAAGTAGGACCATTAATATCATTAATATGTATTAATAATTTTTCTTCTTAATATACTGCTAATATAATACATTTTGAATTATTTTATTAACTGTTTGCTTTATTTAAAGTCCCACCCTCTCTGCCCTCCTTTCAAATTAGATCATCATTTAAAGTCCAAAAAACCCCAACCCTGTTTCTGTAACATGTATAGTCAGCTTTAAAGTGATATTAAACCCTCCTGGCTCCTCCTCCTTGACCAGTGCCCCCCCCAATAGCAAGCTGCTTGCTATGGGGGCACTGGTGCATGCTTGCTCCAGAGCCCTGCACATAGATCTGCGGCTCAGCCTCGCCCCTTGTTCTCTCCTCATTGGCTCAATGGCTATGATTGACAGCAGTGTCAGCCAAGGCCCCTGCTGTTGTCTCAGCCCATGAGGAGAGAGAGACCAGGGACAGCCGAGGCTCCCGTGCACATTGCTGGATCAAGAGGGAGCTCAAGTGAATATTAGGGCTCAGCCTTTCGCTTAAACCTTCAGGCTTTACAACCACTTTAAGGTGATTATACTTAATTTGTTAAAGAGAAAAACCAAGAATAAAGGAAATGATTTGGAAAAGTTCAGTGATGACTCTGTTACACTGCTGCCCAAGAAATAAATGTGCATGGTGTATGTATAGTATAAAGGTGAAGATAAATATGTGCTGACATCATGAAAAGTTCATAGCTCACATAACACCATAGTGCAGAAAGGAAATGTGTACAATTAAATATTGGCTGTTTCCACTCACACATTACAGGCTGCAAAACATAACTCAAGGCCTTTGATTTTTCTGCATTATAGCGGTCTGCCCTTAAAAAAAAAAAAAAAACACACTCCTTTTAGATTGATCTAAAAAGCTAGGAATGCTTCCGTGCTGACCCGATGATAGCTCCCTCCAAAATCCCTTTTCTAAGACAGCTGTAATGAAGGCTATGATTAATGAAAGTGACAAGTGGAATATTTTCCGGGAATGATTCTTACAAAAGCTGTGTCCAGGGAACACTACAGAACAGAAACTATGTGTAAGAATCACAAGTCTGCCATGTGTTCATGAGATTTCACTTCCACTCCCCAAACCTGAATGAGTTTTCATTGGAAGGAAAAAAAGATTTCTGCTTTTCTTTTACAAAGTGGGTTAAATATTATTACAAGTTAATGTTGCAAATCCTTCCTGGACTTAAATTCTGAGCCTAGATCATTAAGAACAACTTACCGAACGTGCTCTTATATTTAAAGTGGACCTGTCATCAGTATAAAAAAGATAATGCAGGGCAGTATTACATTGGCAGATTACAGATTTCCTCCCATTCCTCCCATTTAATACCAGCAAGTTTCTTCAGTACAAAATAAAAGTGGCAAAAATGTAGTGCATCTGAGATATTTTTCTGCTCACCAAGAGTTATCTGAGTTATTAGTCAACTTTTTTTGTCAACCCCACACCAATCTGGCCATTCTGCTCTTAACTATTAACCTATCAGTCCGCAGATAAACAAGCCACTGGGATGGGTTTTTTTTGTTGCAACTGTACGGACTGTGGTCTGTTCACACCAGGTGAGATGGAAATGTGTTGGGCAGCTATTCCAGCACAGTTGCACCACGAGGCAAGGCTGTGGCTGGTTAACACCACCATGTTGAGGTGGTGTGCAGGTGATCTGCACTGAAAAAAAGTATGGCGGGCCTTGCACCACACATCAACCAATAGAACAGAATGAAGGAAGTTCATTAAAAGAAAAGTGAACAGTGTGCTACAATTGGCACACCGGAACTGCAGTAGTTTCACTGCATTGCACCGCACGCCAGCTACTGCCATGTAATGCAGTGGCTGGTGTGAACATATCCTGAGGTATGAAAATCCATCCCAGAGGAGCAGCAATTACAGAAATACTCAAACCAACCCATCCGGCCCCAACAACAATACCACGGTCAACATCACATTGGGGTTGATTTACTAAAACTGAGTGCAACTGTGGATAGAAGCTAATCAGCTTCCAGGTTTCTTTGTCAAAGCTAAACCACCTCAATACAGGGCACTTTTTTTTTTACCCCCTTCCCAGGCCATTTTTCAGCTGTTGCACTTTGAAGGACAATTCTGTGGTCATGCAACGCTGTATCTAAATGAATTATTAATAATTTTATGCACATAAATAGAACTTTCTTTTGGTGGTATTTAATCACTGCTGGGTTTAAAATTTTTTACAAAAAAAAGAAAAAAACACAAGAAAAAACTTTTTTTTTTTCAACATTTCAATTTTTGGTCAGTAAATTTTTCTCTGAGGAAGCTTGGTTACAAGCGAAACATGTAAGCATTTAGATACATCACTACATTTGTGTGATGTGAACACTAGACATGTGCAATTCGTTTCGTATGGGATTAATCCTCTGCATTGTGTATAAAGGCTGTTTGACCCCGTCTTCTCTGATCCTCCCCTTCCCCAGTCCCCAACCTCTCCTGATAGAACAAAGTCTTGGAGTGATCTGCACATGCTCAGTTTGGTGTGTATTGCTAGAGAGTTGTTTCTTTCTTGGAAGAGAACATGTGATCAGCACAGTACAATCAGCACTGTCCAGATAGAGAGACAGGGGTCCTGCAGCTTCATAGAAAAATCAGGGGAGAATAAAAACTCCTCCTACAAGCTTTAACCAGGCACTGATAGAAGTCACAAGATTGCTCTAATTGTTGACGAGAAAGGGTATTTAGCAGTTTATATTTATTAAAACTATTGAATTTCCATGTTCTGTGTACTTTGGGAGACCAGAAATATTTAATGCAGGGCCCTGGGTTTAGTAACACTTTAATTGAACAAGCTGATGTTAGAATCTAACTGGCTACTATGTAGAACTGCGCCAAATTTTTCACTCTGCAGTTTTAGCAAATCAGCCCCAATGTTTCCCATTCCAGTGTGTAATGTGAAAAATATTGGAGCCCCTGACCCTTATCTCTACAGGTTTTTGCATTGCACTGTTGCCGCACGATTGTCCGATTATATAATCGTACGAATAAGCAGTGTACAGGTGTTCCTAATAAACTGTTCCATGAGTGCCTATGATCCTAGTAAAAACATTATATTGTAAGCTGATCTGGGGCAATGATGTACCTGATTCTATGTGCTCTGCAAAGTGTTCTCCAAAATTCTGGTATTATATGAATATATGAATGAAAGAAAACTTCAATTTTGCTGCCATATCACTATGAAAGAGGTCAGCTTATCTTTAACTTTTTAACTCATGGCTCAGGCCAAAGACTTAATATACTTTAGATATTTAGATTAAAACAAAACATTTATATATATTATATGTATATTTATATATATATATATATAAATATATATATATATATATATATATAAAAACATTTATATATATTATATGTATAATATGTATAAATATAATATAATATAATATATGTATAATATATACACACACACACACACACACACATATTTATAGTACTGTGGAAAAGTTTTAGTAGGCACGTGTAAAGAAATGCTGTAAAGTAAGCATGCTTTCAAAATATATATTTCAATTGTTTATTTTTGTCAATTTACAAAATGCAGAGTGAGCGAAAAGAAGAAAAATCTAAATCAAATCAGTATTTGGTGTGACCACTCTTTGGCTTCAAACCAGTATCAATTCTGATGTTGTGGGTGTAGGCTGTCTCAAGTTCTTTTTTTTTTTTCCCCATAAACATTTTATTGAACATATGCCAAAGGTACATAAAGGTACAATCACAGAGAATTCTGTTTACATACAAATATGACAATGGCTACTTGGGCAGCGCCCAAAACTCGCATAAACCAATAAGTAGAACAAAGTTGAATGCACGTACACTTTATCTGTATTCAGCTAAATCTCAGGTTAGCAAACACCTGAACAAGTCCTTCTGTCTCTTCATGTAATCCCAGACAAACTTGATGATGTTGAGATCAAGGCTCTGTGGGGACCAAACCACCACTTCCAAGACTCCTTGTTCTTTTTGCTGAAGATAGTTCTTAATGACATTGGCTGTATGTTTGGGTTCATTGTCCTACTGCAGAATAAATTTGGGGCCAATCGCACACCTCCTTGATGGTATGACATGACAGATGAGTATCTGCCTATATTTCTGAGCATTGAGGACACCATTGATCAGGTAACATTGAGGACTGAAGGCGCAGTGGTCGGCCAAAGAAACTTAATGCAGCAGATGAAAGACACATCATGCTTACTTCCCTTTGATAGCAGACAATATCCAGCAATGCCATCAGCAGAACTAGCAGAAACCAGTGGGACCCTGGTAAACTCATCTACTGTCTGCAGAAGTCAGGTCAGAAGTGGTCTTTATGGCAGAATTGCGCCCAAAAAGCCATACCTCTAACGTGGAAACAAGACTAAGTGACTCAACTATGCATGAAAACATAGGAACTGGGAGCAGAAAAATGGTAGCAGGCGCTCTGGATTGAGGAGTCAAAATTAAAATTATTTTACTATAGTAGGAGGCAGATTTGTTCACCGAAGGGCTGGAGAGCGGTACAATAATGAGTGTCTGCAAGCAATCATGAAGCATGGTGAAGGTTCATTGCATGTTTGGGGCTGCATTTCTGCAAATGGAGTTGAAGATTTGGTAAGGGTCAATGGTGTCCTCAATGCTGAGAAATACAAGTAGATATTGTTTTTGACGCCCATTGACCTCTCTGGAGGCCTATTGCTGAGACAACGGTGCGCTTCCTCATGCACTCCCTAAAATGTATGTGCTCTTATGCTGCGCACACACGATCAGATTGTCCGGCGGACCCGCCCGTCTGTGTGCTAGTACGCCGGACTTTTGAAATTAACGGACTTGCCCACACACGGAGAAAAGTCCGTTCATTTTGAACGTGACTCCAGGTAGATGGAACTAGTGAAAGAAGTCAATGTCGCCACCGCCATCTGCGAGATTGACACCTCGCGAGCCCCGTCACCTGGTATAGCTGAAGAAACGGCGAGGGGGTCCCCCCAAAGTCCATAGCAGACCCTTATATGAGCACGCAGCCCGGCAGGTCAGGAAAGGTGGTGGGGACGAGCTTTCTCCTTCGCCGCCGTCCGGGGGTCTTCTTCGGACTTCGGGGGTCTTGTCCCGCTCTTCGGTTCTTCTTGCCGGTCCTCCGCTTTCTTCTTTCAGCTCTTACTAGCATTGGCCCGGTCTACTATTGCTGTCACTGCCATCACCTTCTGGTTCTTCTCTTCTTCTTTCTTCTCTTCTTCTGATGTTGACACAACGCTCTCTCTGGCCGTAATGCTGGGGACGCGTTGTGCGGCACCTTATATAGGGACAAGGGGCGGGATCACTGGGTAATGTCACATGGTGACCTTATGTCACAGTCCCAGCATCCTCTGGAAGAGCGCCGTGTCAACATCGGAAGAAGAGAAGAAGAAGGAAGAAGAAGAAAGTGGAGGCCCGGCAAGAAGAACCTAAGAGTGGGACAAGACCCCCGAAGATCAGAGCAACACCCCCGAAGAGCAGGACAAGACCCCTGAAGTCGGAAGAAGACCCCCGGACGGCAGCGGCGAAGGAGAAAGCCGGGCTCCTCCGCAAGTAAAAGAGCTAGCAAAAGAGCACAAGATAGCAGAGGAGTCCGACGAGAAGACCCCCAAAGACAGAAGAAGAGAAGACCCCCGGAGCTGTCTAATAAAGTATTTTAAAAACCTGTGTTGTGTTTTTTTTATGTACACTTTTTTACCCAGGTAAATGGGTAGGGGTACAATGTACCCCATACTTATTCACATAGGGTAGGGGGCCGGAATCTGGAGGCCACTGTATTTAGGGGGGCACCCCAGCCCGCAGACCCCGACAACCAATAGCCAGGGTTGTCGGGAAGAGGCCCTTGTCCTCATCAACATGGGGACAAGGTGCTTTGGGGTGGGGGGGCCGCAGGGCCCCCCTTCCCCAAAGCACCCCCCATGTTGAGGGCACGCGGCCTGGTACGGCTCAGGAGGGGGGGGGGCGTTTGCTCGTCCCCACCCCCTTACCTGACCGGCCAGGCTGCGTGCTCGAATAAGGGTTTGCTATGGACTTTGGGGGACCCCCACGCCGTTTTATGCGGCGTAGGGCTTCCCCTTTAAATCCATACCAGGTGACGGGGCTAGCGAGGTGTCAATATCGCCGATGGAGGCGGCGACATTGACTTCCTTCGCTAGTTCCGTCTACCTGGAGCCACGTTCAAAATGAACAGACTTTTCTCTGTTTGTGGGCAAGTCCGGCAGACTCCTGCCATAGTCCGGTCGTGTGTGGGCAGGTCAGCTCGTTCAGAAAGTCCGACGGACCCCTGCTGCAAAGTCCGGCGGGTTGTCCGCCGGACTAAGTCCGCCGGATAGTCTGGTCATGTGTATGGCATTACTTGTGTTCTGGTCATGTCCTAGGCTGGCGCACTTTTGGAAAGAGGGCAGTCTAATTGTACAAAAATTCCCTGATTATCCTGTTCCTGGTGACTCAGCGGTTTTCCCTTTACCTGTTACAGATATGCCAGCCAAAGTTTACAAAATAGTCAGTTTTACATCATCTTTTGAATGTTGCCAAGTTCTGTATTTCTCTGCGGTGGAGAGATTCACAACCCCGTCCATTGGGCTGTGGCTACACAAAGTCGAGGAACTGAACCACATGAAAGACCTTCTGTCCAGGACATGGACGGGTGCTGGTGTAGGTTCCTTATGACATTTTACCCACCTCTCTTTTCTTTTCTTTCCCAGTCTTCCCTTCTTCTTTATCCTTCTTTCTCATTTTTCTGTTTGTTTAAGCTGTACTGTTCCTCTTCCTAGGCTACCTCCTATTACTTCTAGTCTGGCATATGAGTTAAAACGTTCACTAGTGTTCCACAGTGTCTGTTCACTATCGGAGGTACTGCTTGGCCGATTCCTCTTGCCCTTAATAATTACAGTGAGGACTTGGGGTTATCAGAGTCATTGTCTGTGTTCTTTGTCATGTATAGTAATGATTCGAAGAGTATTCCGATACTTTGGTATTTCTGTACTTACCTTGCTGCAATCTTTTTAACTGGAACCTTCTGTTCTATAAAATAACAATTTGAAAAAAAAGAAAAAACAAAAACAAAAACATACACACAGTCAATGCCATTAAGAGCTATCCTTGGCATAAAGAAGAACAAAGTATCCTGGAAGTGATGGTTTGGCCCCCACAGGGCTCTGATCTCAACATCATCAACTCTGGGATTACATGAAGAGACAGAAGAATTGAGGTAGCCTACATCTACAGAATATGTGTGGTTAGTTCTCCAAGTGCAAGTGTACCTAGAAGACGTGATGCTGTTTTAACGGCAAAGAGTTGTCACACCACATATTGATTTTATTTGGATTTCTCTGTTAATTTATTTTACATTTTGTTGATTAATTATTAACACTTCTATTTCTGAAATCATTCCTAATATACACACTTTTTTCACACTTGCCTAAAACCTTTGCACAGTATCATAAATCCTGTCCCAAAGTTTAACCCTTTCTTTTTAAAGCATATATACAGTCAAATCATATATTTATTTGCACACTTTTCAATTATGTCTAGCTTACTGCTATTTATCTGAACAATCTAGTCAATTGTAAACTTTGTGAAGATCTCCACACATTTATATCCTTGAATTCTCTGACACATATTCACTAGGTCTTGTGAATAAGCACCTTATCAGGCAGCAAGGTACCATGGAATATATAGTTCTTAGACACTGAAAGCAAACAGCAGAGGAGAAGCTGTAAGGATGTTGTGGAAAGAGGCAGCCAACAGACAGGCAGAACTCACAACGTGAAAGGAGATTTTTAAAGAAAGCTTATATCGGATTGTCAAAAATAACTATTGGTTGTATTGTTATTTGAATGCTGATGCTAAAAAATGAAAGTGTATGCCTGACCATGGATCTCCGTTAAGCACTGCAGGAAGGGTTAAATTCATGGCCAGGGTTCATGACACCTTATATAAATTAATATAATTAATTGAAAATTGTGTAATTAAAAGGTATCATTTTGATAAAAAAAAAAAATTGCCTTCTCTTCTTTTATATTTATTTTTGCTTACTGTGATGAAATACGCAAGAACTGAACAATATACAATGCAAGTTATTTAACTAACACTAGGTGGCAGCATTACCCTAGCAAAGTGATGTTAAAGAAAAAAATCAGTTTTAGGCTCTATGGAATAATTGACGGTCACATTCATCAAACATATTCACGATATTTTCCATCATTCACTTAATTTACAACCATCATTTTCTACCAATACATTCAGCCCTTTAAAATATTTCATCAATATCTGGATTTATTTTTATTTTAAATGTTGGTTTCTGTAATTATCACTGTATTTATGTAGCTGTAAATGTAACGCTCCTCATTCAGATTCACCCATTAAAGCAGAACTCCAACCTACGCATTTTTCCAGATTTGGCTAGAGCAGGGAAGAATTAGGGTATCTGGCAGTGGTACATAGAAACATCTGTCAAGTTTTTACAGTTTTTTTTAACTCTGCCTTATTCTTTTCAAGATGAATACTTGGTTGGAGGTTCACTTTGTGAAAATATTTCACCTTTCAGGTTTGAAATAGTTTACACCTGGAAACACAGACTTCTGGAAATGCAAAGAATGGGCTCATTTCCTTCCACACACAAAGCAATGCATGTTACCTGATCAGCTAATGGCCGGGCCCAATTATTGTAATATGGAAGTGGGGAGCCTGTTAAACCCCATGCAAATACTGGTAATCGGAAAGGTGGTATTTGTATAGAATATCTTAAGAGTAAGTATATTCTGAGGATTCTTAACATATCTTCTATTCAGCACCATCTACAGTGGCGGCTGGTGGTCAAAAAGGGGGAAACAAGCTGAAAAAATAGTGCCCCCCTATCAATTGCAGCCTCACGATGCCCATCATATGCAGCCACTTGTGCCCCATCATATGCAGCCACTTGCACACCCCCCCTTGGGGCTTGCAGCTGGTACCTGCACCCCCGCGCGGGGCTCACAGCTCTAGACCCCCCCACCCCCACAGGAGGTCCGGCACTTACCTGAAGAGCATCCTCTGTGTCTCCACTCTCCTCCTCTCCTCCACACTTGGTGCCTGCTCCTCTCATGCTTCCTACGCTAGCCGAAACGCCACTAGGCATCCAATACGTTTGCCTGGTGCTTTGGCCAATCGGGAAACAGGTCTCCCCAACCTGTCTCTTGATTGGCAGGGAGGCACTGTAGTGTGAAGATAGCAAATAAATTTTTGGTATGGTCACAAAATTGGGTGGGATCAGGGAGCATTCTCTGCGCCCCGAGCCCACCCTTTTTTTAAGCAGATTAGAGGCTCTGGCTCTAATCACATGCTTAAAAAAAAAAACACCCCCGCCATAGGAATCCATTTGTCCGGCAATCCTGATAGGGGCCAGATGCATGGATAGGGAGGCGGTGGCAGGGAAAGGGAGGGCGGCACCCATGTGCCCTCAATGCACGGGCCGCCACCGACTATGTGTAGTTTTTATTTAAAGGGTTAATTCACCTTTAAAGGAAATCTGTAAAGGTGACCTAACACTGGGCCCACTTCCGACCCCTGTTCCCCTCTGTACTTTCCTCCCGCAAGCCACTCCACCAGTTCAGGAAATTGAAATCCCCACTGCTTTCTCTCCTCTCCATCCAAGCTCCCCTTGCAGTCAGTGCTCTCCTTTCGTCTTGTTCTTGCCCCAAAATGTGGGTGGTTCATCAACATCCTCAATGTGATGACAGCCAAAGGACAAGCAAAGCGGAGTGGAGCTGTGGGACTGGTCAACTGGAGAGGAAGAGACCTGCAGGAGTGAAGAATAAGCTAATTTGGCCTACTCCATGTCCTATAGGTGAACAAATGTTAGAGCCTTAAGTGATTGTAAAGACAGAAAGTTTTTTTTTTTTTTATCTTAATGCATTCTATGCATTAAGCTAAAAGCCTTCTGTGGTGTGCACCAGCCCCCCTCAGCCACCTTAATATTTACCTGAGCCCCATCTAGATCCAGCGATGTTATGGGAGTATCTCAGCTGCCCGGGACTTCCCTCCTCATTGGCTGAGACAACAGCAGGGCACCATTGGCTCCTGCTGTTGTCAAAGTCAGTCAGCCAATGAGGAGAGAAAGGGGGGCAGGGCTGGGATGCGGCTCCATGTCTGTATGGACACACAGAGCTGTGGCTTGGCTCCAGTGCACCCATAGCAAGCTGCTTGCTTTGGGGGCACTCAACTGGAGAGAAGGGCCAGGAGTGCCAACAAGGGACCCGAGAAGAGGAGGATCTGGGTTGCTCTGTGCATATCCACTGCACAGGACAGGTAAGTATGACATGTTTGTTATTTTTAACTAAAAAACATGAGACTTTAATATCACTTTAAGCTTGGTACATACTATATGTTTTTTTTCGTTCAACCCAGCGGTTGATTGCTATACTAACACAAGTGATGTTAGTAGAGCAATCTGCTCGCTGAGCTATTGTGTTCTGACAGGGGTTGCCAGTACTGATCGGATGCCAAATGGATGTTGGTTTTCCAGCATACTTGTTCGACAGGAGCTGGTTGTGAGACTTGTTTCTGTCGGACAGGGAGCTGAACCCATGGCCCAAAAGTCTGCCGGTTCCTGCCGAACTGACCTTTTTTGGATGTTTTTTGGCCCTTGTGTACTCCTATACAGTGGGTGGAGTCTAAAACTAGTGAAGGCGGATGCTTTTAGCTGACTGGAGTTCAGCTTTAGGCCTCTCACATCTCCTTAAATGCTCTGTTATGTGCAGTACAATCGTGAGTTGCAGTACAACCACAAAATACTAAATATTAAGTTATAATTGTGAATGGTTCAAATCAAAGAGTGAACTTAAAGCTTAGCAATCCATTTGTTGAAAGATGAAGTCTAATTGGGTGCTCTGGGTTACTACACTTTGCTTTAACCTGTGCTTAAAAAGGGTGATAGCTAATATAGAAACCACGGTTTTCTCCTTTGTGGCTGCACCGCAAGCTACATAGACATCTCAAATGTTGACCACACGTACATGTTCAACAAAACATGCTTAATACCAGAACAACGTATATCAATTACACCAATAGTGCTTCAGAAAATTCACAACCTATAAATAATTTTCATTAAACAAAAATTTTAGACTGTAATCTAACATAGGTTATTGATTACCTTTTTTTCTTTAGAAACTTTCAGTGGTTTTGGTTAGGTAGCCGGAAGAGGCCAGACAAGGCTGTCTTTGGTGTAACACAATGAGGATATTTGCAGTAACAGAAATTTACTGACGGATGAAGAGAGGAACCGGGAATATGTGACTTGTATCAGCTAGCTGCCATTTCTCTCACATGTCTGCTGTTTGTGTGCTATAAAATACTATTCAGACAAAAATGTCACACATGCACAACCTTATATGCCCTCTCTTAAGCCCCATACACACTATCAGATTTTCTGCTGATTTTTTCCTTCAGATTTACCAAAACCATGTAGTAGAAGGGCCTGCCCGATTGCATACAAACTTAACCTCCTAAGGTTTGACCTCATATTATATGGTTTTGGTAAATCTGAAGGAAAAAAACAGCAGAAAATCTGATAGTGTGTATGGGGCTTTAGAGGAATAGATAGATACGTAGCTAGCTAGATAGACAGCTACTCTAGACCAGCGTTTTTAAACCAGGGTGCCTTCTAGATTCTTCAGGGGTGCCTTGACAAAATGCCTAAACATTGCCCAAAACTGTATACAAGCCAGCAAGTGGATGAAGCCTGCCTTCTAGTTACACAAAGCCAAAGGTTTTCAATATGCACCTTTACAATCTTCCAGCCACTAGCATTCTAACCACCAATAATGTCATCAGTTGATATGGAGGATATCAGGAGCCTGCACATCATCCTTGTTTGCCCCTTCTCCTGCCCCACTCCATCAGCACTGGAGGCACATTAGCTGAGTGAGGGAGAAGAGAAACATCAGAATACAAGTCAATAACAGTGTGCAAAGGTGTATTTTCTTTGGAAGCATAAACGCTGCTACGTGATGTAAAAGTTGAATTTTTCACATTTTAAATTTGGGTGCCTCAAGATTGTGCATCATTTTATAGGGTGCCTTGACTGAAAACAGGTTGAGAAACACTACTTTAACAGACAACTTTTTTTCTACCAAGATTTACAGGTTACCATAAGGATACCAAACTGCTGCCAAATTTACTTGGAGGACAGTGACAAATCAGTACTCAGGGTCAGTTATAACTGCAGCATTCCCGGTTGTTTCTTCAGGTGTCACAGCCTTAGTTGTGTGACCTGAGATGTCATTGCCAGAGTTGCAAGTGACACTTTTGATTTTGCTTAGCTAGACAGGTGTCTTCTCAGTGTTCTGCAATCACACTTTGCAGCAGGTTATGTCATCCTACTATGCCAACTAGAGTCCAGCAGAGGACACCTGCGTATTTTGTCTCCTGGCAGACAGACAGTGAGGCATAGGTGTAATATATATATTTTTTAAAATAGTAATGAAGTTGAAAAAGCTAATATGTCCATAAAATTCATATGACCATCACACTTCAGTTGTGTTAGAAGATATAAATGACTACAGAGGCAGCTGGATATGTGCCAGGAGACAGAGGAGACTCTCCATTAATTGTATCCCTAGATAAGGAAAGTTCTAAAACAACCACACTGCAATAAAAATGAAAGGGAGTAGTTATTATATTTTCATGAAACAATTGTTTTTTTCTTTTGACTTCAGAGTCCCTTATGGCTCTTCACCCTAAACATAACTGAAGCTGTGAACCCATTCCAAGGATTTTTCAGCACATCTTACTATGGCCACCATTCGTGCCAAATTCTGATTTAAGCAAATCATATTAGTCAGGTTCTGTTCCTAAAGATCAAATATGTAAGATTTGAAAAAATAAAATAAAAAATTCAACCTTCTCTAATTATGTTAGGCCTGGAATATGCAGTTCAGTTTTGGGCAACAGTTCACAAAAAAGGATATTGGGAGAACTGGAGAAAGTGCAAGTTATTCACATAATTAGGGGGGATATAATCAACATTTATAAGTACAAAAGTGGTCCATAAAGTGAACTTGGTATTAAGTTATGAACTTTAAGGTCATCACAGAGGACAAGGGGGCACTCTTTATGTCTAGAGGAAAAGAGATTTCACCAAATAAGGAAAGGCTTTTTTACAGTAAGAGCTGTGAAAATTTGGAATTTACTCCATCAAGGGGTGGTTCTGGCCAGCTCAGTAGATTGTTTTAAGAAAGGCCTGGATTCTTTCCTAGATACACATAATATAACTTTCATTCTTTTTTTTTTAAATAAAAGTCAATATTCAGTCACAATTGCTGCAACACAGTCCTGAGTGTTGTCCTGTGTATAAATATATCATTTCTTGTTGGTGAAGGGTTACAAGTTCTGTTAAAGTTTTATTTCTGAGTCCCTATTGGACAGGTACCTCCGCCTTTAAAAATGGGATGTTAGAGGAGAAAATTCCACCAATGTGGACACCTCTGTAGGGTTCCTACTGCTGTCTGTGAATGTGAACATTTTCCATTATTTCCTCTACAGAATAGAGTCCAAATCATCTGTGAGATACATGCAGTAAACATACTAAAAACACGGTTAATGGATCAATATTATTCCTATTAAGTCCAGCACTTTTGCATGTCTACAGGTGCTTCAAACCATGATAAATGGGACAGTGGATGACCAGGAACTTTTGTCCAGGGGGCCAATACAACCAAGTGGCCCTTCAATGATAGATACATTTCTACCTCCTAAGGCCACCACATCTTAGGGCTTTACATCTTGGGTTATGGGAGAGGGATCTGGGTAGGATGATTATGCTGACCCATACTGCCTCCATTCACTCCAACACATAAAAATGTGTGTTATAAGCTATTGTCAAGAGGGTACAGACTCTGATATATCCTTCAGTTGAGGCAGGATGATGGAGGAGTTGTAGTGAACGGGGTACATTTTTACACCTGTGGTGGGTGTGTGCTTATATTAGACCTTTCTGGCAAGGGGAGAGAGTTGATAACTTTATAATACATCCTACCAGATGATCCCCTTTGTAGTCCTGTTTTATGCCACTTTGAAGTTCAAGATACTATGGATACTGAGGAAAGGGCATATAACGTGCAGGACCATTAAAAACAATTCAAAAAGTCTTAGGCCACGTACACACGGGCGGATTGTCTGTCCAACTTAGTGTGTGGGCTTCAGCGGACTTTTTCAGCGGACAATCTGACGAACAAAGTCTTACGGAATTTCCGTAAGACAGTCCGTTCAAACTTGGTTTTGTCCGTCCAAACTTGGTTTCAGCGGACAGTCCGCTCGTGTGTAGGCAAGTTGGACGAACTAAGTATGGCGCATGCTCAGAAAGGATTTACACGGCCGAAGGTCGCATTGCAGTGTATAGGACGTCGTTTTTCTAGTCCCGTCGTACGTGCTGTAGACGTCATCGCGCACGCTTTCAGCGGACTGTCTGCTCATCGTGTGTGGTCAAGTCCGTTCATGCAAATTTTGAACGGACTGTCTTTCGGATTGTCTGACGAACTTAGTTGGCCAGACAATCCGCCCGTGTGTACGCGGCCTTAGCCCTTGTACACACGATCAGAGAATCCGTCGGAATGTGTCCTATCGGACCGTGTCATCAGATAATACGACTGTGTGTGGTATGCATCGGACTGATTCCGTCGGAATATCCGTTGGACCCAATTTTCCAACATGTTGGAAATATTTCCGACCAACTGGGCCGATCGGACATACTCCGATCATGTGTAGAGAATTTTGATCGGACCAAGTGCCACGCATGCTCAGATCAAATTCCTACATCAAAGCTATTGGCTACTAGCCTCAATGTAGTCCCATCGTAACGAAATTACGTCATCACGTTCTGAAAGATCGCATTTATCGCCAACTTTGTCCGACCGTGTGTATGCAACAGAATCCAACAGAATCTGACGGGCAAAATCCGACGGATTTGGTTGTGGAAATCTCCGATCGTGTGTACAGGGGCTTAGGCTGCTTGGATTTAAAACTGTCAAGAACATTTTACGTGGGTCTTAATATATTGCTAATTAAATGGGATGCTCATTTTGATATTTGGTACTAGCTCAAGGATGCATGATGACAGGACGGTGGTTCTAGGTTTTTCTTTTTAATCTTCTATGCAATGGTAATAATGTTTATATTGCCATATAAGAGAGGACTGCTACTTGGCAACACATTTCTTCTATACAATGCTGTAATTGGCAATATGTGGTTGTTTGCCCTGATTTTAGTTATGTGTGCTGGATTACAAGTGCTCTCTGTATGGCACCAATTTATTGTTCTATGTGTAACTCAATAAAATCAGATTTTGGAAAAAAAAAAAAGTCCTAACGATGTCCCTACTCTAGTTCTGCTTCCTCACTTCTACTGTGGAAGAAACAGCGAGGTCAAGAGGCAAAGATTAACTATATGATTATGCTTGTAGTAGCGCATAGTATTGTTGACTGCGGTGGTCAGACATTTAGGACCTAAAGCAAGGGGATCTTTGCATTGAAGCTCAGATGTACTGTAAGTTTAACAAGTTGGATTCCCCCAACAGTGATTTTTCTGTAATAGGTGTTTATACTTTTCAAGGTATTTCTTTTGGTTGCAAGCCAGCCTCCATCTCCAGAGCTGCAGAATATTCATGCCAGCTATAGCAATCTGATCTATATCACAGTAATTAAACGTCTTCATGTATGTTAATGAAATCGGAGCTTACTGTACCAAAACATTCCAGTTCTCTCTGCTGAACACAAACCACCTTCATTATAGAATACTTTAGCAAATGATACTTGTGGTTTCCTGCAAGGGTATAAGCAGACCAAAAGAAGAAGACCAAAACTGTGCATAGAGTTTATAAAAAGTGAAAACGCTGTAAGAGAATAAGGCCTAAAACCACTAGAAAATCTCTGGTTGCTTTCTTTAATAACCCTGTGGAATCAAAGAAATGTTTATAGTCATCTCAGAGGTTCTGGTTAATGAAGTGAAGAGTGATTAAGAAAGGCTATTAAATGTTAAGAAAGTTCATGTGAAGATATTGTGATGGTCTACTCTGGGTAGAGCTTAATGGGTCAAAATTAGTTGAACTAGTATAAGTATGAGCTTACAGTGCCTTGAAAAAGTATTCATACCCCTTGAAATTTTCCAAATTTTGTCACGTCACAACCAAAATTGTAAATGCATTTTATTGGAATTTTATGTGATAGACCAACACAAAGTGACACATAATTGTGAAGTGGAAGGAAAATTATAAATGTTTTTCAAATGTATTTACAAATAAATATCTTAAAGTGTGGCGTGCATTTGTATTCAGCCCCCTCAGTCAGTACTTTGTAGAACCACCGCAATTACAGCTGCAAGTCTTTTTGGGGATGTCTCTATCAGCTTTGCACATCTAGAGTGACATTTTTGCACATTCTTCTTTGCAAAAAAGCTCAAGCTCTATCTGGATGGACAGTGTCTGTGGACAGCAATTTTCAAGTCTTCTCGCAGATTCTCAATTGGATTTAGGTCTGGACTCTGACTTGGCCATTCTAACACACGGATATGCTTTGATCTAAACCAGGGGTCTTCAAAAATTTTAAACAAAGAGCCAGTTTACAGTCCTTCAGAATTCAGGGGGGGTGGATGTTAGTTTTAGTGGGAGGAATAGTGCCCCATCATTGGTGTCAAGGGGAGGAATAGTACCCAAGCAATGGTAGTGGAAAGATGACCATAGCACCTTTTTTCACATGTTTGATGTGTCCTCCACGTGGCTTGTTACAAACTGCAAATGAGACTTCTTATGGCTTTCTTTCAACAATGGCTTTCTTCTTGCCACTCTTCCATAAAGGCCAGATTTGTGGAGTGCATGACTAATAGTTGTTCTGTGGACAGATTCTCCCACCTGAGCTGTGGATCTCTGCAGCTCCTCTAGAGTTACAATGGGCCTCTTGGCTGCTTCTCCGATTAATGCTCCCCTTGCCCAGCTTATCAGTTTAGATGGACGGACATGTCTTGGTAGGTTTGCAGTTGTGCCATACTCTTTCCATTTTCAGATGATGGATTGAACAGTGCTCCATGAGATGTTCATAGCTTGCGATATTTTTTTATAACCTAACCCTGCTTTAAACTTCTCCAGAACTTTATCCCTGACCTGTCTGTTGTGTTCCTTGGCCTCTTGATTTGGTTTGTTCACTAAGGTTGTCTAACAAACTTCTGAGGGCTTCACAGAACAGCTGGGATTAAATTACGCACAGGTGGAATCTATTTACAAATTAGGTGACTTATGAAGACAATTGGTTCCACTAGATTTTAGTTGGGGTATCAGAGTAAAGGGGACTGAATACAAATGCACGCCACACTTTTCAGATATTTGTAAAAAAATCTGAAAACCATTTATCATTTTCCTTCCACTCCACAATTATTTGCCACCTTGTGTTAGTCTATCACATAAAATCCCAACAAAATACATTTTGTAATTTTAGTTGTAACATGACAAAATGTGAAAAATTTTAAGGGGTATGAATACTTTTAAGGCACTGTACTTAAAGTGGATGTAAACCCAATGTCATCCTTTCTAAACTACTGCCATAGGGGTTATCTATAAGGATATACATGCCTCCTGCATGTATCTTTACCTGTCAAATGTCTCCCCTCTGTCTGCTATGAAATCCGAAAAACTGCATATTCTGTGGGTGGGTCTGTTGTCTGGAGCTTGGTGGGTGGAGTCATGATGTCAGTAGACTCCCCGCCCACCTCTACACTCCCCTTGTCAATATGCATATTATTCTCCAGTCCAGTGTATTTCTTACACTGAACTTCTGCTATGATCTAACTTCCGCTCTTCTTCTTCTTCTCCTTCTTCTCCAGGAGATGTTGACTCGACGCTCTCTCCGGCCACAATGCCAGGGCCGTGCTGCGCGGCCACTTATATAGGGACAAGGGGCGGTGTCACATGGCTTTATGTCACATGGGTTGGTGTCACATGGTGACCCCGCCCCTTACGATGTCATAGTCCCCATGTGACATCAACCCATGTGACCAACCCATGTGACATAAAGCCATGTGACACCGCCCCTTGTCCCTATATAAGTGGCCGCGCAGCACGGCCCTGGCATTGTGGCCGGAGAGAGCGTCGAGTCAACATCTCCTGGAGAAGAAGGAGAAGAAGAAGAAGAAGAGCAGAAGGCGGCGGCGGCGGCGACAGAAGACCGGGCCACCACCTGTAAAAGAGCTATAAGAAGGCGCGGTGGCCCGGCAGAAGAACCGAAGAGGGGGACAAGACCCCCGAAGTCGGGAGAAGAGGCCGGCAGCGAGGAAGAAAGCCGGACTCCTCCGCTAGCAAAAGAGCTACAAGAAGATAACGGAGGAGTCCGGCGAGAAGACCCCCGAAGACGGAAGACCCCTGGAGCTGTGCAATAAAGTATTTTATCTCGTGTGTTGTGTTTTTTTTTGTACTTTTATTTTACAGGTGAATGGGTAGGGGTACATTGTACCCCATACTCATTCACATAGGGTGGGGGGCCGGTATCCGGGGGCCCCCTTATTAAAGGGGGCTCCCGGATTCCGATAAGCCCCCCGCCCGCAGACCCCGACAACCAACGGCCAGGGTTGTCGGGAAGAGGGGAAGAGTGAAGAGGCCCTTGTCCTCATCAACATGGGGACAAGGTGCTTCCCCAAGGCACCCCCCATGTTGAGGGCACGCGGCCTGGTACGGCTCAGGGGGGGGGGGGGCGCTCGCTCGCCCCCCTTTCCTGGCCGGCCGGGTAGCGTGCTCGGACAAGGGTCTGTTGTGGACTTGGGGGGACCCCCACGCCGTTTTTTTTCGGCGTTGGGGTTCCCCTTTAAGTCCATACCAGGCGGCGGGGCCAGCGATGTCTCCTTCGGGGGGCCCCGCCTACCTGGAGACGCGCTCGAAATGAGCGGACTTTCCTCCGCGTGTGTGGGCGAGTCCGTTCATTTCAAAAGTAGGGCGGATAGTACGGCGGACTTAGTACGCCGTATTAGTCCGCTCAAAAAGTGCCGTGTGTGGGCAAGTAGCCCGTTCGGAAATTCCGACGGACAGTCTGGCGTACTTTTCCGCCAGACTAAGTACGTCATACAGTTTGACCGTGTGTACGTGGCATAAGGCACACCTGAGCGTTTTGTAGCTTGAAGTCTGAAGCTACAAAACGCTAGAGGGGAAAAAAAATCTATTATTCTCAATGGAGATGGTTCACATCTCCACTCCATGTCGCCTGAAGCCGAAAGCCTGAAGCTCAAACAAGTTCCGGACCCTTTTTTGTCGCTCGAATCGAGCAGATTTGGGCGTTTTTCTTCTTTTTACATTGGTGACCTTTTGCCCTGCACAAAATCATGGCAAAACTCGTAAAAAAACGCAGCGAAATCGCGGTAAAAACGCTGCAAAAACCGCTGCAAAAATCTTGGTAAATTTGCGCGATTTTCTGCTTGAAAACGCTACACTCAGGTGTGAATGCAGCCTTAGGGTACCTACATTCTAGATGAAGAAGCACAGACACCTTTGGACAGCAGCACTGTCAGACTGGGTGGAGGGGAGTTTTAGATGCCCCAGCAGATTTAGTTATTGTTACAGCAACAGTTTTGTTAAGTTTTGGATACAAACTGTTACATATATAAATAACAGCTGATCATTGTAAGCCCCCCTGTCAGTGGTAAATGGTTTGTCTCAACCCCCTAACTGCTACATCTTTAAGAGAGCTTGCTCTGTTGAAAAAAATTAGACTAAAGCTGGCCATACACCATACAATTTTCTTATTCAATTTTCTTTAGATTTACAGTGCCTTGCGAAAGTATTCGGCCCCCTTGAACTTTTCAACCTTTTGCCACATTTCAGGCTTCAAACATAAAGATATAACATTTTTATTTTTTGTGAAGAATCACCAACAAGTGGGACACAATTGTGAAGTGGAATGAAATCTATTGGATTTTTGAAACTTTTTTAACTAATAAAAAAATGAAAAGTGGGGCGTGCAAAATTATTCGGCCCCCTTGTGTTATTATATTGTAGAGCCACCTTTTGCTGCGATTACAGCTGCAAGTCGCTTGGGGTATGTCTCTATCAGTTTTGCACATCGATTTGTGATTTGTGCAGTGTACGACTGATTGTTGTCCTATGGACAGACTCTCCCACCTCAGCTGTAGTTCTCTGCAGTTCATCCAGAGTGATCATGGGCCTCTTGGCTGCATCTCTGATCAGTCTTCTCCTTGTCTGAGCTGAAAGTTTAGAGGGACGGCCAGGTCTTGGTAGATTTGCAGTGGTCTGATACTCCTTCCATTTCAAAATGATCGCTTGCACAGTGCTCCTTGGGATGTTTAAAGCTTGGGAAATCTTTTTGTATCCAAATCCGGCTTTAAACTTCTCCACAACAGTATTACGGACCTGCCTGGTGTGTTCCTTGGTCTTCATGATGCTCTCTGCGCTTTCAACAGAACCTTGAGACTATCACAGAGCAGGTGCATTTATACAGAGACTTGATTACACACAAGTGGATTCTATTTATCACCATCAGTCATTTAGGACAACATTGGATCATTCAGAGATCCTCGCTGAACTTCTGGAGTGAGTTTGCTGCACTGAAAGTAAAGGGGCCGAATAATTTTGCACGCACCACTTTTCAGTTTTTTATTTGCTAAAAAAGTTTAAAATATCCAATAGATTTAGTTACACTTCACAATTGTGTCCCACTTGTTGGTGATTCTTCACAAAAAATTAAAATTTTATATCTTTATGTTTGAAGCCTGAAATGTGGCAAAAGGTTGAAAAGTTCAAGGGGGCCGAATACTTTCGCAAGGCACTGTATATATATATATATATATATATATATATATATATATATGCCCCAATTCCCATACAAATTATCTCATATGAGTTAATTTTGGTGGATATATTCTCTGTCGGTTTACACAATTGGCAGTGATCAGTGTGTTCCTCCTATATATATCTGTATACACAGAAACCCTTGTGCTGCAAGCAGGGCTTTGGCATTCTAGTAGGCAGACATGATATGGCTCATTACTTTTTCTGCCTAACAGTGCTTATAAAGTAAAAATGCAAATCAAGTTTATTTGTTACAGAATTCTGATCTTTACATTAAGGCTTCATGCACACGAGACGCAGATGCAAACGCTGCTGGACACATGTTCAAACTGGCGTTTAGAAACGCGCGTTTTGCCGTGATTTTTACCGCGATTTAGAGGTGTTTTACCGCGTTTTACCGCGTTTGCGTCTAGAAGCGTTTAGTTAAGCTAACATCATAGACCCTCCCCAGCTCAAAAAAACAGTATTATTAACTATTTCAGCAATTTTGTGAGACCAGAGTGAGTAGCAGCAGCTGTGAGAGCTGCAGTGTACTTGTATTTAGCGTGTCACTTGCCACGGCACCTGCCACAAGTTGTGGATTGTCCACTTGCCACGTCACTTGCCACGTCTTCTGCCACAAGTTGTGGATTGTCCAACTGCCACGTCACCTGCCACAAGTTGTGGATTGTCCACTTGCCACGTGACTTGCCACATCACCTGCCACATCACTTGCCACGTCACCTGCCACAAGTTTTGGATTGTCCACTTGCCACGTCACTTGCCACATCACCTGCCATGTCACTTGCCACGAGATGTGGATTGTCCACTTTCCACGTCATCTGCCATGCCACCTGCCACAAGCTGTGGATTGTCCACTTGCCACGTCACCAGCCACATCACCTGCCACAAGTTGTGGATTGTCCACTTGCCACGTCACTTGCCACATCACCTGCCACGTCACTTGCCACATCACCTGCCACAAGTTGTGGATTGTCTACTTGCCACGTCACTTGCCACATCACCTGCCACGTCACCTGCCACGTCACCTGCCACAAGTTGTGGATTGTCCACTTGCCACGTCACTTGCCACGTCACCTGCCACAAGTTGGGGATTGTCCACATCACCTGCCACGTCACTTGCCACATCACCTGCCACAAGTTGTGGATTGTCCACTTGCCACATCACCAGCCACATCACCTGCCACAAGTTGTGGATTGTCCACTTGCCACGTCACTTGCCACATCACCTGCCACGTCACTTGCCACATCACCTGCCACAAGTTGTGGATTGTCTACTTGCCACGTCACTTGCCACATCACCTGCCACGGCACCTGCCACAAGTTGTGGATTGTCCACTTGCCACGTCACCTACCACGTCACCTGCCACAAGTTGTGGATTGTCCACTTGCCACATCACCTGCCACGTCACCTGCCACAAGTTGTGGATTGTCCACTTGCCACGTCACTTGCCACGTCACCTGCCACAAGTTGGGGATTGTCCACATCACCTGCCACGTCACTTGCCACATCACCTGCCACAAGTTGTGGATTGTCCACTTGCCACATCACTTGTCACATCACCTGCCACGTCACTTGCCACAAGATGTGGATTGTCCACTTTCCATGTCACCTGCCATGCCACCTGCCACAAGTTGTGGATTGTCCACTTGCCACGTCACCAGCCACATCACCTGCCACAAGTTGTGGATTTCCACTTGCCGCGTGACTTGCCACATCACCTGCCACGTCACCTGTCACAAGTTGTGGATTGTCCACTTGCCACATCACTTGCCACCTGCCATCTCACTTGCCACAAGCTGTGGATTGTCCACTTGCCACGTCACTTGCCACGTCACCTGCCACGTCACTTGCCACAAGTTTTGGATTGTCCACTTGCCACGTCACTTGCCACGTCACTTGCCACAAGATGTGGATTGTCCACTTGTCACATCACCTGCCACATCACTTGCCACAAGCTGTGGATTGTCCACTTGCCACGTCACTTGCCACATCACCTGCCACGTCACTTGCCACGAGATGTGGATTGTCCACTTACCACGTCATCTGCCATGCCACCTGCCACAAGCTGTGGATTGTCCACTTGCCACGTCACCAGCCACATCACCTGCCACAAGTTGTGGATTGTCCACTTGCCACGTCACTTGCCACATCACCTGCCACGTCACTTGCCACATCACCTGCCACAAGTTGTGGATTGTCTACTTGCCACGTCACTTGCCACATCACCTGCCACGTCACTTGCCACAAGATGTGGATTGTCCACTTTCCACGTCACCTGCCATGCCACCTGCCACAAGTTGTGGATTGTCCACTTGCCACGTCACCAGCCACATCACCTGCCACAAGTTGTGGATTGTCCACTTGCCACGTCACTTGCCACATCACCTGCCACGTCACTTGCCACATCACCTGCCACAAGTTGTGGATTGTCTACTTGCCACGTCACTTGCCACATCACCTGCCACGTCACTTGCCACGTCACCTGCCACAAGTTGTGGATTGTCCACTTGCCACGTCACCTGCCACGTCACCTGCCACAAGTTGTGGATTGTCCACTTGCCACGTCACTTGCCACGTCACCTGCCACAAGTTGGGGATTGTCCACATCACCTGCCACGTCACTTGCCACATCACCTGCCACAAGATGTGGATTGTCCACTTGCCACGTCACCAGCCACATCACCTGCCACAAGTTGTGGATTGTCCACTTGCCACATCACTTTCCACGTCACATGCCAGTCACCTGCCACAAGTTGTTGATTTTCCACTTGCCACGTCACCTGCCAGGTCACTTGCCGCGTCACCTGCCAGGTCACTTGCCGCGTCACCTGCCAGGTCACTTGCCACGTCACCTGCCACAAGTTGTGGATTGTCCACTTGCCACGTCACTTGCCACCTGCCATGTCACTTGCCACAAGTTGTGGATTGTCCACTTGCAATTGCAATTGTTTAAAATATTTTTCTAATGGGGTTTCATCATTTGCAATCATTTTTGAGATTTTTAATGTAAAAAAAAAGGTCACCTTTAAAAACGCATATAAACGCAAACGCGGCTAAACGCGGTAGCGGCGTTTTGCCGCGTTTTACCGCGTTTTGCGTCTGAAATGTGGAAATTTTTGATTCTGAACGCATTTTTTTGCTTCTGGAAAAACAAGATTAAGGCTGGGTTCACACTGCTGCGGGGGGAGATCCGGATGTGATTCGCACCGCAAATCACATCCGATCTCCGTAGCGATGCGAGTACAGCCATACAGATAGTATGGCTGAATTCGCATCGCTCCCGCAGCAAACTCGCACGGGACCCTTTTTTTGGTCCGCAACAGAATCGGATCGCATGGGGGTTCACACCATGCGATCCGATTCCTGTGCGAGTCGGCAGATCGCACTGCGATATGCGGACGGATCTGGGGGTGTCATTAACATATCATTGACACTCCCAGCCGTCCGCATAGGGCAGTGTGAACTGCCGGCGGGAGTAATGCGATGCGGGAAAACGCCGCAGATTCGCGGCGTTCCCGCATCGCAGCGGTGTGAACCCGGCCTAAACGCAACTGCATAAAAACGGAAAAAAACGAGACTGTGTGCATGGACACATAGGATAACATTGAATGAGTTCAGGGGCAGTTGAAAAAACTGTCCAACTGCATCTGAACGCGCGTTTAACTGCGTCTCGTGTGCATGAGGCCTAACTCTTCTCATAAAAAAAGACATCACCAGGAAACACAGAAAATACCTTGTAATCTTCTAACCCCCCCCTACATATTATGCTATGCTATGGATGGAATATGAAAAAAACAACCATATGAATAAAAACATTGATTATTTTTATTTTTTATTCTAATTATATGCCATTACTTGTACAGGTGCTGATGTGACTGCTCCTCCACTCCTTAAGGCCGGGTTCACACCGCTGCGATGCGGGAACGCCGCAAATCCGCGGCGTTTTCCCGCATCGCATTACTCCCGCCGGCAGTTCACACTGCCCTATGCGGACGGCTGGGAGTGTCAATGATATGTTAATGACACCCCCAGATCCGTCCGCATATCGCAGTGCGATCTGCCGACTCGCACAGGAATCGGATCGCATGGTGTGAACCCCCATGCGATCCGATTCTGTTGCGGACCAAAAAAAGGGTCCCGTGCGAGTTTGCTGCGGGAGCGATGCGAATTCAGCCATACTATCTGTATGGCTGTACTCGCATCGCTACGGAGATCGGATGTGATTTGGGGTGCGAATCACATCCGGATCTCCCCCCGCAGCAGTGTGAACCCAGCCTTAGGCTGCATTCACACCTGAGCGTAGCTTTTTCAAGCGTTTTTTGCGGTGTTTTTTACCGCGATTTGCGGCGTTTTTTACCGCGATTCGCGGCGTTTTTTAGCGCGATTGCGGCGTTTTTTACCGCGATTCGCGGCGTTTTTTGCCGCGTTTTGTCGCGAATTTGTGCAGGGCAAAAGGTCACCAATGTTAAGCATTGCAGATACAGCGTCAAAACGCCCATAGAAACGCTCGTTGTCATGCTCAACGCTCGAATCGAGCGTTTCCATTAGTTTCTATAGGAATGAAAACGCCCAAATCAGCCCGATTCGCGCGACAAAAAAGGAGTAAGCTGAAGGAGTGATTTTTCAGAAGGTAAACATCCACAACTGGAAATGCTCACCTTGATAATAGAAACATGGTAACCTGGCTGGATGAAAAACTAGGGTGCAAAGGTTGGGGTGGAATAGATAATGACAGCAGTTATATCTAACCACAACATCTCCAAGATGCGCCCCTTCCTAACCAATAACTTCACAAAACATTGAATTCTCTCCCTGGTCATCTCTCGCCTCGACTACTGCAGCTCTCTCCTCATTGGCTTACATTTACATAGGATATCCCCCTTCAGTCCATCATGAATGCTGATGCCAGACTTATCCACCTTACCAACCGCTCAATGTCTGCCACCCCTCTCTGCTAATCCTTCCACTGGCTTCCACTCACACAACACATTCAATTCAAGATGCTAACAACAACTTTCAAAGCCATCCACAATTCTGTCCTCAGCTACATCACTAACCTAGTCTCAAAATACCAACAATTTTTTTTGTTCCTCCCAAGTCCCCCTGCTTTCTAGTTCCTTTGTCACCCCCCCCCCCCAATGCTCACCTCCAGGACTTCTCCAAAGCCTCTTCCATCCTCTGGAACTCCCTACCCCAATCCGTCCGACTATCTCCTACTCTGTCCACTTTCAGACAATCCCTGAAAACTAGTCTCTTCAGAGAGGCCTATCCGGCCCCCACCTAACAACTGTACATTTATTTTCTCCATGAGCCCATCCCCCACAGCTAAGAGTCCATGATGATCCTGCGCAAACAAATTAGTGTATAAGGCAATATAACAATCATAAAGTGACAAGTGCTGATAAATAAAACGGAATGAAAACACTAATAGTAGTCCAAAATATTGAGGAAAGTATGCACCATTTCATAAATCCATATACGTGAGTCTCTCAGTAGCATAAACCACACAGAGGGCACTGAAACTTATTCCCATAAGCAAAGAAAAACAATGAATTGAATCAAAGTCTGGTCTCTCAGAACTCTCACCTCCACTCCTTAGTTATAACCACATCAAGTATAATTGAATCTTCTGCTCGTCCTATCATCCACCACCAGGGGGTCTTCTACTGTTGTACTCTACAGCTCGATAATGTGGGCACATGGGTTAGACCACCAGGGGCCATCCATCCCTGCAGCAGATGCACTACACACCAGGCAGCTACCCCTGCAAAAGTATGTCACTCAGACCCCTTTCACACCAGAGCGTTTTGCAGGCGCTATAGCGTTAGAAATAGTGCCTGCAATCCGCCTTCAAGAAGCTACACTATTGTCTGTAGTGTGAAAGCCCCAGGGCTTTCACACTACAAGGGTGCGCTGGCAGGACGTCAGGGAAAAGTCCTGTCAGTAGCTTCTTTGGAGTGGTGTGTTTACCGCTCCTCCACCGCTGCTCCCCATTGAAATCAATGGGGTAGTGCTGTAATACCGCCGGCAAAACGCCGCTATTGCGGCGTATTGCCGGCGGTTTTAACCCTTTCTCAGCCACTAGCGGGGGTAAAAGCGCCCGCTAGTGGCCGAAATGCGCCGCAAATCCGGTGGTAAAACGCCGCTAAAAATAGCGGCGTTTTACCACCCACGCTATGGGGGTATTAAAACAGGAACTTTCAATTTATTAAAAAATAACAATTAGACTCTCACATTGATTAAAAAACGGTAACAGCTCAAAAGAAAAATGACTGCCTAGTGTCTTCTGCCAGTCTTATGTCACTTCCGGTATTACGTTCGGATCGCGGCCACTCCCTACGCATTACGTCAATCACGTGACTTCATCAAGGGATCGTCAATCCTCAATATTTTGGACTGCTATTAGTGTTTTCATTCCATTTTTATTTATCAGCACTTGTCACTTTATGATTGTTATATTGCCTTATACACTAGTTTGTTTGCGCAGGATCATCATGGACTCTTATTTTGATTTAGTATTATGTGAATACTAATAGACCCTGCTGCATCGTTTAGCACTTTAATTGCAATTTGCATGTGTATATTTATATTTATTTATTACTGCTGATAGTGCACGCTCACCTTAATATTTTATATAGCACTTTATATTAGCACCTTAATGTAGTTTTATTTATATTTTCATTGTTTTACCACTTATGTGATATTCACTATTGAAGGCTTATTATAGACGTAGGATTTTACATTTATATAGTAGCGCGAAGGCTATTTTGTATCTCTTGACCCTCCCTCTTAGATTGTAATCTCTAACAAGCAGGACCCTCTGATTCCTTCTGTATTGAATTATATTGTAACTGTTATGCCCTGTATACATAGTCGGACTTTCCCATGGAAAATGTGCAATCGGATCGTGTTGTCGGAAAACCCGATCGTGTGTGGGCTCCATCTGACTTTTTTCTGGCGGAATTTGCGACACACAAAGTTTGAGAGCTGGATATAAAATTTTCAGACAACAAAATCCGATCATTTAAATTCCGATCGTGTGTAGACAAAGTGCCACGCATGCTCAGAATAAATTATGAGACGAAAGCTATTGGCCCGTCTATAGTCCCGTCATACGTGTTGTACGTCACCGCCTTCGGAACGATCGGATTTTCCGACAACTTTGTGCGACCGTTTGTATGCAAGACGGATTTTGTCATCAGAAAGTCCCACCATGTGTACAGGGCATTACTGTCTGCCCTCATGTTGTAAAGTGCTGCATGTTTGTGCTATATAAATCCTGTGTAATAATAATAATAATAATAACCTTTGGGGCTTTCACTGAGATTTTTTTAGAAACAGAAGCCTGACATACCTGGTATATAGCTGAAAATCAAATTCTGTCTGCCATATTTTTAGCACAAAACTGACAGTGTTAGAAAGCACCTGTTTGGATGCTGTCAGCAATACCAACACTTTTATTCTTTCATTTTAAAAACATTGAAAATGAAAACAGATGAGATAGCACTATTAGCAATTTTACAAGTTAGGTAAACACACAACATTGGAGCTCTGCAGTCTTGACTGTATATAGTTGGTTGCTAAGGAGCGGGCCGGGAAGCTGGCCGCAGCGTCCTTAGCAACCGTTGAGTCATCAGCTGAAAAAGTTGCAGGGAAAAAAAAATGTGTTTATAGCAGTGTTTCTCAACTCCAGTCCTTAACCACTTCAGATCCGCGCTATTGCCAAATGACGGCATTAGCGCGGACCTACATTTTCAGGACTACGTCTATTGACGTCGTCCTGGTTACGAGCGGCCTGCGCGCCCCCTGAGGGGCGCGCGCGGCGTGCTCTGTGATCGGCGAGTCCGTGAGACTCGCCTGATCACCGATCCGTGTAAGGGGTCGATCCCGACCCCTTATCACGTGATCAGCTGTCAGCCAATGACAGCTGATCATGTGATAGAACGGAGCCGGTAATCGGCTATTATTCCTCCTCGCGCTGACAGCGCGAGGAGAGAAAAAAAAAGCCGATCACCGGCGGCCGTGATCGGGACATCAGTCCCGATCACGGCCATCAATACAAGGGACCACCTGCCACCTGCCTGTGCCCACCTGCCTCCCGCAGTGCCATCCTGAAGTAAAATAAAAGAAAAAGTAAGTGCCCCCCGTCAGTGCCCCCTGTCAGTGCCCATAGTGCCCACAGTGCCACCCACAGTGCCACCCACAGTGCCACCCACAGTGCCACCCACAGTGCCACCCCACAGTGCCACCCACAGTGCCACCCAATCTGCCTCAAAGGTGCTGCACCCCAGTGCCGCCCATCAGTGCCCAGCAGTGCCGCCCATCAGTGCCCAGCAGTGCCACCTATCAGAGCCACCTATCAGTGCCACCTATCAGTGCCCATCAGTCCCATCTATCTGTGGTACCTATCAGTGCCCATCCGTGCCACCCATCCGTGCCACTTATCCGTGCCACCCATCCGTGCCATCTTATCTGTGCCCATCTTTGCCCATCAGTGCCGCCTTATCTGTGCCCATCGGTGCCGCCTTATCTGTGCCTATTAGTGCCGCCTTAACTATGCCTATCAGTGCCCACCAGTGCAGCCCATCAGTGCCCACCAATGCAGCCCATCAGTGCCCACCAATGCAGCCCATCAGTGCCCACCAATGCAGCCTATCAGTGCCGCCTAATCAGCGCACTTCAATGAAGGAGAAAAATGACCCGTTTGCAAAATTTTATAACAAACTATTAAAACATGATTTTTTTTTTTTTTTTTTTGCATCTTTTTTTGTTTGTTTAGCAAAAAATAAAACTCCGAGCTGTAACTAAATACCACCAAAAGAAAGCTCTATTTGTGGGAAAAAAATGATAAAAATTTCATTTGGGTACAGTGTTGTATGCCCGCGCAATTGTCACTCAAAGTGCATCAGCGCTGAAAGCTGAAAATTGGTCTGGGACTGAGGGGGGTTTAAGTGCCCAGTAAGCAAGTGGTTAAGGCGCCCCAACAGGTCACGTCTTCAGGCTTTCCATTATTTTGCACAGGTGATGTGATCAGTTATTAGATTAGTAATTACCACAGCTGTTTCCTCTGAGGGAAATCCTGAAAACATGACCTGTTGGGGCGCCTTGAGGACTGGAGTTGAGACACTGGTTTACAGTGTGTTTAAAAAAATAAAACTTAAAATGCATAAAAACTACATGCAAAAACGCAAAAAAAACAAGGGTTTAACCGGTTCCCGACCAGCGCACGATGATGTACGTCGACAGAATGGCACGGGCAGGCATATTGGCGTACAGGTACGTTCAATATTCAATGCTGCCCTGCCATCGGGTCGGGACCCCCGTGAGTTGCCTAGCAACTAGTGACGCTGATCTCTGCTCCATGTGATTGGAGCAGAGATCAGTGTTCACTAAATGAAACCCCAACCCCCCCACAGTTAGTAACACACCCCTAGGAACACTTAACCCCTACACTGCCACCCACTGGTTAACCCCTTCACTGCCAGTGTCATTTACACAGGAATCACTGCATTTATATAGCAGTGATTACTGTATAAATGACAATGGTCCCAAAAATGTCCGATGGGTCCCCCACAATGTCGCAGTCACAATAAAAATCGCTGATCGCCGCCATTACTAGTAAAAAAAAAATAATAAAAAATGATTAATAAAAATGCTATAAAACTATCCCTATTTTGTAAACGCTATAACTTTTGTGCAAACCAATCAATAATCGCTTATTGCGATTTTTTTTACCAAAAATTTGTAGAAGAATACGTATCGGCCTAAACTGAGGGAAAACAATGTTTTTTTTATATATTTTTGGGGGATATTTATTATAACAAAAAGTAAAAAATAATGTGTTTTTTTCAAAATTGTCGCTCTATTTTTGTTTATAGCGCAAAAAATAAAAACTGCAGGGGTGATCAAATACCACCAAAAGAAAGCTCTATTTGTGGGAAAAAAATGGACGTCAATTTTGTTTGGGAGCCACGTCGCACGACCGCGCAATTGTCAGTTAAAGCGACGCAGTGCCGAATCGCAAAAAGTGGTCTGGTCTTTGACCAGCAAAATGGTCCGGTCTGTAAGTGGTTAAAAACGCACTACAATACGCACCTGAAAAATACATCAAGTGCAGCCACATATATGTGAACCTAGACTAATGCTGGCCATACACTATACGAAAAATAGGCTGAACCCTTATCGAAAAACGAACATTCAGCCTTCATTCAGAAAACGATAGTGCCATCATGTAATGACCGATATATCGTTCAGTGGACATAAATTAATGCATTTTTTGTTTCCATTTTTTACATATACCTAGTGCAGACAGTTCGGGCAGGAAAGTCATTAACCTTTCAATTAATCATTCGTACGGCAGAAAATTTCAAAACTTGTCCTTCGTTTTTTCGGCTCAAAAACGTCCCAACGATTATCGATTCTGTTCCCATTAACTGGCCAAAATACAAACGAATTGTCTAAATAAGCAAATTTCGGACGATTTTTCGTAATAGTGTATGGCCAGCATTAGTCTACTAGAAGGACTTGGTTCTTTTCCTTGGGCCTAGATCAGGAGTAGGCAACCTTGGCCCTCCAGCTTTGGAGCAACTACAAATCCCATCATGCCTCTAGGAGTCATGCCTGTGATTGTTAGGGTCTTGCAATGTCTCGTGGAACTTGTAGTTTCAAAACAGCTGGAGGGCGGAAGTTGCCTACCCCTGGCCTAGATGCTTCACACTAGACCAAAGCAACTGTAATAGAAAGCAGCCTTAGTTATTGGCTAGTTGCAGTAAATAAAGTAAAGTAAAGTCACCTCTGGTGCAAACACATTAAATCGCTTTTCTAGGCCCCAGACTGTGAAGGGTTTCTATTAATATTATTTTATAGAGTTTAGACTATTTCTATCTAATCTGTACCGCATCACCTTAGACACCTCGATGCAATGAGCTGTTCTGGGTTACAGGACCCACACATGAGGATTCTGACCTGTCATTTAGGAATAGTCAGTCACTCTAAAGAAAAAGATAAATACGGTATATATAACTTTCCTCCTAGTTGAGATTTTGTTAAACCAGGTTGAAAATTTCTACATATTACTTCAGATTTGCACGACTGTGCCAATTTGATTTATACTGTAGTTATGGGTAGGATTCGGGTGATCTTTCCTAGGCCAGCTACTAAACAAATTAGGCCCTTGTATGCTGTGATAATGACGCTCATGGCTAACCCACTTCTATCTATATCAAATTACAGGATACAGAAGATGTATCTACAAGCATATGATTGCTAAATATCTGTAAATAGCCAAAACTAAGGGTAAGTCCATGTTGAAGAGCCCTATTTAAATGGATATGTAAGCCCATTCAACCCATTCAGCTTAAAATATAAATTAAAGGCAAAGCATTTGTGCAAGGATATAAAAAAGTAAAAAAAAAAAAAAAAACATTCCAAAGACCACCCCTTTTTTTTTTTTTAAGAGATCACATAATATCTGTGCTCAGCTGCACAGGGAGCTCAGAGGGCTGGAGGAGAAACAGCAGTACACTAGTCATCTTATTGACCTAGCGAATGGCTGGTGGGGGGGTGTCAAGACAAGTATGATCATTGGAGGAGAGCGGGTTGTCTCAGAGTACAACTAGAAAACTGACCACACAAAGGAAGAAATATAAAGAGAACAGGATACTTTTTCATACAAGTACATGGTACAGCAGGCATGTATCAGAAATATGAAATGGTGGGTTTACAAACTCTTTAATCTTTCCAACTTGTGCAGGACATGCACATAATTCAGCTCAGGCTCTTGTGCCCCCATGAATTAGGGAGATAGTGTTTATGCCAGGATAGTCTGTATTGAGTAATGACTGTCCTGTGTAAAGAACTGCTCCTCTACAGTATGTTAAAGCAGATCTGTAGTTTATATACGATATGATCTCCTTACCACTCAGGTTACCTGAGTACATTGATTCTATGTCACCTGCAATTCTCTACTATGGATGACCCCTCTATGTAATATGTACATTTTACTAAAAAAAAACAAAAAAACTATTCATAATTTATTGGAAAAATAAAACTACTCTGGAGTCCATGTGTGCCATCTGTTCCAGTTGTGCATGGTAGCCAGCAGCTACCAGCTTCTAACGTCAACTTGTTCAATTATGCTTTGACAAAAAAAATGTGGTTTCTATACAGAGGTGCACCACATTTTGCACTCTCCAGCTTTAGTAAATCAACCCCAATGGATTTACTGCCCCCCCCTCAACTTATCTGGAAGAGTTATGATTTATTTTATTTTTTTTAAATACTTGAATTTAAGATGAGTAAAGCAATCCCATCATACATTTGATGGGAAACTTCAAAATATCCAAAGGGGAGCATTATCCAATCCTACCTTTCTGTAAAAGACAATTAATAATTATGGTATATCATCTGCCTATTGAGGATGGGGCATGAAAGACTCTTGTCCTGGTTGGTTTTTCCAGCCAAATGCTTTGGAAATCGGGGCATGTGCATGGTCACATGATATGGATGTATATGTAGATATCTCTCTAGTAAAAGAGCATTTGGTGGGTGGATTCTACAGACACATCTAATTTCCATCTATAGCTAACGTTAAGCTCATGACCTGCCACTGGGCATGCTGTGGCCTTCGTATATCTCCAGTATTTCATATAGACCTTCAGGTTCCATTTTTTCCAATTTATTCTTCCCTCTCTCTGTAGGTCACTGCATACTCAGGACCATTGTCCATGGGAAGGGAACCCAAAATAAATACAGCTATAAACGTAGGAATGGGTCCCTGATTTGAGGAATGCAGCATTTACCTTGCCCTAGCAAAGTAAACTTTACAGTGTGTGTTGAAAGACTAGCGGGAATGTGAAAATTCTTCGAGTTCACATGAGTCTGGAGACAAACTATCTCCATCATGTACTCAAGATGTTTATGGTGCCTGTCCTCTTTCTTTCAAAGTCACACATTTACTAATAGGACAAGTATGTGGACGTTGTATTTATATAACATCCTCAGATGTGCAGGAGAGAGAAGATATTCCATGCACATTTATTAAAGACAAAGACAACTTACATGTCTGATATTTGTGTTATGAATCAGTGGCACCACTATAAAGCCCTATTTGTGTAAGTCCACACATGTATACTGTAATTCTTACCAGGAAAAGTTTATATTTATGTTCTTTAAAAATATTGTTGTCAGTGTTATGGCTGAAAGTATTCAGGCACATCAACAGCGGCAGATGAGATGACTTACAGGGGAACAGTTGGGTTGGGAATGTTCAGCTGAGCAAATAGCCATGGAAATCCCTAGAGATCCTTTAACAATCGTATCTCAATATCAGAATCAGGCCTGCTTGTGAAGATCAGGCTTGGTTCATGTAAAGTGGTGTAGTCCTTTTTCCTACATGGGCAATCCCTTTTACCACCAATCAGGATATGTAATATTACTGCAAAAATATAACAGAATTTGATAAAAGAAGCAACAGGCTATGTGCTTTAAGCACAGTGCTAAAACTGGTCCACCAATTAAGAGCCTGCAAGAGAGAGGACATGGTCACATGTTACAAGAACTACAAGAGAGTCTTGTGTGTACCCTCATCTTCAGTTCTACTTCTCAAATAATCTGCCTGTGGTGGCCAGGCTCCAAATTAAGTTAAGCTCCAAAGTGAGAGGACACTATCTTCTCTATTTTTCGTTGTTACACTTCCCACCCAAAACTGAAGGGAATGGCCAGATCAGGTACGCTATGAAAGCTGTTCCCTGTAGCGCTGCCCTGACGCTTACATTCCCACAGCATCAAACATTGGATCTGTAGACAGTCATCTACTCACAAGGCTACAGATGACTGTCTACAGATGGTCCCGGATGATTTCTCTGACAGGATCCTTTGGGGAAAAACCTGGTGGACGACAGCAGCAAACAAAAAATGGCTCCCTTTGGAGCAGCAGCTCCTCAAGCTGGTGGAACTTCCAGAATTAACTGAACCCGCTTTGTCTACCTCTCAAATTATTTATTAGCTCTTCAGACCCCTGGTGGGCACACCTCCCCAGGGATTGGAAGAGTACCATTCAATATTCCAGCTGCCTCAGATTCTTCCCTACCGCTGTTCTAGAATCCTCCAGAATACAGGGGAGAGCAGTCAAACTCTGCAGCCAGCGAATGTCAGAACAGATCAAAGCAATTAAAAAAACATTTCACTTGATAACAGAGACTCAAACAGACTAAATTTACCTACCCCCTAGCAACCTACCTAGGAGGGTGTTACACTAGTAACTGACTCATGAGTGCCTTATGGTATGTACATCCCTGTTCCGAAGACATGCTTTACTGCAATGAAATACACATGCTTTCACTGTTCATCTTCAACACTAAAGAATGTGTAGAAGTGGGAAACGGTATGGGGTCATGTGATCTCTCATCAACTGCCACCTGGAATGGGTCACATAATTGCTCATTAAAGTGGAACTTCACCCAAAATGGGAAGTTCTGCTTTAAGTCCTCTTCCCCCTGCCTTTAGCACGTTTGGCATATAATTTTTTTGGGGGGGGGGGGGGGGGTTAGCAAGTGCTTAGTTTTTACCTAGGTGATCTGAGTGGAACTTCGGCCCCCCTTTTGACCCTCAGCTTTCTGGGACATGTTACAGGTCTTAGAAGGCTTCGGGACCAGCTTGCCTATGCGCAGTAGGAAGCCAGCTGTGAAGCCAAAAGCTGTCACAGCTGGATTCCCACACTAAAGATGCCGGCACCAGGAACCCCGACACTATTAAAGAACAAGCCTGGGTGAGGATGGTGCTAAATCCCTGAACAGGTAAGTGTCCTTATTTTATAAGACAGAAGCTACAGTATTTGTAGC
This sequence comes from Lithobates pipiens, assembly GCF_037356315.1. Taxonomy (NCBI): domain Eukaryota; kingdom Metazoa; phylum Chordata; class Amphibia; order Anura; family Ranidae; genus Lithobates; species Lithobates pipiens. Next base: position 103,492,730 of record NW_027507748.1, read on the forward strand.
TGTTGATTTTCTTTTTACAGAGTGAAGAACCATTTTTAAATTTTAACTTAGAGTTCTAAGTAGTATTCATTGGATTCCACTCTACAGCCAATAATAGGTTGATACTTATACCTAATTTAAGATATAATTTATATCCAATATTTAAATATCTCTGACATATTAGCAACACTTTATAGAGTACATAGATTAATTCAGATCAGTCATTGTTCTCCAAAAGAGCTCATAATCTAATATCTCCCTATACAATTTAAGAGCGATCATCAATAAACCTACCATTATGTTGCTGGAGTGTAGAACACCCAGAGGACACACATACAAGCATGGGGACAACATAGGCAAAATCCGAGCACAGAACTCAGAGCTGGAAGACAAGCTTGCTAAACCATTCATCAAAATCCACGAAAAATGAATTTCTCTTCCTTGCATTCAAGTAACACTAGTAGTTCTGTGGACTTACTATATCCTGCTCTTGAAATTGCCACACTGCATCAAGCAGACATCTGCACAAAGCTTGAGTCCATATTACAGGCAGTCAGGTTAATGGAATAAGGTTCTCTTTGTATGGTCCTTACAATTAATGCATTGGACATTTTGCATGTCTAAAAGAATGCCATGGATTCTATCTCTCAAAATAACTTCGGAACAATTCATATGACTGCAGAAAACACAGAACCTCCCAACCCTATTTACCATAAACCTTGAAACATATCCTTACATAGCTGGGGACTTAGAGAACCATGATGTTTTCCTCCAACAAAACTGGAGATTCTCTGAAGTATAAGATGTGTGCCTTTCCAGAAAACCAATAATGGCAATACGGATAATAAATTTGTATGTGGAACGTTTTGGCTCGGTTGTGTTTCTCTTCTGCAAATTCTCAAAACACAGAAGGATTACTGACATCATCCTGTCCACTGCACAGCCACATATCTTCAGCCAAGTCACTCTTATACAATATACGGTAATCCCAATATCATCTTCCACTGATCTCCATTGGGAAAATGGATAGAAGCTACCAACTCACATTCATACACATACTAGAGCCAATTTACCTACTAGCATGTCTTTGGAGTGTGGGAGGAAATCTACGCAGGCACAGGGAGAACATGCAAACTCCATGCAGGTCATGCCATGGTTGGGATGTGAACTAACAACCTTGGTGCTGCCGGGCAGGGGTGCTAAACACTTAGCCACTGTGCTGTTCCGTTTTTTTATGAGGATCATTCTAAATGAGATTTAAATTTAAGGTTCCACGTTTGCCACAGTCATAGGATTAGTCAGTGTTTAATAAGAAATGCTGTATCCCTGGTATCACTTTAGACATACAATATCTAAGCTAAAAGACAAAAGCTCCAGTGTATTAAACCTAAGGATGAAAGAGGGATGCTGTGCTCCATGCAACAAGGTTGTGCTGCAATTACAGTATATAAATCAGTTTTTAAAAGGGATTCTAGACAACCATGCAGATTTGAGTTCATTGTACTTAGACTAGTATAATACAATGTTTGAAAGTTTGCAGGTTACTACACTTACTGTTACTACTGCTCTAAGGCTGAATTCACACCTGTGCTTTTTTAGTGCTTTTTGCATTTTGCACAACAGAACGTGCTCCATAGGAAACCATGGTAAATGGACTGTAGTACAAATCTGCAAAATGCAAAAAGCACAAAGCACTAAAAATGCATAGGTGTGAATCCAGCCTTACTGAATAAGTCAGAGTAAGAATCTGCCACTGGTTATAGGTAAAGTGGTATTCAATTCAGTAAGAAATTAAGTAAACCTATATTCTCAGCATACCAACTGATGTGATGGCTGCATTCCTTTTCTTTTTTACACTTTCTTTCTTATATTTTCACCTGGTGATCTGGCCAGCAGGTTGGTTTTCAACAGAACACTGTCCTGTAGATGCAGCAGTTAGAGGGTTAAGATAACATAGGAAGCGTTGACAGGACAGCTCTGAATTTCTGTCAGGATCAACAGGTATTTTCTGTACTCATAGCAGAAATCTAGCAAAAAACTTTCAATGGTATAATTAACAAAGAAAAGAAGAGCAAAAAAAAAGAAGAAGAAGAAATCCATTGTTAGGCTTTCCATACACTTATGAATGTTTTTATAGAAAATATGTATAGCTGTTTGTCTATCATAACTGATTGTAAATTCCTTCTATGAAAATGGGGCCAACTTGAATGTTCTTAGGCTATATTCTCTGCAATTCAAATGTGAGAATGCAGGAAAGATTTCATTATGGTCACTAGATGGCCCTGAGGAGCATAGGTTTTTCTAATAGAGCATCATCTTGTGACCATAATGTGGTAATGTGGAGGGCGTTGACTATCATAAGAAAATAAGCATGCTCCTCTGCGCCCTCTAGTGCCCATATTGCAGTATGTTATGCATTCATACATTTGAATTACAAAGAATATAGTCATGTTTCAATCTTACTTTGTAACTATATAAACTCTGAACACAGCAATCATGCATGGTGAATGTACTGAGTAATCACCTATACATCCTCTACTGTAGCACTAAAAATTGGGACGTATACACTCTAAAGGATAAACATTATAAAACTTGAAGAACTTATGAAGAAAAAAAAAATCTCTATATCTAGGTCTTGTTTAAGTATGGCATGCTTGTAGCCCTTCTGCATTTGGATGGCCAGATATAACATGGGACTTTCAGATCTAGCATCAAGTAGTCAGACATTTTTTTTTTCTATTTTTTGGTTTGCTTATAAGTTCAGTTAGTTGCCAGCATTGTTGAAAAAATCCAGCTGCAGTAGCAGCTGTAAGCATACAGGCTTTTCTCAAAGAGTCAGCAATGCAAGCGTTAAATATTTCAGTAATGTCACAATTTGCTCTTAGATTCTTTGGATCTATCAAGCTCGATATATTTTCTACTGAAGGAGACATCTGTGCAATGAGGACATTGTCTGTCGAAGAGGCATCCAAGCTAACCATTTTCATTTGATTATCCATTTATTTTACGATTGTTAGAGTCATATTGGAATAACGCTGATCAGTATATAAGGTTTATTTTGGGTATACAAAAAAAGGGGGGCTCTGGGGGGAGCTGCAGCACAGAAGGGTTTTCAACTTAATGCTCAGAATGCAAAAGTGAAAAACCATGGGTCTTTACAACCCCTTTAATATTTACTGAAATAGTCACATGACACAAGGCTGTAGATCAGCCCCAGTTCCTTATATAAAACACAAAAACAAGGAAGCTGGCTTTATATACCCCACATTTCAAAGGTCACAACTTTTAGACCGTGTATGGTTCTGGTATGTTCAAAAAAAATTGCAGTAAAATGAAACCGCTTCATTCCCTTGTTTGGCTTGCTCAACCATAAGTCCATGCTTATAGGCACTTTTTGTGAAATCCGTCAAGGTTTCTTTTTTGATGTCTGCTTATCTGCTCAAACTTGTACATCTTCGCTATAAATCTTATGCCATGTACACACGACCGGACTTTCTGACAGACTAGGTCCGGCGGTCTTCCCGACGGAATTTCGGTGGACTTTCCGAATGAACGGACTTGACCACACACAATCACACCAAAGTCCGACGGATTTGACCATGATGACGTACGACCGGTCTAGAATAAGTAAGTTCATAGTCAGTAGCCAATAGCTGCCCTAGTGTTGGTTTTCGGACGTCGGACTAGCATACAGACAAACTGATTTTTCGACGGGACTCGAGTCTGTTGGAAAAAATTGAAACATGATCTAAATCTAAAGTCCGTCTGATTTTTCTACAGCAAAGGTCCAATGAAGCCCACACACGATCAAATTGTCCAACGGATTCGTCTGACCTTTGCTGACGAAAAGTCCATCCGTGTGTACACAGTATTACAGTTGAGAAAGATAAACAAGGCAATGAAGTGGTTTCACTTTACTAAAATTTTGAACAGCCCAATTACTGCACCATTCGAAACACAGGGGATTTACATTTATCTCTGCTGCAGCTAGTGATTCCACCAGGAGAAGAAAGCGTTTAGGTGGGCAGGCGTCTTCATGTAATGACCTACATAGCCGCAGGCAGGTCGGTACTAGAAGGAGGGCCTGCACCTGAATGCCAGTGACAGCAGGCCTTTGTAAAATGTCATAGAGGTAGGTGAGCCACTGGCCATATGGGCAGGTCAAGCTTTGTAATTGACAATCTAGTGAGCTGAAAATGACAATGTGTGCCCACCCCAGGAATTCATGCTTTAGGTTGCCTATTCCTGTTCTAAATGCTTGGAATAGCATTGCATGGGTTTGCAAGATTTATGATCACATGACCGCTGTTTGGCTGTTGCATGATTGGAAATCACGCAGTTACCAGCAGCTATACCGGAAAGCAAGAAGTGATCGGAAGCTCCCCATTAGCAGCCACTAACTGTGCATGCAGGGCACGCGGCCTTGGCACAGCTGTGCCTGCTAATTGGTATGCAAATATGCGGCCTCTCTGCACCAAGGCCCACCCACTGAGAGGTTGCATATTTACGTGCTGTCAGCGAATAGGGGTTAACAGTTCCACTGTTTCAAAACGAATAATTATAAACTTTTAACACACATACTGTATTAAGCAATATAGAAAAGTTAATAATGATTTTGTGACCCTTCAGAGCACATGATGGAGCAAGGACTGCAAATTTTCAAAACCTTACAGGTAGTCACATGACTGGATTGTTCACAATCATGTTATCCAGGGCCACTGCTGACCGAGGTAGATGGAATCCTTAGCGCAGGGGTTCCCAACCAGTGGCCCGGGGGCCAGATGTGGTCTGTGGAGCCTTCTGATGTGGCCCACGACCTCCTGCTTTGGGATAGCAGGTTTTCAAGCCCAGATCGTAGGCTGTTGACCCACCATCCCAGAGCATCAGTGTTTTGAATGAATGAAATTGCTGCTGACTGTACTCACTGTGAAGGCTTGAAAATAAATACGCTTGATGGTATAGAGTTGCTGGCTGCTTTTATTCGATGACTGTTTTAAATTAAGCCAGCGACAGAGGAAGCAAGCGGCTGCGGAAGCCTATGCAGATGCTTCCTGTATAGCGCCGGCTCCTGTCCCAAGCGGAGTGATACCAAATTCATTCTGCCTGGGACAGCAACAGCTGGCGATACCTGATTGGAAGACTTTTATTAAAGGTAAGTTTATTACTAAATGCAGTGTATATATGGGCATATCTGTTCTGCAGTGGTTACTGGGCTGCTTTCAAACTGATCTGCAGGTGCAGCACATTGCACCTTCGGGTTACCTGCACTGAGTCATAGACTTCTGTTATTATCTGCGGGTTTGGTGCGCTTTCAGAAAGTGCACAACACCTGCATGATATCATAGACATCAATGGCAAAGTGCAGCTAACCTGCAGGAAAGCCACAGGTGCATTGTACTGCACCCACAGTGCAGGTAAACTGCCGCACATCAGTGTGAAAGCAGCCTTAGGCCCTTTCACATGATCAGTTCAACTCACACGGACCCTCCATTCACCTCTATGGAGTGGCAGATGTAAACGGACTTGTGTCCATTTACACCTACCTACCTGCAATCCAATCCACTATAAAATAAAAAATAGAATGGGATCCATCCCCTTCCATCTGGTTGGATCGTATAGGGGGGCCCACAGAGTAGAGTGGGCTGTGTCCATGTCTGCTTTGCATATACAGAGCAGACACAGATCTGTCTTCTGTCCGCTCCACTTATTGTGGCCCGCGACCAGTTACCAAGTCTCTTAAGTGGCCCTCGCTCTTCAAAAGGTTGGGCACCCCTGCCTTAGGGCAAGGCTTTGGTTGCAACCAAAAGAGAGAGCAAACTGTGGGCTGAAGAGAAGGTCTCAGACACACCTCTTAGAAGTGCACAGCTAATTACCAAAAAAATGAATTATGGATTAATATGACACAAGAAGCTTCAGTAAATGCTCAGTCCCTAAATGTACTGCATACGTTCAGCCTGGTATATGGTATTGTGGTGACAAGTTCACTTTAAGGACCGGTGTGATATTTGTGAAATGACCACACTGTAACATAGCCCTATATCCACATATAATTGGAAGACTTACGTTAATGTTTCTAGATGTTGATGAAAGTGCTCTTTGCTTTTCATATAAATGTACAAGTGTCTGTTTTGACCGTCAACACCTGAAATGAATGAGATTTGGTTAACCAGATCCTTTATGTTGCACAAGATTATAAATTAGGCAGTTCATGCACTTTAATAGACCTAAAATACCCAAGGGTATTTAATAAAGGAGATCAAAAAGCAATGATGATGTGCAAGACACAGTACACAATGGCATCCAATCAGAGTTCAGCTTGATGCAGATAGATTTGTGAAAAGTGATTTCTGACTGCCTACTGTAAATCATCTCTGCTTTGTATCACAAATAGGCACAATGATGAAACCAGCCTGATAATGTTCTATCCCCTAAATAACAGTGTTATTTCAAATAATCAGATCATATTCAAGGAAAACAGATATATACTTTTCAATGTAATCTGCCAAGTGCTATATGTTTAGTGCTTTCTAATGCGCTCGCTCGTCCCCCCCCCTTTCCTGGCCGGCCGGGTAGCGTGCTCGGACAAGGGTCTGATGTGGACCTGGGGGGGACCCCCACGCCGATTTTTTTCGGCGTTGGGGTTCCCCTTTAAGTCCATACCAGGTGGTGGAGCCAGCGACGTCTCCATCATGGGCCCTGTCTACCTGGAGACCCGCTCGAAATGAGCGGACTTTTCTCCGGGCTGGAAAAGTCCATTCATTTCAAAGGTACGGCGGACTGGCACACACACGGCCGGATTGTCCGCCAAGATGCAAGTCCGGCGGGAAGATTGGAGTGCAAAACTACTTTCTAAGTCCGCCGTACTTTCGGGTCAAAAAGGTATGCCGGAGGCTACACATGGGGGGTTTCTCCGGCGGACTTGAGTTTGCCGGACTTTTCCACCCGATTGTTTGATCGTGTGTACGCGGCATAACACTAAATCTGTGGCCATATTTCTGCATTTTCCTGTGCAAGCTTGGACACCCATTGCATTCAACAGATTTCCTTCCAAAATGCTTCTTTGCTGTTTTTTGGAATCAAGCACTTAATGTAAGATTTTGAGGACAAACTGCTATTTACTATTGAAGTCATTTTAAATGTAGCCTTTCAAAAACACCACGTAAAGCATAAAACATGCATTATATGCACACTGTTATGACTCCTGTGGGATCATCTATCTCATGCTGATCTACTGCTTATAATACAAGTTGCTTGGCTGTCATACGGATCCTCTAGGTTCAATGATTTCAGAGTCACTGACCAGGAACAAGTATGCAGAAAGCAGTTCTAACTTAAAGCTTTTCTAAACCCAGAAGCAAAAATTTATTATATTGCAGTTTACAAATCCTTAAAAAAAACGTTTTCCCCTTTATTTTTGCCTAGTAATCCTCCCAATAAGTCAGTTTTTTTTTCAGATTCCTTTAAGCCCCCGTACACACGGTCGGAGATTCCGACAACCAAATCCGTCGAAGTTATTCCAATGGATTAATTCCGGAAGAGGTCGGACTCAGTTGTCGGAAAATCCGATTGTACATAATGTGATGACGTTATTTCGTTACGACGGGACTACGTTCAGGCTAGCAGCCAATAGCTTTGGTCTAGGAATTTGATCTGAGCATGCGTGGCACTTTGTCCGTCGGAGTAAGCTACACATGATCGGAGTATGTCCGATTGGAGCATTTTGTCTGCAAATTTTACCGCCAAGTTGGAAAAGTTGGTCCGTTGGATATTTTCCAATGGAAACAGTCCGATGCAGACCACACACAGTCGGAATATCCGACAAAACGGTCCGATAGGAAACATTCCGTCTGAATCTCCGGCTGTGTGTACAAGGGTTTACAGACCACGCTGTCTAGCAAAAGTGTCAGTTCATGGGTTGAGACAAACCATTTAACAATTATAGGGGTGTTTACAATGTTCAGGATATATTTGTTTATGTAAAACCTTTTCCCTCCAAAATAGAAAAAAATACTGTTGCTGTTATTGCTTACAAAGTGTTAGCTGAAGTTCAGCTTCACTTTGTTAGTCAAGTCCATGAAAATTTGTTAGTGCGTCTAACACTACCCTTTCTACAAGTTGACAATGCTGTCTAAGGGTGGCTTCCATATAGTGGAGACTCCCTGAGACAGAAAATGTTTTACTGCCTGAAGTACAGTGGTGGCCGCTAATGCAGGCACATGGATGCCACCCTCACTATCTATGTGTCTGGCCGGCTAATCTATATGCAGGGCACCGGACACATGGATTTCAATAGGGGTTATTTTTTTAAGCACATGATTAGAGCCTGAGGCTCTAATTGGCTTCAAAAAAGGGTGGGCTTTGGACGCAGAGCCCATCCACTTGTGTGACAATGGCGAATTAATATTCGCTATTGTCTTCCTGATTCTCCTCCCAGCCAATCAGGAAGCAGTTCCTGTGACCCGATTGGCCAAGGAGTCTTAGGACCCCCTGGCCATTTGTGTCCTGTTCACCCGGGAGGAGAATCAACAGCCCGGCTCTTCATTCCCCTTGACTCCAAAGATAATGCCCTGATCCCTGCCATCCATCTGTTTCCTCCCGGGGAAGAGTACCAGATAAAAATAAAGCTTAAAAAAGCCCCCCCCCCCCAAAAAAAAAGAAAGCAAATGCAGCCACCACATTTAAGTATTGGTAAGCTGCATTATATTGCATTCTTGTTTTGGGGTCCAGATCTATATCTATATATATATATATATATATATATATATACACACACACACACATACATATACACACGCACACACACACAGTATACAGTATGTGTATGTATGTATTACATTTATACTGATAAATATGTAGGTGTGATCATGTGATCAGAAAAATTCAGTATACTACCTTTTTTAGCTATTTCTTGTTCCACCAGTCAGAATTTGTCATTATCATTTGGAACTCCTGAAATTCCCAAGTCCAAATATTTAAAATGCGTCCTCTTATGCAGTTGATACCCTTACAACCGTCTGATGTTGAGTATTCAGATGTGCAGGATCATGTGTATGCTGCAGGAAATTGAACAGATTAGAGGCATTTGATGGATCAGCAAAGTTAAAACAGGTATATGAATACTCAAAGTTCCTATTCCAAATACAAAACAGCACTTTAATAGACATTAGTGAAACATAACATTGGTAAGTCGTTGCTGCAAAGCAGTTCCAGACATATAACAAACCCGTTTCTGGCCTTCTGAAATGTTTGCACAATACCTATGATGTCAGAGTGAAAATGCCAGACATCATCCTGGTTATAGCTGATGAAAGCTAAACCAGGGTGCAGATAAAACAAAAGAATAAAATAAAGTGATTCTAAAGGTGCATTTATTTTAAAATAACAAACATGTTATACCTACCTGCTCTGTGTAAAACTATGGCACAGAGCAGGTAGGTATAACATGTTTGTTATTTTAAAATAAATGCACCTTTAGAATCACTTTATTATGATCCTCCTTATTAAGAAGTGGAAAATTAGGGGCTCTTTTGATACCAAGTCAAGGTCTGGTAGACCAAGAAAGATTGCAGCCACAACTGGAGGAAGAATTGCTCAGGAAACGAAGAAAAACCCACGGATAACCACAGGAGAAATACAGGCTGCTCTACAAAAAGACAGTGTGGTTGTTTTTAAGGAGCAGAATTCAACGATACTTGAAAAAAAAAGAAAAAAGAGCTGCATGCTTGAGCTTCCAGAAAGGAAACCTTTACTGTGCCAATGCCACAAACAAGCCAACGAGGCATGTCAAGGTGTTGTTGGGCATACTGTAACCAGGCTTTTTTTGTGGAACTTGTACAGTAAAGGCTTCTTTCTGGCAATTTGACCATGCAGATCTCTTTTGTTCAAGTATTATTGTATTATAATCCTTACAAAAAAACACACCATCTTTTTCCAGAGCAGCCTGTATCTCTCTTGCGGTTACCTGTGGGTTTTTCTTTGTATCCTGGGCAATATTTCCACCAGTTGTGGCTGCAATCTTTCTTGGTCTACCTGACCTTGGCTTGGTATCAAATGAGTCCCTAATTTTCCACTTCCTAATAAGGAGGATCAGGGCTGCTCTGTGTAAAACTATGGCACAGAGCAGGTAGGTATAACATGTTTATTATTCTAAAATAAATGCACCTATTAGAATCACTTTATTTTTATTTTTTTGTCTTCTGGAGTTCAGCTTTACCTTCCCATCTGACTGAGGTCTAAAAGGTAAGGTAACAGATTTGAAACTACTATACATCAATGGGTTAATCAGCTAAACATTATTACTGTAATTTTCACATTTCATGTTTGTAATATATGAAACACAAAAAAATAAAAAATCACAGTTTCTAACATGTATGTTTCCATGTATGTTTCCTACTCTAGCCATAGATGGGAAGATGTGACACCAAAAATAGCAGCAAGGGTATTCTGTCTACAGCTTCATTACCTGCCGCTGTCTCTTCTGCAGTCCAGCCTACAGAACATAGGGTGACCCATACCTCCTTCTCCCCCTCCTGATTGAGGGAAGGATCAGCTAGGATACAGAGAAATTTTCCAGCCGGCTGTACAATCTCCATGGACAGTATTGTGCATTTACTATGACAGAAACCTTTCTAGAGGCATCCCTAAATATATTATTCCCCTAGTTGGTGTCACACCGAGCCTTGAGATCAGAGCAGGATGTGGCCATTTATCTCAGTCTTGAATATGATTATCAGTAACTGCAGAGCTAGTTTAAAATACACAAATGTTAGTAGAAGATAACTCTACTATAAAACATTGATTATTTTTTGTAATATAGTGTCCCTTTAAGTTTGTGTTCAATTATTGCCTCTACCCCTTTCAAGAAATCTACTTCTGCCTGAATTAATACTCTTAAAATATCTGCAAATCTACCACAGTAGCTGCTTATGAAACAATAACACCTTTTATTTCACAGGGAATTAGGTAACCATTTACTTCAGCAGTCTGGCAGAGCACTTAAATCTGACCATTTGTGCAAAATCTACTGCAAATGCCTAGAACTTCTGGAATTAAAAAGCCTGATCTTTAACTAAAGTGTTCTGTTTGTATGAATAGTGGGAGCCTCTAACTATAATAATGTGTACAGTAATTAATCCAAGCATTGCTGTCAGCACTCTGTGTTTTCTTAAAGTGGCAAGTATGTCTTTGTTTACAAAATTTAGAGGACAAAGTCACATTAAGGCCGCGTACACACGGGTGGACTGTCTGACGGACAATCCGCTTGTGTGTGGGCTTCAGCGGACTTTTTCAGCGGACAGTCTGGCGGACTAAGTCTTTCGGAATTTCCGTAATATTGTCCGTCCAAACTTGGTTTCAGCGGACAGTCCGCTCGTGAGTAGGCAAGTTGGACGGACTAAGTATGGCGCATGCTCAGAAAGGATTTATACGGCCGAAGGTTGCATTGCAGTGTATTGGACGTCGTATTTCTAGTCCCGTCGTACGTGCCGTACACGTCATCGCGCAAGCTTTCAGCGGACTGTCTGTTCGTCGTGTGTGGTCAAGTCCGTTCATTCAAAAGTAGGACGGACTGTCTGTCGGATTGTCTGACGGACTTAGTTGGACGGATAGTCCGCCCGTGTGTACGCGGCCTAAGGTTCGGTTCACACTGCCGCGACTTGGGATCCGACATGTGAGACCCTAAGTTGCATGACATGTGAAATCCTATGTTAGTCAATGAGAGCTGTCCGACTTGTGCCCATAGAAGTTGCCTCTGAGTTGGATCCTCATCTATGTTGAGGTGATTTGGATCCGATATTACAGGAAGATTACCCAGGCATTCCCTGAAATTTGCTTCAAAATCACATCACAATAGTCACGTCAAGTCAAGTCGCCAGCAAACTGCCAGGAAGTTGCCTGGCAAAGTCGCACCAGAATTTGCGTGACTTTTCAGTAGTGAACTGAGCCTAAAGGATAACTGTATACAGTAAGTATTAAAAAAAATAATAACAAGGCAACACACCTGTAATAAAATCAGTTCTGCTAAAGACCTAGTGCACAAGCAGCAGTTGGATGGTGGGATGTGCTGATTGTACAGAGATAAGTAAAAGTGTGCTTGATTAATATATAAAGGTGGATGGTGGGTCTTCCTGAGTGCCTAGATGTTCATGGTGGGGATGTGCCACATATAGGTGTGTGTGATGAGATCTGCTGCATGTATAGATACAGTAGATTGTTTCAAGAGAGGTCTGGATTCTTTCCTAGATACACATAGAATAACATAAATGGATACTAATATTTATAGGTATATTTGATGCAGGGAATATCTGACTGCCTCTTGGGGATCAGGAAATTATTTTTTTCTCCACTGGAGCAAATTGGAAAATGCTTTTTTGTTTTGTTTTTTTTTGCAATCCTCTGGATCAACTGTGGGTATATGATTGTGTATAAAGGATTGTATACATTTTTTTCCCCTTCTATTGGTTGAACTGGATGGATTTGTGTCTTTTCAATCAGACTAACTATAACTATGTAACTATGTACTTTGTGGGGTGTGATAAATGTATAGAGGTGCATGGAGGGGTGTGCTGAATGTATAGTTGAGAACAGTGGTTTTTGTGAGTGCATTTGTATGTATGGTTGGATGTGCTGAGTGTATAGATGTGCATAGTGCGGTGTGGGGAGTGTATAGGGGTGAAAGGTTGGGTGTACTGAGTGTATAGCAGTACATGGTTGGGTGTGCCGTGTGTATGGAGGTACATGGTGGGGTGTGCCGAGTGTATGTAGGTACGTGGGTGGGGTGTGCCGAGTGTATGGAGGTACGTGGGTGGGGTGTGCCGAGTGTATGGAGGTACGTGGGTGGGGTGTGCCGAGTGTATGGAGGTACGTGGGTGGGGTGTGCCGAGTGTATGGAGGTACGTGGGTGGGGTGTGCCGAGTGTATGGAGGTACGTGGGTGGGGTGTGCAGAGTGTATGGAGGTACATGGGTGGGGTGTGCCGAGTGTATGGAGGTACGTGGGTGGGATGTGCCCAGTGTATGGAGGTACGTGGGTGGGGTGTGCCGAGTGTATGGAGGTACGTGGGTGGGGTGTGCCGAGTGTATGGAGGTACGTGGGTGGGGTGTGCCGAGTGTATGGAGGTACGTGGGTGGGGTGTGCAGAGTGTATGGAGGTACATGGGTGGGGTGTGCCGAGTGTATGGAGTTACGTGGGTGGGATGTGCCGAGTGTATGGAGGTACGTGGGTGGGGTGTGCCGAGTGTATGGAGGTACGTGGGTGGGGTGTGATGAGTGTATGGAGGTACGTGGGTGGGGTGTGCCGAGTGTATGGAGGTACATGGGTGGGGTGTGCTGAGTGTATGGAGGTATATGGTAGGGTGTGCTGAGTGCATGGAGGTGTGTGCTGAGTGTATGGTATGGTGTGCTGAATGTATCATGGAGGGGTGTGCTGAGTTTATCAAGGTGCATTTAGGGGTGTGCCGAGTGTATCATGGAGCATTTAGGGGTGTGCTGAGTGTATCATGGAGCATGGAGTTGTATGCTGAGTGTATAGAAGTGCATAGTGAAGTGTGCTGAGTGTATAATAGTGCATAGTGGAGTGTGATGAATGTTTAGAGGTTGCACGATGGGGTATGGTGAGTGTATAGGGGTTAACAGTGGGGTGTGTTGTGTGTATAGGGGTGCATGATGGGGTGTGCTGAGTGTAAAGGGGTGCATAATGCGGTGTTTTGAGTATACAGAGGTGAATGGTAAGGTTTGCCGAGTGTAATGGGAGAATGGTGAGATGTCCTTTTCATGCTCTCCAAGACTTAAGCCTTGTATACACGGTACAATTGTTGGTCAACTGAGCATCTGATTTTTGTCAAAAGGGCGTGTGCCAGGATCTTGTCTTGCATCAATTGTCGTGCCACAAACACAAACGTTGTGACAAGGAATTTCAGCTCTTGAGCGCCACCCTTTGGGGCCCTTCTGCTAATTTCGTGTTTGGTAAGCACTGATTCCAAGCATGCGTGTTTGTACTTTCGACTTTTGTTTGATGGATTTGTGTACTGACCATATGAAAATCTCACGTCAAACCGCTGTGTGATGAAACTTTACTAGCCTGCCATCCAACATTTGTTGTCTGAAAGTTGGGTAATATTTGTCAAAAGGAGTGTACTAACGGTAAGATTTTAGGACATTTTAGGGCAAAATTCTGTCATCAGATAATCCCCTGCCAACAATCATACCGTGTGCATGAGGCTTTAGACTGGGATGGAATATTAGCGACAATGGACACAGAACAGAAATGGGAATTAAAAAAAAAAGGCTGTATGCGAACTCACTGCAAAGTATATTCCCATGGCCAATACGTTTAAAAGACTAAAAATAAAACCTATGTGGCTCACAGCCAAAGTTAAAATGGCTATAAATAATGAGAAAAGAACTTTAAAGAAAATATAAAAATGAAGGAATGCTTTTATTGTTTAACTTCTACAAAGAATATAACAGAATATGTAAAAGGGAAATCAAGGATGCAAAAATTCAAAACTAATCGCAGATTGCAAAAGATAGGACAGACCCCCAAAAATTCTTTAAATATATTAATTGTAAAAAGGTCAGGTTTGAGCATGTAGGCCCTTTACAAAATAATCTAGGAGTAGGTGACTGTGGACAAGGAAGGCTAAATTATTAAATACTTTCATCAGTTCTGTGTATACAAAGGAGCATGGGGGAGCTCATGGCCATAATGGGGTGGTATAGGCACAGCCACAAATGATCCACAATGGCTCAAAAGAGATATGGTCCAGAAATATTTAGGACAGAATAAAGGTGGATAAAGCACCTGGACCAGATGGCATCCACCCATGGATCCTAAAAGAATTGAGCTCTGTAATTTCAAAGCCATTGTTTCTAATTTTTAGATACTCGTGACTGGAATGGTACCACTGAATTGGCGTAGGGCCAATGTGGTGCCCATATTTAAAAGGGATCAAAGTCTTTACCAAGTAACTATAGACCTGTTAGTTTAACTTCTATAGTTGGGAAGATACTGGAGAGTTTTATAAAAGATCACATAGATGAGTTCTTGCTGCAAAAAATATTTTAAACAGACAGCATGGATTCATGAAGGACAGAAGTTGTCAAACAAATCTGATTTCTTTTTATAAAGAGGACCTTTCCCTCACTGCTGGGTGTAGCGAAAGGGAAAGGGAAAGGTAAACTTTTCTCTCACTACACTGTGTTGTACAAGAAATACTGTAGACTGCCTCCTTCTGTATACTGTGCAGTACATTGCATATGCCAGACTGTTCTACTCTGAATGCTGTGCTCTATTTCATATACTTCAACCCACTAATGATCACAGTGCTGTCATATTGATAAGCAGAAATTATTGCATATCACAGGCACATCCAAATTTCCATATTCAGTAAACAGGCACACTTTTGCTAATGTTGTCTATAAAACCATACACAGGAACATAACCTGGAACCTCAATGACTGTCCATTAAATTATAAGGCCTCATGCACACTGGGCTATAAAAATACATGTAAAAGCACCTCTATGTTAGCTTTCGTGTCCATGTACAGATGTATAAGAAAAGAGTGTTTACAATCTGAAAAAAAATAAAATCATATATTTAGGCGCATTTGAGCATTAATGCCTTCCAATTGCCAAAATAAATAAAAATACTGAGAAATGGAATGCATTAACACCTAAATATATCTAAACACTTCTGCAATACACAGCTTTCTGCTTGTTTTTTAGGTAGCTTTTTACCTTCAAGGAGTAAAGGCATTTAGAGGAGATGAGCAAATGTCTAGCGTGCATAAACCCCAGCTTAAGTCCCATGAACCCCAGCAGATGTAGACCTCTGTTTCAGTGCAAGGGGGTGAATAACAAAAAAAATAAAATAAAAAAATGGACAAACACAACAAACTTAAGATTTGACTGCACCGTGCTCCAAATTTAATTTAAAGCACTGGGGCCAATACTTAAATTGGAAATTGAAATAAATAATGTGGCACTTACTCCAATAAATGTGTCACATAAATGTACTGTAGATAAAATTAGGAAATAAAAATAAATACTAAAGACTTCACTGGTGCTTAAATAATAAAACATATGCAATTAATTCATCCATATAAAGTGCAAAGTGCTGCATACAAAAGGTAAAGAGCGCAATAGCTCCTAATGTTACCAACCCTACTGTGGGTTAATATTACACATGTGTATTCGTTTTCGTCCGAATGCATTTTCGTCCGAATTTCAGCTATTTTCGTTTTCGTTTTGACAAACGGTAACGAAAGCACAGAATCCGAAAAACGAAAGATCCGACATAAATAAATGCTTTATTTTCGTTTTCATTGTTACAACAGTTCGATATAGAATAGGAGATTCGACATGACTCTGACAATAATCTGTCTATAGAACCTGTGGTCGAATGTGCCTAACCTTACCTCTATTAGTCCAAGATTATATAGAGAAAATATTCAACAGAGAAAAAAGATTTGACAGAGAGAAAAGATTCTGCAAGTTACTGTCCTAAAAATTGTTTGGGGACCCAGGTCCTGCCCCAAGGGACATGTATCAATGCAAAAAAAAGTTTTAAAAACGGCCGTTTTTTTGGGAGCAGTGATTTTAATAATGATTAAAGTGAAACAATAAAAGTGTAATATTCCTTTAAATTCCGTAGGGGGGGGGGGGGGGGGGGTGTCTATAGTATGCCTGTGAAGGGGCGCATGTTTCCCGTGCTTAGAACTGTCCCTGCACAAAGTGTCATTTATGTAGGAAAAAAAGTCCTTTAAAATCACTCGCAGCTATTATGAATTGTCTGCTCCGTAATACAGAGAACACTCATTGAAAGTCATTGATAAAAAAAAAAAAAAAAAAAAAAGCGTGGGGGTCCCCCAAATTCAATTACCAGGCCCTTCAGGTCTGGTATGGATATTAAGGGGAACCCTGCGTCAAATTAAAAAAAAAAATTGATGCGGGGTTCCCCCTAAATATCCATACCAGACCCTTCAGGTCTGGTATGGATATTAAGGGGAACCCCGCGTCAAATTAAAAAAAAATTGACGTTGGGGTCCCCCTAAAAATCCATACCAGACCCTTTATCCGAGCACGCAACCTGGCAGGCCGCAGGAAAAGAGGGGGGACGAGAGAGCGCCCCCCCTCCCTCCTGAACCGTACCAGGCCACATGCCCTCAACATTGGGAGGATGCTTTGGGGGTCTGTGACCCCTCAAAGCACCTTGTCCCCATGTTGATGAGGACAAGGGCCTCATCCTCACAACCCTGGCCGGTGGTTGTGAGGGTCTGCGGGCAGGGGGCTTATCAGAATCTGGAAGCCCCCTTTAACAAGGGGACCCCCAGATCCTGCCCCCCCTGTTTGAAATGGTAAGGGGGTACAAAAGTACCCCTACCATTTCACAAAGAAAGTGTAAAAAATTGTTAAATAAGACAAACACACTTTTGAAAAATTCCTTTATTAAAAATAAAAAATAAAAATTTTAAAAAAGATTCCAGTGGTGGTAATCCACTCTTGCGATCATCTCTCCGTGTTCCAGCGACGCTGATCTCATCCAGCGCAGCAAATCCATCCACCTTCTGTCTCCACTGAGGAGACATTGCGGGGATTTCGGTGGCCTGACGTTTCTTATATACGGAGGGTGGGGCCACCCGTCACCTGACCCCGCCCCCCTCTGACGCAAGGGGAAACCCGGGCTTCCCCGTGACGTATGGGTGACCCCGCACCCCTCTGATGTAACGGAAACCTGCCTGTGTTACATCAGAGGGGGGCGGAGTCACCCATACGTCATGGGGAAGCCCGGGTTTCCCCTTGCGTCAGAGGGGGGCGGGGTCAGGTGACGGGTGGCCCCGCCCTCCGCATATAACAAACGTCAGGCTGCCGGAATCCCTGCAGTGTCTCCTCAGTGGAGACAGAAGGTGGATGGATTCGCTGCGCTGGATGAGATCAGCGTCGCTGGAACCCGGAGAGATGATCGTCCGTCGCTGGATAGCAAGAGTGGATTACCACCGCTGGAATCTTTTTTGAAATTTTTTTTTATTTTTAATAAAGGAATTTTTCAAAAGTGTGTTTGTCTTATTTAACTATTTTTTACACTTTCTTTGTGAAATGGTAGGGGTACTTTTGTACCCCCTTACCATTTCAAACAGGGGGGGCCTGGATCTGGGGGTCCCCTTGTTAAAGGGGGCTTCCAGATTCTGATAAGCCCCCTGCCCGCAGACCCTCACAACCACCGGCCAGGGTTGTGAGGATGAGGCCCTTGTCCTCATCAACATGGGGACAAGGTGCTTTGAGGGGTCACAGACCCCCAAAGCATCCTCCTAATGTTGAGGGCATGTGGCCTGGTACGGTTCAGGAGGGAGGGGGGGCGCTCTCTCATCCCCCCCTCTTTTCCTGCGGCCTGCCGGGTTGAATGCTCGGATAAAGGGTCTGGTATGGATTTTTAGGGGGACCCCCACATCAATTTTCTTTTTTAATTTGACGCGGGGTTCCCCTTAATATCCATACCAGACCTGAAGGGTCTGGTATGGATATTTAGGGGGAATCCCACGTCAATTTTTTTTAAATTTGACGCAGGGTTCCCCTTAATATCCATACCAGACCTGAAGGGCCTGGTAATTGAATTTGGGGGACCCCCACTCTTTTTTTTTTTTTTTTTTATCAATGACTTTCAATGATTGTTCTCTGTATTACGGAGCCGACAATTCATAATAGCTGCGAGTGATTTTAAAGGACTTTTTTTCCTGCATAAATGACACTTTGTGCAGGGACAGTTCTAAGCACCAGAAACATGCGCCCCTTCACAGGCATACTATAGACACCCCCCCCCTGCGAAATTTAAAGGAATATTACACCTTTTATTGTTTCACTCTATTCATTATTAAAATCACTGCTCCCGAAAAAACGGCAGTTTTTAAAACTTTTTTTTGCATTGATACATGTCCCCTGGGGCAGGACCCGGGTCCCCAAACACTTTAGGACAGTAACTTTCAAATTAGCCTTTAAAATTAGCACTTTAGATTGTGAACGTTGGAGTCCCATAGACTTTAATAGGGTTCTAAAGTTCACACGAAGTATGCTATATACTAGCTCCGTCGAATTTTCTTTATACATTCGACAGACACCATAAGCCTTCAAAGACAGATTCGACCATAATTCATGTGGATTTTCGGACTAATGCAATTTTTGAACGAAAAACTAAATAAATAAAAACGAATTTCGGGAGTAACTAAATAAATTAATTTTTCGGACGAAAACGAAATTCCGAAACGAAATATTTTACTCTGCCCATGTCTAGTTAATATCGCAATGCCAGTGCTGTAAATTCAGTGCAAAATAAATAATATGGCAAAAAGCAGCAATTTCTGATATACCTCATACGGAGATTGATACCACACTCCCAGTGCCGTTAATCCAACCACACAACTGCACTGTATTGATTTTCTAACAAAATGTCCAAAATTCACTTATTTCCTAATCCATGTGATTCAACCTTTCTATGTTTACAATGCCATGCTCCATCCTTGTGCAAAAATGGGCGCTCACCCTCAATATAGACCTATACTTTTATATAGGTCTATTTGCGCTTGATGGCTATTCCCCTTATAGGTTTACGCTCTTGTGTTTATACACCATATACTTCTACTCCCACTGCTCTCCACATTATATCCAGCAATAATAATCAGAGATCCCTGAAAAAGTCACATGAGCATTAATGCAATGCGTCGAATGGAGCCAGGTGACATCACTTCCGGAATATCCATCTTATTTATATATGTGGAGACACAAAGATTCAATGTGAGCAGCTGCTTGATCCTTACATTTAATTATACATTTAATTAACAACTTAAAGTGGTAGGGCATAGGATCCCTCTTCTATAGATACTTAAATTGGCCTTTAATTCTTCCCCGTATCCTGCAAAGCATTGATTAGCATTCTAGGAGCTCCAAATAAACACATGTTAGCAGGACACAGGTTGTCTATGAAAGACCAAGTCTAGTCCAGCAGTCGGTATTTCAAGGCAGGAATGTGCACATGATCCATGTTTGCCTGTTTGGAAAACTTGACTTCCCCTGATGAATTGCACAAAAATGTAGAAAACATGAAAAAGTGAGTCATTTAGATATCTATCCATCAAATAAACTCCCTTGTAATATCTGACCTTAATTTCTTTTGGCGAAGACTGAGACCAGACTGGCTGATCACCAGACTTGGAGTTAAGAATTCTGACATCAGGGTTACAGATGTTCATAAATATCACCAAATGTTTGAAAAACCACAATGCTGAAAATCAATGACAATAATCCGAGACAAGCTAATCAGTTCGATCCTGTCTTTAATTACTGGGCTAGATTTTTCTCTGTCTGTTTGGACTATTAATCCAAATCTGACTTGTTTTGACTGCCCCAGTTGTACGTGTGCATAAACAAGGTTTGAAGTCCTTGTAAGAAAACAGATTAAAGTGTTGGGAAGAGAGAATAGCAATTTTCGGCTTTGAAAAATAAACAGAGATTTCACCAGTAATGATGTCGACGATTTGGCCCGAGGGCTAAACCGGTTCGGAGATGGGAAAAACGTGTCTTAAAACAGGACCATGTCGTGTTCTTAGAAATGTTTTCATAATTGGATCTGCTGCTCCTTGGAGAAATGCACAACATATAACATGGGGCAACACAAGAATATGACACCCTTGTCTAGTTCTATTTATTCAAGCTGTCGGCCAGTAAAATCCAAAAGTCAGGTTATGTCTGGAAACACTCCAGGTGTTTTGTGCCTGGTTCAGTAAATAATAAAGCAATATCACAGAAATTACAGTAATGCTACCCATGGTTGCAGGGTAAATTAAAGCTGGACTCCAGACAGACACATATAAAAGATACATTAATGATGATTTGTAATAATAAATCATTACATGTATTTTTTCATGCAACAAAAGTAAGTAATTGAATTAAACGTATGCTCCTTTCACACATACGGACTGTTCAGATCCGCCTGTCAGTTTATTCAGGCGGACCTGAATGGTCGCTCCATACAGCTTTATGGAGCATCGGATGTCAAGGGTGACATGTCCGCTGACATCCGATCCATCCTGATCCGCTCCGCAAAATCCAGACGGATGGATGTCCTATTTCCATCCGTCTGGCAGATTGTATTGGATGAAAACGGACAGGCGGTCTGTAATCATCCGATGCCCCCAAAGGGGAGAGCGGACTTTCTGATAGGACTCTCATCCGCCGGCTGACAATGGAGCGATCCCCACTGAGCAAGCAGAGTAGAGAAAACGGACAACCTCGTGTGAACAGGGCCTAAGAGAAAAAAAAAACTCTTGCCTGAACTTTAAAATGCTTGTTAAATCCCCCATCCAGTTCCACGCAGTGGTTTTCAAGTAAAAGGACATTTTTTATTAGGCTAGGTTCACACTGGCATTAAAAGCAAGCGTTTAAGAGGTGTTAAAAATGCTCCTCAAATTCCTATGCACAAGATACGATAAACACCACACAGTGCTGTTCACACTATCAAAACATGAAGTGTTAGCAATGTGTCACTTCAAAACTGAAGCCTCATGTTGAGTCAGGAGGCATTTGAAGTCTTTCACCGCCTTCCATTCAAGTCTATCGTAGCACCTCACAAATGCTCTGGCAGGTAGTTGTGGTGCCATTGCAGGTTGTTAAAGTGGTTCTAAACCCTGTTACACCAGTTTTCACTACAGGTAAGCCTATAATAAGGCTTACCTGTAGCTACCGTGAATACCTCCTAAACTTGCACAGTTTAGGAGATATTCACTGTATCTGCATGTGTATGCTCATTGAAGAAACGGCCCGCTCAAGCCGTTTCTTCATACTAGCTCATTATGCCTTTGTCTTGCAGGTTTTTTTTTTTTCTGAGTTTACAATCACTTTAAGATTAGTTAATTTACTGTAATGGAATAGGCATTTGTGGAGCAGTTTTATTGTGCCTTAATGCTCATCAAATGCTTCAAAACTGGCCATAGGGCATTTGGGAATCATTTTTAATTCATCATTAACGCTTGTAAAATGCCAATCTAATGTCCGTACCAAAGCTCATTAACAGGAGTCTAATGCCAATACTAACGCTATAAGAGCATTTGTTAAGCGTTAGAAATTTAGTCAAGTGTGAACAAGCCCTTACTGTCAGTGCTGGCTGTAACTCTACCCCAGGCTGTAGCCCAATTTATGGGTATACCTGTGAGGGAGGTACAGTCATCACTGAAGCCACCTCCTGCCCTTCATTCTGCTACCCTTTGCATCCTCCATCACCTCTTCTGGGCGTGACACACACAAAGCAGTCCACGCAAAACCTGCCTCCTCCTCTGAATGCTGCCAGGAACAAGCTCTGCAGCTCTGTCTGTATGGCAGCCCTATAATTCCTCTACTGTACCCCTATGATGGCTTAAGAGTACTGAACAAACCTCTGTCTTCTAATGAAAAAGACAGAGCTAAGTCTCACCTGCCCACCACCACCAACTATGCAAGGAAAGAGTGCGAGTAGATCTATTCCGAGATCTAATGATGAGGTAGCCGGCTTGTTTTGCTGAAGGCTTGGGTTTTTGGGAAACTCCAGCGGCTGTTCTTCACAGCATAAGTTGACAGTTTCTATTCCACTCTCCCCTCTCATCCTTCATCCCCATCTCTTTCATTCACCATTTTCCGATAGCAATGGGTGGGGAGATATATGACCTCATACCCACTGCACAAGTTTCAACAGGACCAAGTGTGATGCGCTCCTAGTGACACTTTAGTTTCAGACAATTTCAATTCCCTAAAAAGCATCACAGAGAATGAGACAAGCTGAAAAGAGGAGACCGTAGAGTGAAAAGAGAAATAACAAGTCAAGAGACTGACAAGTTTCCCTGACACAAAGAGAAAAAAGGGACAGGGGAGGGATCTGATTGACAGCGGTTTAGACATTAATGGCTGTGTGTTGAGTTATTTTGAGGGGACAGCAACTTTACACTATTATACAAGCTGTACACTCACTACTTTATATTGCACCAAACTGTAATTTCTTCAGTGTTGTCATATGAAAACATATAATAAAATATTTGCAAAAATGTGAGAGGTGTACTCACTTTTGTGAGATACTGTAGTGGTTAGCGCTTTCACCTAGCAGCAAAAAGGGTTGCTGGTTCGAATCCTGACCACAACACCATCTGCCTGGAGTTTGCATGTCCTCCCTATGCCTGTGTGGGTTTCCTCTCACAATCTAAAAACATGCTGGTAGGTTAATCGAATCCTGTCTAAATTGGCCCTAGTATGTATGAATGTGAGTTAGGGACCTTAGGTTGTAAGCTCCTTGAGGGCAGGGACTGATGTGAATGTTCAATGAATATGTAAAGCGCTGCGTAAATTGACGGCACTATACAAGTACCTGAAATAAATAATAATAATTAAAAAAATTATATACACACATACATACATATACATGTACATACAGTGTATATATATATATATATATATATATATATATATATATATAAAATAAATGATCTATCTAGTCATCGAGGTGTTATTATTCAGGCAGGATTTTACAGTGATGTCTAGTGCAGCTTTGTATCCTAGGTGGCAATGATTTCCCAAAATATACTGGCCATAGTCCCAACACTGGACTGGATCAAAGTCCAAGTGAAATGCTCTGATCCAATTTCCACTGGCGTATGGAAATATAGAACATCTTACTAGAGGCTTACAGAAGATTAAGGTCCATGAAATCTCATAATTGGGCTTTTCTAAAATATAAAACAGAAGAAAAATGTGGATGGAAATCCAGTAACAAAACATACTGATATTAATACAGCAATAATTTTTATGGTAAGTCGTGAACCTAAAATGAAGAAATGATTGTCCTAGTTGGCCAACTCATGCACCTGGAAGACACAAAGATCATGAGACAGCGTCCCACCAGCGTAAATAAGATTTTATTATGGCAACTCTGTCTAATGGAGAACAGCACTGAAAGTTGGAACAATGACTTGGTGAGCATCCACATTCCGATACATCAACCAACTGTCAAAAAACACACCCTCAGCCCGAGTAACAATCCTTGATTTAGTATGTGGTAGGCTTAGTTAAGATTTATATTAAAAATAAAAAAGTCAGGCTGCACCATTCACCAACCCCTTAGCTTCAGCTAAAGTAGTTTTATTTTTTTTCCTCTTCCACCCATATAGTTGGATTAGAACATTTTGGACTCCCACTGACATTTTTGATAAACCTGTAGCTGTGTTTAGTACACTGAGACTTAAGCCTAAAAGTGCCAGAACAAAGCACCCAGGACCCATTGTGGTATACTGTGCAAATCTTGTGGTATACTGTGCAAATCTTATATTTAAGGGAATTATTAAGCTGCTTACAGACCTAACAAAGCAGTGGCAGTGCAAGCTTGCCTGATGGCCGATTATCAAAAACAGAGTAGGCCAAAATGCACATGTATGCAAGTCAAATCTGGAGAAGGGAGCAGAACCAAACACATCCAGTGACAATTGTCCTACGTCTGTACTGCGAGTGCAGATCTCCACAGTAATACACCTCCAAGGGATGGGTCCTTGATGCCTTGGACGTTGGTTGAAGAGTGGTGACAGTGGGACTGAAAGTAATGCAGGGCGGGGGACAGAACTGGAGAGGTGGTGAGTATTGTAGCAAAAGCTGCTTTGCTATCACAGGTACTGACCTATACAATTTCAATATCATTTTAAAAAGCTTTTAAATATTTTTTTTTTAAAAAGTCACAAAGTCTTCTTGGTTTACCTTTCAGCAATGTTCTAACCTGGCAATAGGTGAGACGTGACTGACTTCCTGATTTACCGCTCTGAAAGGAGAAAATATACTGTACAGCATAATAGACAACACAGAGATTTCTAGGGCAGAGAATGAAGGGACAACAGCAGAGAGTACAAGTGGATGAGACTTTGTTGTTATAATGCGTCCTGGCCCTCCTGGACTACTGTTGCAAGGGCAAAATGAGAAATACCGCACCCATGAAAAACAATAAAAACTCCAACAGAAATTCCCAGATCTCAAGAATTAGGGTCACAGCTTGGCTAGGCTTGGTCAACTAAAACAACAACTACATGAAACAGGGAAGCACCCACTACAAATATTTGCCATTGACAGCTAACTGTAAAATTGTGGCAACTTTCCTTTTATTAAACTTTGCAGTGCAGATAGTTTGGAGTTCAGCAATCCCCTATACTGGACAATTTATTAACTAGATGCAAGTATTCAGTGTGCATTATAATAAAGGGGATCACCGCCTTCCCGCCTGTCTCTGGCAGGGTCAATTCAGTGTCGCCATATATATAAAAAAAAAAAAAAGACCAGTTTACTATGCTTCTTCTGTAAAAAGAAAGCTGTCCAAGACTGCATGAATGAGACTTGCATAACTATGGCCAATCTGAATCAATCTAAATAAATACATTTATCATAAAGCAAAATATATATATCTGCAAAAAAAATAAAAAATCACGTGTTCAGAAAGTGCTGGTGCAAAATAAAATCTGTAAACAACTCAATCTGCAGGGATTACATGAAAAAAAATGTATAATCAAAAGTTCATATACTTTATAAAGTCCATGAGATCAATCAAAGTACTGTCCAAAACAATAGAGCAAAAAATCCAAATCGCTGACTTTCACCACACAGTGAAAATAAAGAAATAGAATAATGAGTAGTGAAAATTCACCAAGTGTCCTTCAACTCACAAAAGTTTTTGTCTCACACACAGGCTGCCAGTGGCCACGGGCTAGTATAGGGTGATGTCACTCAAGGTTTGGGTGGAGCCTTCAGTGATGTCACCCTGTACTAGATTTTATTTTTCACCAACACTTTCTGAACACTCAGTGTGTTTTTTTTCAGATATATTTATTTTGCACTATGATAGATTTATTTATTTAGATTGATTCATTTATTTTCATATTGCACAGATATTGATTTAGCACTGCACTGAGTGTTTGAGCACAGTTTTATACATCTGCACATTATTTGTGATCACAGTAACCACACATTAATTAATTTAATCAATTTATTTATTTATCACAATTCTGTGGCGTGTATTTATTTTTATCTATGTCCAACCTGACCCTTTATTATTGGTAGTATAAGTAAGGTTTTATTAATTTGTATTAGTACTGCGTGAAGTGCCTACGTCACAATATGAAAGACGTCAATAAAAGATCTTCGCAGTACAATGCATATGCTGTCTGGGCTTTTACCCCTGCCTAGCTGGGTATGAGAGCTTCCTTCTGAGATGATTCTTGGGAAATATGGTCCACTGCAAGAGTGTTTGGCTAGATAAACTGCTCTGTATTCCCCAGGTCCTAGCCAGAAGCAGAGTCACATCACCCTAGCCTGGACGTCACAGCTGGAAGACAGGGTAAGTGAGTATGAATCTACTACAGTATACAGATACAGACCTTGCATTTTACTGCAAGGGCTCCCATAAATGTTCAGGAAGTTCTCCCCTTGTTTGCACAATAAGTGCAGTTTTGTATTTTTGCATCCAGCCAATACAAGAGTTAAATATTTCACATGGTCTTGATTTCTAAATGTTTCAAATTCAGTAAACATTCCTTGGACAAATCATTACTGCATTTAAAAAATCTTCTACAATTAAATTTGTTAATGTTTTAGAATCTCTCATTATCTCTAATCCCTAGATTATCCAAACACATATCAAATACTAACAGACTCTAAACAACTGAGAATGCTAAACATATACTGTATGTCTAATAGGATAAAGGGACCATAAGGGAAAACCAGTGGGGGAGGAGGCCAGATGGTCAATATTTAAGTAGGCCATAGATGGTGCGATTTGCTTTCCTGCAACCACAGATTGCAGGAAAGAAAAGCACTTAACTCCTCTATCAACAAAGTCAGTGTTGATGGGGGAATACCTCCTGTGGAGCTATTGCAATCTCCAGGCGGAGGAAGCCATCCCTGCTGGGAAAACACACAGTAGTTATTGCTAGCGGCTTTAGCCACTGGCAATAATCACATAAAAATCTGACGGACTTCTTGCATCCAAGCTGATCAAGCGATCAATTTGGGTACAACCAACCTGCCCATACATGCTTATAATCTTGTCCGGTTCCAATCTAAACTGTCTGAGATTCGTACCGTTTATGGCCGGCTTTAGCAAAACCAAAAAAACACAGGAGAGAGGTGTCAAGGAGCCTCATAGTGTAGTAAGTGGGGTTTATTAAAGCTGGCCATAGACAGCAAAAAACGTGACCTGTTCAGTAGGGAAAGAATATTGCACCATCTATGACCAGCTTAAGAATGAAGTACAGGCATACCCCACTAAGTGCACAATGGGACCAGAGCATGTATGTAAAAAGAAAATGTACTTAAAGTGAAGCAATATCTTTTTTCACTTCTCAATGCTGACCAAAATTTAACATAGACACCAATGGTAAAAACCGAGAACAGTGCCAAAGCTAACCAAGACTTAACATAGAGGCCAATGTGTCCATACTTGCAATGCCCTTTTGCATACACCCGCGGGTATGTCTGTACTCAAGAGTGTATGTAAAGTGAGTGTATGTAAAGTGGGGTATGCTTGTAATACTGTAAGATCATGTTGTAGCACTACTGAAAAAGTGCCTTGCTGATAGACATTACCTTTTCTGCCTACTGCAATATATGGTATGTAGTGGCATTATTTCTGTGTGATCATTCAAATTCTACAATATAAGCATTTATGTGCATTGCCTATTCCAAATTCATGGCTACACTGGTTAGGCCCTACCTACATGCTCCTGTTTGGGCTGTTAAAATACCATTGAAAGTGTTTGATGCATCTGTTAACTAAGGTCAAGATATGTACACTTACTGTATTATTACAAAGCGCTATCTAGGTTCTGAGCTAAGGATAGAGGGAGTGAGAGATTCAGTAGTTTAGCAAAGGATAACTGGGCAGGGCTGACACAATTTAGTCCACAAAAAACTGCAATGAAAGTCAAAAAAAGTAAACTGTGCTTGTGGTAGTAAATAATATACAAGTATAATATAAAAATATAAAAATAAGCGCTGTGCTATTCCACCAGGTCTCCCACACATAAAGGGACAAAAAGGAGGAAAATGCTCCAAAAAGTGTAAACTGGTAATTAAAGGATTTAATAAATCAAATATGCACATGACTCACATGTATTCTCAATAAATGTGCTGTACAAAATAATACTCAGATCCGATCACTATAGCTTCCTCGTGCATGATATATGTGTGGGAGACCTGGAGGAGATCCTTATATGACAATGACAGAATTCTGTAGCCAAATTGGCATCAAAGCATTGCTGTCAATTATCCGCATCTTGACTACATATTCATTTAGGGGTCATACTACTTCTTAGGCCTCATGCACACTGGACATTTTTGTAAATTTTTACAGCAGCTGTTTTTGGCAGTAGATGTTTTTTTTCTACAGTCATTAAATTCTCCATCATGTTATCCTAGGTGTCCATGCACACATAGGCTGTTATCAGCAGTTTTGGGCAGTAAAGTTTTGGAGCAGTAAAAAACCCCCCAAAATAGTGGATTCTGAGAGAAGTTTTTCAGCTGTAAAAACGCCCCAACGCTGATAAACGCTCAAAAACATCACTCATTAGGGTTTAACGTTTTTGATCCATTGTAAAAAATAAAAATAAAATATATATATATTTTTTCCCCCCAAAAAAAAAAACACAAAAAAAATGCTATTGCAAAAACACTGAAAAAAGTTGAAAAACTCACTGCAAAGCTACTGACGTTTTTATAATGTTATTTTAACGTCCAGTGTGTATGAGGCCTTATATGTATGACACCAGGGTGACATGGAATTTATAAAGAGAAGCTCTGTGGCTGATCACTCTTTTATGTTTTGGCACTGGATGGACTGTTTATCATTACATTACGGACTGTATGCATTCACTAATTGTTATTCACATTTTTATTTATTTAAATATTTTTGCATCATATTTGTTTACACTGATATCAAGATTTATTTTAAATAGCGCAACACTTATTTTTGTTTGATTTAATATCTATATTTGATATTGTACAAAAAGCTGTACTTGCAGGCTAACTAAAGGGATAAAACATGGGAAATGTGCATATATTGCAGAGATGACCATCGCCCTGCCTTTTTTAGTAAAAAAAATAAAAAGGCAGTGCGATGGTCAACTGGTAGTAGCACATCATAAGTAGTAAAATGTGTCAGAAAGAAAAATGGGCAGCTGTGTGTTAAAGTACCCCCGTGGGTTTCTAATAGTCTAGCTGGCCAGGTGGCATTATTGCAAGAGGTCATGCATATAGGTGGGGCAACAACAATGATTGTAAAACTGAACCCAAACCGTGTGCGCATAGCTTCTCTTCAAAACTGTATCTACCAATGCAACTTAGCAATTACTATAATTTTTTTTACAAAGAATTCTAACATTGCTCTTAATGGATACATCTCATACATCTCACACATCTCATAAATGGATACATCTCATACACAATGATGTCATCCAGCGATCAACAACCCAAAAAAATAAATGCATTCCTAAAAATATGTCAACGCTGAAGAATAGAGCACTTTGCATGCCGCCATGTATTGGTATGCAGAGCATGGCTCTCTCTCTACCAGTATGATACAATAAATCAGCACTAAGCTCTCTGCCCGCTCCACTCAGGTCTTTCATTTCCCCTTGTCCTCCCTGCAGTTATAAAGGAACCATATCAAGTGACAAAGCAGTGGGCACAATTCTTCTCATTAATTGGTTTTATAGGAGTCATTAACAACTTATAGAAAAAATAAACTCTTCTATTACAGTCTACACTGCATTTCTGGGGTTCTTAGTTCGGGGGGTCTGATCTGGGCACAGAGAAGCATGGTGCTGTATGGATGCCAGGAAAAACTTGACAAAATCACAAAATCCCTTTAGTATTATTTTTCTCATGAAAACAAATCTAGAAGTGATGAGCTGCCAAAATAAGAAAGTAACATTATTTCTGCAAGCAACTGACATTCCAATGACAATACCAACATTTCTGAAAAATATAAATGATAGAGGAAATAAAGAATGTTTGAAATTTTTCCTGTTATTAGTAAAGGTTTTAGACTGTTCCCATATGAAGGACTGTCCATGCAGACTGTGTAATGCCACTGAAAGTACATCAGGTTCTCAGTTTCTTTCTCCTCTTCTTCTAACATAATAGAATGCTTAACAGAATAGGGTTACTTCTAATCAAACTTCTCAAAGAGGTCCCTGAATGTACATTAAATTAAGCTTTTCAACAACTGGTGTTTCTCAACTTCTGTGAATTCCCTCTAAAACCCATCACTATTGATTTTTTGATGATGGACCTCCAGGGCCAAACTATGCCCTGACAATCAAGACTCAAATTTAAACCAACAGGCTTCCAACCAACCCCCCCCCCCCCCCCCAAAAAAAAATCAAAAATAGATGATCAGGATGTGTTTTGACATAGTAATAAAACAAAAACGACATTCACAACACACATACTGTACATAAATCTGGCAAATCTGTCTATGGACCTGTATTCAAACAGTGGTAAGAAAACAACACTACAGGGTATGGCAAGATTAAAAATACCAGCCAGTTTAAAGATATTGGTTAAACTTTCTGCAGGTAATGTTTTCCATGCTTTCAGTTAATGTGATTAAACTCCCCTTCCCCCTTTCCTGCATGCTGGTGGGCAAGCAGCAAAACAGTGGTACTGTGCTGATTCACAAAAATGCTAGGGATTGTTGGACCTTGGCTTTCATACTGTAGCTTCAAAATGTCTCTTGCAGATGAATGGTAGGGTATGGGTTAATGATGCAGATAACAAAAATAGGTATCCAGTATGCATCTCATCTTAAATACTATAATTACTAATTATATACTATACTATTATATACTATAATTACTTTTTTGTTTAACAGCATATCTATAGTTTTAGTCACTTATATGACAATATGGCCATAAATTTGTTGTTGCATATGTAGAAGCTCTATTTAAGACTCATGTGGTATTGTTTTGATTGCTAATCTGGCATTTTCCAAAAGGGCAAGAGTGTAAGGTCCTGTGAGCTGCTCAGCTTCAGATGACCTAGTTCCTACTAAACAATAACCTTCACTACAGTCTATACACATTGCATCATGTTCCCAGTACTGTAACCTAGTGACTTTTAGTCTCAGAAGTGGCCTTTCGATTGAAGAAATTAAGATGAATAAAATGGAGTCGACACTAGGGCAACCGGAAGGTCTACAGAGAAGGTTAGTGTAGAAGCACCCCCATATATTTAACTGCAATGGAACCTATACTTTTTAAACAAATGGATAGCACACTCATGTATTTGTAATGGCATTTGCAAGCTTATATTTAAAATTGCTTTTCAAAAGACACCTTTTCCTGATGGTTAACATTGCTTGTAATGCATGAACTGTTTAGGTCTCAAGACCAGAATGTAGATGCATAGTTACTGCTTTGGTTATAATTTTTTTTAACTAATTAGGTCATTTGCATCTTAGAGAGTCAAAATGTCTCAGAAGTCAAGATGGGCAGAGGTTCACTAATTTGTAAAACAATGTATCTAAAAACTGAACAATTTCATAATATTGTTCCCCAACGGAAAATTGCAAAGACTTTAAATATATCATCATCTACGGTACATAATATCCTCAAAAGATCCCAAGAATCTGGAGACATTTTTTGGCACAAGGGACAAGGCAAAAACACAATATTGGATGCTCGTGATCTTCAGGTCCTCAGATGGCAGTGCATTAAAAACAGGCATTAATCTGTGATGGACATCACTGCATGAGCTCAGGAATACTTCCAAAAATTACTGTCTTTGAACTCAGTTTGCCGTGCCAGCCAAAAAACACAAGGGAAGAGCAAAGAAGAAGCCACATCTGAACACGATCCAGAAATGCCATCGTCTTCTCTGGGCCAAAGCTCATTTAAAATGGTCTGCTGCAAAGTGGTAAAACTGATTTGTGTTCAGATGAATCAAAATTGTAACCTTTTTTTTGGCAGCCATGGGAAGGGGGGGGGACCTTTTGGATTGTTATCAGTGCTTAGTCCAAAAGCCTGCATATCTGATGGTATGGGGTGCATCATTAGTATGTATGGAATGGGTAACTATCTAAAAAGGCACCATCAATGTTGAAAGATATATCCAGAAGTTAGAGCAGCATATGCTCCCATTAAGATAACATCTTTTTCAGGGAAGGCCTTGCATTTTTTCTACGGGACAATTCTAAATCACATACTGCATCTATGAGGACAGCATGCCTTCATTGAAGAAGAGTTCAGGTGCTTAACTGGCCTGCCTGCAGTCCAGGCTTTCACCGACTGAAAATATTTGGTACATCTTGAAATAAAATATGCAACAAAGACCCAGGACTGTTGAGCAGTTAGAATTTTATATTAGGCAAAAATGGGGCAACATTCCTCTCCCAAATCTACAGCAACTAGTCTCCTCAGCTCCCAGACATTTACAGAGTGTTGTTAACAGAAAAGGGATGCTACAATGTGGTAAACATAGCAGAAAACAAAATGTGGACAGGGCTATCAGTTTCAAAATTACCTTATTTTTTTCTCAAAATTGTAAATTTTCTTATTTTACACATTGGATATGTTTTCTATTTTTTTTTGTGAACCAAATTTTGTCACATACTTTTTAAGTTTTGTAATTACTTTTCACATGGTTATTTTTTTTTCAGTCAACACTGGAGTAGGGTCATTCTCTCTACCTCAACACATATACAGTATGTATATATTGGGATATTGGCAGATTAGCTCAGTGTGGTAAATACACTTGTAGTAGTTCCATGTCACTTAAACTGTGGTTAAGGGCTTTCTGGCCCTTTTATTAAGCAAAACAGAAATAAAAGTTCATAATATTATTATTATTATTATAATACAGAATTTATATAGGGCCAAGTTTACGCAGCTCTTTACAAAATAAAAGAGAGACAATACAGTTACAATTCAATAAAATACAAGAGGGTTAAGAGGGCCCTGCTCAGAAGAGCTTACAACCTAATAGGGTGGGGCAGGTGGTACAAAAGGCTGTCACTGTTGGGAATGAGCTAATGAAAGTGGTAAAAGATTAGTTGGAGGTGTGATAGGCTTCCCCGAAGAGATGAGTTTTTAGGGATTGCCTGAATGTAACTAGAGTAGGGGATAGCCGGTCAGGGTGAGGCAGAGAGTTCTAGAGGATGGGAGAGGCTCTGGAGAAATCCTTAAACACGAGCTTGGGAGGAGGAGACAAAGGAGCTTGAAATTAGGAGGCCTTCAGAGGAGAAGAGAGGGGGCGGTTTGGGTGATATTTGGAGACAAGATTGGGGATGTAGTTCGGGGCAGAGTTGTGAATATCTTTGTATGTTGTGGTTGGTATTTTGAATTTCATTTTGCTGAACGATCGGGAGCCAGTATAGGGATTGGTGGAGAGGGATGGCAGACTCTGACAGGTTGGTAAGGTGAATTAGTCTGGCAGCAGAATTCATGATAGACTGAATAGGGAATAAGAAGGGAGGTGCAATAGTCAAGGCGAGAGATAACAATGAGTAGCTTGGTGGTTTCACTTGTTAAAAAGGGGAGTATTTTAGAGTCGTATTTTAGAGGTGAAGTCTACAAGCTTTTCACAACGATTGGATTTGGGGCTGTAAAGATTCAGTTTCAGGTTCACAAAGCAAACAGTTAAACGAACATGCC
This sequence comes from Lithobates pipiens, assembly GCF_037356315.1. Taxonomy (NCBI): domain Eukaryota; kingdom Metazoa; phylum Chordata; class Amphibia; order Anura; family Ranidae; genus Lithobates; species Lithobates pipiens. Next base: position 103,526,394 of record NW_027507748.1, read on the forward strand.
GAGACACCAGGCTCTTTCAGCCTCACTGCTGCTGCTCTCGTCTCTGGTCTTCAAGACCACAGGCTCTTCAGGCTCACTCAGCATCTAGTTGTGGCACCTTGCCGCATAGGCCCACTCTTAGCCTTCACATATTTCCTGACACCCCAGGCTCTCTTACTGCTTTAAAGCTTAGGTTTCCTCCACCTGATGGACTCACCTAGTTATCCCAGCCTTCTCAGTCTCCCAGACCCTCACTTGGTCTCCCAGACTCGCACAGGTACCTCAACTCTCTAAGTACCATGGACATAGAACCCCTCCAACATGGAGAGCAGTCTCTTGGATAAAACACTTTGGTTTCCAGACAGGGTCAAACACCTGTTTTCGCTCAAAGCCCCTATATCTGCAAATGGCAACCCTGAGCTACGCTCAGACTTGGCTTATAATAACCCTGCACACCTGTGTACTCACGCAGCCTCAGGCTTCCAGCAAAACCCAGACACAGGATTGAATGCTTTGTCCCTCCCAAAACACGTTGAAGCCTTCAAGCCTCCAAGCTCCAGGCCCCAATCTGTGATTACAAGCCTTGGAAAAAAGCTTAAAACATAGCTTTCTATGCTCACAATAAATGTGCGCGAGCATCTTAAATTGTAACTTTGAGAATACAGTGTCATTTTTATATTAATTCCCTGCACTCACATCATGAGAAGGCCTCACACTGTCAATATATATACACAGTATCTCACAAAAGTAAGTACACTCCACACATTTGTGTAAATACTTTATTCTATATTTTCATATGACAACACTGAAGAATTGACACTTTGCTACAATGTTAATTTGTGAGTGTACAGCTTGTATAACAGTGTAAATTTAAGGTCCCCTCAAAATAACTCTACACACAGCCATTAACGTCTAAACTGCTGGCAAAAAAAGTGATTACACCACTAAGTAAAAATGTTCAAATTAGGCCCAATTACCCATTTCTCCTCCCAGGTGTCATGTGACTCGTTATTGTTACAAGGTCTCAGGTGTGAATGGGAAGCAGGTGTGTTAAATTTGGTGTTCTCACTCTCACACTGGTCATTGGAAGTTCAACCTGGCACTTTATGGCAAAGAACTCTGAGGATCTGAAAAAAAGAATTGTTGCTCTACATAAAGCTGGACTAGGCTAGAAGATTGCCAACACCCTGAAACTGAGCTGCAGCATGGTGGCCAAGACCGTACAGCAGTTTAACGGGACAGGTTCCACTGAGAACAGGCCAACCAAAGAAGTTGAGTGCATGGGCACAGCGTCATATCCAGAGGTTGTCTTTGGGAAATAGACGTATGAGTACTGCCAGCATTGCTGCAGAGGTTGAATGGGGTGGGGGGTCAGCCTGTCAGTGTTCAGACCATACGCCGCACACTGCATCAAATTGGTCTGCATGGCTGTCGTCCAAGAAGTAAGCCTCTTCTAAAGATGATGCACAGAAAGCCTGCAAACAGTTTGCCGAAGACAAGCAGATTACTGGAACCAAGTCCTGTGGTCTGATGAGACCAAGATAAACGTATTTGTTTCAGATGGTGTCAAGTGTGCGTGGTGGCAACCAGGTGAGGAGTGCAAAGACAAGTGTGTCTTACCTACAGTCAACCATGGTGGTGGGAGTGTCATGGTCTGGGGCTGTATGAGTGCTGCCAGCACTGGGGGGCTACAGTTCATTGAGGGAACCATGAATGCCTATATGTACTATGACATACTGAAGCAGAGCATGAGCCCCTCCCTTCGAAGACTAAACCCTATTGAGCATCTGTGGGGCATCCTCAAACCGAAGGTGGATGAGTACAAGGTCTCTAACATCCACCAGCTATGTGATGCCGTCATGGAGGAGTGGAAGAGGACTCCGGTGGCAACCTGTGCCCAAGAGGGTTAAGGCAGTGCTGGAAAATATTGGTGACCACACAAAATATTGAAATTTTGGGCCCAATTTGGACATTTTCACTTAGGAGTGTACTCACTTTTGTTGCCAGTGGTTTAGACATTAATGGCTGTGTGTAGAGTTATTTTGAGGGGACAGCAAATTTACACTGTTATACAAGCTGTACACTCACTACTTTACATTGTAGCAAAGTTTAATTTCTTCAGTGTTGTCACATGAAAAGATATAATAAAATATTTACAAAAATGTGAGGGGCGTGCTCACTTTTGTGAGATATATATATACATACACACACACACACACACAGCATATCTGTATATAAAAAAAATAAAAAATTGGTTGGCCTTGATGGTAAGTTATAAATTTTAGTACAACCACTGAAAAAGTTCAGACCCATTAGATTGTATATTACAGTACAGACAATTTGATTATGTTCTGTATTGGCATATGTCATGATGTAAAACAGAAATCAAGGAAGCCTACATTGTGTCACACCAAGTCAACTACAAAGACTTATTAAACATGGTAATAGAAGCCATATGTCATGGATCAGGAAGAAAGACGTTTGTTCAGTCCAGCACTTACTTCCAACATATCAATTCATTACACAGACTAAAACACTAATATTTTTGCTATGATCAATGAGGAAACATGTGCATAAGTAATGTAATATTAGCTAAATTGTGTAAATAATTCAGCCCATTGCAGCCATTGGCCCTGGAAACGAACTGTTACATTTTAAGATTGACTGCAGGGCTGGAATGCAAAATCATGCCTGAAATATTTCTAACTTTGATGCTGAGCCGAAGCTTATAATGATAAAAATTGGTATCTTTGTGTATAAAGGACAACTGATGTTAAAAATCCTGTATGCAGTTAACACATGCAATGGTAGAATTATTTGAAATGCCATTATTCTCCATCCTTCAATAAAATAAAATGTTCATTACAGCGCTTTAAAAGTTCTAAGACTAGAGCTGGATATGTATATAAAAAGGAGTGTCGTGTTCTAAAGCGTCACAAAAATAAAAAAAACAGAGCTATTATAAATAGGTTTATTAAAGAGTTATAATAAAGCTAAGGACCAACACAATCACTGAAGGTCTATTTTGACCCCCACAAGGATTCATTGGAATATCAAAAGGGGTCAAAAAAAGGTCAGTAAAAGTCTGGAGATCAATAAGTGATAAGTGATAGAAAGTTAATTGGCAGCAATAATTCTTTTGAAGTCTCGGAAGAGCAGGGGTCGGCAACCTACGGCCCGCACGCCGCACCCAGCCCGCCGCTAAGTGTCCGGCCCATCAGTGCACGTGAATTCACATGCACCCAGCCTGTGAACATGAAGTAAGAGCAGAGCAGAGCAGGGAGCACGAAGCTGGAGAGACACAGCAGCGCTGATAAGACAGCAGGGGCTTCCGGAGTTGACTTTCCAGGTGATTGGTTGTTAGGTATTCTATCAACCATTCACCAGCTTGTTAATATGAAAAATGAACTCAGCTCCCGCTGTCTTATCAGCGCTGCTGTGTGTCTCTCCTGTGTTCTCATTCAGCTCCCTGCTTCGCTCGGTCTCCCTCTCTGCATGGGGCAAGGTAGGAAAGGGCAGAGCTGCGAGGGGGGGGGGGGGCAGTGAAATATGCAGGGAGTGTGTGTAATGGCAGCTGTGTAATATGCAGGTGGGTCTGTGTGATGTGCAGGGGGTGTGTGTAGGGGGGCTGTGTAATATGCAGTTGGGTCTGTGTGATGTGCAGGGGGGCTGGGTAATGTAAAGGGGTCCAGAGGTAAGGGGCTGGGTAATGTGAAGGGGGAATTATTATCTTCATTATCAGGTGAATGTGGCCCTCTATGCATCCACATACATTGAATCCGGCCCTAAAGTGGAAAAAGGGTGCTGACCCCTGCTGTAGAGCGTCATCCCAGTCCCTAGTCCTGAAAATTAGGTGGTTAAATGCCAAACAGTGCTACCCAAGGTTCAATGGTCAGACACTAGGGAGAGCAGCCTTGAGTTGTCCCTATCAGCTGTGGGTTGTTACTGGCTTTGTTTACCAGTGTGCTTTGTGTTGTGACCTTCCATCCTCCTGCTTCCTGCAAAGATATACATACTGTACATGTTCCCTGTCTGTACTGAGCATACTCACCCACATTCAAACTTTGTTAGAAAGACAGTAAGTATACCCACCCTAAACATTGTGGCAGAACTAGTGGATACATCCATCTTAAACTCTGTTGAAGAATTATTCATTACACCCATCTCAAACTCCATTGGAGTGCAAGGTTGTGTATTAACATTAGACTGTGTTGGAGCGCTAGCGAGTACACCCAGCTCAAATTCAGTTGGAAAGCCAGTGAGTACTGTATAACCCACCTCAAACTTTGTTAGAGTGCCAGTGAGTACACTCATCTCAGACTCTGTTGGAAAACCAGTGTGTGGATGTACTTCATCGTTGTTGGAGATCAAAGTCTGTTGGGGAGCCAGTGAGTTAATACATAGTTATAGGAGCAGTGCCAAAGAACTGATTATAACAATGCCAATACCAAAAGGAAGTGTCAAAAGTATACACAAGAATATTATTATTTGTATCCAACTTATGAGTTATAGTAGTATTTAATAAATTAATTTCATGTTATAAAGTTAAGGAGGCCGTGAACAATCAGAAACCTCATGGAATGGTTGATAAGCTGAAGAGTTTAGGGACACCTCTTCTATACTATTCTCTTACTGGCTGCCCTTGCATCTACATTACTCTACATTATTACCCTACTCTTACTCTACTACATTACTCTGCCCCAACAGGCATTTAGCTAGTAAGTTGGATACTGTATATCGGGCAAAGAGCTCACCTGCTTGCAGTTGGAAAGAGGTGTTTCTTTTATTAAAATTCAAACAGCTTAATTTATGTATAGACAAAGAAACAACAATGTGATCAGTATATACAATAATGTAGAGCTGCTTCTATTTCTGGAAAAAAAAAACTGTGAAAGAATTTTCTGACTTCCTGTATGTATCCTTGGTTTAAGGTATGTACCTCACACCAACTAATCGGGAATAATTTTGAAACTGTGAAACTGAACCTGTTACAATATTTTGAAGGCAAATTGCCTTTGCACATTATCATTGCTCTGCTTTATTGAATCCCTGGTTTTCTTTGGGAATTGATATATGAAGAATGTACAGAACAAAAAAAGAAATTCATATATTGTGACATTTTACAGCACCGCATCTGTTGACAGCCGACACGAGCTATGTTATAGATCATGCTGAGTATGTTTATATTCTACTATCAAAGGGAACGTCGTAATTCCCGGACACAACGAATTTACTCCATACGGACTTCAATTAAACACTTGCTTTCAATAGATTTATTGACACTAAATTCCATGGACACAGTGAAACATGCGAGGGCAGATGTGTGTTTATGTATGATAATAAATAGCAGATTGCAACACTTCTTGCTCTGCTTATTCTCTGATCTAATAGCATATATTTATCTTTTTTTAATTTTTCCCTCATGACAGCACACAAGCCTCCCCAGTACAATAGTTGGAAACTATGGAAAAAAGTGGAGCTAGAAAAGTAAAAAAATTGACATTGGCAAAGCCCGAGAGGGACCCCACTGCCTCAAACCGAGTATTTCAGAGTTATACATGTGATTTTTTTCCATGGCAGCAGCCATGAAGACTTAAACATAACTTTTTTTTCTATTTGTTGAACTAGATGGGCTTGCTAATTATGCAACTATAATATTTGACTTTATGTCCACCTTAAAGGGAATACAGCCCTTTTCAACCCCTTTGTGGCTGTAATACGACTTTCTAAATACAAAAAGGAAATGTCCTCTGCTGTGAAAACAATAAACCGGCAGAAGAATATCAGTAATGTTCGACTTCGTGTGCTCCTAATTCTCAGGCCGTTGTGAATTAGAGAAATTAGGCTTAGAGTTATCGTCAAGTTAACTGAAGCAACTCTCAGTCCCTGTTTCTAATCTGAAGTTAGGGATGGATAATATGATCACTGTGAAAGCCAATCACAGTGATCACATTATTTGGAGGCCCACCTCTGGCTCCTGGCGTTAACAACCCCTTCAGGGGTAAAATAAATGTACTTAGATATTTATTATAAAAAAAAATACATAACGCCCTAATCGTCCCCTCCGATCCTCCCGAGACATGCTGCTCTCTAACTCCCTTGTTACCTCTTCTCATGCTTGCCTTCAGGACTTCTCCAGAGCCTCTCCCATCCTCTGGAACTCCCTTCCCTGGTAAAGCCCAACTCTAGGCAGACCAGAAAAAAAAAAGGATTCAGGCTCCTGCACTGTTTTCTTCTCTCCAAAGCTCTGAGCTGTGCAAAGTCCCCCAGCATCATCACATGCAATGCAATACAGGGCCATTAGCCCTGCATTGTGTGTGGGTCAGGGGGCAAACTTGTGACCACCACTGAGAGAGCCACTTAGGGAGAAGGCTGTAGATCAAGGGAATCTGCTGAAGTGAGGGTCAGGTAAGTAACACAGTTATACCCTAGACTCACACAGTGAGGGCATTTTTGTTATTTCTGGCTGGCGTTGTACTTCATTACTAATCACACAAAATTTTACTTTAAAGGAACACATGACAGTTTAAAGTATTTAACAGACTACTCAAAATAGTTGAAAAGTGTTACGGCATTTCAATTCATTCCAAAAAACAAATGTGAAAGTTATAAAGAGCCTGGGAAACAAAATTGTTCCACAATTTACTATCCTTTCTTAGTCTGACATATATTTGCAAGATATTTAAGCTTTCATAACTTCATCTCCATCATGAAAACTTCTTGAATAAAAAAAGTATATTATTCAAAATAGGAGACAGATGTTTCTAAATTAAACACTGCCTTTAGAGAAGATTAGACCTGCTTCCCAAAGTGTGGGGTATATACCACTGTGGGTACTAGCCATCACCCTGAGAAGTATTAAGCAGGGCTTGGCATCTAAAGCTGCATTCACACACATGATTTGAGCCCCATTTTGTAGGTGTTTATATAGGCATTTTTTAATGTTTTTGCTTGAGCCTCTCTTATTTTAATTATTTCTAGCCAATGAAAACTTACTATGGCAAAAAATTTGCAATTTGCGATATTATGAGTGTTTTTCTCATGTTATTTCGGGTGTTCCCATTGAAGGCTATGGTGTCCATTTTTAAGAAAATGTTGACCCGCATAGGTAATGTGACAGGCAAACCTAACTACAGTTTATCATTTTGAATAGAGTAGGGAAGGGTTTGATTTTTAAATACCGTTTGTACCCCTGTGGGGGTGATTATATTTCTCTACCGTTCTTTTTGATGTGTGTCAGAGCAGAACATGAAGAAGAAGGCCAGGAAGTGAGGGAACAGCTCCCCAAAGGGGACACAGACAGTATTTTCTTTGTCAAAGTGGCAACCAACGTCACCAAAAAGCTCTAGTGTGAAATAGCAAGTTGCAGAAAGCAATATATATATATATATATATATATATATATATATATATATATACACACATATACACAGTTGTGCACATGAGTTTGGCTGAAGCCATTTAATATCAATCAACAATGTTTACTCTTTAAATCATAATGACAACAGAAACTACCCAAATGACCCCGATCAAAAGTTTACATACCCTGGTGGTTTTGGCCTGATAACATGCCATTAATCGCCATTCAAACCCCTTGACACAAAGGGGTTTGAATGGCTATTAAAAGGTAACCATCCTCACCTGACATCTATTTGCTCTGTAATTAGTGTGTGTATAAAAAAGGTCAATGCGTTTCTGAACTCCTCATAGACCCTTGCATCTTTCATCCAGTGCTGCACTGATGTTTCTGGATTTTGAGTCATGGGAAAAGCAAAAGAATTGTCAAAGGATCTGCAGGAAAAGGTAGTTGAGCTGTATAAAATACGAAAGGGATATAAAAACATATCCAAGGAATTGAGAATGCCAATCAGCCGTGTTCAAACTCTAATCAAGAAATGGAAAAGGAGGGGTTCTGTTGAAGCCAAACCACGGTCATGTAGACCAACTAACATTTCAGCCACAACTGCCAGGAAAATTGTTCGGGATGCAAAGAAAAACCCATAAATAACTTCTTCAGGTGAAATACAGGACTCCCTAAAAACATGTGGTGTGGCTGTTTCAAGATCCACAATAAGGAGGCATGTGAAGAAAGATGGGCTGCATGGTCGAGTCGTTACAATACGCCAAATAGCACAAAGACAAGCCTCAAACCTTCTGGCACAAAAGAATTTGGAGTGATGAGATCAAAATTTAGTTTTTTGGCCACAGCCAAAAACGTTACACAGGAGTCAACAAGGCCTATGATGAAAGGTATACTATTCCTACTGTGAAACATGAAGGTGGGTCACTGATGTTTTGGGAATATGTGAGCTAAAAAGGCACAGGAAATTTGGTCAAAATTGATGGCAAGATGAATGCAGTATGTTATCAAAAAATACTGGAGGAAGATTTGCATTCAAAAGCAGGAAGCTGTGCACGGGACGTACTTGGACATGCCAAAATGACAATCATCCAAAACACAAGGCCAAGTCATTGGCTACAGAAGAATAAATTGAAGGTTCTGGAGTGGCCATCTTAGGCTCCGGACCTCAATATCATTGAGCCACTCTGGGAAGATCTCAAACGTGCAGTTCATGCAAGACAGCCCAAGAATTTACAGGAGGAATGAGCAGCTGAAAAATAAAGAGCCTCATTCACAAACATCACAAAAGACTGCAAGCTGTCATTGATGTTGAAGGGGGCAATACACAGTATTAAGAAATGGCGTATTTACATTTTTTATAATGGTCATTTGGGTATCATGATCATTTATATTCTCTGAAAAATGGCCAAGAAATCATTAATTCTGCCAGGGTAAACTTATGAGCACAACTGTATATATTAGATATATATATATATATATATATATAGATATATATATATATATATATATATATATATATATATATATATACATACATACATACATACATACATACATACACACATACACACACACCCCTCAAATTTTTGTAAATATTTGATTCAATCTTTTCATGTGACAACACTGAAGAAATTAAACTTTGCTACAATGTATTCGGTGTACAACTCATATAACTGCTGCGTACAGACGATCAGACTATCCAGCGGACAAACCGCCGGACTTTGAAGAGGAGGTCTGTCGGACTTTCTGAACAAATGGACCTGCCCACACACGACCGGACTTTTCCGGCGGACTAGGTGCGGCGGACAAACCGCCGGACTATGGCGGGAGTCCGCCAGACTTTTGAAATGAACGGCCTACACATGGAGGAAAGTCCGTTCATTTTGAACGTGACTCCAGGTAGACGGGACTAACGAAGCAAGTCAATGTCGCTGCCGTCGGTGGCGAGATTGACACCTCTCTAGCCCCGTCGCCTGGTATGGACTTAAAGGGGAAGCCCTACGTCGAAAAAAAAACGCTGTGGGGGTCCCCCCCAAAGCCCATATCAGACCCTTATTCGAGCACGCAGCCCGGCCGGTCAGGAAAGGGGGTGGGGACGAGTGAGTGCCCCCCCTCCTCCTGAGCCATACCAGGCCACATGCCCTCAACATGGGGGGGTGCTTTGGACAAGGGGGGCGGCCCCCCCACCCCAAAGCACCTTGTCCCCATGTTGATGAGGACAAGGGCCTCTTCCCAACAACCCTGGCCATTGATTGTCAGGGGGTCTGCGGGTGGGGCTTATCGGAATCCGGGAGCCCCCTTTAATAAGGGGGCCCCCAGATACCGGCCCCCCACCCTATGTGAATGAGTATTGGGGTACCATGTACCCCTACCCATTCACCTGGTGAAAAAAGTGTAAAGAAAAAAAACAACACGTTTTTAAAATAATTTATTGCACAGATCTGGGGGGTCTTCTTCCGTCTTGGGGGGGTCTTCTCGCCGGACTCCTCCGCTATCTTCTGCTAGCTCTTTTACTAGCGGAGGAGCCCGGCTTTCTTCTTCGTCACCGCCACCTTCCGGGGGTCTTCTTCCGACTTCAGGGGTCTTGTCCCTCTCTTGGGGTCTTCTTGCTGGGCCCTCCGCTTTCTTCTTCCAGCCCTTTTACTAGCGGTGGCCCGGTCTTCTTTCGCCACCGCCGCCTTTCCTTTCCATGGGCCCAATGTATTAATATTTTGTGTGGCCACCATTATTTTCCAGCACTACCTTAACCCTCTTGGGCACGGAGTTCACCAGAGCTTCACAAGTTGCCACTGGAGTCCTCTTCCACTCCTCCCTGACGACATTACAGAGCAGATGGATGTTAGAGACCTTGCACTTCTCCACCTTGTATTTGAGTATGTCCCACAGATGCTCAATAGGGTTTTGGTCTGGAGACATGCTTGGCCAGTCCATCACCTTTGCAAATAAATGTGATAAACAGCGCTCATAGGATATAGTGCAACAAAACCCCCTGGGGCAATGGACAAAAAAGTGAAATGAAGTGAAAACTATTTTTCACAGCAGCTATCGCACAGGTACTAGACCCTGAAGTGTAGAAAAACAATATAAACAGTGCTTGCTAATAAGTGAATAAGTACAACTACTTAACCAATGGCGCACCCGGAGCTCCATGCTGATGCCAGTTGTGTTTTGGTTTCTTGTAAGTAGCGCCTAGCCAGAGCAAATTTACCTTATCCATACAGTATTTTACTATTGGTTTCCTCTTTGTTTCCCACATAAATATGATCGCGTGTCTTTGAACATTTATGGAAATCAACACTGTAAGAGGCTCCAGAGAAAACGTTGCATCTCCCAACTGAACTTATTTGATCCAAGCTGACCCCAGACTGCAAAGCTGTTCGATTCGTGCCATTTGGTGAGTAGCAGAAATACTCATGCAGCCCCAGACCATGACACTCCCACTACCTGCTGGGCTGTATGTAAGACACACTTGTCTTTGTACTTCTCACCTGGTTGCTACCACACACGCTTGACACCATCTGAACCAAATAAGTTTATCTTGGTCTCATCAGACCACAGGACATTATACCAGTAATCCATGTCCTTAGTCTGCTTGTCTTCAAACAATTTGCACCCTTTCTTGTGCATAATCTTTAGAAGAGGCTTCCTTCTGGGATGACAGCCATGCAGACCAATTTGATTCAGTGTGTAGCATATGCTCTGAGCACTGACAGGCTGACTCCCCACCCCTTCAACCTCTGCAGCAATGCTGGCAGCACTCATACGTCTATTTCCCAAAGCCTCTGGATATAACACTGAGCACGTGCACTCAACTTTTTTAGTCAACCATGGAGAGGCCTGTTCTCAGTGAAACCTGTCCTGTTAAACCGCCTCTATGCTCCTGGACACCATGTTGCAGCTCAGGTTTCAGTGTCTTGGCAATCTTATAGCCTAGGCCATCTTTATGGAGAGTAAAACATTTTTTTTTTTCAGATCCTCAGAGTTATTTGCCATGAGGTGCCATGTTGAACTTCCAGTGACCAGTATGAGAGAGTGAGAGCGATAACACCAAATTGAACACACCTGCCCACCATTCACGCCTGAGACCTTGTAACATTAACGAGTCACATGACACTGGGGAGGGAAAATGGCTAATTGGGCCCAATTTGGACATTTTTACTTAGGGGTGTACTCACTTTTGTTGCAAGTGGTTTAGACATTAATGGCTGTTTGTTGAGTTATTTTGAGGGAACAACAAATTTACACTGTTATATAAGTGGTACGCTCACTACTTTACATTTTAGCAAAGTGTCATTTCTTCAGTGTTGTCACAGGAAAAGATATAATAAAATATTTACAAAAATGTGAAGGGTGTACTCACTTTTGTGAGATACCGTATATATATATATATATATATATATATATATATATATATATATATATATATATATATATATATATATATATATATCTCATCTCAATTACCTTCCTGGCAGATACAAATGTTAGTAGTAGATCTATTAAATAACCAAACCCTTTAATATTTTTTTTTTTTTTAAAATGAACCAACCCAAATGGCAAGCTGACTTACAATAATTATTATATGATATTTTTGAACTGAAGCTACAATACTTTGATAAGGCTCTTTCTGTACATTAGCTCTTCTCAACCAGGGTTCCCCCAGAAGTTGCCAAGGGTTCCTTGAGCTGAATGACCACCGATAAGATGTTGTCTGTATAATTCTGGGTCCAACGCCACTTGGCAAAGCCACTGTCATGGTTCCAATGATCTTTTTAGCTATCTCTGGGGCTGGCATTCTGAACATGACTGTTAGCCCTTTTACACACGGTCGGACATTCCGACAGAAAATGTCCGATCGGACCGTGTTGTCGGATAATCTGACTATGTGTGGGCTCCATCGGACTGTTTCCGTCGGAATATCCGACGGACAAAGTTTTAGAGCTGGGCTATAAAACTTTCTGACAACATGAGCCGATCGGACTTTGTCCGATTGTGTGTAGAGAATTCTGATCGGACAAAGTGCCACGCATGCTCACATCAAATTCCTAGACCAAAGCTATTGGCTACTAGCCTGAACGCAGTCCCGTCGTAACGAAATAACGTCATCACGTTCTGAACGATCAGATTTTCCGACAACTTTGTCCGACCGCGTGTATGCAACACAAGTTTCAGACAAAATCCGACAGATTTGGTTGTCGGAATGTCCGACCATGTTTACAAGGGCTAAGGGGGACACTCTTCAAACTGGCCAACAATGCAAGGATGGAGAGGCATTCTTCCCACTAAGAGCAAGTCATTATTTTTGGCAATTATTTTCTACCACACAGGTGTCATTCTTTAATTCAATAAAGGATATTATAAAAGGGTATTCATACATGGAGAGATTATCACATAGTAAACCATTCTTGAGTAACCACACAGCAATCTAACCTATCAAGCGGTACACATTATCATACAACAGAGCCTGTTTGGAGGCTTGGCAAAAGGTTGAAAATGTACAACACTTCAGAGCCCATATGATGACAGTTTGATATGGACAGCTACAGCAGGTGTTCATGTCAGGTTAAAAAAAAAAAAAAAATCTTCCAAGAGTCTGATCATTCTTCAGCAAACACTGACAACAGCATCATCGTCAGACCAGGCTTAACTGCAAACAGGTTGCTGCAACATCACCAAACTAATCCAAAGATCATCAAGGGCATCAAGTCAGGTTTTTCAGGTCATGGGAAGTGAAGGAAAAGAATATGAACAGTGCAGCAGCATTAGTGATCAGGTATTCTAATCAAAGTGATTATTGTTCCCCTGACAGTGACCTGCCAGTAGCCACCTGCTACACTCATATCCACCTTCAGATGATTCTACTAGTAAAACATCCCAGTGTTCTTAAAGCAGAACAGTAGGCAAGCAACTAGATTCAAATTTAAAGAGTCCACCAGCGCACAAGTGCTTCCCAGAGTCTCGCAAGCAGCCAAACAGATCACCAACGCCCCCCGGAGCACTCATTGCAAAAATTCTAGAGAAGGTCCAGCTTCAGGAACAATTTTAACCACTTCAGCTCCGGACCAATAAACACCTTAAGGACCAGAGGTCTTTTTGCAATTTCGCACTGCGCTGCTTTAACTGGTAATTGCGCGGTCATGCAATATTGCACCCAAACGAAATTTGCGTCCTTTTCTTCCCACAAATAGAGCTTTCTTTTGATGGTATTTGATTGCCTCTGCGATTTTTTTTTTTTGCGATATAAATGGAAAAAGAGCGAAAATTTTGAAAAAAAAAGATATTTTCTTCTTTTTGTTATAAGAAAAATCGAATAAACTAAATTTTAGTCATACATTGAGGGCAAAATTTATTCAGCCACATGTCTTTAGTAAAAAAAATGTCAATAAGCGTATATTTTTTGGTTTGCGCAAAAGTTATAGCGTCTACAAACTAGAGTACATTTTCTGGAATTTACACAGCTTTTAATTTATGACTGCCTATCTCATTTCTTGAGGTGCTAAAATGGCAGGGCAGTACAAATCCCCCCCAAATGACCCCATTTTGGAAAGTAGACACCCCAAGGAAATTGCTGATGGGTATGTTGAGCCCATTGAATATTTATTTTTTTTGTCCTAAGGGATTGAATAATGACAAAAAAAAAAAAAAAAATTTTTTTACAAAAAGTTGTCACTAAATGATATATTGCTCACACATGCCATGGTTATATGTGGAATTGCACCCCAAAATATATTCCGCTACTTCTCCCGAGTATGGCGATACCACGTGTGTGGGACTTTTTGGGAGTCTAGTCGCACACGGCACCCCGAAAACCAATCACCACCTTCAGGATTTCTAAGGGTGCAAATTTTTGATTTAACTCCTCACTACCTATCACAGTTTCGAAGGCCATAAAATGCCAAAATAGCACAAAACCCCCCAAAATGACCCCATTTTGGAAAGTAGACACCCCAAGCTATTTACTGAGAGGCATGTTGAGTCCATGGAATATTTTATATTTTGCCACAAGTTGCGGGAATATTACAAACTTTTTTTTTTTTGCACCAAGTTGTCACTAAATGATATATTGCTCACACATGCTATGGGCATATGTGAAATGACACCCCAAAATACATTCTGCTGCTTCTCCCGAGTACGGGGATACCACATGTGTGGGACTTTTTGGGAGTCTAGTCGCGCACGGCACCCCGAAAACCAATCACCACCTTCAGGATTTCTAAGGGTGCAAATTTTTGATTTAACTCCTCACTACCTATCACAGTTTCGAAGGCCATAAAATGCCAAAATAGCACAAAACCCCCCCAAATGACCCCATTTTGGAAAGTAGACACCCCAAGCTATTTACTGAGAGGCATGTTGAGTCCATGGAATATTTTATATTTTGCCAAAAGTTGCGGGAATATTACAAACTTTTTTTTTTTTTTGCACAAAGTTGTCACTAAATGATATATTGCTCACACATGCTATGGGCAGAAGTCAAATTACACCCCAAAATAAATTCTGCTGCTTCTCCCGAGTACGGGGATACCACATGTGGGGGACTTTTTGGGAGCCTAGCCACGTACGGGACCCCGAAAACCAAGCACTGCCTTCCGGATTTGAATATAAAATGCTATAAAAAACAAACTAACCAGAGTCACCCGTAACACTTATACAGTGATCAGTGGTGAAAGGGTTAACTAGGGGCAATCAGGGGGTTCAAATTTTTATTAGGTAGTATATGGGGGTCCCTGGCGCTATATAAAAACCTGACGGGGAACCTAAATAACTAACTGGCTAACCAGCGTCACCAGTGACACTTATACTGTGATCGCTGGTGAAAGGGGGTGAAAGGGTTAACTAGCAGCAATCAGGGGGTTAAAACCATTATTGGGTAGTATATCGGGGTACCTAGCGCTATAAAAACCTGGCGGTGAACCTAAAAAAATAACTAGCTACCTAGCGACACTAGCGACACTGATGCAGCGTTCAGAAAAATTATCGCTTAGTGACACTGGCAAAAGGGGGTGAAAGGGTTAACTAGCGGAAATCAGGGGGTTAAAACCATTATTGGGTAGTATATCGGGGTACCTAGCGCTATAAAAACCTGGCGGTGAACCTAAAAAAATAACTAGCTACCTAGCGACTGTAGCGACACTAATGCAGCGATCAGAAAAACGATCGCTTAGTGACACTGGCAAAAGGGGGTGAAAGGGTTAACTAGCGGCAATCAGGGGGTTAAAACCATTATTGGGTAGTATATCGGGGTACCTAGCGATATAAAAACCTGGCGGTGAACCTAAAAAAATAACTAGCTACCTAGCGACACATGCAGCGATCAGAAAAATGATCGCTTAGTGACACTGGCAAAAGGGGGTGAAAGGGTTAACTAGCGGCAATCAGGGGGTTAAAAACATTATTGGGTAGTATATCGGGGTACCTAGCGCTATAAAAACCTGGCGGTGAACCTAAAAAAATAACTAGCTACCTAGCGACTGTAGCGACACTAATGCAGCAATCAGAAAAACGATCGCTTAGTGACACTGGCAAAAGGGGGTGAAAGGGTTAACTAGCGGCAATCAGGGGGTTAAAAACATTATTGGGTAGTATATCGGGGTACCTAGCGATATAAAAACCTGGCGGTGAACCTAAAAAAATAACTAGCTACCTAGCGACACTAGCGACACATGCAGCGATCAGAAAAATGATCGCTTAGTGACACTGGCAAAAGGGGGTGAAAGGGTTAACTCTAGGGGCAATCAGGGGGTTAAATCTTTATTGGGGGGTGATAGGGGGCTACCCTGGACCTAACACTAACTGTCCTGACAGTTTTTACTGTCACAACTGACACTGAATGCATTGATCAGTAAAGAAATGATCAATGCAATCAGTGACACTGTGACTGGGGGGGGAGGGTTTGTGTGCCTGTGTGTACCTACATGTCAGTGTAGTGTTGGTGCACACTTACTTTTACTCTTCTCCTCGTAGTCCGGTCAAAAAGACCGCCCCGAGGAGAATGACATCACTTCCTCCTTCCTGTGTAAACAATACACAGGGGAGGAAGCTTCTCATTGGCCAGGAGCGATCCAGAGGGGGTGGCCGAAAACCAACGGCCATCCCCTCATCACGGAGCGCTCCTGGACCGAATCGGACCGCCGTAACCAGCGGGAGGGGGTCCGATCGGACCCCCCACCCGCTGGAAGGCAATCACGTAGATGTACGTGATTGTGCCTGCCTGTGCCATTGTGCTGACGTACAATGGCAATACGGCGGTCCTCAAGTGGTTAAAAGGTAAGTATTATCCTACAGATGACTTTCCAAGCCTCATACCAGATTAACAATTCACTTGGGTTCAATAAACTGTCAAAATCACCAACTGTGTGTCTTCTCCTTCATTCACCTTTTCTTTCCAAATATCTTCAACTCATCACATGTGAAACCCAAAAGAAACTTATATAGTGTAGTATTTTATAAATAAATGGAGACAAACATATCTATGTTGTGCTTACATGTGAATATACAGTTAGCATTAGTGTACCACCAGTTATAAAGTGCTCCACACGCCGCTTGTGCAGCCTCTTACCAAATTATAAAATTAAAACCACATATCATTCCATTCCAGGTAGGTCAGTGGATCAATATCTCCTAATGTTCCTCTTCTTGGTAAAATTCAAAAGAAAATTACTCAAAATACTGTAATTCTGTAAAGATTAACAATGCAAACCATACGAATACATAAATCATGCTCACATTTATATCAATAATAAAATAAAGACCCGTGATTCCCACACCACATGTCAGCTTAGTGTATTAACCCCTTACCAGGTGATGGTCCTTTAAGGCACAAAATCTGGTAATCTTAGATCTCTCTTCCAATCTTCTCAGTGCTCAACATTAAAACCAGCCATAAAGTGCAAATCCGTGATTCCCACATCACCTGCCACCTTTATATGTGCAAAACATGTGATGAATTGAAGATATTTGGGAGGCAAAGCTGAATAAAGGCGAAGACACACAGTTGCTGATTTTGACATTTTATTGGACCCACTTGGCATAAGTGGATTGGAAATCTGGTAAGAAGCTTGGAATGACATCTGCAGGATAATGGGTGTGAGATATGACTGATGAAGGAGCACTGAACGCAAGCTTGACCACGCCTCCCATCCATCACCGTTGACATGCTTATTGTGTGACCGTCTTCAGCCTCCGGAACCACCGAAGCCGCCGTGAACTGCTTACCACCACCGCTACCCAGCTGGACTACAGGAACCCAAGCTACTCTTGCCATGCACATTATATCTCACTAAAATGTGAGTTGATCTTACTTTTATTAAACATTGAATCTTAACTGACATTCTGCACTCAGAGTGGCGCTGGTCCTCTCTCTCTCCCTCACCCATATCCATAGAGTTGCTTCTGCTCTCTACAACTGGCTGTCCACACTAATACAGACTAGAACCCCTAAACCCTGGTCTGGTCTCAGCAGTGAATGAACTTTGCCTACTGACACACCTGGACCTTGGAATTATTTCAATATTGCACTAGCTGTGTTTCTAGCACTCCATCTTGTTTAATCTTAATATCTGCAGGATAATATTCACGATTAAAATTGTTCCAGAAGCTCTTGAATTTTTGAACTGAGTATGCCAGAGGGCGTTGGTGGTCTGTTCGGCTGCTTGGTAGACTCTGGGAAGCACTTGGACTCTTTAAATTATAATCTAGTTTCCTTTTATAATTGTTTCTGAAGTGCTGGGCATTCTCTTGAAGACCGCAAAACATTTTATATTCTGCAAAAATTTCATAAGGCAGATTAACCTTTATCAAGTGGAGAAGAACTGGGGTCTCATTCAATTCAACACAAAAAAGCTCAAGGGCCACATGCAACAGTTTGGCAAGAGTATATTCATTAAGAGAATATATTTTTATTTATTATGAAAAGATGAACGCTGGGGGGGCTGTTTATAAAACGTTTGCTGTATATATGTCACAGCATACACATTTTAGACACATTACAGGGATTATTTGTTAAAGCTGTGTGAATTCTGTGACATTTGTACCGTATTTTTTTCTTATAAATAGATACCTTGGTGATTGATTATTGAATCCAACTGAAATACTTTACAATACACAAAATGTAATGCAGATTTTGCATTAAATATTGTATAGAATGAACTGGACCCTTGGATTTACAACCTGAATGGAAACCACATAGCATATACAACTGCTACACAAGCCATACTGTAATTTAATTCTATTATAAACAATATTTCCCTTTTAAACTGCAGCGCTGTCATTTTCTATCAAGTCAATGTAATATGGCTCCTTGGAAGTGTTTGGCACACAGTTGGTATATTGAACGTCTTGAGAAATAAAGTTTCCTCCTGCTTGTGTGAAGAACTTTAAGATGCAAGTCAGGTTTTAGGCATCCTCTGTAAGGAAAGTCCCTGCAATGTATATTGATCAACTAGAGGGGAATATTTTTTTTTCTAAACAAAAAAAAGGGAGGTACTCTTTAACTTTGTCCCTTTGATAAATGACATTATTGGTACCAAGAATGTTAGCTTTTGAATAAAAGTTTTCTAAAAATTTAAAGCAGCAAAAAAGCCAAATTATTGGAAATGGGTTGACACACAAACAGATCATTTAACCACTTTAAGACCGGACCATTTTGCTGGTAAATGACCAGAGGTCTTTTTACACTTTGGCACTGCGCTGCTTTAACTGGTAATTGCGCGGTCATGCAATGTTGTACCCAAACAAAATTTGCGTCCTTTTCTTCCCACAAATAGAGCTTTCTTTTGATGGTATTTGATTGCCTCTGCGATTTTTATTTTTTGCGATATAAACGTAAAAAGACCGCAAATTTTGAAAAAAAATGATATTTTCTACTTTTTGTTATTAGAAAAATCCAATAAACTCAATTTTAGTCATACATTTAGGCCAAAATGTATTCAGCCACATGTCTTTGGTAAAAAAAAAGTCAATAATTGTATATTTATTGGTTTGCGCAAAAGTTGTCACATCTACAAACTAAGGTACGTTTTCTGGAATTTACGCAGCTTTTAGTTTACGACTGCCTATCTCATTTCTTGAGGTGCTAAAATGGCAGGGCAGTACAAAACCCCCCCAAATGACCCCATTTTGGAAAGTAGACCCCCTAAGGAAATTGATAAGAGGCATGTTGAGCCCATTGAATATTTTATTTTTTTGCCTCAAGCGATTGAATAATGACAAAAAAAAAATTTTTTTTTTTTTTTTACACAAAGTTGTCACTAAATGATATATTGCTCACACATGCTATGGGCGTATGTGAAATGACACCCCAAAATAAATTCTGCTGCTTCTCCTGAGTACGGGGATACCACATATGTGGGACTTTTTGGGAGCCTAGCCGCGTACGGGGCCCCGAAAACCAAGCACCGCCTTCAGGCTTTCTAAGGGCGTAAATTTTTGAGTTCACTTCTCACTACCTATTACAGTTTTGAAGGCCATAAAATGCCAAGATGGCACAAAACCCCCACAAATGACCCCATTTTAGAAAGTAGACACCCCAAGCTATTTGCTGAGAGGCATGTTGAGTTCATGGAATATTTTATATTTTGCCACAAGTTGCGGGAAAATTACAAACTTTTTTTTTTTTTTTTTTTTTTTCACAAAGTTGTCACTAAATGATATATTGCTCACACATGCCATGGGCATATGTGAAATGACACCCCAAAATAAATTCTGCTGCTTCTCCTGAGTACGGGGATACCACATATGTGGGACTTTTTGGGAGCCTAGCCGCGTACGGGGCCCCGAAAACCAAGCACCGCCTTCAGGCTTTCTAAGGGCGTAAATATTTGACTTCACTCCTCACTACCTATTACAGTTTTGAAGGCCATAAAATGCCAAGATGGCACAAAACCCCCACAAATGACCCCATTTTAGAAAGTAGACACCCCAAGCTATTTGCTGAGAGGCATGTTGAGTCCATGGAATATTTTATATTTTGCCACAAGTTGCGGGAAAATTACAAACTTTTTTTTTTTTTTTTTTTTTTTCACAAAGTTGTCACTAAATGATATATTGCTCACGCATGCCATGGGCATATGTGAAATGACACCCCAAAATAAATTCTGCTGCTTCTCCTGAGTACGGGGATACCACATATGTGGGACTTTTTGGGAGCCTAGCCGCGTACGGGGCCCCGAAAACCAAGCACCGCCTTCAGGCTTTCTAAGGGCGTTACAGTTTTGAAGGCCATAAAATGCCAAGATGGCACAAACCCCCCCCAAATGACCCCATTTTGGAAAGTAGACACCCCTAAATTTAGGGGTACACTAGTGAGACTAGGTAATAAATGGCGGGTGCCCTGAAACTATAAAAAAATAACTAACCAACCAGCGTCACCTGTAACAGTTATATGGTGATCACTGGTGAAAGGGTTAACTAGGGGGCAATCAGGGGGCTTTATGCGGTAGTATATGGGGGTCCCTGGCGCTATAAAAAGCTGCGGCGAACCTAAATACCTACTTGCCTAACTAGCGTCACCTGTGACACTAATACAGCGATCAGAAAAACGATCGCTTATTAGGCTGGGTTCACACTGGAGCGATGCGGGAACGCCACGAATGCGCGGCGGGTTCCCGCATCGCATGCCTCCCGGCGGCAGTTCACACTGCCCTATGCGAACTGCTGGGAGTGTCAGTGAAATGTTACTGACACCCCCAGATCAGTTCGCATATCGCAGTGCGATCTGAAAACTCGGATCGCATGGTGTGAACACCCATGCGATCCGATTCTGCTGCGGGCCAAAAAAAGGGTCCCGTGCGAATTTGCGGTGGGTGCGGCGGGTGTGGCGGGTGCGGCGAATGGCTGAACTCGAATCGCACAGAGATCGGATGTGATTTGCACTGCAGTGCGGTGCGAATCACATCCGTTCTCAAACCGCTGCAATCTGAACCCAGCCTTAGTGACACTGGCGACGGGGGGTGATCACGGGGTTAAACCTTTATTGGGGGGGTTAGGGGGGTACCTTAGAACTAAAGGGGGCTAACCCTAACTGCCCTAACAGTTATTAGTCACAAATGACACCCGCCGGGTGATCAGGGGGTTAAACCTTTATTAGGTAATAAATGGCGGGTGCCCTGAAACTATAAAAAAATAACTAACCAACCAGCGTCACCTGTAACAGTTATATGGTGATCACTGGTGAAAGGGTTAACTAGGGGGCAATCAGGGGGCTTTATGCGGTAGTATATGGGGGTCCCTGGCGCTATAAAAAGCTGCGGCGAACCTAAATACCTACCTGCCTAACTAGCGTCACCTGTGACACTAATACGGCGATCAGAAAAATGATCGCTTATTAGGCTGGGTTCACACTGGAGCGATGCGGAAACGCCGCGAATCCGCGGCGGGTTCCCGCATCGCATGCCTCCCGGCGGCAGTTCACACTGCCCTATGCGAACTGCTGGGAGTGTCAGTGAAATGTTACTGACACCCCCAGATCAGTTCGCATATCGCAGTGCGATCTGCAAACTCGGATCGCATGGTGTGAACACCCATGCGATCCGATTCTGCTGCGGGCCAAAAAAAGGGTCCCGTGCGAATTTGCGGCGGGTGCGGCGGGTGTGGCGGGTGCGGCGGGTGCGGCGAATGGCTGAACTCGAATCGCACAGAGATCGGATGTGATTTGCACTGCAGTGCGGTGCGAATCACATTCGTTCTCATAAACCGCTGCAATGTGAACCCAGCCTTAGTGACACTGGCGACGGGGGGTGATCACGGGGTTAAACCTTTATTGGGGGGGTTAGGGGGGTACATTAGAACTAAAGGGGGCTAACTCTAACTGCCCTAACAGTTATTACAGTCACAAATGACACCAATGCAAAAAAAAAAAAAAAAAAAAAAAAATGACATTGGTGTCACTGTGACTGGGGGGCAGGGGTAATTGGGGGGGTGATCGGGGGGTAAAGGGGGGGTGTGAGTGTGCCTGGCATGTTCTACTGTGTGTGTAGAGTGTTGGTGCAACTCACCGATCCGCTCTCCTCCGTGTCGGAACGGAAAATACCGACACGGAGGAGAGAATACATCACTTCCTCTCCTGTGTTTACATTACAGGAGAGGAAGTGATGTCACGGGGGATTTCCATTCGTCGAGAGCGATCGCGAGGGGGTGGCCATGAATGAATGGCCGTCCCCTCATCCCTGATCTCTCCCGAACGAATGCCGACCGCCGCAGGCACCGGGGGGGGGCCCGATCGGGCCCCCCACCCGCGGGCAGGCATGGACTTATATATACGCCAATATGCCTGCCCGTGCCATTCTGCCGACGTATATCGTCGTGCGGCGGTCGGCAAGTGGTTAAATAAACAATTTGTGAAAAAAAAAATTGCTAAAAAGAAAAAGTGCAAGGAAAAGTTAAAGTGGATCTATAGCCATCAATTTAACCAATTCCCAAAATAGTTACATTCAAGGTAAGCCTTGAATGATAACTGTCACAAGTAAACCAATAACCTTAATAGTACAGTGTTACATACTTGCATCTAATACCTTTTGTACCACCACCCCCTTCCTTTAGAATGTAAGCTCTACGAGCAGGGCCCTCCTGTCCCTTCTGCATTGAACTGTACTGTAATTGTGCTGTCCCCCCTCTACACTGTAAAGCGCTGTGTAAACTGTTGGTGCTATATAAATCATATATAATAATACAACTATAAACTCATGTACTCAACTTTACCATATACCTTTCAAGCTTACACTCCCCAATCCAAGTGAAAATAATCAATTCAAAGTAAATAAACATGTAAAAACAAAGTAATCAGATACAATCAAATAATTCTGGGGTTGCCTGTGCTTTCCCTTGGACTTCTATTAGATCAGGGGTTTTCAGTATGTAGGGAGTTGCAGCATGGTGCGGCGGTAGTAAACACTAATGCCCCGTACACACGATCGGATTTCCTGACAACAAGCTCACATCGAACATTTCCCATCAGAAATTCCGATCGTGTGTATGTGGCATAAGAGTCCGGTTGCATAGAACAGAACTTGTATTAATGTAGAATCCAGTAATTCACAACAAACCTAGTGGGAAGGCACCCAATCATGAACACTCATAGCAGAGCAGGTCTCAGATGTGCCAACAGTGTCTGTCTTGAGGTGCGGAATGCGGCCTGGCCAGTCCGTACCAAAATGGGGAGGTTTCCAGGAAGGATGGTGTATCTCTATCCTTTTCCTACTCATCTGGAAACTCTCTCTGCTGCTAATTACTGTCTTTGTCAGATGGGTGACCTGTCCCTACACTATCCACACATGAAATGCGTGCCAAGCATAGGAGCCAGGGTCTTGAATAGACTCTGCCTGACCTAAGATGGCCACCAGAGTCGCATGGGGCAGCAGTATCCAACTGGATAGCTCCCCCAGTGACCCAGGAAACCACAGAGGAACCATGTTCTTCTTGACTTCCTCTTTCCCTGCAATTCCAATCCAATTGAGCGCCACATGCCGTGGAGAAAGTGGACTGTATCCGCCTACAGGTGTGGTTTCTGAAAGCAAAACATGTAACATGTAGACTTTTGGTGCACTTTCAGAAAATGCAACAAGTGCTCTTAAGCCTAGGTTTACAGTAAATGCGATGC
Source organism: Lithobates pipiens (assembly GCF_037356315.1). NCBI lineage: Eukaryota > Metazoa > Chordata > Amphibia > Anura > Ranidae > Lithobates > Lithobates pipiens. The sequence goes on from NW_027507748.1 coordinate 103,550,330, forward strand.
AAAGTCAGCACCAAATGTAAATCACATCCGGTCCACATGGACCAATTGCGGAGTGTATGTTCAGTTGATGACACGCTGCGATCAGTTTGCGAACGCAGCTTGATTTGCAGAACTGGATTGCATGGATGTGAACACAGCAGTGTGATCCCAGGCTAAAGTAGTGTATGGCTGGGCCCAGCTTGGAAAACATCTGCTGTGCTTATACATTAGAGCGTTGGCAATAGAAAAAGAGATAACATTTTAGTACTTTTAGTTTTGAACTTTAACATCTCCACAATGCCTATAGGTACAGAAGTGAATAACAGCTTTTAAGCACTTTTACTGCTATTTCTGAATTTGTAAATAGAGTGCAAAGTCTGAGCACAGGTTCACATCAACTGCATGTTGACAATGTTAGATTTGGCCTGGGCATCTAAGCTTCAATAACCTCTGGTCACAAAAGGATTCATGCAGAAGCAGAGCAGGAAATCTATCACAGCATCCTATTTAGATAGATACTTTATATGACTGAGGCATAGGAGTGGAAGGTATGTTTCCTTTCTTTCTACAAAATGCTTTGATTTTTTTTTCTAAAATTGTAACAGTGTTATGTTAAGTTAATTAGCATTTTTGTATACAAATTAGGCGCAGTGCAGTTCTTTGGACCAAAACTTTAGACAACACTCATAATCTCAGGATTTTAGCTGGTTATCCTAAATATTATTCCTACCTTCCACATAACGGTATCCTCCAAGCATTCAATATATTATATATATCTATATACACACACACACACACACATATAATATATATATATATATATATATATATATATATATATATATATATATATATATATATATATATATATACACACACACATACACACACACACACACACACACACATATATATATATCTATATCTATATCTCTATCTATATATCTATCTATATATCTATCTATATCTATATATATATTTACATTGGTGTAACTTGGGCCAAAGTTAGTATTTGTGTGCCATATCTGTGGGATCCCCATGGAAGTTGGAAATCACTGTAGCAGACACCAGAACTACAGTGATTTTACTAGCTTCCATGTCCTGTGCCGAGTGGCTGCCCTGTTGCATTGTGATCACAGAAGTTTTCTTGCTCAGCACAGGCACCATTGATGGAATACTTTGCACTTTCTTAAAGTGGTTGTAAACCTAGTTACACTACTTGTACCTACAGGTATGCCTATAACAAGGCTTACCTGTAGGTACTGTAAATATTTTCTAAACCTGCACGGTTTAGGAGATGTTTACCATATAGTTACATAGTAGGTGAGGTTGAAAAAAGTCCATCAAGTACAACCTGTGTGTATGATTATATGTCACTACTACATTGTATATACCTGTATGTTGCAGTCTTTCAGGTGCTTATCTAATAGTTTTTTTGAAACTATCAATGGCCCCTGCTGAGATCAGCTCCTGTGGAAGGGAATTGCACATCCTTGCCACTCTTACAGTAAAGAACCCTCTACGTAGTTTTCTCCTCATTTTAATGAGTGTCTTGTTAAACTCCCTTCCGTGAAATTTTATCCCTATTGTGGGGTCACCAGTATGGTATTTGTATATTGAAAAAATATCCCCTCTCAAGCGTCTCTTCTCCAGAGAGAATAAGTTCAGTGCTCGCAGCCTTTCATCATAACTAATGTCCTCCAGACCCTTTATTAGCTTTGTTGCTCTTCTTTGTACTCGCTCCATTTCCAGTACATCCTTCTTGAGGGCTGGTGCCCAGAACTGGACTGCATACTCTAGGTGCAGCCGGACCAGAGTCTTGTAGCGTAGGAGATTTATCGCTTTATCCCTGGCATTAGCTAATCCCTTTTTTAATGCATGCCAATATTTTGTTTGCTTTGTTAGCAGCAGCTTGGCATTGCATGCCATTTCTGATACGATCATCTACTAGGACCCCCAGGTCCTTTTCCATCCTAGATTCCCCCAGAGGTTCTCCCCCCCAGTGTATAGATTGCATTCATATTTTTACCACCCAAATGCATTATTTAAAATTTTTCTACATTAAACCTCATTTACCATATAGTTGCCCACCCCGTTAATTTTTTCAGATCGTCTTGCAAGGTTTTCCACATCCTGCAGAGAAGTTATTGCCCCGCTTAGCTTAGTATCGTCTGCAAATACAGAGATTGAACTGTTTACCCCATCCCCCAGGTAGTTTATGAACAAATTAAATAGGATTGGTCCCAGCACAGAACCCTTTGGGACCCCACTACCCACGCCTGACCATTCCAAGTATTCCCCATTTATCAGTACCCTCTGAATTTGCCCTTGTAGCCAGTTTTCAACCCATGTACTCAACCTATGGTCCATGCCAACGGACCTTATTTTGTACAGTAAACATTTATGGAGAACTGTGTCAAATGCTTTCGCAAAATCCAGATACACCACATCTACAGGCGTTCCTTTATCTAGATGGCAACTCACCTCCTCATAGAAGGTTAATAGATTGGTTTGGCAAGAACAATTCTTCAGGAATCCACGATGATTACTGTTAATGATACAGTTTTCATTACTAAAATATTGTATCTAGTCCCTTATCATCCCCTCTAAGGATCGTTCCATTTCTTCAGGGCTGGTGCCGTGACTGGAGGCTCCTGCACGCATGCGTGGAAGTGACGTCATCGCGGCTCCAGCCAATCACAGTGCTGGAGACCCCAAACAATTCCGGGAGACATGTTGCCAGTCAAAGCGGTGTGCGGGGACCGCTGCAACAGCTTCGATCTAAGGTAAGTATTTCATAATGAGCTAGTATGCGATACATATTAGCTCATTATGCCTTTGTCTTACAGAGTTTGTTTCTTTCGGTTTACAACCACTTTAATGAATGCAAACCATTTTATGATTGGAGGTGGAGAGGTGGGTGGTGATGTCATGATTAGCCGCTTGAGAAAATGCAAAGTATTCTCTGATTGGTGCCCATGCTGAGCGAGCAATCTCTTGTGTTCACTATACAGCCGGGGCACTGACCCCAAGCTAGTGTAAATCAATGTGGTGGGAGTATCTACTATAGTGCTTTGCGGCTTCAAGGGATCCCACAGGTATGGCAGATACTGCATGCACTTACATCGGCCCAAACTAGAACAATGAATCAAATCTTTCTTTTTTTATGCATACCTGGATTAAATATTATATTTGTTTCTAGGATTAGATTAATAGCACTGTGCAAAGGAATAGAGCCCTGACTGGCTTAAAAATCATGACTTCGATCCCCACACCCTACTAGTGCTATGCAGTGGATTACAGAGAGGTAATACAAAGACAGATCAGGTACTTATATTAGCTTTCATTTTTTTTTTTTTTAATACATAATTGTATAAAGTGGGGTATTTGCTTATTTCTCTTGAGGTTTACTTTGACTTAATAAATAGGTTCAATTAAGTTTTTCTAACCCAATATGTTGGTAATACATATTATAGGTGGGCTTTCTAATGGCTACCTATTTTTAGCATTAAACAAATATTATCCTAGACAGTTTCGTAAATCAAATCTTTTCTTAATGTAAGGAAAAGAACAGTTAGTGATCTTGGCATCTGACTTAAGATCTGGGACAATGCTTTCACTTCTCACATAAGAGAAACTACGGACTTGTGGTTGAGGAAGGTTCCAAATTCACACACATGGCAGATGTAGGAGCTTAACTGCAAAATTCCAGAGGAAATTGACTCCCCAGACAGTACATCTGCTGGAAGACCACACCAGAGTTTCAAATTCTGCACCTCTAAAAATGGGGCTTTAACAAGGGCGTTATCTAGGAAGAACGCTTTAAGAGGATGAGCTGCAAGGTTACGTCTGTATTTTGCCTACGTCGGAGGGCCTGAGTAAAATGATTAGAAATACTTTGAGAAATAGAAAATATAGTCAATATTATTGGAGTTATTTAAGAAAGTGGTGCAAGGAGCCATATCTAGATTTCTGATAGCTATATTCAAATAGCCATAATTATGATAAACTGCCTATAAATGGCTGTGCTCTTTTCAATGCTCCTTGCTTTAAGGAGAAAGTAAATACTAACAATGAATTTCTCTTATTGGGTCACCCCTTTCGTCTTTAACTATATAATTGAAAGTGTTTTATTATATCTGTTCAAGCAAGGCTAGCCATAAATGCTTAGATTCCTCCTGTACAGCCCCACCGACTGTAGGAGATAAATCAGTTTTGATTGCCCCATCCACACCAAAGAGTGAAGGAATCTCCCCTGCTTACTATTGTATTCAGACAGCCGGCTGCCTAAATACTAACATGCATTTGATTGAATGCAGTCAGTGGGACAAATGTTTCACCCAGGCTCCTTTGATTTTGAAATCAGCTTGTGTTGAGCTAGGTGGTGCCAACAGGACCACCCAGGGCTTGAATTTTCACAGATTACACAGAAATTAGCTGAGATTTGAAATGTATTGGCAGCTTATGTACCAAAATACCTATTGATTATATTAGTACATTTTGTCAGCTGACAACCTGTGCTCTCCTGATTGATATCAGTTACTATTGCTCCCATCTATCTGAGGACTACAGAATCCCAACCTTCTTCCAACCCCCCTATATTATGTCTGTTTCTAACTAAGTAGAGTGAGCGCTGTCTCCATAGGACAAGATGTATGTTACTAAAAGAATCACCAAGTGGAGCTAAGGAAAAAACAAATAAAAAAAGTTCTGTCTGTAAAGTAGTGCATCTGTACCACATATAGAACCCGGTACAACAAAACTGACATTTATAAAGGAAAGAAAAAGCCATTTAAATTGCCAGCAATACAATATCATTGACGGTAATAGAAAAAAAAAACGTCCTGCCGGTCCACCCACAATCTGAACCAGGCCCTTTGGGTATGTATTTTAATGGTTACCCACACCAAAATTGTTAAAAAAACTTTTGCTGGGCTCGAACTGTTTGCCTAACTCTACTGGAAAGCTGTAAGATATTATGTTTTTGTTTAGGGATTAGATACACATTAAGAGCCGGTTCACACTGGGACGACTTGTCAGGCGACTTAGCTGCCTGAAAAGTCGGGTCCCGCTCTGTACAATAGAACCATTCTAATCGATGCGGCTCAAGTTGCTCTGATTTAGAAAAAGGTTCCTGTATGACTTTGGGGGCGACTTGAGGCGACTTGCATTGACTTCTATAGAAAAGTCGTTTTGCAAGTCGCCGTTGCTGTCGTGTCCAGGTCGCCTGAGGAAGTTGCGCTGCAAGTCGTGCTGCCTCAGTATGAACCGACCCTAATAAAGGTTCTGTTTTTTCTGTACTGTTTTCAACTACTCCTACCTGCACTGTTGGGTGAATCATTATATTTACTGATATACTATTCTTCTTAATGCCCAAATATTAGACGTAAATTTATAAGAAGTGTTCAAATCCAGACACATTTTTACCTGGTTGAGATCACTTTCCATGGCCATCTGCCAGCATTTGGCCCCCTCTTCACTGAGGGTAATAAAACAAAAGCAGGGTCCAGTGCAGGGGATGAAAATTGGCTTATCTTTAGGCTGCACTGAACATTTAAAAGGCAACGTTTCCAGTCAACATAGGAATTATTATAAACACCGTTATCAAAACTCACATTTAGCACAAATGAATGAGAAACCAAGATACTGGTGCACAGCGGTGACTGTGTTTTTACGCTGCTTAACATTGGCAGTGATTATGCATCGTACAGGCAAAACAAATCTTAGAAAAGCGGTAAATCAATAATTCACAATTAATCAATATGACTTTTAGCCAGTGAAAGCATAGTTCTAGCGCTTCCAAGCTCAAGCATAAGATCAATCATGCTTACACATAGTGCAGCATAAGAGGGAGGTTACCTGGCACAGAAAAATTTGATAAAAGATCAGATAAATGAGGCAACAATGTATAAGGCTGGGTTCACACTATTGCGAATTGGATGCAGGTTTCCCCACATCCCATTCGCATGTCAGGAGATTGTGATCGCCACTCGATGGAGCTGGTTCACACATCTCCCGAGCAGCTCCGGAGCGAATTGCACTGGAGTCCTGTGTGTCTTCTGAGCTGTTTCAGGTCCGAATTCAGCCAAAAATTGGGACTGAAATCGGACCTGAGATGGTAAACAGGAATGCACTGGACCCCTGCTGTGAACTACTCCTGACTTTAGGACAGCTAAAAATACATCCTGGCTAGCGTTAGTATTTCATTCATTGATGGCTGGCAGCGCTATCTTGTCCCCTCCTGTGTCTCTCTTCCACCTATCTCTGTTCCAACCAAATGTTGGGTGCTGTAGGTAGGAGGTAGCAGGTCTTTAACCTGCTTGGGGAAAGCACAGGTTCAATTAAACTCCTGGTGGGCATGTGAGATTTACAGACACAACAGGTTTATTTTCCAGACTTAAATAGGAACTGCAATCTGCTCACATAATTTGTAATAAAAACATATTTGCCATTCTGAAGTTTCCCTTCAACCACTTTGCATATTTTATATGTATTGTGATTCGGTACTTGCCATACATGCTGCAGAAATCTCCCACATTAAATCTGGCTGCAGCCATTTTAACTGTGGGCAGCTGAAGCTGCTGCCTGTTCACTTCCTGTATTTACACAGACACACAGAGGCACACCTCCAGCTCTGCAGCTTTAACTAGCCCTCTTATAACTCACCCCCCCTCCCTTTCTGGCAAACCCTCAGGAGAGAGAGAGAGAAAGAGAGAGCTGTGCATGATGTCATAAGCTTAGGCTAATGACCAGACAAGAAAAAGGAAGTGGCCATGTTTTTAATGGCAGTAAAAAAATGTTTTACTATCCAAAGTTAAAACAACAAGGGCAGTAGATTTAATAGATGGAAAGTTGCAAAAATGACTAAAGATCCGCTTTAAAGGAAGAAGGTCATTCTGCAGAGTCTACTCAATCAGAATCCCAACTATCAGTTATTCCTCCTGTGTGAAAAAGCAGTTCAGAGACTATTGATGTAATCTCATCCTTGGCTTTCTTCATCAAGACAAGGCTGCAGCCCTGCAAACCCAGTCTATTTTTCAGGTGCTACGTAAACAAATTATTTTCTGGAACTTTTGACCCAGATCAAGTTTACAGATCAGTTCTAACACCACTCTAATTTGTAGGCAACTCGCTTTTGGCAACAGGTCAGTGGTGGACTGTGTGTCTTAGTTTGAGATGCTGGCAGTACATTGTTCCTTAATCGAACACTGGGACTGATTATTTGATTACAGTAGTTGGACTTGGCAAGGTAATGCACAGAATATCCACAAAAAAGTAGGAAGGAAGAGATCAATAAACGTTGCTCAACTCTTGTAACATACAGTTGACTGAGATAATTTTCCTTTCACAAAACTGGAGGTTAAGCTGGCCATAAACAGTTAAAAAATCGTTTGAAAATGTTTTCGATGTGCTCTATTGTTTGACTTTTGTAACGTTATTCGATTATTGAAATGCTTTTAAAAGTTTTATGGCAAAAAAAAAAAAACGTCATTTTGGATTTGTGGAGCCTAAACTATCAAAAAATGTTCGAAAAAAAAATCTATAGCGCATGCATAAATAACAGTGTAACCCCGGATCATGTAATCGTTTGATGAAAAATTTACCGTATATGTTGTTCTTGATCAATAATATGTTGATAATTAGATGGCGTTATCGTATGTACAATCGACAGACCTATAAAAATCAGACAGTTTTTTTCTAACGATTTTATAACTGTGTATGGCCAGCTTTAGGCTCAACAATCCATTCCCTTAACACCAATGATAGTTAATCCAGGATATATCAGACTGCCCTAGGGGAACAGAAAGCGGAAAATTTCCTATCAAATATTTACTGTAATTTTCCTTTCCTAAAGGAACTCCATGGCAGCATACGTGTGGGTTAACCTCGCTTCCACTCCTCCCCCATAGGACCCCTCTCCCATAAACCTTTTCTCCAGGCCAGCGGCCGGGCTCACTAACTAGCCTACTCCAGACATTTGGGAGGGAACTCCTGCTGCCATGGAGTCTATCAGGAAAGGAAAATGATAATGAGACATAAACATTTCATAGAAGACCAGAAAGCCACCCTGCAAATTAGTATGGGAGCTACATGATACAAAGCTGCCCAAGATGTAGACCCAGGTCGAGTGAGCAGACACTACCTCCAAAAGGAGCCAAGCCCTTGGCTCTGTGAGCCTGTTAGATGACCTAGACAATCCATGTTTGATGTGATGTAAGTAGAGACAGCAGAAACCATTACTGTACAGAGGCCATATTCAGCACAAGCCATTACTGTACAGAAGCCATGTTCATTGGATAATAATAGAAACACAACATCCATGACAATCCCTGCCACAATCGCCCTAGATGAGGCACGTTTCTCTGTCTTTTCTGGCAAAAGAATGAACAGGCATTCTGAAGCCTGAAGGAAGCTGTAGCTTCTAGATATGACTTTAAAATATCTGAGGGATTCCTAAAATTGAAGGAAGGCACTGCTGGAAGTCAAATGGCTGGAGCTGGAGATGGTCTTAACCTACAGTGAACCCAAGGAACTTGCGGAAGTCTTCTACAATGGGCACATGAAGGTAAGCATCTTAAGTCTATTGGAAACAAGCCAGTCACCTGGCTGAACCCCCTATGAAATAGGGACAATGTTTCCACCTTTAACTTCTCCTTTGTTGAAAATTGTCTCAGATGTACAAGGTCTAAAACCGGCCTCCGCAAGCTGTTCCTCTTCAATGTCAGTTGCCCCTCCTCTATGCTGACACCGGTGCTGGGACCTGATAATGTGACCGGACTGGAGTGACTTCAGAATAAATAAGCATTAGCATATTTTCTTTCACGTGGTAGGTAGAATAGTCTTAGAATACACATATTTTGCTACTACTTTTTTCCACTTCCTGGTTTCTTGAGGCACTTGTGATGGAACCATGGCCTCAGAGATGCATCCTGGGAAGTTCCTGTCACAAGTTCCAGGAGGCAAACTCACAGCTCTAAGCAGAGTTTCAGGAAGTAATGTAAGATGGATTAATCTGCCCTTAGTGAAAATGGCCAAATGAATGGGGAGGAAATGGAAAAAAAAAAAAGCATGCAAGGAAAACAAGGGTGTAATTATCTATCTGTTTAAAGATTGTCATTGGTAAACATTTCTAACAGTACCTTTGTTGTATTTTCTGTGAAGTTCCTCATTAGGGTTGGCTATACATGGAGCAAATTTTGACTGGTTCTTGATGTAGCAATCAAAATTCGCTCAGTGGATGGCCCTGTCAGCTGCCTCACACCTGACAGCCTTGAAATGAAAAATAGTTGGGCAGAAATTGTCGATCAAGGCAACGTTCACATATTTAGACAGCTGACAGTGCCGATTGTAAAAATACAATACCTTAAATGGGTGTTATGTCCATCCATGCTGTGTAGCACCATGTAAATCTATATTTGTATGGCCAGCTTTACTTTCTAGGCAATATTTTTATTTATATTTTAAATCCTTATCCTTTTATATCTAGTTCTCAAACCTCATGTCATATTCCTTAATTTTACCATCTCTCTATTTTCTTCCAACTTTTTTTTAGCAATATACAGATTTTCTAGTTAGTTATTTCACAATCTTTTCCCCTCTATTTCTATCTTTCCATTTTTCTTAAGAGTTCCTTCTGCTCTCTATTTCCTTTTTATAACTTTAGTCCATTGCCTACTCTAAATCAAATCTAATGTCTCGTTTTATCTGAAACTCAAAACCCAAACCCTAAAGCTAACAATTTGTGAAAAAATTACAGCGCTCAGGTGCAATTTACAACATAATGGTCACGGGCATGTAAGATGCCAGCCTTTTATGGGCCTTTATTCATCACGTCATTATGCATGTTCCCATGTGTGATATGTCTTATGACGTCATCCGTCATAAGATGTTTGTTGCATGTGCTTGGTCATGAGTAATGCAGCATCATTTTTCCCAACATAGGAGGGCAGGAATGGTCAACTAAACCTTTAGGCCCACAAAATCAGCAGCAAACAGTCTAAAACGTCACAATACAAGAAAAACATGTCTGTAGCATGCTGCCAGTACAAAGAACTAATGCCAATATATGCTGTCCTGCAACCGACTAAGAATTTTTGGCTTGAAATATCTAAAACAGGAGTTGACCTTACAGCAGTATACAGTATCAAAAATCTGCTATTGTTGGCAAGGCAAAAGAGTGTAAATACCATCAGTGGACATATTTTACATACAGTGTAATAGCATAACCTGACAAGCAGAAAGGAGCACTCAAGCAATAGGAAATAATATATAAGGCTTTGGAAAAACATGCTTGTCTGATACCGTTACAGTAAAAACTGAGCTAACAAAGGGGTCACTACGGGTCTAAAAAACCACCAGACTTTAAATCACAGAGTATAATGATATAAAGCAGAGACATGAAGCCCAGAAACGTTATACTGTATTAAACAGCCACAGAAATGAAGTTGGAGCCAAGCACAGCTTTCATTGCCTCTAGGCCTTATCTTCCCGAGTGCAGTGTTAATTTACAGTGTGCTGGAGCAAAGTTAACTTTTATTATCTGACAAGGGTTGTAATCCAAGGGGACATTCACTACTGCTTCTTAAATCTCTGGAAACATATTTAATTATAGCTGCACAGCTGATACCGCTCTAAAAACACAAAATTTTGATTCCCAGAAGGCTGGACATTCTGGGCTCTGTAGGTGAATTCCTTCCCTGACACATTCAGAATTTATTCAGATTAAAGGCATTTCTGTCGTGTAGGGTTGGTGATGTAGATTAGATCAACTCAGCTTCACAGAACACTATAATATTGTATCCAAAACAAAACACCACAAAATAAAAAATACATGGATACGGGGGGGGGGGGGGGTTATTTACTAAAGGCAAATCCACTTTGCACTACAAGCGAACTTGGAAGTGCAGTCGATTTAGATCGGAGTGGAAGATCTGAAAAGAGTGGAAGCTCCGCTAATTTTTATCAATTTCGTTTTTATTTTCCTTGCATGTCCCCCTCAGATCTACAGTGACTGGACTTCCAAGTGCGCTCGTAGTGCAAAGTGGATTTGCCTTTAGTAAATAACACCCCCCCCCCCATCCAGACAATGGAGAGAAATTCTTATTGTGGAATGGAACCAGATGAATGGACAGGACTATGGGGTTGATTTACTAAAGGCAAATCCACAGTGCACTACAAGTGCACTGCAAGTGCACTTGGAAGTGCAGTCATGTAGGAAGCTCTGTTGATTTCTATCATCCAATCATGTGCAAGCAAAAATGCTGTTTTTTTATTTTCCTAGCATGTCCCCCTCAAATCTACAACAACTGCACTTCCAAGTGCACTTGTAGTGCACAGTGGATTTGACTATAGTAAATAACCCCAGATGTCTTGGTTGATGTGAAAGACGGAAACTACACTATTGTGCAAATGTTTTAGGCAAGTGTGAACAAATGCTGTAAATTAAGAACGCTTTAAGAAATAGAAGCATTAAAAGTTTATTTTTGTCAAATCAACAAAATGGGAAATAAACAGAAGAGAAATACAATACAAATCAATATTTGGTGTGACCACCGTTTGACTTTAAAACAGCATACCGTATATACTCGAGTATAAGCCGAGATTTTCAGCCTCTTTTTTGAGGCTGAAAGTGCCCCCCTCGGCTTATACTCGAGTCATCGCTGTCTGTCTGCCCGATCAGCGTGTCGAGCAGACAGACAGCGGCCATTCTAGGATTCAAAGGCCGCGCCTCCGTCTCCGCCTTCGCCTGTGATAGGCGGAACACTGAATTTCCCAGCAGTCTGTGTTCCGCCTATCACGGACGTCCTCTCATCCTCGTCCGTAGTATGAGGATGAGCGGACGTCCATGATAGGCGGACCACTGACTGCTGGGAAATTGAGTGTTCCGCCTATCACGGACATCCGATAGGCGGAACACTCAATTTCCCAGCAGTCAGTGGGAAATTGAGTGTTCCGCCTATCACCGACGGAGGCGCGGCTTTTGAATCCTAGAATGGCCACCGACGAAGAGCTGCGGGACGGGCCGGGACGCAGGCCGGGACGGGACGCAGGCCGGGCCGGGACGCAGGCCGGGACGGGACGCAGGCCGGGACGGGACGCAGGCCGGGACGGACACAGGCTGGACGGACACAGGCAGGCTGGACACAGGTAGGCTGCACGGACACACACACACACACACACACACACACACACACACACACACACACACACGGATGCATGCACACACAGGGATGGATGGACACACACGGATGCATGGACACACACACACACACACACACGGATGCATGCACACACACAGGGATGGATGGACACACACACACACGGATGCATGGACACACACACACACACACGGATGCATGGACACACACACACACGGATGCATGGACACACACAGGGATGGACGACACACAGGGATGGACGACACACAGGGATGGACAGGCATGTCTCACCCTCGGCTTATACACGAGTCAATAATTTTTTCCAGTTTTTTGGGGGTAAATTGGGGACCTCGGCTTATATTCGGGTCGGCCTATACTCGAGTATATACGGTAATTTCTTCCAGGTACACTTGCACATGTCTGGGATGTATGTGGTGGACAAGGTGAGAACATGAAGTCAGGATCTGATCTGCCTTGCTTGCTGCAACAAAGTTTCTGGTTTCTCCCCGATGTTTGATGTATGCATCTGCCATGGTGTTGCCTAAATGAATCCTGATTGGATGACCTACCAACAGAATGGTTCAATACTTCGGTGAGAGCCATATGGCCAGAAGTTTTGTGATTTTTTGGGGAAACAAATGACCAAGACCACTGTAGCAACACAGTGACTACAGCTCCTCCCCGGCATTAACATCTTCCAAAATATGGGAAAAGGAGCTGGCTTCCTGAACCATCATGTCAGAGACAACCTGGCCCTTGGTGCCAAACAAATCAGTCTGAAGTTTCTCCTGTTGAAGAAAAAACTTTGAGCTGAGCTGTGTCCAGAACTATACTTATATACTCCAAACAATGAGTCAGTTCCAGTGCTGATTTCTGAAGGTTCAGGATCCATCTGACTCATTATCATTTCTGGACAGCCAAGGCTACATTGTCCAAAAGAGGGGGCATGAAGTGAAACCCCAGCTTGTATCCCTGGGATAACACTTTCTGTATCCAAGCCTTGGAGATGAAAGCTATCCAAATGTCTGCAAACGTTTACTAACATCTCCCACTCTGAAAAGGGGGGTGCACCTTTATGCAAACTTTGAGCCACAGACCTTGTGGCAGGACTGGGAGCCAGGTGTGTGGGGTCTTGATGTGGAGGGAATGGAAGTAGAGAAATGAAAGATGTTCCTTATGCTTCTTCTAGTGATGAAAATGGATGCTCTTGCTACCAGTGGCATCCTTCATAATAGTATAGCCATAGTTTGTCAAAGTAAAGTCACTGCCTGGATTGGATAAATGGCCAGACCCACCAGTGAAAATAGAATTCTAGAGAGGGCTACCAACCACTTATCGACTGAATCCATAAAGACAGATGCATCCTTTACCAGTATGGCAGTCGCCTTGTTAAGGCAAAATACTGCCCGATCCACAGTGAGAATAGACCATTTTTGTACAAAATTCTCCTCAAAGGGGCACAAGGCTAATCATTGTTTGGGGAGAGCAAACAGTTTGTCAGGGTGTCTCAAGTTTCGGTACAGAAATAGTTGGAAAGGCTGGTACAATGGATGCAAAGTCTTAGCAGCTTTAAAGGACCCAACATTTGAAACAGTACTGGTAGAAGTTACAGGGTGGTGTGCATCGCATTGCTAAGAGCCAAAAGATTCCCTTTTAATTTGGCAGTGATAGCAGTAGACTGTGACTCCTCTGGGGTAAGCTCATCAGTCAAAGGCTGGAGCAATTCAGAATCAGAATCTGTATCCAATGGAGCTGAAGCTGCTTAGGCTGCAAGCAAATCATATAGAGAATATGCAGGGTAGAGTGCGGGAGCATGCTTGTGGTCTCTTGATTTGGGCCATAAAGTAATAAAAACTGTTGTTGAAAGGGCCGGGGAGCCAACCACAACCAATAAATGTAAGACTCAGGGTATGAGACAATTCCTCACGAAACCTAGACAGCTGGCAGAAAATGAGGGTCAGTCAAATGGAGGTGACAAAAGTCAGTGCAGATCAGTAGCAGAAACAGATCAAATATTACTGTTCCACTTAGAGTTCACCTGGGTCTTGCAAGCTGGAGAAGCAGCAGGGAGATACTTCCTCGATGCTCAAGAAAGAGAGTGGAGCATGCACAGGACATCCCCCCATGGGTGATGTGAGTATCAGACCAGCCTACTCATGTAGCGAGTGTTCATAAACAGGGCAAGTACTGAGGAAATGCCAGGGCTCTGCACCTGGAATTTGCTTCACAGCTAAACTTTTACCAGAAGATGTCCTATATAGCACTCAGCGCCCAAAGGTCATTCCCAGGCTATCTTCCCAGCACAATCCAGCCCAGTGGAGTCCAGATGCAGCTCTTAAAAAGCCATGTTAAAGGACAGCCATACAAATAGCTGCAATTGAGGAAAGATCCACATGCTGAAACCCCAATACCAGATTTCATCAGCAGGTGACACTGTAGGCAAACTATGAAATTATAACCTGTTTCTTGAGAAAACATAAAGCCGCATGAGCTGTGATCCCACTATATTGTCAAGAGTCCTTGAATTTCCCTTCAGCTGTCTAAGTATACAATGCAGACTTCCATTCAGAAGAATATAAAAAAAAATAGGTTGTTGTCCATAGTGACCATTCTGATTACTTTTTCATATTCCCAAAATATTAAAGACTTTGATTTGGTTACCATTGTCCTTTTCTTCATTCTTACTTATAAATATCACCCCTTTTGTGTAATTACACTCATTTTCTAGTTTTGCTAGAAACATTTTTATAATTATTTCAATAAGAATATTATACAAAAGATAATTGTTCATAAACACTTTTGTTAGTCTACAATTTGCAAATATGACATTCAGAAATTTGATACTAGAAAAAAACTGCACAACTCATAGCACCAGCATGTTATCTTGCTAGCCTATCTACAAACAATAAGGCTTCATGTACTCTACAGCTTCTAAACTTGAGTTTAGGAGCTTTTGGTTTTTTTTTTCACCAAAGCTCCTAAACTCAACTCCATAAAAGCCTATGTCAATGTACACATAGGTTTTTACAAGAGTTTAGGAGCTGCAGCAGTTAAGGGAACTTCAACCTCCCTCAACCTCCCTCTCAGAGGCAGAAGAATCGTATTCAGGAAGGAACGTTTTGACTGAAGCCTGCAGGATAACGTGAACCACCGCAAAACTGCAGAAAACTAGCAGCTTTTGCCGCGTTTGGCGGTTTCCTGCAGCCGGCGGACAAAGTAGGCGGTGTGTACATGAAGCCTAAAAAAAAGACAGAGTAACAGACATGCTGTTGCATAATAAGTGTTCAATATACATAGTGCTAAACAAACTAAAATAATATGGAGGATATCAGGATAGTAATGATTTTAAGGAAAATTTACAGTAATGCAGACCAAGCAAAAAAAAGGGGGGTGGGGGGGGGTGGGGGAGTGGAGGTTGGAGAACAGGGATCACTGATTGTTCACCAATCTATGAGATAGAATGGTTAAGCCTCAAAATGGGAATCTTGCAGTACACTACTATAGGGGTTCCCAGTCTACACAAAAATTTGGTGTCTCACTTAAGGATACTTGAAAATGTATTTGCCAATTCTGACGGGATTCCATGAGTTTAGAAGGTTAGACCTCCAATAATATATTTGCAGTATACAGGTAACAGGGTTCCTAGTTGACAAAAAATTGTGTCTTAGTCAAAGATACTCGAAAGATCATTTAGTCTGTTTAGTTTATTACACAGGACTCTGCTACTAGGCAAGTTAGGTAAATACTGTACATATCTAGCAAATTTACCTCTAGGACAGGAGGTAAAATACATTGACCCTCAGCCTCCATTGATTGATTCCAGGAAAGGGACATTGGCGCTGGTGTATTTCAGCATACAACATGATTACATTTATGTAAGGCAGGATTAGTGTTAGGTTTGCAGGGAGGTTATGGGAGTAATAGGGAAGTTAGGGTTACAGAGATGGCGGAAGTAAGGAATACAAGTGTTAGGGGCTTTGAGTAGGAAAAAAAGTCTTCTTCACCAGAAGCTCTGAAAACTATCATTTCTGATCTTTTGCCAATCATATACCTGATTGGCTTCATTGGAGCATAGCACCATGACCCCCATTCTTTTTGTACTCATCCTAGTCAAACCAAAGTGAATTAATTTACTGCAGGGACAGTTAGGATCAATGGGTGGATCAACAAGAAGCCACCTGCCACAAAGTTGGATTTCCATTTACTTGTAGCTGAAAGGTTTCCATGTAAATATGGGTAGATGCCGGTAGAGTGATGGAATACCAACAGATGGGTGTACCTACATAACAGTTTCTGGATATTAAGCAACAAAATGGCAAGAGAAATAACAGCATGTGGTAGGAAATCTGGCAGCTCAGGCGTCATGAACTAACCTCTGGTCACACAGATAAAAGACAGCAATGGATCATTCAATCCATAGGCATCTACTGACATAACAGTTTTGGATGAAATTACTACCAAAAAAGAAAACTTTTGCTACCATACAACTAGCTCATATTGTTTTTTACCAAGCACAAGAAAGGACAATCAGACATGTCTGTTTCCCATTGGAGTGGCAATATTTAAAGTTAACAGAACATTAATAACAGATGCGTGGGTGAATGAGGGATATGTTACAGTAGCTGAAATCTCATTTAACATCCATGCAATGCAAGAGCTTCCAGTAGATATTGTAGCAAATTTCCTTTGTATTATTCTTTTGTGGGTGATTTTCAGTGTTGTGGTGCCCTAAAGCAAAATATTGCTACGGTCTTATTTTAATGTCAGCGGCTGGTTATTATAAAAAGAAAGCTCTATAGAAATGTAAATTCTAATAAAAGCCAGAAGTTTGACCAAATATACTGCCAGAAAAAAAATCAGTTTAGAAAAATCACAAGCGTTTATACAAAAAAAATGAAAAGGCAGCCTGATAACATCAAAATGGAAACATTGTTTTTTTTTTGTTTTTGTTTTTTCAGAGATTGCTTTATTTGAGACAGAGCCAGTAAAAACTATAACACACTGCATGCCAGAGGTGCAATTGGGTAAGGCTGCGCAATAAGAGTTACAGTAAATCTGCGTAATAATAATTTGTGGATTGGATGGGATGGCTTTTAGTGTGATTGCTATTTATGCACAGAATAATCACTAACTTTTTCTAGAACAAGGAACAGTGAAGTAGATATATGTTTTTGTTTAGCCCCAGCTACAAAGACGATCAATCTAAAACCATTTCTATGTTCAGTATACAGTTGCTTATAAAGATAGAATCCATATTACCAATAAAAGAACATCAGATTTCACCTATCATTTTGCATCGCAGTTTCAAAAGGACAAATGTATATTGCTGCCTTGGACAAAGATAGTATTAGTGCTTTATCAAAAATCAGAGAAAGACAAGGAGGAGGTCATTATTCAAGCAAAGGAAAAAGGTTGGGAAGAGTTAAAACCTTTATTAAATAATTTTTTTATTTTCCTTTCATTTCCTTTCCAGGAGATGCAACAGGAAATTAGATGAAATCTCACCAAAGTGGATGTTCCATTCATACACCAAGGGGACTTTTCATTTTAAACAGCAGTCACATAACATTTGCCCCCATTGGATAATTTTTCCCTCACGTCATTCCTTGGTGTCAAAGGTCTACAGCAGGGGTCTCCAATCTTTCTAAATAAAGGGCTAGTTTATCATCCCTCGGATTTTAGAGGGGCCGGACTGTGGTCAATAGGAGGAGAAAATGTCCTGGTGTTAGTAACAATGCCCCATTACTGGTATCAGTGAGGGGAAGAGTGCCCCTTCATTGGTGTCAGTGAGGGGAAGAGTGCCCCTTCATTGGTGTCAGTGAGGGGAAGAGTGCCCCTTCATTGGTGTCAGTGAGGGGAAGAGTGCCCCTTCATTGGTGTCAGTGAGGGGAAGAGTGCCCCTTCATTGGTGTCAGTGAGGGGAATAGTGCCCCTTCATTGGTGTCAGTGAGGGGAATAGTGCCCCTTCATTGGTGTTGCTGGGAGGAATAGTGCCACATCATTAGTGTCAGTGGGAGGAATAGTGCTCCATTGTTTATATAAGTGGGAGGAATAGTGCCCCAAGGGTCGGATAAAGGCAAGCAAAGAGCCACATCCGGCCCCAGGACCACAGTTTCAAACCACTGGTCTACAGGACAAATACAGAAGATGAATCTTGACAGAGCTTCTAACTCTTCCTTACTCTATCGAAAACTAAACAAAAAAATCTCTTCAACCAACAAGATTTCAAGCAATAGCAAATGCCCATTGTGTCTGTATGGCCCAACTATGGGAAGTGATTCTTCAAATGATTACAGATATTAGGTTTCATGGCAAGCTTCATTTGTGAAGGAGTTTATTCTGCCGCAGAATAAAATAATAGGATGGCAAGTGTACAATCAAATAAATAAAATGCCTAGGATTATGAATGCTTAGCACAAGACGTATACCACTTCTGGGAACAATCATTGCAAAATAAGAATGTTATATAAGTATTGACCTGGCAAAGCATTCTGGAAGTCTTTTGCAGGGTTCATATTTTACCCTTGTTTTTAGTTCTTTCCCCTGATAATAGTGCTGCTTTTTTTTTTACCACTGATACACCTTGGGTAGAATGAAGAAAATGATGAAATGCCTGGAGTTTGCATGTTCTCCCTGTGCCTGCGTGGGTTTCCTACGGGTACTCCGGTTTCCTCCCACATTCTAAAGACATGCTGGTAAGTTAATTGGCTCCCGTCTAAATTGGCCCTAGTCAAGCACGTCGGGACCCTTCGGGGTAAGACCGCGCTATATCAAGATACCTCTCAACTCAACTCAAATGCTATTTTAGGGGGAAGTGAAAATCTTTTAATAGATGAGTCTTTATAGTACCTCCACATGGCCACTTGTTGATTTTCATTTACCAGTCAATATATTACAGGTGAAAAAAGCCAATGACAGGACAGACAGACAGACAAATTTACTAACTGTGCCAAATTCAACTACACAAGAAGGCTTGGTGATGAACTTTTAGGACCCTGAGAGATTTTCAACTTGAAGCTTGTAGCTCTAAAATGCTCAACAAGCCAAATCCTATTAATTTCAATGGCCCCATTCACATCTGAGCGTTCTGTCGCCTGAAGCAAAATGGCTGTCGCTCAAAAAAGTACATGAGCTTCTTTTTTGTAGATTACAAGCATTTTTGTTCCCTTATAAATGCCTGAAAACGTGTCACTTGAGTGTTTTACAAGCGGTTTGTCATGTGTTTTCTGCTCAAACAGAAGCTCTATGCCTTTCATTTTCTCCTCTCTCCTCTCCCTAGTGCTTTCTATTGGCTAAACAAAAATGCCTGAAGCTGTAAAGAGCTTAGAAAAAAAACACATCACTTCCAGCAGTAAGGGGTCTTCTGAAGTAGAGGGCAACAGGGAAAATGGTACCCCAAGACTGGGTGGATGCTGCCTTCCTCAGATGGGATAATCCGATGGAAACTACAAAAAAAACAAACCTAGTACATTATCAATGATTTAATTTAATGAATACAATTTTTTTTAATAAAAAGTGGGAACTCACATTCCCTAAAAAAAGCACTTGCCTATGGTGGTCCTGATTAGCCTAGCTCTGAAGAAGGGGGTGTGCCTCCGAAACATGTCAGCTATACCCCGTGATATGGTCCTGCACATGTCCATACATTGTGTGTGTTTTTTATGTCTCACTGAGAGTTGTATTTTGTGAGTACCCACTTTTTAGGATTTTTTTTTTATTAATTAAATTATCAATGATAATGCACTAGTTGTGCGCACCTTCCAATTTGTTTTTCTTGTAAAACGCTTATAATACACTTCTAAAAGGCTTGTAATAAACTTCTAAAAATGCTCGAAAACTCTCAAATGAAACGCCTAAAAGTCGGAGGTGTGAACGGATCCTTAGGCCACATGCACACAGGTTTCTTGTAAATGCTGTTTCTCCTGACAGGAGAAAAACAGCATTATAAACTCACCTAAGCTGAAGTTTTTCAAACTAGTTTAGGTGAGTTTAGCAGTGTTTTTTTTTCATTATGAAGATTCCAGCAGAAGAAGTGAGTTCATGCAAACAATAAGCTTGTGGGACAGAACTGGCTCCACTGGAGGCCTGGACAGTTGCTGAGTAATTGCACCTACTGCCATTCCACAGAAGGACTGTCTGGCCATAAACAAGCTGGCCATACACTAGTAGCATTTTGTTAAAAATTTCTAATTTTAAGAACGTCCGTTTGATTCTCTAAACATTAGTGGGGTTAAATCAACGTTAATTTTCGACCGTAGTAACAAGAAAGTACAAAGACCGGATGGAAAACTTTCACAAACTAATGAATTTCTAAGCCCCTGTACACACGGTCGGAGATTTCGACAACCAAATCCAATCCGATTTTGTCCGTCAGATTTTGTCCATCGGATCTTTCAGAACGTGATGACGTAATTTCGTTACGATGGGACTACATTCAGGCTAGTAGCCAATAGCTTTGATGTAGGAATTTGATCTGAGCATGCGTGGCACTTTGGTCCGATCAAAATTCTCTACACATGATCGGAGTATGTCCGATCGGACCAGTTTGTCTGGAAATATTTCCAACAAGTTGGAAAATTGGGTCCGACGGATATTCTGACGGAATCAGTCCGATGCATACCACACGCAGTCGGATTATCCGACAACAAGTTCCGATAGGACACATTCCGACGGATTCTCCGACCGTGTGTACAAGGGCTAATAGTAAATGTAATTTTCTTTGGGAAAGTCCATTTGTTCCAAAATCAAATGTTAAAGGCAAACAAAATTTTGAAGGACTTTTTAAATGACATTTGTCAAGTCACTGAATGTTTTGAGAATCTTTGCGCACTATTTCATATTAATGTTCTTCTAGTTTATGGCCAGCTTAAGTTTTACAAAGAATTTCATTGTGTTCGTCTTTTATCTAAAAAAGACTGTAAGATAATTGTTAGGCTGGATTCACACCACCTTTATATTTTTAGCGCATTTTACAGATTTGCACTACAGTCCATTTAACTGCTTCCCGGACGGCGCACGCCGATGTACGTCGGCAGAATGGCACGGCTGGGCAAATAGGCACACCTGTACGTCCCTTTGAATTTGGCGCCGTGCCATCGCGTCTGCACCGCCGGTGGCACGCGCGCACTGGCAGCTCCATGAGTAGGATGGTGGGTCCCGCAGACTCGATGTCCGCGGGGATACCCACGATCCTCTCACGGAAAGGAAGAATGGGGAGATGCTAATGTAAACAAGCAGCTCCCCGTTCTGCCTAGTGACAGTGTCACTGATCATAGCTCCCTGTGATCAGGAGCTATGATCAGTGATTTGTCACAGCTAGCCCATCCCCCCAACAGTTAGAACACACTTAACCCCTACAGTGCCACCTAGTGTTAACCCCTTCACTGCCATATTTACACAGTAATCAATGCAATTTTAATCGCACTGATCACTATATAAATGTGAATGGTCCCAAAAATGTGTCAAAATTGCCCGATGTGTTTGCCATAATGTCGTAGTCACGATAAAAAAATAAAAAAATAAATCACTGATCGCTGCCATTACTAGTAAAAAGAAAAATATTAATAAAAATGCCATAAAACTATCCCCTATTTTGTAGACGCTATAACTTTTACGCAAACCAATCAATAAACGCTTATTGCAATTTTTTTTTAACAAAAATATATAGAATATGTATCGGCCTAAACTGAGGGAAAAAAAATATTTTTTTATATATTTTTGGGGGATATTTATTATAGCAAAAAATAATGCGTTTTTTTCAAAATTGTCGCTCTTTTTTTGTTCATAGCGCAAAAAATAAAAACTGCAGAGGTGATCAAATACCACCAAAAGAAAGCTCTATTTGTGGGGGAAAAAAAGATGTCAATTTTGTTTGGGAGCCACGTCGCACGACCGCGCAATAGTCAGTTAAAGCAACGCAGTGCTTTGGTCTTTGGCCAGCAACATGGTCCGGGGCTTAAGTGGTTAGTGAACATGTTTTTCTATGGAACACGTTCTGTAGTGCAAATCTGCAAAATGCAAAAAGGACAAAAAAAAATGCATAGATGTGAATCCAGCCTTACATAGAACTCCTTTCAATGCCTTCAAGGAAATAGAAACTTCTGCCAAATAAAATTGCCCTCATCCATTCAATCAGAGAATCATAGGAAATACGCTAAACAGATTTTAATGGCAAAATCTTTGTTCTGTTAGCAAACAACATTTATGAATATAGCACATATCCAGAAAATGAATAACACATTGATGTAAAGACAAGCAGTATTTGAAAATGGAGATCTCTCCAAATGTGCCGCTGAGGATATAATAGTTCCTTTATTTATTTTACATGGTATTTTAATTGCAGTTTTTTGTCTGAGAAAAAAAAAATGAAGAATGTTCAATTCTTCTTAGACAGTGTTTACATTACGTACAGCAGTGTTGTATGCCTGGAATCTAGCTATGTCATTAAACGGGTAGTTCACGGTTTTGCACTTTTGTACTAACTGTGCAACAAGCAGTTGTGTGCACAAACCCATTGCAATCACTGTTTGCTTTTCATTAAATTTGCTAACCCTAAGCTGCTAAAAGCTAATTTTGAATGGTTGCCAGGGATTACTGCACACCATTGCTTTGAGTACATTAATGAAGAAAGAACATTATTACAATGCACTCTTGTACAACACCTGCAGAAGACCTGCAGTCATACAGATGTGCAGGATCAAGTGCGACCAGAAAATCGTTCTACCTAAGCTATACTAGAATGAACGGCAGAAAACCTATATCCTACTGGCTGCTATTGGTTACCGCAAGTCATTTGAATTATGTTACTTAAAAAAGCTAAATTTCAATAAAACTGTTACTCAAAGTTAATCTGGAAGCAGCAACCCTTGTTGATAATTTTACATTGCACATAACAGGTTCTCTTTTCCAGCATCTAAACCCAAGAACAGAAATTGATAGTATTCTAGCTTACCTGTCCTTAGATATAGTGGCTACATTATTTTTATTTTTTCCCTTTTATTTTACCCTGGCAATCCTGCTATTGACACATTTCCTTTCCTAGGGCGACCGCTGTACTGAGCAGCATTGACACCTTAGGACAGGGAGTGTGTTAGGATGACATAAAAATGTGTTAGGGCTATGTAAACCATTCTTCTGTTCTCCATACCAGCGGGAGGTGTTTTGTAGTCCATAGAGATAGCAGGGAATACTTTTACATAACAGTCCAGATAGCATTGGGTTCATATAGACTTGCAGTTGGGGGGGGGGGGGGGGGGGGGTTGTTAAAAACACACACTTACACTGCATTTTTAATGCCACCTAACTGCCACGGTTTTGATCCTTTGCTTGTTGCCTACAGCAAAAATGACCACTCCTCTGCTGTCTTCGGCTGGCATAGTGCAACTGAACATGACCCATTAAAGCAAATGGGGTATGCGCCGCTATGAACATGGAGGCAGCACATTGGTACAGCACTATGGCAAAACAGGTGGTGAGGAGGTGTCATATCATCTCCTCCCTACCCATCAAACACCTCTAAAAAGCATTCTGAACACAGATCAAAGGTGTGACAATTTAGCTGCACGTCTAAACGTAGTATGAGTTATTAGTTCACAAATTTTCTGCCTAGATGAACAGCTATTTTTTTTGCAGTTGTCAAACAGATACAGTAAAATCATTCCAATGGGATATTTAACAGACCAATAGGGAACAAATAAAAGAAATGTAATGCTAGAGTTTTGGATACACTTTAATTTTTATGGGGCAACTCCATACACAATAAGTATTACAGTTATGAGTGGATCTCAGCTGAAAGAATCATGCAGTGGCCTTTTATATCTCTTTCCAAGATTGTGTTCCCATCCCCATCAGGAATCTCACTCCTCTTGTGGCATCAGAAAGTGTCTCCTTAGTGCTGCTACTGCATATTCCCCAAAACCATGGCAGTAGGCAAAAAATTAGGGATGAGAGATCTTAGTCCTTTTTATGCATTCTCCAAATAAAGAATTCCAACCGAGTCAGAAAGGCTCAGGTAGGTGGGCAGTGCTGGGAACTCAGTGATTTTACATATAGAATTGTTAACAGGTATTTAAAGTGTATGTAAACTCTAACAATAGGTTTCTCCTATTTTCTCCCTTTTGGTTGGTTACATATACCATTGTTTTATTATATCTGTTCAACAAGTGCAAAAAATGTAGCAGAAATCTTGTGGGCTGATAACTTGTTGTACGCTTTGTCTCTGGACTGTTATCAGTTAGCATTGTTTCCTGCTATGTCCACAGACTACAAAACACCCCCCTGTTATGGAGTCGATAAGTGTAATGTAGCCCTAACACACTTTTTGTCCTAGGGTGCTGCTCTGTATAGTTGTCACCCTAGGAAAGGAAGTGAGTTGATGGCAGGATTACCAGGTTATAATAAAGTGAAGAAAGTTTGAAAAAAATAAAACAAATGCAGCTACCACATCTAAGGAACAGTAAGCTGCAATAATATACATTTTTGCTCATGGATTTCAATTTGCTTTAATTTAACTCATCCTCAACTGGTTAAAAATTTAGGGTTGGAGAGATGTACAAAAGAGTTTTCACAATGACTTATGCCGCGCATACACAACCGTTTTTTCCCATCGGAATAAACTCCAAAAGGTTTTTCCGACGGAGTTCCGCTGAAACTGTCCTGCGTACACACGATCACACCAAAGTCCGATCGTTAAGAACGCGGTGAAGTACAAGACGTACAACGGGACTAGAAAAAGGAAGTTCAATAGCCAGTAGTCTATAGCTTCCGTCTCCTACTTGCTTCAGAGCATGCGTCGTTTTTGATCTGTCGGAACAGCATACAGACGCGCGGTTTTCCCGATAGGCATAGGTTCCGTCGGAAATATTTAAAACATGTTTTATTTCTAGGTCCCTCAGAATTTTTGTAAAAAAAAAGTCAGATGAGGCATACATACGATCGGAATATATGATGAAAAGCTTCCGTCTGACTTTTTCTGTCGGACATTCCGCTCGTGTGTACGCAGCATAAGTATACGTTTAGTCTTAAAAAAATTTTTTTATTTTTTTTGTTATGTGTGTTGCTTATCTGTCATGACCTGGAACAGACAACTTCTGGATGTTCACATTTTAATGTATACATTAGGGTTTTTGTATCTAAGTATACTTTGTGATTACTTCTACAATAACAGTAATTAACGATTTGAATTTAAAAAAAAAATGTTCTTTTATATATGTTGCCTATCTGTCATGACCTGGAATGGGCAACTTTCAGATGTTCACATTTTAATGTATACATTATGGTTTTTGTATCTAAGTATACTTTGTGATCACTTCTACAATAACAGTAAAAAATTATTGAATATAAAAAAAATAATAATAATGTATGTTCTTTTATATATGTTGCCTATCTGTCATAACCTGTAATGTGCAACTTTTGGATGTTCGCATTTTAATGTATACATTATGGTTTTTGTATCTAAGTATACAATAACAACAATAAAAAAAAAAAAAAAAGATTAAACAGAAATAAAAATGTTTTTGTTTTGATTTTTGGGTGTCAAAATGTGATGGTTCATTACACAAGAAGATCAAAACATAAGAAATGTGTGATCACCTGCCTTCGCTTTGTATTGAGTGCAAGTGAACCCAATGCCCACAGCCTGTAGACATAGGCAGTGCCCAGGGAAGTCTCAGTACACCTGCTGAAGTGTGTGTAGGAATGCAAAGTGCGGAATGTGACATCCCCTCCCTGCACCTTCTTAGCACCTAGGTGTCATTTACAATCCAAAAACAATGCATCTGCCCCCTCTCTCTACCCATGCCATGCTAAAACACACATTTGTAGATCAAACTCTTACCATGATCTGCCTTCACCTCTATCAATCAGAAATGAGAAATAAATGAAATAGACATAGGGGGTTGATTTAACTCTATCAAGGATAAAACAAAACCTTCTTTTAAAGCAGTTGGAATAGGCACTGCAGCAGCACCAGCTGACCTGTCTGGTCTGTATGAACAGGTGGCCAATATTTTGCAGCCTGGTAGAAAATCTAAGAAATAAAGCATGCTAACTTCTTACCTTGGTTATACAAGATCCAAGGGAAAGGTATGATGCCGACATGTGACAGTGAGGGACTGAGAAAGTGCTCTGATCAGCTGCTGTTAACATTCTGTTGGCTTTTATCTGCAGGTGGGAGGGGCTGTCCCTTGGAGTAGGTGGGCTGTCAGGGCAGCAGACAGACAGACAGACAGGCAGCAGGCACTCAGTCCCCCAGCACTTCTGCAAAGTGTGTTTTCCAGGGAGCTAGTCAGGAGGGGAAAGGAAAGTCAATTGTGCCTTAGAGCAGGCTTACATTTTAAAAGAAAAATGCAAATGGAACAAGACGTATGCAAAATTCATCCAAACTCCATGGAACATTTTCATTTTCAGATGTTTAAAACATGAGACTGTACACTATGTACAGATCCCAGAGCAGACGTTTCATTTAATGCCACATATTTAGGTTAATAAGTCCATGGGGTAGTAAAGTAGTAATAAACCCTCCTTTTCACCTTAACACATTAAGCACAATAAAATAAACTTCCCCAATTAACCTATTTGTTAAAATTCTTACCCCAGCACTTGTAGTTTACATCTTCATCTGCTGCTGGCTCCTGCTCTATCAGTGCTCCTCTCCACTTCCAGTGCTCACAGGAAAGAGTTAACAGTGGACAGTGCAGTCTGGAGTCATTGTGTTAGCTTGGAGAAGGGAGGAGGGAAGAGGAGGGAGGAGCAGGGAAGAGTCTTGTCATTCTAGACTACAGTAAAACCTTGGTTTGAGAGTAACTTGGTTTGAGAGTGTTTTGCAAGATAAGCAACATTTTTAAATACATTTTGACTTGATATAGAAGCAATGTCTTGATATACAAGTAGCGTCATGTCACAACTGAGTAGAAGAGAGGCGCCTCTAAGTGTAGCAATATGGTTACAACTTACAATTAATGGAGGTACAACATTTAGCAACTCACATAGTGGATGATTAAAAGTGGCACATCTAAGCCCCTGTACACACGGTCGGACATTCCGACAACAAAATCCGTCTGATTTTTTCAGACGGATTTTGTCCGAAACTGGTGTTGCATACACTCGAAAAACGCTGGTAAAGCACCGCTAGTTTTCGGGCGCCGGCAGTGTGAAAGGGCTCTTAAAGCACTCAGGCTTTCACATTGGGATTGCAGATAGGGCTTCTTTCATGCGCTTTACAGGAGCTTTTTTTAATGCTAAAGCGCCTGAAAAACGCCCCAGTGTGAAAGGGGTCTTAGCCCTTGTACACACGGTCAGACATTCCGACGGAAAATGTCCGATCGGACAAGGTTGTCGGAAAATCCGATCGTAACGTGATGACGTTATTTAGTAATGACGGGACTATGTTCAGGCTAGTAGCCAATAACTTTGGTCTAGGAATTTGATCTGAGCATGCGTGGCACTTTGTCCAATCGGAATTCTCTACACCTGATTGGATCATGTTGTCGGAAAATTTTTATATCCAGCTGTCAAACTTTGTTGGTCGGATATTCCGGAAAAAGTCAGATGAAGCCCACACACGGTCGGATTATCCGACAACACGGTCCGATCGGACATTTTCCGTCGGAATATCTGACCGTGTGTACAAGGGCTAAGACCCCTTTCACACTGGGGCGTTTTTCAGGCGCTTTAGCATTAAAAAAGGCTCCTGTAAAGCGCATGAAAGAAGCCCTATCTGCAATCCCAATGTGAAAGTCTGAGTGCTTTAAGAGCCCTTTCACACTGCCGGCGCCCGAAAACTAGCGGTGCTTTACCAGCGTTTTTCGAGCCCTAGCGGGGCGCTTTTAACCCCCACTAGTGGCCAAATAAAGAGTTAAAAGCGCCCACAAAGCGCTACTGCCAAAAGCGCTTTGCAGATGCTTTTCAGGCGTTTTGCAGGCGCTTCCCATTGATTTCAATGGGAAGGGCCGCTCTAGGAGCGGTGTATTCACTGCTCCAAAAGCGCTGCAAAGAAGCTGCTTGACTTTTTTTGATGCCCTGCCAGCGCAGCGCCTCAGTGTGAAAGCACTCGGCTTTCA
This sequence comes from Lithobates pipiens, assembly GCF_037356315.1. Classification (NCBI taxonomy): domain Eukaryota; kingdom Metazoa; phylum Chordata; class Amphibia; order Anura; family Ranidae; genus Lithobates; species Lithobates pipiens. Next base: position 103,578,525 of record NW_027507748.1, read on the forward strand.
CATTGGGATTGCAGATGTGGCTTCTTTCAGGCGCTTTACAGGCACTTTTTTTAACGCTAAAGCACCTGAAAAATGCCCCAGTGTGAAAGGGGTCTCAGTGTGAAAGCACTCGGGCTTTCACATTGGGATTGCAGATGAGGCTTCTTTCAGGCGATTTGCAGGTGCCTTTTTTAACGCTAAAGCACCTGGCAAATGTCTGAAAAACGCCCCAGTGTGAAAGGGGTCTAAGTATGCAGGCACAGGGGTAAAGCTGTCATTATAGACAATCCTCCTCACCGCCATCGACATCGTCCCTTCCACTCTGCCCTCCATGTGCGGTTCAAGCCACACTTTCAGATAGCTCTACTGCAGGGAAGTCTTTCCGATCACGATTGCAGACTGACAGTGGTGAGAGCAGGGGGTGCGGAGGATGGTCTATGTAGACAGTTTTACCCCAGATGCCTGCATACTTAGATGAGCCTCTTTTAATCATCAACCATGTGAGTTGCTAAATGTTGTACCTTCATTAAATGTAACCATATTTCTACACTTAGAGGCTCCTCTCTTCTCTTTTATACTCAGTTGTGACATAACGCTACTTGTATATCAAGACATTGCTTGTTTATCAAGTCAAAAATTATTAAAACAGTTTGCTTGTCTTGCGCCTCTCTTCTCTTTTATACTCTGTAGCTCCTGCTGGATTTTGCATGTAATCTCTCCTTGTGGGGGCTGCCATTTGTGGATGGACAATTTATGGTTACACAGCCTATCATATTGCTATAATCTTTTATATGGACTAAAAAAACTGAAGGACCTATAAATAAATGGTCGTGGAACAAATCATTTGAGGTTCCATTATGTCTTATGGGGAAATTCGCTTTTATATACAAGTGCTTTGGATTACAAGCATGTTTCTGGAACGAATTATGCTCTCAATCCAAGGTTTTACTGTATAGTACTATGAGGGAGATTTACTAAAACAGATGTGTGCAAAATCTGGTGCAGCTCTGCAGAGGCGTCAATTAGTTTCCAGGTTTTATTGTCAAACACACGATCAGATTATCGGACACATTTTGTTGCATGTCTTATATCGAAAGTGAAGAAGTTACTCGACATATGAAAATTCTCATATGACTTCAGAAGTGACATAATGTGTTGAATTGTTTTGCATTAGTTCTTTAGTTTCTGAGCATGCGTAGTCTTGCTCTTATGATTTTGTTCCGACGAAAACTGTACTAATGAAATGAAAATCGGATGTTGTGTTCACATGCGGCAAACATTTTATAGCCTGTCTGTCCAGTTTTTGTCTTCCAAAAATGTAGAATCAGCTGTTGAAAGCACCATACTAATGCTCAAAAAATCGTCAGATCGTTCGTCGGACTAAATTTTACTTCAGATTTTCGTATTGTGTGTACGGGCCTTTAACCACTTAAGCGGCAGACCATTTTGCTGGGCAAAGACCAAGACAAAGCACTTTTTGCGATTCGGCACTGTGTCGCTTTAACTGATAATTGCGCGGTTGTGCGGCGTGGCTCCCAAACAAAATTGATGTTCTTTTTTTCCCCACAAATAGCACTTACTTTTGGTGGTATTTGATCACCTCTGTGGTTTTTATTTTTTTGCGTTATAAACAAAAAAAGACTGACAATTTTGAAAAATAAAACATTTTTTACTTTTTGCTATAATAAATATCCCCAAAAAATATATAAAAAAACTATTTTTTTCCTCAGTTTAGACCGATGCATATTCTTTGACATATTTTTGGTAAAAAAAATCGCAATATGCATTTATTGATTGGTTTGCGCAAAAGTTATGGCGTCCACAAAATAGGGGATAGATTTATGGCATTTTTATTAATAATTTTTTTTTTTACTAGTAATGGCAGCGATCAGCAATTTTTATCGTGACTGCGACATTATGGCGGACAATTTTTACACATTTTTGGGACCATTGGCATTAATACAGCGATCAATGCTATAAAATTGCATTGATTACTGTAAAAATGTAATTGGCAGTGAATGGGGTTAACCACTAGGGGGTGGGGTTAAGTGTGTCCTGTCTGGGGGATTGGCTAGCAGTGGCATGACACTGATCGTTGCTCCCGATGACAGGGAGCAGACGATCAGTGTCCTGTTACTAGGCAGAATGGGGAGATCCTGTGTTTACATTGGCATCTCCCCATTCTTCAGCTCTGTGACACGATCGTGGGTACCCCCGCAGACATCGAGTCCACAGGTACCACAGGCACGGTCACGAAGCTCGTGGTAGGCACACGGCACTGTGTCGCTTTACCTGACAATTGCGTGGTCATGCGAAACTGTACCCAAACAAAATGTATGTCCTTTTTTCCCCACAAATAGAACTTCCTTTTGGTGCTATTTGATCACCTCTGTGTTTTTTATGTTTTATGCTATAAACAAAAAATGTGCAACAATTTTGAAAAAAACATACATATTTTTTACTTTTTGCTATAATAAATATTCCCCCCCCCCCAAAAAAAGTCTTCATCAGTTTAGGCCAACATGTATTCTTCTACATATTTTTGGTAAATAAAATCTCAATAAGCGAATATTGATTGGTTGACGCAAAAATTATAGTGTCTACAAAATGGGGGATATATTTATGGCATTTTTATTATTATTATTATTATTTTTTTTTTTTTTTACTAGTAATGGCAGTGATCTGCAATTTTTAGTGGGACTGCGACATTGTGGCGGGCAGATCGGACACTTTTGACATATTTTTTGGGGCCATTGACATTTATACAGCGATCAAAGCAAAAAATTACCACTGATTACTGTATAAATGTCACTGGCAGGGAATGGGTTAACACTAGGGGGCGATCAAGGCGTTAAGTGTGTTCCCTAGGAGTGTTTCTAACTGTATGGGGGCTGGGCTGACTGGAGGAGGAGAAAGATCGCTGTTCCTAATCACTAGGAACAGCAGATCTCTCTCTAACTCCCCTGTGAGAACGGGGATCTGTCTGTTTACATTGACAGATCCCCGTTCTGGCTCTCTTTCCCAAGGGTTGCCGGCGGACATCAGGGCTGCTGACCACGCGCATTGGGTCCCCTGCCATGCAGCAGGTGCGCGCCTGCTACGGCTCCTTGAAGGAGCTGACGCACACCTGCAGTAATATGCGGGAACATGCCGACCTGCCGCCGTATAACGGCGGCTGGTCGGGTAGTGGTTAAGTAAAATCCCCAAAGAATATAAATCTACTTTGTGTGAACCAGACATCTTTACAAACCAAGATATTGCCTGTAAAATGAGTGGTGACAGCATTACTGAGCTGAAATAGCCTATACAGAGAGCAGAGCTCTTGGAGGGACCCATCAAGCCACACTCACTGCAGGCTGCCTGCAGAAAACTACGAGAGGGGTGGAGACAAAACTAGTCACTCAACACAAACGGAGAGAGCAGCGGAGACCTGCCTTTATTACAGGAAACTCCGGCAGGGAGGAAAAGTGCAGGAGCCATTTCATTCTGCATTACTGCTGCTTGCTATGGGGGCACTGAACAGGAGGGAGGGCCAGGAGCAGCAATTACAGGGACCCAAGAAGAGGAGGATCTGGGCTGCTCTATGCAAAACCAACTGCACAGAGCAGGTAAGTATAACATGCTTGTTATTAAAAAAAACAAAAAAAATGACACTTTACAATCACTTTAAATAATGCATTACAATTTAACCGAACCTATTAGATGTTAGTCCACTAAAATGTACTGGAGATTTTACTCGACTAAAAGGTAGAAGATGTAAGTTGACTAAAATACGACTAAAACAAAAAAAATTCAGATAACTAAAATATGACTAAAAAGAAAATGGTATTTTAGTCAAAAGACTAAAATACGACCAAAGCTAAAATGGCATTTTCAGGGCCTTCTTTAACATGGGGCAAAAGGGGAAGCTGGGCCCAATCATTGTTTTGTGGCCCAATTGTCAGGTCACCTTGAGGCCAGGTGACAGATGCACACCGTAGGGATACGGAGTGCACCGCAAGGTTGCGGACCCTATGGCTGACTGCTGCGGATGGGGGTCAAGGTGATAAGGAAGGCAGGGCTGCCAGAAGACCAAGACGGATCCCACCGGGGTTAGAGCGTAAGATTCCCTGGGGCGCGGAGTCTAAGAGCCAGCAGGTGTTCACCAGAGCCTCTAGTAGTGAGGATGGACTTGGCTGCAACTGGCTCCAGGTCGCGACCCCCAAGGTCACACGAACAGTAGGCAACAGGAGGATAGGGATAGTGAGGGAGATAAAGGTGAGGTGATAAAGCCAAGGGCGGGGCCACAAGCAGACAGGAATAGTCAGGGACACGACAAAAGGTCAGGATCACAGGCAAACAGGGATAGTCAAGGACATGCCAAAGTCGGTAACGGAACAACAGAACAGCACACGGCAGGTAACAGGAAGCTAAACACACAAAGGTTGATCAGCAGGGTTGGACTGCAGTGCACAGGTTAATATTGAGTTTTCTGATAGGAGCTAGGGTGGAGCCATGCCAGAGGATGGATACAAAAGCAGTCAGGTGAGGGTCGGCTGGTCTCTAGAGATGAACACATGGAGACAGGTAAGCAGACAAACTCTATTGCATAACCATGACACCAATGCAGCTGCCCGCAAATAGCATACTTACAAACAGTCTCGCTAATTGATCCATTGTCCTGGGATGTCTGTGTCCTGGGGGGCTGAGTGCTGACTTTCAGCAATGTGCAGCATATCTCTTTACTGTTTTCTCTAGTCACCATGGTAACGGGACACTGAGACCATGGCATTAGGATCAGATTCCTTTCATCAGTTTGGAAACAGTGGGCGGGTCTGCAGGCAGGCTCCAAGGAGGTACAGCAGTGACAGAGTTGGTCAAAGGGGGTTGATGATGTCAGATATGTGCAGTGGGAAAGCAGTTTTTAGCAGAGGTGTGTATTTGGTAAAAATAAAAAAGTGATTGCAAAGGTGTGGTAGTAAAGGTGTGAGATGGGGTACAGTGGTGGTAAAAGTGTAGTGATCTACTGTAATCTCTAGAAATCAATCAGTGAGCAAAACATATGAGCAATAACCTCTAACAACCAATCTATTTCAGTGTTAATTTTGACATTAAATTTCAATCAGTGAGCAGTAATAATCTTAAATAACCTCTAGCAACCAATCAGTGAGTGGTAATAATGTGCAGTGACCTCTAGCAACCAATCAGTGAGTGATAATAATGTTTTGTGACTTCTAGCAACTAATCAGTGAGCCGTAATGTGTGCTGTAACCTCTAGCAACAAGTCAGTGAGTGGTAATGATATGCTGTAACCTCTGGAAACCAATCACAATTTCTGTCTGATCTGCTGCAGTAAATGATTTTGAGTCTAGCTGCTATTTATTGTATGTCTCAGAACAGGGGAGTGGGCCTAGGAAAATGTTTATCCAGGGTCCAATCAATAATAAAGATGGCCCTGGGCATTTTAGTCAAAAGACTATGACTAAAACTAAATTGAAATTTAATGTCAAATTTAACGCTGAAATAGAAGCATTGGGGTTGATTTACAAAGGCAAACAGACTGCTGCACCGATACCACTTTTTAAGACTGAGTACAAGTACAGACACTTTCTTTCCAAGTTCTTGCAGATACCGATTACTGATACTTTTTTTTAATGTCATGTAAGAGTGGCACTAATACGTAGCACTGTTGAGCACTGATAGGTGGCACAAATGAGGCGTGCACTGTGTTGTTGTTTTTTATTTTAATTTTTTATTATAATGGGGGGGGGGGGGGAGTGGGCGGTTTTCAGTGTTTATTTTATTATATTTTTTATTCTTTTACAATTTTGCTTTTACATATTTATTTATTAAAATGTTTCCTTTTTTTATCAACCCTGTTGGGGGGGGGGCTTTGGTGAGATATCAGTGGTCTAAACAGAACCCTGACATCCCACCTTTGAGACAGGGAAAGGGACTAAGGACACAGATTGCCCAGTCCCTTTCTCTGCAGGAGCAGCTGGACTGAAGATGAATGGACAAGAGACAGAGGCTCCCTCCAGTTATAAACTGAAGCACAGTTTACGATGCTCAGTTATGAATGGACAGAGCCAGTGTGCATTCAGAAAAGGAAGGAGCCAGTAAATTACAGATTTATCAGCTCCTTCCTCCACTCTCCATGTTGATGATCCAGGATGAGGGGGGCTGGAGGAGGACAGAGGGGGTGAAGGAGCACAGAGGGGGACATGGAGGAGGACACAGGGGACAGTCAGGGGTGATCGGTGTGGCGGTAGGAATTCCAAGAACCAATCTCCCTGTATAGATTTTCATAAAGCAGCTGAAATGAAATCTATACAGGGAGATCGGTGCTTGTAACTGCCCCCAACACTGCATTGATCATCCCCGACTGCCCAGGTATCGGATTAGGCATCGGAGCATTTGCATGAGTACAAGTACTCGTGCAAATGCTTGGTATTGGCACCGATACTGATACTAGTACCAATACTGATACTGTATCGGTATCGGTGCAACCCTAGTAAATATGGTGAAAATTCTAGAAGTCAGCAGATCTTCACCTCATTCCCTAAACTAAGGGAAAATTCACTTGCAAAGTGAACAGCCTGGTTGCCTTTAGTAAATCAACTCTTGGGATATATTGTCTTAGGTATACAATAGGGAATGCAATATTAAAAGTAGATCTATTGGTCATCCTTGAATACTGCCCCTCCAATGCCCTGTGTAAGCAGGGAGGCTAGCCCACGGGGAGAGGTGATGGTTCTATTGTAAAATCTATGTCACAGTTTATGTAAATGATCTTTTAAATGGTTGGCTGACCCCCACCTGTATCGGACTGTTTTTGGATGTTTTGCTACACAGTGCAAAGTGTATGAACAGGACGTGTTCTCATAAAGATGCTTTACACCGCACTTGTTATAACAAATGGGGGTTGGAAGCCCTTAAAGATCTGTTACCTTAAGCTCTAAGGGACCCCTGTATGTGATGTGCTCTCATACATGCTTGGACAAATTAGTTTTGAGTTAATGTCCTGCTTCAGTCAAAACTGAAAATCAAGACATTTGATGTACACAACAAACACAAACTACTTGTTTTTGTGATCTGAATCTGGTGATCCTGGAATGTGATTGGATGCAAAGAGGACGGTACACCGATCATGTTTTCCTTTCTGTTTCCTACACCACATGATGGGTTGGAGTGTACTCCTGGATGCAGAGAAATACCTCAGTCCCTTTCTCTGTCTCAAAAGTGGGACATCAGTAATATATCCCTGATATTTCCCCAAGGTCCCCCAGTGGACTAAAAAAAAAGAAAGAATTATTGTAAAAAAATTGTAAAAAATTATATAAAAAAATATATATACACATACACACACACACATACACACATATGCATTTTAACTTTGGGGTGCACACCCTAATGCAATAGGCTGTGCAGACCTGTGACAGGGTGCCTGCAGGAAACCACAGGGGGGGCTTGAGACAAGACCGGTCATTCTGCTTAAAGTGATTGTAAACGATCACCTTGTAAAGCAACACATTCAGTTTAAAATAGAAATGAAAGGCAAAACATTTGTTTATAGATATAAAAAACATAAATAACCCCCTTTTTTTTTTTTTTTTTTTTTTTTTTTTTTTAGGCGGTCACATTTCCTCTGTTCCCGCTGTTCTCAGCTGCATTAAAGCTGGGGGGAGAAGAAGCAGTAGTACACTGAGCTTCCCAGTGAAAGGCTGTGATTGCTCAGTATGAAGGAAGGTATTCCTGTGACCACAAATCTGTGTCATCCCAGGTGTGGCAACCTCAGCCTGGACTCCGGCCAAGCCACGCCCCCAATGTAATTCGTGGTCATGGGGATAAGCTCCAAGGGGCAGAGTGAAGCACGCCGGTGGCGTGGCCTGGCTGGAGATGTGTGGTCATAGGGATACCTTCCTTCATAGTTTGTTTTTAGGAAAGCAGAGGAACACCAATGATTTCACACAAAGGAAGCAATGTAAAGAGAACACAATATGTTTTCATACAAGTACGTGTTACAGCAGGCATATATCAGGAATATGAAATGCTGGGTTTACATACTCTTTAAGGAGAGAGAGCAGCAGTGACTGGTCTTAATACAGAAAGCTCCTGTACAGAGACAAAGTTTCCCACTTGATGACACACCACGGATCTGGAGCAAATACACAAAGCATACCAAGATTTAAGTTAGAATGCACATGGCTCTTGTATTTAGATAATATTTGTTTATCCCAGAGTTCATTTAAAGGAATTAGGGATTCCTAGCCATGTTCAATGAATGTGGCCGGCAAATTCATGGGTTGTGAGGATTGCGGTGGGCCCACCGGCATTCTTAACAACCACTGACAGTGAGAATTTATAACAGTGGTAGTAATTATACATGATGTTCATCTTTCACCATAGGGGTAAATGTTCAGTCCTTCATCGAATCTTAAGTTCATCCCTAGTTCTGGATAACATCTGTAGCTCAGTTATTGAATTTACTTGGAGATTTTTCCTTAACCAGTATATTGGTTCTTCCTTTTTATGTAAGCCTAATTAAACAAAATAACATTGATGAAGAATGGGAAGGACTTGTTTTTTCTATACAAAATTAAATGTACACAAATTACGGGTAAATGAGGAGGAAGAACAGGCATGTGCCTGAGCTCACGCTTGACACTGCCGTAACACTTATGTAGTTGCACTGTGAACCCCAACTACTGTGCTAGTTTTCCATAACAGGCAAAACAATAACAAACTGCTCAAGATGTTCGCTGAGAAGCTTGTGTGCACTGTAAACTCATCAGCAGCTCTAAAACTGCATTTTTAAATTTGATAGATGAATGTGCCAGTCATTTATGAGAACTCAAATGAAAAAATAGAAAGGTTTACCATCCAAAAAAAAGATTATCATCATGTAAACTAGGCCCTACATCAGCCAATATACACCAACATGCTTCCCAATACACACTGCACTATACAACCCAATACACACTGCACCATGTACCCCAATACAACCATCATATACACCAGGGGTCATCAAACTTGTTTTAAAAAAAGGGCTAGTTTACTGTCTTTCAGAAAAAAAATGTTTACATAGCTCCTGTGAACATCAGAGGAATAGTGGCCCATCACTGGTATTAGTGGGAGGAATAATGCCCCATTGTTGGTGTCATTTGAAAGAATAATGCCCCATTGTTAGCTTTAGTTGAAGGAATAGTGCCCCCTCTTTGATGTTAGTTGAAAGAATAGTGCCCCATCACTGATGTCAATTGAAGGAATTGTGTCCCATCATTGGTGTCAATAGGAGGAATAGTGCCTGATAATTGGTATCATTGGTAGGAATAGTGTCCTATTGTTGGTGTCAGTGGGGGGAATTATGTCTAACTGTTTGTGTCAGTGGAAGAAATGATACCTCATCATTGGGGTGAGCAGAAGGCATAGTGCCTTAAGGGTTGTATGAAGGCAAAAGGTCACAGACCCACAGGCCGCAGTTTGGAGACCACTGTCATACACCCATGTAACACTGACATGTTATGCTCACCTTAGAGCTCCCATGTTTGGCTCAATAGGATTCAGTTGAGCAGTGTTCATTCTTCTCAAGCTCCTCCTAGACCCACTATATTCTATCTTCCTGCATTGTCTGCTCTAAGCACTCAGGCTTCATTTACACGTATATTTTCATTTCTAGACAGTAATGCATCAGCAAGCATTTACAAAATAAATTTAAAGTAAGGTAACATTTTAAGTAAATTTTAAAAAGCTTCTTGCAGCTTTCTTGATGCCTTTATTTGTTGTGGCACCAGAGTGGAACGTCCTGTGGTAGGCGGGCTGCCCCCTCTCTTCTCCCTCCCCCCTTGCTGCATATGGTGGCTGCAGCCCTACAGGAGACAACACGGTGGACAGTATTTTTGAGATGGATTGTCCACTCAAGTAGAGCAGGCTTGTTTACAAGAAGCCTTCAGAGAGATCTTATTACTTATTCAAATGGTTGTATTAACTCACTAGTGGTGGGCCCCTTTCTGTGTGAATATACAATAAGGCTCATTGGCCACCCTAGGTGGGAAGTATTGTTAACCATGAAACTAGCAGACCTCAAAAATACTTAACCTGATTATCAGATAAATATGCCCCCACACCTAACAGTGGGACCATACCTGTGGCTGTATCTGGGCTAATTTTCTAGCTCAGGGGTGAGCGCTTGATCCCCACATCCCATTTCTAATGTATTAAAGAAGCAACTAGGTTGTGAAACATGTAGAGCTTTAAAAGATCCACGGACAAGTGCAGGGGCGGCTGGTGCTCAAAGTTTTTTTTTTGGGGGGGGTGCAAACAAACTGAAAAATTCTGGAAAAAAAATCAATTGCAGCCCCACTGTGCCCATTAAGTGCAGGCCCTATGCCATCAAACGTAGCCACTGTGCCCATCAAACATAGCCACTGTACCCATCAAACACAGCCACTGTGCCATGAAAGGCAGCCACTGTGCCCATCAAACGCAGCCGCTGTGCCCATCAAACACTGCCACTGTGCCCATCAAATGCTGCCACTGTGCCCATCAAATGATGCGACTGTGCCCCATCAAATGCTGCCACTGTGCCCATCAAATACAGCCACTGTGCCTATCAAATACAGCCACTGTACCCATCAAATGCTGCCCTATGTGCCCATAAAATACTGCCACTGTGCCCCATCAAATGAATGTCACCAGTCTGCCCATAAAATTCCACCACTGTGTCCATCAAAAGTTGCCACTGTGACCCCCCCACACGCCATCTCCCCACCACTTACCCTATCTTGGTGGCTGGCCAGGCAGCGGGTGACTGCGGCGAGCTGTGGGACCTTGCAGTGGCTCCGACAGCGGCTCCTGTGTCCTCCATGCATCTCCTCCCCTCCTGATAGGCATCCAATTGCAGTGCCTGTCCTTTCAGCCAATCAAGTAATGGGTATCAGACCTGCGCTACCTGATTGGTGGAGAGGCAGTTCAATGTTCGAAAAGCGAATATTCATTTGCTTTTCTAACACACCTGAGTGGACTCCGAGCTCAATGCTTTGCGCTCCGAGTTCACCTTTTTTGAAGCCGTTTAGAGCCTATGGCTCTAATCAGGTGCTTCAAAATTCATCCCTGTCACTGTAATTTAGGCGCCTGGTGTCCAAAAAGGGGCCGGACGCCTGAATAGGGGGTGGCAGCAGCACCCATTGATATAGCTGGGCTCATACGTTTACATATCCTGGCAGAATTTATGATTTCTCGGCCATTTTTCAGATAATATGAATGATAACACAAAAACTTTTCTTTCACTCATGGTTAGTGTTTGGCTGAAGCCATTTATTATCAATCTACTGTGTTTACAGGGTTTGAATGGCTATTAAAGGTAATCATCCTCACCTGTGATCTGTTTGCTTGTAATTAGTGTGTGTGTGTATAAAAGGTCAATGAGTTTCTGGACTCCTAACAGACCCTTGCATCTTTTATCCAGTGCTGCACTGATGTTTCTGGATTCTGAGTCATGGGGAAAGCAAAATAATTGTCAAAGGATCTGCAAGAAAGGGTAGTTGAACTGTATAAAACAGGAAAGGGATATCAAAAGATATCCAAGGAATTCAGAATGCCAATCAGCAATGTTCAAACTCTAATCAAGAAGTGGAGAATAAAGAGTTATGTTGAAACCAAACCATGGTCAGGTAGACCAACTAAAATTTCAGCCACAACTGGCAGGAAAATTATTGGGGATGCAAAGAAAAACCCACAAATAACCACAGGTGAAATAGAGGACTCTAAAAATATGTGGTGTGGCTGTTTCAAGATGCACAATAGGGAAACACTTGAACAAAGATGGGCTGCATGGTTGAATCGCCAGAAGAAAGCCATTACTAAGCAAATGCCACAAAGTATCCCGCTTACAATACACCAAACAGCACAGAGACAAGCCTCAACCCTTCTGGCACAAAGTAATTTGGAGTGATGAACCCAAAATTGAGATTTTTGGCCACAACCATAAAAGCTTCATTTGGAGAGGAGTCAACATGACCAACAATGAAAGGTACATCATTCCTACTGTGAAACACGGAGGTGGATAGCTGATGTTTTGGGGATGTGTGAGCTACAAAGGCACAGGAAATTTGGTCTAAATTGATGGCAACGTGAATGCTGTACGTTATCAAAAAATGCTGGAGGAACATTTGCATTCATCAGCCAGGAAGCTGCGCATGGGACGTACTTGGACATTCCAACATGACAATGATCCAAAGCACAAGGCCAAGTCGACCTGCCATTGGCTACAGCAGAAATAAATGAAGGTTCTGGAGTGGCCATCTCAGTCTCCGGACCTCAATATCATTGAGCCACTCTGGGAGATCTCAAATGTGCAGTTCATGCAAGACAGTCCAAGAATTTACAGGAACTGGAGGCTTTTTGCCAAGAGGAATGGGCAAGAAGATAAAGAGCCTCGTCCACAAATACCACAAAAGACTTCAAGCTGTCACTGATGTTAAAGGGGGGGAAATACATGGTATTAAGAACTGTAAACTTTTGATCAGGGTTGTTTCGGTAGTGTCTGTTGTGATTATGACTTAAAAAGAGTAAACTCAGCTGATTGATAAAAAAATGGCTTCAGCAAAACACTAACCACGAGTGAAAGAAAAGTTTTTGTATTATCATTCATATTCTCTGAAAAATGGCCAAGAAATCATAAATTCTGACAGGGTATGCAAACTTAAGAGCACAACTGTAGATTCATGCTATGCACAAATCTATCCATCAGTCATAAAGGGGGGTGGCTGGAGAGAGGGGGTGCACCCTTAATGGACCCACTGCCATTGAACAAGTGGAAGCCCAGCACCTGGAGAAAACTTGAACACTTTGGCGTGTGCGGTATACACCTTAAACGGGTTTACACTTTTTCTGTGATTCATCGCATTTATCAATTTTTTAGAAAATAGTTTACATTCAATTGCTGCTTTGCATAAGTTTTTAATGTAGACAAAATAAAATGTGGAATTATATTATCCTATGTATGTGTGCCTTCAAACTCCATAATGTTTGAGCTTTCAACACAGTGTTCCATGATATAGGACGTGGCACACTTTATCATATAGTGTACCCATGGGTCACTCAATGGGTACTACACCTATTTTTATAATAATCTAATATTAGGACACTTACCTGTCCTGGAATCCAGCAATGTCGGCACCCCAGCCAATGTTTCATCGGCTCTCGGGTGCTGCCGCTGCCATTGCCTGTAGGGGAATCTGGCAGTGAAGCCCTGCGACTTCACAGCTGGTGCCCTACTGTGCATGCACAAAGCGTGCTGCGCTTTCTGAATGGCCCAATGGTAGTGGGAAGGAGGTGGGGGGCTGAACTTCTTAGTGATCTCGCCGCGTCAAGATCTCTCGAAAGTGGGGACAGATACCTGTCAAAAACAGGTATTCACTCCCTCCTCCCCACCGAAAGGTGACAAATGTGGAACTCCACTTTAATGTCTGTTGAGCCCAGCATTTACAGCTCATTGTATTGTACACTCTTTAAATTCCTTGCTGCTGGGATGAATAAACTCCAGTGCGTATATGTGGGAGTTAAGTCTTCCTGGCCGAGCCTGTCAAGATGGCTGAAGATGCCGAACTGGAAGAGGTCAGTGCCCTTGAGGAAGCCTGCAAATATTGCATTGTCAGATAGGAGGTGAGTATTGGAGCCTTTAGTTCCACTTTTACGTATTTTTAAAGGTAATCCCTTTTTTTCATGTTGGATAAGAAGGTAGGGAGTCAAACTTCCTACTCCCTGAACCAAATTGAGCCAGGCATTGCTCAGCAATTTACAGGAAGCCTTGTATGTCAATAATGACTACAGGGCTTAATCTAACTGGCCGAGGTGGAGAGGTGGACAAATGATGTCTCAACCTCAGCCAATCAGAGCTACCCTTGTATTCATTTATGAACTACAAAGCTATCTGTAAATGGCAGAGCAGCCCTCAGCCCGACTCGATTTTGTTTCAGGAGAGGGACAGGAAGTCTCCATCTGCTTCCTGGAACACAGTGTAACTGTATGCAACATACAGTTTATACTGTGTTCCCAGCGGCAGTGTCCCCAGCGGCAGCATCTGTTAGTGAAGCAATACATTTGTTTGTACTGATCAACTTGGTCCAAACAAACTATTTAAATTGCAAGAAACCTGGAGATAGGCTTTAACAATTCTATAGTCCATCCAAAACAAATACATAGGGGTTTGGCTATGTATACACTTTAATGAGAATCCTGGAAGTAGCTTTAAACTAACTTTTAACAAACTGAAGCTTGCTGAAGCTAGCTGACAACTTTAATCATTAGACAGCACTCCAAATAAAAAGTGTATAAAACACTCTCAGAATGGGGATCCTTAGGATGTCAGGAAAGCTGCATGAAGCCTGTTAAGTGCTTTGTAAATGCTTGATGAAGTTCATGCTTTGTTTTCAGACTAACATTTATAAGCCAAGATTATACAAAGCAAGTGTATTTAGGGCCTTAATGTGAAATAGCTGCTGGTAATGCAAAAGCACATGTGAAAGTAAGTGTCTATACCTACACAGAAAATAGGACAAAGAATAAAGCTAAAATGACTAATTGAGGTCCCCCTGTACTTCAGTTTTTGCCAAGACTGCTTTGTGAAATGTTAACTTTACCCTAATTGTAATATAATTAAACTAAATCTCCTTTAACAGTTTTATGTTAAAACTGAACTCAAGGTACAAATAAACTTTCATTAAAATATAATTCTTAGTAGTCACAAAGGAAACTAATCTACTTTGTGTGCACCAAATGCCCTTTGAAAAAACAAATCGTGCCTTGTAAAAGTAGTGGTAACATTATCACTGTGCTGCACATAACCTGTATGGAGAGCAGAGCCGCGGGAGGGACCCAACAGGCCTATCTACTACAGTCTGCCTGCAGAAAACTACAGGAGGGGGCGTAGGCAAGACCAGTCAACCTGCACAAGTTTAGAGAGCAGCAGTGGCCAGTGTTTATTACAGGAAGCTCCAGTGCAAAGGTAATGTTTAATATTAGATGACTGCACAGATCTGGAAGAAATACGCAAAGCACTCCAAGATTCAAGGAAGAATACTTTAGACCAGACTTTTCAACAAAGAACCCTTAAAATAACTTTCTGTTCTCGGGGAACCCCTGCTAAAAGTTAGTATATCTACAACTCATAATACATTAGTGTGATGGTCAGTGGGAAGAATGTGCCTTACACTTGAGGTCATTGGGAAAAATCCCCCCCTAATGCCACGTACACACGACCAGACTTTTCGAGGGACAAGGTCCGACAGACTTTCGACAGAGTTCTGACGGAGTTCTGACAGAGTTCTGACGGACTTTCCGAATGAACGGACTTGGCCACACACAATCACACCAAAGTCCGACGGATTTGAATGTGATGACGTACGACTGGACTAGAATAAGGAAGTTCATAGCCAGTAGCCAATAGCTGCCCTCGCATCGGTTTTTGTCCGTCGGATTAGCATACACACGCGCGGATTTCTCGGTAGGAATTGGGTCCGGCGGAGTTCTGGCGAAAAAATTTGAAACATGTTCCATTTCTAAAGTCTGTCAGACTTTTGCAAATCAAAAGTCAGCTGCAGCCCACACACGATCAAATGGTCTGCCGGAATTGTTCCGTCAGACTTTTGATGTTGAAAAGTCTGGTCGTGTGTATGCGGCATTAGAGGTATATAAAAAGATCAATGGTGTCAGTGGGAACTTATCTAAGAGGCAGAATTTGCTCATTGCTCAAGGAAACCCCTGGCAACATCTGGAGCAACCCTAGGGTTGCATGGAACCCTGGTTGAGAAACCCTGCTTTAGACACAATTTACCTATCCCAGAGTTCAGTTTTAAACAAGTTAGCACATATAAATCAGCCAACATCTGACACTATGGGAAGTATAGGGAGAAGTATAGTTATTCTTAAGCTATTTAAGGGGTAGGCAGAGCACAAGAACATGTATATCGCTTTACAAATCTTTTGGCCATTAGATAAGATTATATACAACATACTGTAAATGTTTCAACCAGGGGCACAGGAGCAAGGACAGCAGGGGTCACAAATGAGACTAAGCTCCTGCTTGTAAGGGTCTCTTTATCACCTTATTGTCCATGGGTTTTATGATGTTTTAGGATTACCATTGTATGTGGTGTCTGCAAGGCTGTAAATTGTGCTGTCCAGATACTGAAATCTTGGCACAGAAGGATCCCTCACTCACCAGGCATATTTATTAACACAGTATGTATTATTCATTGCAGCATAGGCCAACTGGCACCCCCTGTATTTTGCATCATGTGATGTGGGTAACACAATGCAAAATGCTTGCGGCTAAAAATCCTGGCAGCCCAATGCAAATGGCTTGTGCAATGCTGACTGATAGTGGTCGAGAAGGGGAGAACTATTGGGAAGCTCTATTCCTATTTATCCCGGAGACTTGCTAAATATACAGTATACAGTGTATTAAGCCCCATACACACTATCAGTTTTTCTGCTGAGTTTTTCCTTCAGGTTTACCAAAACCATGTAGTGCAAGGTCCTGCCTGATTGCATACAAACTGAAACTCCTAAGGTTTGACCTCATATTATATGGTTTTGGTAAATCTGAAGGAAAAAATCAGCAGAAAATCCGATAGTGTGTATGGGGCTTTAGAGCCACTTCCCTGTATATATAGGTCTGCATAACTTTATATCTTTACGTGAGGCCCCACAGTTGGCACGATTTCAAAAGTGTGCTCGGACATTGGTGTCTCATTTTTATTCAGCAAATCATGTACCTGCATCATATGAGAAGATATTTTAGAATATCGGGTATATGAGAAGAAGTTTAACATTTTTAGGCAGGTTGAGTCTCATAAAAGATGTTTAATATAGTATTTTAGACCAGCAACTGCATTTTGCCTGTTGAAAACTACAAATACCTGTGCATTTCTCGGATTGGATAATTGAATGGTTCTGATTATGTAGGTAATGTACAGTAGGAGAGAGTACACTAATGGCTAGTTTTTTGAGACACACACGAGCCCAGCACATGGTATCACACTACAGGGAAACTCTGGAACTGTAAGAATGTGCAATGTATCCCAGAACTGAAATTATATGGACAGCTCATGTCAATAAGCATTTTTTGGAAAGCAGGATTTCATTAAAAGTGCAGCTCGGAACACTTGAAAAGAATACTTAAATAAGGATATTGGAAGATTTTCAATTACATTCATATTGTGATTTCAAATAAACTTGTTTCCAAAAAATAGAAATTCCATTAGTGATGGGCACATTCTAACACAAGACTGAAATACTCTTGATGCTGTGGGAATATAGTACACTTACCGCATATTATATTACATCGATATTTTTAAATTATGTCTTTGCCTGTAAAGCTTTTTAAATATTAGGTGAATTTTAGGCTAAACAAAGTTGGGTGTTATGCTTGTACAGAGTGCATTACCTAACATTGCATGGGATGGCTCTGATCTGGTTTACTGATGACAGCAATGGACTATGGTTGCACAATGTGTGTCAGTATGGCTACTGGTAGCCTCCACCAAGATAGTGTGTGAGAGCGTAATACAGAATCACAATTGGAAGACATTTGCAGCTCAATTTAAGGAAGTGCCTAAACAAGGACCTTGTTCACAAGGTATTTTTTCAATAAAAGCTACATGAAACCTGCCCCTGGACCCTGTTTTTTTTTACTACAACTAGGTCACCTTCTTGCTCTATTCTACCTAACTCACATCTAAATCACTCCCTCTTCATCTTCCACCCTCCTCTATAACTTATACTGGTCACTCCCATACTTAAAAAGCCCTTACTGGACCTCACCAGCTACATCGCCTTAATCCTGTTTACGTCCTAATTTCTTTAACGCCTAGTATACAAACATCTGAGCTGCTACCTCACTAATAACAATCTTCTTGATCCCTTACAGTCTGGCTTCTGCTCGCATTATTCCACTGCAATTGCCCTACTAAAACTCATTAACAACTGACTAACCAGTAAAACCAATTGCCACTACTCCAATAATAAAGATCTTTCTGCAGCCTTTGATACTGTAGGCCTCTCGCTCCACCTCTGACACTCTGCTCTTTCCTTGTTCTCCTCCTTTCTATCTCCTCGCACCATAAGTGTCACCTACAACTCCTTCTCTTCCCTTTTCTGTAGGAGTCATCTAAGCTTTTGTCATCAAACTTTTTCTATTCTCGGCCTACACCTCTTAGCGGGGTCAGGTGATAACTTCTCACAGCTTCCTAAACCATCTATGCCAACGACACCCAAATCTATCTCTCTACAACTAAGCTCAATCCTTTAGTCTCCTCACACATCACTTGTGTAGGTAAATTGTTTGTCGTGGCTGGCAGCCAAGCCTGTGTTAGAATCTACAGAGATCTACAAAGTGATGATGGCGCTGTTCTCTACACTATATACAGGTAAGTGCAAACAAATTACGTTAAAAAAACACCAAAAAAAATGTCTACGTGCATGTGAGCAACCAAATATAACCAAATGTAAACAATACTACAGAAAAGTGCAATGTGTATAAGAATGATAAATTGCAAGAAATCAAAAAAATTTATAAAAGTGCGTAGTGCAATACAAATAAATAAATATAACTACATATATAATTATCCCAAGAACAGCATCAGTAAGAAAAATTGGTGTATCATATGGTGTAAATAATTTAATAAATGAATCAATAATTCATCACGTATCAATTCTCCGTGTACAACCATAAAAGTATTATAAAAAAATTAAAGTGAAAAAAAAATATATATAAAGATTTGCCCAAAAGATTATAAAGTGAATGTCCAAAATATGAATCCAAAAAATGTGTATATATATATATCAAATAGAAAAAATAATTAAAATAAAAATTAAAAATTAAAAACCACTAAGGGGAGTGGAGATGGATCCCTGACCTAGTTAGTCGTTCTCGATGACCACACAGGAAGTTAGGGAAAATCTCCGCTATGATGCAGAACAGCAATATAAAACTGATTATACTGTATAACTGTATTATTGAAGGTCAGTGACTACCGGGAGTCCAGGGTACCCTGACAGGAGGATTACCACCAACACCTGGATAAGGAGGTTATACGCCTGTTACCCCAGCAGGGGTGAGGCGCTCTGGTGAGTGCATTCACAAAAGGGGTCACTGGATGAAGGAGGGGAGCACTGACAAGTCACCTATATTTTCAGAGAAGAGTTACCTTAGTGGTGTTGTTTTGCACGGAAGTGATTTCTTGCACTTTATGGACATAATTAACTTTTAATTCTAATTTTTAATTTTTATTTTAATTATTATTTTTTCTATTTGATATCTATACACATTTTTTGGCTTCATATTTTGGACATTCACTTTATAATATTTTGGACATATCTTTATATATATATATATATTTTTCACTTTAATTTTTTATAATACTTTTTTGGTTGTACATGGAGAATTGATATGTGATGAATTATTGGACCATTTATTTGAATTATTTACACCATATGATACACCAATTTTTTTCTGATGCTGTTCTTGGGATAATTACTTCTACTAAAAAACAGTAATATGCAATTAATCTTATGTAAATAAACCATAAATAAATCTACCATAAAAATGTGTAAAGCCAAAAGTGTACAAACCAACATCAATTAGAAAATTTAAGATAACTAATGGTGATAATCTTCAATCTTAAAGTGAATAGATACCATAGGCAATAATCCTTATATCTATCTGGTGATGTAATAATATCATAAATAGGAATATAAGATGTGCAAGTCTCCTTCTGATACAGTGCTAGATATTTCTACATATATCTCAATGTATATCTCATATATCTGAATGTGAAAAAAAAAAGCTACAGTGTATATATATATATATATATATATATATATATATATATGTATATATATATATATATATACATATATATATCAAACAATCATGTGAAGTAATATTTAATCCATATATATCCACCAATTGATATGGTAATCCAGTGATGCTTATAGTTTGTATTTGGGAAACATTTTCCAGGATGCAGGATCAATACATATATCTACCACTAATCCTCATATGAACCAAAAAATTTAAGATAACTGATGGGGATAATCTTCAATCCTAAAGTGAATAGATGCTATAGGCAATAATCCTTATATCTATCTGGTGATATTAAAGTGCTCCGTGCAAAACAAAGCCGATGTAATAAAATCATAGACAGGAATATAAGATGTGCAAGACTCCTTCTGATACAGTGCTAGATATTGCTACATTTATCTCAAAGTGCTCATGTGCCAAGTATGTGAAAAAAAACCCCCAAAAAAATGCTACAGAATACTATGGAATGTGTCCTATCGGACCGTTTTGACGGATAATCCGACTGTGTGTGGTCTCCATCGGACTGTTTCCGTCGGAGTATCCGACGGACCAAGTTTTCTGACAAAATGCTTCGATCGGACATACTCCGATCATGTGTAGCCTACTCCGACGGACAAAGTGCCACGCATGCTCAGATCAAATTCCTAGACCAAAGCTATAGGCTACTAGCCTGAACATAGTCCCGTCCTAACGAAATAACGTCATCACGTTATGTACAATCGGATTTTCCGACAACTTTGTCCGACCGTGTGTATGCAACAGTTTCGGACAAAATCCAACGGATTTGGTTGTCAGAATGTCCGACCGTGTGTATAAGGGCTTATGCTTTTCCCCCTATCCCACCTCCACACAAAACCTCTTCTACTTTCTCCATCAGTTCATCCCGCACAGTTATTACCTTTTGTATCACCTGGTCCTTCCTTATGGATTGTAAGCTCTCATGACAGGGCCCTCCTCATCTATTTGTATTGAGTTGTATGGTAACTCTACTGTTTCCCTTTACTTTGTAAAGTGTTTTGTAAACTATTGCCACTATAAAAATCCTGTCTAATATTTAAATATATTGAAAACAAGTTTAAAATTGCATTAATATTGGGGGGGGGGCGTGGCTAGCCGCGGAGCGAGATGGCCGCCTGAGATCTGAGCTCCGCTCCACGGCAGGCTTATACAACAACCTCGGATCGACGGACATACTCTCTCTCGCTCATTAGAGAGGGGGAGGTTGTGGGACACACAGCGGCATGCCCGGACGCCGTCATCAGCCACCACAGCCGCGCCGTGTGACTGAATACTTCGGCCGCATGAATCACACAGGCAACCAAGATGGCGCCGAACGGGACGGCCACAACACAGGCTCCACGCCACACAGGCCAGCACAACATACTGTGCCTCTCGCACAATCTTCAACAGACCGGACTGTCAGAGAGGAGGCTGAGGAGATGGACAGTCTACCCCCTCCGCCGCTTAACACAGGAGACATGCCACAGGAGAGAGGTAAGAGACTGGCCTCCTCCCCCTGCAATTCTCCTCACAAGGCTCATATGGCTAAAAAGCATCATGGCACTGACCCTAGTCCTGCTCCTGCTACACCAGCCCCTTTGTCCACCTTGGCTGCCATACCAGTGACTGATAATCCTGTGTCCGAAAGCATGCTAAAATCCATGCTGCTCACCCTGCAGAAAGATCTCCACAGGGAGCTACAGCTTTCTCTATCCCAGGTACATGACAGGCTGGATTGCCTGGAGGATAGAGCAGACATGACAGATGAGCACCTTTCTGATATGAGTAAAGCTCACAATGAACTCCTTGATGCCCACGATCACCACACAGATGAAATTCAGAAAATAAAATTGAAGCTCGCAGACCTCAAGGACAGGTCCAGGCGTAACAACATAAAATTTAGAGGGGTCCCTGAAACCGTGCAACCTACTGACCTCCCAAAATACCTTCAGCAACTTTTTCTCACCCTGATTCCTAATCTCACACCCCAAGATATGGTCATTGATCGAGCGCACAGAATTGCGAAACCAGACCATCTCCCAGCTGACACACCCCGAGATGCCCTAGCCAGGATCCATTTTTATCAGATCAAGGAACAGCTCCTTTGTGCAGCCAGAAATCTGAGGCCCCTGCCAGCTCCATACAGCAAAATTGCTCTTTTTGCGGATTTGTCTCCTGCCACCATGGAGCTCCGTAGAGCATTCTCACCGGTCACATCCCTACTCCCGGAGCACAATATCACGTACCGCTGGGGTTACCCAACCAAACTACTAGTCACCTACCAGCTAAAAATAATCCCGATTTTATCCCCCAAAGACGGATACAAAAAGCTGACTAATTGGGGCCTACTCCCCATCCACACGAAGTCGCACAAACAGGAGAAGCACCCTACTGCATCACCACCTCCTCCTCGACGACCTTCAAACAAAATTGACAAAGCCTGATGTCTTCTACAAAGCACTTTGTCCCTTGCAGCGCAAGCCTGCCAGGGCAACCTTTTCAGACTCACACCCCCACTGAGTTAAAGTGTGCCAAGCACACTGCCGTAAGCTCCTTTCTTTACCTCTGACATTCTACGAGTTTAGTTTATTTTGATTGCTCCTTTTTGTGTGTTTTTTTTCTTTTTTTTTTTATTGTTATTTTTCTCGCTCTGTAATATCGCTGATCCACTGGTGCCCAGCACTCTGTGATTGAACTCCCAGTCCCTGAGGTCTGCTTCATTATTAATACATTTACATACTAGAGGATATCGTGGTCCTCGCCTTGCTCCTGCAAGCCGAGGATCACAACTTGTAACTTGTGTGTGTTAACGTATACAGTTGCCATATCTAAGAAGTGTGATACCTTGTTCTTTACAGCTTGTGGTCGTGTTCGACACCTGTGCATAGTCTTTACTATTTTAACATTATGCCAATCAAGATAGTATCCCTCAATGCCAAGGGGCTTAATTCCCCTTTCAAAAGAAACCTCCTTTGGAAAGAAGCTTGCAGGCAACAAGCTGATATACTATGTGTACAAGAAACACATTTTACAAATTCTAATCCGCCCAAATGTACACATAAAAACTACTCCCACTGTTTCTTCTCCAATCACGGTAAAAAAAAAGTGTGGAGTGATGATTGCCGTTAACTCCAATCTGACTTTTATCCCACACCAAATTGACACGGATAAGGAAGGTAGATTTATAATAATGACAGCCACGATTGACAACCACCACATAACGTTGGTGAATATCTACGCACCCAATACATCTCAGAATTTTTTTTATAAACAACTTAAGACCAAATTACAACTGGTCAAGCACGAATCCCTAATTATCTGTGGGGACTTTAATGCCATTCCAGATCCCTTGCTAGACTCTACCAACCCTGGCAGGAAGGAAACTTCCGCCCTCTCCGCGTTTATGGACTCTGAAAATTTATATGGTCCATGGAGATGTGCACATGATGTTGAGCGCGACTACACTTTTTATTCCTACCCTGGTAACTCTTACTCTCGGATTGACCTTTTTCTCACGAACAAAAAAGCCCTACTAGCCACCTCAGAATCCCACATTGGCACAATCACATGGTCAGACCATGCACCAATTTCCCTGGTCCTGTTCCCCCAATATTGCCCCACTAACCACTCTGTTTGGCGCATGAATTCATCCCTGCTCACCGATCAGAAATATGAACATGTAATAAAATCCGAGATAGAGAGTTTCTTTGAGCACAACTGTGCATCGGTGGCTAATCAAGCTACAGTTTGGTTGGCCCACAAAGCTTCTCTACGAGGGCTTTTTATGAAATTGGGAGCCCAAGAACGCAGAAGACGTACTGCAGAAATAGACAAAATTTTACAACAAATCAAATCCTTGGAAATAGTCCACAAAACCAATCCCACTAAGCTAGTGTTAGACTCCCTTCGTGACCGCAGACGAGACCTTACTGAACTACCGAACCACAAATTTGACTACTACATCAAAAGGCTAAAATTAAAATAATATGCCTTCAGTAATAAATCTGGAGCCTTCCTGGCCAAACAAATTAAACAACAGCAACGCAAATCGAAAATCCCATATCTTCTAAACTCCAAAGGAGCACGCATGACTAGTCCCCTGGACATAGCCAATACGTTTGCATCTTTTTACTCGGATCTCTACAACCTCCAAAAGACAATGTCAGATCCTCCGATAAATACTGACGCTATAGGCTCCTTCCTGTCCTCGGTTCAATTACCTACGTTGACACCGACGCAACTGCAAGATTTGTCCGCCCCATTCTCAGAAGCCGAAATTCAGTCCGCTATCAAATCCCTCCCCTTACACAAAGCACCGGGCCCCGATGGATTCGTCAATGAATACTATAAACACTTTACTGACATTCTCGCCCCGCATCTGTGCAGTGCATTTATTCAGTACGCTTCCTCTGGCACAATGCCAAAGGAGTGTCTAGAAGCCCTCATAGTAACCCTCCCCAAACCAGGTAAACCTTCAGACACCCCAGGGAATTTTAGACCCATTTCGCTCTTGAACACAGACACCAAGATTTATCCTAAGCTATTGGCTCTCCGACTCTCCACGGTGATGACCCAACTGATCCATATAGATCAGGTGGGCTTCATCCCTGGTAGACAAACTTCAGATGGTACCCGACGATTTATTGATATTGTCCAGTGGGCAGAACATACCAAAACGCCTTCTCTGCTCCTCTCTCTGGATGCAGAGAAGGCGTTTGACAGGGTTCACTGGAAATATCTAGAAGCTGTCCTACAGAAATTTGGCATATCTGGCACGCTCCTACACGCCATCCTATGTCTTTACACAAACCCCAGCGCA
Organism: Lithobates pipiens; assembly: GCF_037356315.1. Taxonomy (NCBI): domain Eukaryota; kingdom Metazoa; phylum Chordata; class Amphibia; order Anura; family Ranidae; genus Lithobates; species Lithobates pipiens. The sequence goes on from NW_027507748.1 coordinate 103,603,169, forward strand.
CGAGTATGGACCTCTGGAGTCATATCAGATCCTTTTTATATCACTAACGGCACACGCCAAGGGTGTCCTCTTTTCACCCCTAATTTTTGCCATGATCATGGAACCCTTAGCCCAACGTATCCGTTCTGATCCCAAAATTAAAGGCATCACAATAGGCCCGATGGAACATAAAATAGGCTTATATGCGGATGATGTGATAATATCGCTCTCTGATCCGCAACGGTCACTGACTGCAGTGCAACAAACCCTAGATCAATTTAGTGCGATTTCTTTATATAAAGTGAATCACAGCAAATCCCTGATGCTAGCTTTAGGTCTAGATAACTTAACTATCCAACAAATATCTACATCTTCCCCCTTTTCCTGGTCTAAAAACGCATCTCTGACTTATTTAGGAATCCATCTGACCTCTTCCAGTAAACACCTTCTGCGCACTAATTTTTCAGCCCTCGTAGAGAAGCTTCAAAAACTATCACTTGAGATGAACCACCCATTTGTATCATGGGCTGGTAGGATTGCTCTGGTTAAAATGTTTCTGCTACCACATATTTTATATGTCTTCCACACTTTACCAGTACCATTCCTTCCGGTCCATTTGAGATCTCTTCAATCCCTCCTCCACGCTTTCATTTGGCATCATAAAAAACCTAAGATCAAGAAACAGAATCTGATGGCTCCAACCTGCATGGGAGGTCTGGGTGCCCCAAACTTTACCCTTTACTACAAGGCAGTCCTTCTGGACCAGCTTAAACTTTGGTGGAATACGTCTACCCCATCCAATTGGGCCCAGATAGAGGCAGCATCGCTGCCTGCCAAACCTAAACTACTTCTTGCTGCCTCAATTCTTGCACCTGGAATACAACATTACCCTCTGGACACTATTTCTGCCTCCCTTATAGTTTGGACCTCTCTTCCTCAAATGTCCAAAGGTCTACCACACTCCATGCTACCTTTTATCCCAACTCAGTCGCTCACGCTTGTTCTCCCTGACCTCCCAATACAGCCGTGGATTGACGCAGGCATCTCTGATCTCGGAAAGTTGTTCTCTGGCTCACAATTGAGATCTTTTGCGGAACTCCAAACCTCCTATAACATCTCCCCCAAATCTTTCTATATCTACTTGAAGATCAGATCCTTAATCAACAAACTCGAATGGAAAAACCACCGTGGGATCCTGCACAGTATGATTACATACTTCACCACGAAGAATCCTACCCGCAAGGGCATCTCGTACTTATACAAAGAACTGTCTCGGCCTACAGTAGACCCACTTCAATCGCAAATTCTAAAATGGTCTGCACATATTCCGTCTAGTCCACCTAAAGATGTGTGGTACCATGCTCTCTCGCTACCTGCCAAGCTCTCACACTGTACAGCACACTGGGAAGCATTGCAAAAGCTCTTCCAACACTGGTATTATACACCCCACAGACTTGCTAAGATATTCCCAGATACATCATCTCTCTGCTGGAGGGGATGCGGATCCCTAGGCTCTCTTTTTCACATTTGGTGGGAGTGCCCATCCCTCAGAGACTTCTGGTCCCAAATCCGGGATGTTCTTCATTCACTCACCCATACTACTTTGACCTTCTCACCCTTGGACCTTCTTCTTGGCTTATCAATCCCATCCTGGCCCAAAAATTCCCACACAGTGTCCACCCATGTCTTAATCGCTGCAAGACTGGCAATTGCTCGCAAATGGAAGAATTCACATCCTCCTGATATCTGAGAAGTATTAACCATCTTAAATTCCAACTTTACAATGGAACACAATTTTTCCAAGGCTCACCTTACCACCAAAAATTCCTCAGGGACTGGGACCCGTGGATCAAGGATCCACGAAGTGCGCAACTCACATAATATCTGGCACCAGATCCATATAGTGAAAAGTTCTGTTCTGTACCATACTCTTGTCATTTTACCCTATAGATTAATGATAGGCACAATCATTACTCAATATTGTGCAAATAGCGTAAGTAACCCATAGGGCGTTCCGCTAATATAGCTGCCTATCCTCTTCATTGAGTTACTGCATTTGTTGATGTTCTATGTTCGATCTTTCTGACAGTGATCTTGTTAATACTCATACTTTAAATTGTCGTTGACACTCATACTTATGTAACAAAGCTCTTATTTTCTCTTACTGTAACAGACTGTAATTGCTTTTTCGCTTCTGTAAAGCGTGTACACATCTGTATACCATGAAAATTTATCAATAAACATTTAAGTTTAAAAAAAAATTGCATTAATATTTCAAAGCTTAAATGAGATTTTAGTGGTTGGATTTAGATCTACTAGACACAAATACAGGTATATATTGAAAAATATCACTGCCACTGTAACTAAGTAGCTAAAGATGTCCCCCCGGTTTTCCTTGCTTCTGCATCAGTAAATATCTTATAATGACATAAGTCAGATTAAACAAAAAGTCAGTTTTCACAACCAAGGTAGTTAATATTGCATTGAACCTTAGCAGGTGAAAATGGGAAAACCAACTTTTTTGCCTGATCTGTGGAATGCCATTATATGTCCATTACTGGAGCAGAGGTTGAGAAGTTTGGGTCTTGCTGGTTTATTTATCCATCAAATATATTCACTTCGAATGGAACAGATTTTCATTGAATATTATTACAAGCTCTTTGACTTAAAATAACTTGTAATGTATGGTTAGTAAGCCTTTTCCAGAACACAGAAAATGTATTTAATTAAATGGAACACAGTGGATCTACATGTGAATGAATTTGCACACATTCCAATAAACTGGCAGCCATGTCAAGAGCTAAACTTTGCAGGTCCGAGGTTATCGTCTCCTGTCAATAGCGCTATTGAATTATAAACTAACAGGCTATTCTTGTGATGAGGGCATTTACATTTACACTCACTGTGATGGATGCCATCCGTTTAGTTTTCAGGATAGATTGACTGCAATCTGCAGTAGTTTGTGACTTTGCTGTTGTTTTCTCATCTGGTTTTGCTTATTTTCATTGGACTGCTAGTTTACCGGTAAAATAAATGTGCTTTCTTAGAGGTTTACTGAGAAAACATACAAACAATTCAATTAGCAAAAGGAGTAGGGGACACTTGACGTGAACCACATGCTTGAATAAAACACACTCCTATACATAGGTACATAAGCCACACACACATGTATGATACCTGAAATGGAAAGGCTTTTAGGTTTTTCCCCAGAAGTTATAAGAGTCATTCATAGTAGGTGACCCGATTCCTGTTATATTCTAGTTGATATTCCAGTAAATTGAAAAAAAAAACAGACAACATTCTGTTCATCGTGGCCTAGTTTACTAAAGCGTTTAAAGTTGTATTAAACCCATAATACCAATCCTTAGATGTGGGGGCTGCATTCGTTTTCAATTTCCAGGCTTTTTTTCATTTATTCTCTTCTATTGATTTGGCCAGTAACAGACTTCCTGTCTTAGGTTGTCTCCACTCTGGAAGAAGGAGCAACAGAGACACCCTTGGACAAAAGCATTGTCGGCTAGTGAAGAGGGTAGTGTTAGATGTAGACATGTGCAATTTATTTTGGTCCAAATATAAATTCAGACACATTTTTGGTGATTCGGAGATTTTAATGTATCCGAATCTTTGAATGAAATAATAACAAATTTAGTTGCAATTGTCCCCCCTGCACCAAAGCACCCTCCCATGTTAAAGGCATGTGGCCTGGTATAGTTCAGGAGATGGGGGGGGCTTTTGCCCATCCCCCCTTTCCCGGGATTTTGGGGGGGGGCTCATGTATTTTTTTTTTCACATTTTGGGGGAGGGGAATCTACGCTATTGTTTTTAGAATTTTCTATTGTCAGCATTCTTCTACATACATTTCAGCTCTCACTGAGTAAGCCCGCTGACAGCTGATGAGTCATCAGTTCTTAGTGACACGGAGGCTGGCTTCCCGGCCTGGTCCTTAACAACAAGCTATTCTTCACACAGAATTCTAATAGTTGATTTTTCAACCGATCCAAATATGAATCGTTCCCGAAAATGTGGAATTAGTTTGAAAATTTATAAACTAAACGAAATTTAACACATTTTTTATCTGAAACAAAACAAATGTTTCCATTCTGCACATGTCTAGTTAGACACACTAGCAGATTTAGATGGACTTAAAGTGGCTGTAAAAGCAGAAGTTTTTTTTCATCTTAATGCATGTAACAAGCCTTTTGTGTGTAGCAGCCCCTCTCATCCACCCTAACACCTACCTGAGGTCTGTCTGTCCAGCGATGTCCACGAGTGTCTCAGTCGTCCGACATTCTCCCTTCTGATTGGTTGAGACACAGCAGTGTCTCACTGGCTGCCGCTGCTATCATTCAAAGTCAGATAGCCAAGCAGGGGGAGAGAGGGAGCGGGGGTGGGTAGAGGCCCCATGTCTGACTAGACTGCTGTGGGGGCACTGAACAGGAGGGAGAGGCCAGGATCACAGAAGAGGGACCTGAGAAGAGGAGGATCAAGGCTGCTCTGTGCAAATCCACAACAACAGAGCAGGTAAGTATAAATTGTATTTTTATAGGGGAAAAAAACAAGACTTTACAATTACTTTAAATAACAAATGAAAGCTGACCTCGAGCCAGCACTAGATTGTAAAGGGTAATTTTATTTCTTACATGTTATATTTACCTGCTCTGTGCAATGCTCTGTGCAGTGTCTGCACCAGAACTTTCAAACACAGTGAAAGTTCGGATCCGAATAATGAACCCCATTAAAGTCAATGGGACCTGAACGTCAAAAGTGCCCATTTTGATGGCTTATTTGCAAGTAATTGGGGATACAATAGTTATAAGGGTCCGGGTCCTGCCCTGGGGACATGTATCAATAAAAAAAAAAGTTTGTGAAAAATGTCATTTTTAAATGAGCAGTGATTTTTTTGATTTTTAAAGTGACAGCATAAAAATGACATATTCCTCCAATATAGTGCCTGGGCGGTCCCCTTAGTCTGCCTGTAAAGTGGCAGATCTGTACCATGTCTAGAATCTGCTGCAGCAATAATTGCAGTTGTAAATCAAAACATTTTTTCCCTGCAAGTTGCCTTTATTTTGCTCAGCAATTGCTGGGGAACCAGTGTTTATGATGAGACCACAAGTAGTGCACTGGGAACAAGATTAGAGATTTTTTGGATACATTCTGGTGTCACTTTGATTTTGGATAGAAGTAACAGGTGCGTAAAAATTGTTCTTTAAGTGTCGCTTCCTACTGTAAGCCTATAGAGGTAATCTTGATGAAAGCAAGAATTGGCCTTGCTGTAAAAAACTGCAATGATATGCACCTGTCAAACAGGTGCAGACAAATTACTCTTTGTGGACAAGGAGGCAGGTTTATCTATTCTTGCCACTGCAGGGGACTGCACACTTGTCTCTGCCTCCATGACATAGAATGAGGAATATGAGGTTTAGTAAGTCAGTCCACCACGTTCTCTGCATGCTGTGGCTGGATAGCATGGGCAAACTCAATAAAAAGAGGAAATTATGCCCTGCCTGAGGACTGATGACCACTAGGGATGAGCCGAACACCCCCCGGTTCGGTTCGCACCAGAACTTGCGAACGACCCCCGCGTTCGGTACGAACGTTAGAACCCCATTGAAGTCTATGGGACTCGAACGTTCGAATTGGAAAGTGCTAATTTTAACGGCTAATATGCAAGATAGTGTCCTAAAAAGGGTTTGGCGACCTGCCTCCTGCCTCAGGGGACATGGGTCACTGCAAAAAAAAGTTTTAAAAACTACCGTTTTGGCGGGAGCACTGATTTTAATGACGATTAAAGTGAAAAAAAAAAAGTGAAATATTCCTTTAAATATGGTGCCTGGGGGGTGTCTATAGTATGCCTGTGAAGTGCCACGTGTTTCCCGTGTTTAGAACAGTCCCTGCACAAAATGACATTAAACGGAAATAACACCATTTAAAACTGCTTGCGGTTTTAATGTTATATCTGGTTCCTGCAATATGGTTGAAAATCATTCAGAAAAATGGCATGGGTAGCCCTCCCTGCCCATTACCAGCCTATTTGGGTCTTGTACACATATTAAGGGGAACCCCGTACCCATATTAAAAAAAGGAAATGCGTGTGGCCCCCAGGCCCTATATACTCAGAACAGCAGTATACAGGCGGTGCAAACAAGACAGGGACTGTGTAGGTTTGTTGTGTTAAGTTGAATCTGTTTGTCATTTTCAACCGGTACATTTTTAAAGTGTAGCTCCAGTCAAAAAAAATATCTTTAAGCTTTTTGGAAAACATAGGGAAGGGTTATCACCCCTGTATAATTTGTTTTGTCGTCCATCTTTTTTCATCTCACTTGCTGCTGTCTCCTTGCGTTTGCAAGTAGGAGATGTTTGTAAGTTGGATGTTTGAAAGTAGGGGCCTGCCCTATATTATAGCGGTATGTACTGGGTACAGAGCACGCAGACAGCACGCACTATCTCCTAACACTACTGACTGCAAGCTCTATTATTAACCACTTGTTAGCCCAATGTTTGCATAAAGTGAAAGATGAAGTTATGCTGAGTAAATAGATATCAAACATGTCACTCTTCAAAATTGCACATGCCCGTGGAATGGCGCCAAACGTCGCTACTTAAAAAATCCCCATAGGCGACGCTTTAATTTTTTTTTTACTGGTTACATGTTTTGAGTTGCAGAGGAGGTCTAGGACTAGAATTATTGCTCTCGCTCTAACATTCTCGGGGGGATACCTCACATGTGTGGCACATGCGAGCACATGGGGACATGGGCGCTTTAATTTTTATTTTATTTTTTTATTGTTCATTTTACTTTATTTATTTTAGTTTGACATTTTTTTTCCCAAAAATATATTTTTGATCACTTTTATTCCTATTACAAGAAATGTAAACATCCCTTGTAATAGGAATATGGGGTGACAGGTCCTCTTTACAGTGAAATCTGGGGGGTCAATATGACCCCACATCTCACCTCTAGGCTGGGAAGCCTGAAATAAAAAATAAAAAAAAGATTCTGGCTTTGATTGTACTGGCGAGTTGGTAGAAGCACCGGAGGGCGGTGAGGGGTGGGGGGCGTCTATGGCTGGGTATTTCAGGGTATCACCGAGTATGGCTGGGTATCTCTGAGTATGGCTGGGTATGGCAATTTATGGCAGGGTATTACAGAGTATTGGCCGGGTATTGGCGGGGTACTACAGAGTAATAGCAGGGTACTGCAGAGTATTGGGGGTACTGCAGAGTAATGGCGGGTACTGCAGAGTATTGGGGGGTACTGCAGAGTAATGGGGGTTACTGCAGAGTAATGGGGGGTACTGCAGAGTAATGGCGGGGTACTGCAGAGTAATGGCAGGGTACTGCAGAGTAATGGCAGGGTACTGCACTGCAGAGTAATGGCAGGGTACTGCACTGCAGAGTAATGGCGGGGTACTGCAGAGTAATGGCAGGGTACTGCACTGCAGAGTAATGGCGGGGTACTGCACTGCAGAGTAATGGCGGGGTACTGCACTGCAGAGTAATGGCGGGGTACTGCAGAGTAATGGCGGGGTACTGCAGAGTAATGGCAGGGTACTGCACTGCAGAGTAATGGCGGGGTACTGCACTGCAGAGTAATGGCGGGGTACTGCAGAGTAATGGCGGGGTACTGCAGAGTAATGGCAGGGTACTGCAGAGTATGCACTGGTATTGCAGAGTATTGGCAGGGAATTGAGGGGTTAAATTCGGTGAGCAGCGATGTGGGCACTGCAGATGCAGCCCACATCGCTGCTGACACCGATCTCTTTCCCCTCCGCTGTACCGATCGGTACAGAAAGGGGAGGGAGGAACAGGCGTCATAACATAACGCCGGTTTGTTTCCAAGTGATCACTCCGTCATTTGACGGAGCAATCACGTGGTAAACGGCCGCTATGGACCCGGCGGTCACGGATGCTCTCGAGTGCGCACACCTCGGGGCACGCGAGAGCAGAATTCTGGGAGGCCGTTAATTAACGGCCTCTCTGAGTTAAACAACCGCCCTGAAGCCGTTAATCGGCAATGGGCATTTGTTAAGTGGTTAAAGCTAGATCACTAGCTATATAGGTGAGGTGAATATAGTGGTGTATACTGCAGTCAGGGCACAGACAACAACCACTACACAGCAGCAAGATAGGAAATCAGCCAAAAACGATTGGTGTGTACTCTGTTGAAGGTACACAGAACACCCACTGCTTCAGATGCAAAGTAACACACTACAGGAGGCCGCCTTAAAGGCGGCCTTATATAGTGTGGGGCGTGCACTACACAGCCTAAGCTATGATTGGCCACAGGCAGGATGCCTGTGGCCAATCATGGCTCTCCTCGCTGCCGGCGCTGCGATTGGCCAAGCATGCGGGGTCACAGTGCATGCTTGGCCAATCATCGGGCAGCAATGCACTGCGCCAACGCAGTGCATTGTGGTCCGCGCGCGCGTCACTCGAATTTTGACGCGAACGGCCAAAACGTTCGGAATTCGCCGAACGCACGAACAGCCAATGTTCGAGTCGAACGTACGTTCGACTCGAACACGAAGCTCATCCCTAATGACCACCACGTCCACCTTTGCCTGTGGACACCTTTGTCGCTGGTCCCCTTACAACGCCAAGGGAACGTCTGCCTCATCTTGTTATCCCAGACATTATTGGGTGGGAGGGTGGGGCTTAAAGGCAAATGTAAAGAAGAAGTGGAAATATGTACGTAAATGCACTTTAATCTATGTAAAGTGGTGTTTGGTGCACTTTAATTTGAGTACTCACACTACACAGACAAACTCCACAAATACACTATAATATACTGCAATATAATGCACCAAACGTACAGTGATGTACAGAATTATATGGCGTTATTAAACTGGCAGTAACGCACACAACACTATATGGCCTTAAACTGTTAGTAATGCACAAGTAAATGGAGTTAAAATGGCAGTAACGCACAAAACTATATGGTGTTAAAATAGCAGTAACGCAGACACAAAACAATATGGTGTTAAACTGGCAGTAACGCATGCAGAAGTAAATGGCATTAAACTGCCAGTAACGTACACAGAACTAAATGGTGTTAAACTGGTAGTAACGTGCACAGAACTATATGCCGCTAAACTGGCAGTAACGCACACAGAACTATATGGTGTTAAACAGGTAGTAACACACACAGAACTATATGTCGTTAAACTGGCAGCAATGCATGCAAAACTATATGGCGTTAAGCTGGCAATAACACACGCAAAACTATACGGCGTTAAACTGGCAGTAACGCACACAAAATTATATGGTGTTAAACTGGCAGTAGCACGCACAGAAGTAAATGCCGTTAAACTGACAGTAACGTACACAGAACTATATGGCATTAAACTGGCAGTGTTAAGGAATCTAATGTACATAATGATAATCAGAAAATGTCCATTTGCTTATGTGTATACATGTTCCCATGCTCCTTACTTATTATGTAGTATACAGATTGACGCTTAAAGATGGCGGGTACCCCCTACATCCCCCGCGTTAGAAGAATGCATTTGAGATAATAGAACCAGCTTCAACCAAGCTTCAAGCATTAAGTTTCTTCATTTCTCTTGTATTGTAACCAATAAGATGTGCCAGTTGGACTGACATAGCAATGACGTATCTTTCTGTATAAAATGTTAACACCGCCCACCAATAAATCAGAATTTAAAAGTAGCCGAGCTGAACGTATCTCAGAGAGTGTTTACTTCTAATGTGCATGCACATTTATACTTTTTAATTAGAAATAGCAGCAGATAACCAAGAACTAATTTATAGTTCTTATCCATTTCAGCAGTAATGCACACAGAAATATATGGCGTTAAACTGGCAGTAACACTCGCAAAACTATATGTTGTTAAACTGGCAGTAACACACACAGAAGTAAATAGCGGTAAACTGCCAGTAACACAATCAAATAGACGATGTTCAACCGCCACTACACTGATGCTATCTGAACCGTCCCTACTCTATCTATACACTAAAATAAAGATTACTGACATAGTCTCACTACACTACACTGAAAATATATGAGCTGTCCCTACTCTACACTAAAGTATGTATGAATGACACAGTCTCACTACACTACAGTGAAATTATCTGAGCTATCCCTACTCTAGCTGCATACAATGCAAAGTCGAATGATGGTCCTCCTCACTACACTCACACTACCCCTAGACTGACACTATACTAATATTCTACACTGACAATTGAAGCAAAATAGCACAGTATAGCACACTAACTAATAGGACTGAACAGAGCCCTGTTCTATCTCTATCCACGCCAAAATAACACTGAAAATGGCTGCCATTGAAAGAATACTTTTATATTGTGGGGCGGGAATGAGCCATGATTGAATAAAGTCATGATGACAGTGTCCAATCATGACTCTGACAGTGCTCTTTCTCCTGATTGGCTGAAGCTTTCACTGCCTCCTGCTGTCCTGTCCTTGCTCCCGAGCCTCCTGGTCAGAATCCTTATGTGTGTCATGAAGAGGGGTCCCTTCTGCACCCAAGCCCAGGTGTAAGTTCACCCCCTCAGAATGGGGAGCTACTCTCAAAGGCCCCAACAGCCTAACAACCCTTTTGTTGGGGATTAGTCGGGGCCCTCAGAACACACCAGCTAGCTCCTCCTGGACTCCTCCCAACTGCTTCTGGAATCTTCTCCCAGTTTCCAGTTAGCAGGAGCCAACAGAAAAGCTGCTGATGAGTCATCCAGCCTACCTGATTCACTCACCCGAACCAGAAAAACACACAGGTTTGGCTGCCAGCCAAACCTGACAATTTCACTACGTTAACACAACAAAATTTTTTTCTCTAGCAGCACTAGGGGGTGCTACACATATTTCCCCCTTACCTTGTGAAGCCAGATATACTCACCTAAGTCTCCCAGCCAGGTCCCTGCCACTGCTGCTTCGGGTGCAGGGGACCACAAATCCAGCAGTGCAAATTTAACCTAACATCGCCAGTCCCCTTCCAACCCTCCTGTGATGACATCATCCTCTTCTGGATCCTGAGAGAACCTCACTGCAGGACATCCAATTAGAAGTGGTTAAAGGGCCACCCTAAAAAAATAAAAATTGCATTCATATTCTTAAAAAAAAATTAAAAATCAAAAATATTTGAAAAAAAAAATTTTTTTTTAACTTACCTGAAATCGCTGTTGCTAGGCAATCTTCCTAATCTGCCACTTCCTCCTCTTTGACGAGCAGCCCAGTTGCCTTCTGGTACGTGTGTGTCCCAGAAAACAACCGGCCATTCACAAAGCACCGTGCGACTCGCGCATGAGTAGGAAATGGCCAGTGACGCCGCAAGGCTCCACTGCCTGTTTCCCTTCGTCAAGATGGAGGCACCGGCAGCCAATCCGATGGATGGATCGGCCCCAGGGGGTCGACATCGTGGACTTGCTGGACAGGTAAGTGTCCTTACTAAAAGTCAGCAGCTACAGTGTTTGTAGCTGCTGACTTTAAAAAAATGTTTTTTTCAGCTGGCCAAGTAAAAAATAGACACTTACAGTAGATAGCCCTTTTTTTTTTTAACAGTGATAGAGGAGGTGGGCGAGGGGTCACATTGAACCCAGAGTGGGGCTTTAAGCTTTCCTTTAGGCCCTGTTCACAACTCGTAATTTGGGATCGCAGGCAGATTTGGCACAATTCTGGCCATGATCCCAAATTACGGCAGAGAGCGACAAAAAATCAGTCTAGACTAAAATAATACATTTACTGTACATAAATATAATGAATCAATATGCAACCAGACAGAAGGCTGAGATTAGCCCCAGCATAGAAGGACCTTTGTAAAAATAGTTATCCTAAATAAACAGAAAGTCTTAAACAATCTTTAACATGGAGAAAAGTCACCACTTTGGAAAATATAAGATCTCTTTATGGCTCTGCAAGGGCCCCATATTTCAGAAAATCACAGAAGCCCATGAAAAATATGTTTGTTTATACAGCTGTATATTATTACGGTACAAAGTAATACGGCTAATCATGGCACACTTGTTACATGGTGAAACATACTATCCTGACATTAATACTTTATATTAATTTAAAATTACCAAGCACCATGTGCTGACTTCTTCAAGTAAAAATATGGCAATCAGTCTTGCATCTTTCCTGAAGGAATTCCTGTTTATGGCAATTTTGCAAGCTAACCTATGCAGAATGAATATATTTGATTCTACAACATACCAGTCTGGGTTTATTGTAATTAAAGCGCATGTAAAGTGATACTAAAGTCTTCTTTTTTTTCTTTAAAAATAACGAACATGTTATACTTACCTGCTCTGTGCAGGGGTTTTGTACAGAGCAGCCCCGATCCTCCACTTCTCAGGTCGGCTCTCTTGGCTTGCTATGGGGGCACCTGAGCCGGGCCGCAGCTCTGTGTGTCTATTCACACATGAAGCCGTGGTTTGGCCCTGCCCCCTCCCTCTCCTGATTGGCTGACTGAATTTGATTAACAAGAGTGGGAGCCAATGGCGCCACTGCTGTGTCTCAGCCAATCAGGAGGTAGAGTCCCAGACGGCTTAGGCATTCATGCATGTTGCTAGACAGAGATGGGGCTTAGGTAAGTAATAGAGGGCTGGGGGGGGCTGCTGCACAAACAATGTTTTTTTATCCTAAGGCATAGAATGCATTAGAATGCATTCTGCTCGTGGATTCAGACAGGTGAGCAGTTTACACTGGTGAATGCTTCATCCCAAATTTCTATGCGGACTGCAAAACTCGAGGTGTCGTTTATCGAATGCTTTGTAAATGCTCTGCCTTTTATGTGGGCAAAACTATTAGACAGTTTTGTGCCCACATAAAAGATCACGTTTATTATTCCTCAGGTGGAAAAATGATTATGTCAGTAAGTAGACATTTAGATTTATATCACAAATTCGACGCCACTGTTATCTTCTTTATCGCTATCGCCATGGTCCCTTCTGACCCACGAGGAGGTAACTGGGACAAAAAAATCCTTAGAAAAAGACCACATGGATTGATGAACTTAATGTGTCTTTTGCACCTGCCATTAATGAGGCTCAATCTTATAGACCCTTTCTGTCGTTTTTATACACACTTCTTTCAATGCTGATTTCTCCATATTATGTGGCACAAACTTTCTTTGTTTCCTATTTAGTTTATTAGTTACATTTTGGGCTTTTCTGATATTTATTCGCTTTTCCTGTCTAAATTGCCATTTCCTCCTTTTTTTAGGTCTTTTGCTAATGTATATAATGTATCATTATGTAATATGTGCAATATTATTATTATATTTTTTATATGATACGATTTTTTTACATTAATTGGTAATTAAAAATATTTTTTTTGTTGTTTAGGGGTATAAAAAAATAGGTATTCTGCAAAAAATTTTTTTATTTTTTTGCTATTATATAACACATTTTAAGTATAGTTGTTTGTTGTTCTTTGTGCAGATCTGGCGGTTTTGGGACATCAGTATATATGGGCAGTGTGGAGAACTATGTGGCCACCCAGCATCATGGGCTTCTCTGCCCAGTTGAAGCAGGGATTATTTGGATGTGGGATATCTCTTCTGGGGGTCCCCTCTGACCAGCCCCGTGTGACCTGCTTGGCCCAGCCATCCATTGCACACTGTTCATACTTTCCATCGTACGGCGCAGGCGCATGGGATACTGGCGGGCGCATGCGCAGTGACACTTTTGGCCGGCCCGGATGACGTCACATTGCCTGGATGCCGATTGGTTGACTGCGGACAGGACGTGTGTACTTAAGACACGCCCCTCGGTGTGTCTTACTGGATACTTTGTATTTGTGATTGTAACACATGCTGTGCAGGGCTTTCCCGGGATCAGCATGTAGTATCAGGTATGATCTTCTCTTTCCATTTTTTGGACACTTTGGCTACATTGTTCATGGCATCTTGTTTAACCACTTCAGCCCCGGACCAATTAACAGCCTAAGGACCAGAGGTCTTTTTACAATTTCGCACTGCACTGCTTTAACTGGTAATTGCGCGGTCATGCAATGTTGTACCCAAATGAAATTTGCATCCTTTTCTTCCCACAAATAGAGCTTTCTTTTGATGGTATTTGATTGCCTCTGCGATTTTTATTTTTTGCGATATAAATGGAAAAAGACCGAAAATTTTGAGAAAAAATGATATTTTCTACTTTTTTTTATAAGAAAAATCGAATAAACTCAATTTTAGTCATACATTTAGGGCAAAATTTATTCAGCCACATGTCTTTAGTATAAAAAATGTCAATAAGCGTATATTTATTGGTTTGCGCAAAAGTTATAGCATCTACAAACTAGAGTACATTTTCTGGAATTTACACAGCTTTTAATTTACGACTGCCTATCTCATTTCTTGAGGTGCTAAAATGGCAGGGCAGTTCAAACCCCCCCCCCCCAAATGACCCCATTTTGGAAAGTAGACACCCCAAGGAAGTTGTGGAGAGGCATGTTGAGCCCATTGAATATTTTTTTTTTTGTCCCAAGTGATTGAATAATTACACACAAAAAAAAAGTTTACAAAAAGTTGACACTACAGTGGTGTGAAAAAGTGTTTGCCCCCTTCCTCATTTCCTGTTCCTTTGCATGTTTGTCACACTTAAGTGTTTCGGAACATCAAACCAATTTAAACAATAGTCAAGGACAACACAAGTAAACACAAAATGCAATTTGTAAATGAAGGTGTTTATTATTAAAGGTGAAAAAAAATCCAAATCATCATGGCCCTGTGTGAAAAAGTGATTTCCCCCTAAACCTAATAACTGGTTGGGCCACCCTTAGCAGCAACAACTGCAACCAAGCGTTTGCGATAACATGCAATGAGGCTTTTACAGCGTCCTGGAGGAATTTTGGCCCACTCATCTTTGCAGAATTGTCCTAATTCAGTTACATTAGAGGGTTTTCGAGCATGAACGGCCTTTTTAAGGTCATACCACAACATCTCAATAGGATTCAGGTCAGGACTTTGGCTAGGCCACTCCAAAGTCTTCATTTTGTTTTTCTTCAGCCATTCGGTGGTGGACTTGCTGGTGTGTTTAGGATCATTGTCCTGCTGCAGAACCCAAGTTTGTTTCAGCTTGAGTACACGAACAGATGGTCGGACATTCTCCTTCAGGATCTCTTGGTAGACAGCAGAATTCATAGTTCCTTTTATCACGGCAAGTCTTCCAGGTCCTGAAGCAGCAAAACAGCCCCAGACCATCACACTACCACCACCATATTTTACTGTTGGTATAATGTTCTTTTTATGAAATGCAGTGTTCCTTCTACGCCAGATATACTTGGACACACACCTTCCAAAGAGTTCCACTTTTGTCTCATCGGTCCACAGAATGTTGTCCCAAAAGTCTTGGGGATCATCAAGATGTGTTGTGGAGAAATTGAGAGGAGCTTTGATGTTCTTTTTGCTCAGCAGTGGTTTTCTCCTTGGAACTCTGCCATGCAGGCCATTTTTGCCCAGTCTTTTCCTGATGGTGGGGGCATGAACGCTGACCTTAACTGAGGCAAGTGAGGCCTGCAGTTCCTTGGACGTTGTTATGGGGTCTTTTGTGACCTCTTGGATGAGTCGTCGCTGCGCTCTTGGGGTAATTTTGGCCGCCGGCCACTCCTGGGAAGGTTCACCACTGTTCCATGTCTTCGCCATTTGTGGATAATGGCTCTCACTGTGGTTCGCTGGATTCCCAAAGCTTTGGAAATGGCTTTATAACCCTTTTCAGACTGATAGATCTAAATTACTTTCTTTCTCAATTGTTCCTGAATTTCTTTGGGTCTCGGCATGATGTGTAGCTTTTAAGGATCTTCTGGTGGACCTTACTGTGTCAAGCAGCTCCTATTTAAGTGATGCCTTGATTGTGAACAGGTGTGGCAATAATCAGGCCTGGGTGTGGCTAGAGAAATTGAACTCAGGTGTGGACAACCACAGTTATAGTATGTTTTAACAAGGGGGGCAATCACTTTTTCACACAGGGCCATGATGGTTTGGATTTTTTTTCACCTTTAATAATAAACACCTTCATTTACAAATTGCATTTTGTGTTTACTTGTGTTATCCTTGACTATTGTTTAAATTGATTTGATGTTCCGAAACACTTAAGTGTGACAAACATGCAAAGGAACAGGAAATGAGGAAGGGGGCAAACACTTTTTCACACCACTGTAAATGATATATTGCTCACACATGCCATAGTTATATGTGGAATTGCACCCCAAAATATATTCTGCTGCTTCTCCTGAGTACGAGGATACCACATATGTGGGACTTTTTGGGAGTCTAGCTGCGTACGGCACCCCGAAAACCAATCACTGCCTTCAGGGTTTCTAAGGGTGCAAATTTTTAATTTCACTCCTCACTACCTATCACAGTTTCGAAGGCCATAAAATGCCAAAATAGCACAAAAACCCTCCAAATAACCCCATTTTGGAAAGTAGACACCCCAAGCTATTTACTGAGAGGCATGTTGAGTCCATGAAATATTTTATATTTTGCCACAAGTTGCAGGAATTTAAAACATTTTTTTTTTTTTGCACAAAGTTGTCACTAAATGATATATTGCTCACACATGCTATGGGCATAAGTCAAATTACACCCCAAAATAAATTCTGCTGCTTCTCCTGAGTACGGGGATACCACATGTGGGGGACTTTTTGGGAGCCTAGCCACGTACGGGACCCCGAAAACCAAGCACTGCCTTCCGGATTTAAATATAAAATGCTGCCAAAAAAAACTGTTATGCCGCGTACACACGACCGGACTTAGGTCTGACAGAGTTCTGACAGAGTTCTGACAGAATTCTGACAGAGTTCTGACAGAGTTCTGACGGACTTTCCGAATGAACGGACTTGGCCACACACAATCACACCAAAGTCCGACGGATTCGAACGTGATGACGTACGACTGGACTAGAATAAGGAAGTTCATAGCCAGTAGCCAATAGCTGCCCTAGCGTCGGTTTTAGTCCATCAGACTAGCACACACACGAGCGGATTTCTCAGTAGGAACTGGGTCCGGCAGAGTTCTGGCGGAAAAATTTGAAACATGTTCCATTTCTAAAGTCTGTCAGACTTTTGCAAATCAAAAGTCCGCTGCAGCCCACACACGATCGAATAGTCTGCCGGAATCATTCCGTCAGACTTTTGATGTTGAAAAGTCTGGTCATGTGTACGGGGCATTAGCGATCGCAGGGATCAGGCCTGACTCTGCGATCGCTGCAGTTATTTGTTTAGTGTTTTGTAAGTGACAGTGATCGATCGATACTGCACTTGGCTGGGCTGGACAGAGGGGCAAAACGCAGGTGCCAGCAGGTATCTGGGCTGATCCCGCTAACAATGCGTTTTTTTGGAACCCTAAACTGCTGGGGATGCTAGTATAGATCTGATGAGATTAGATATTGATCTGTTCAGATTCTATACCACTACGGGAGGTTTATGCTTTGCGTGTGGGTGTTAGCGGTACTGGCACTAACCTAGTGCTACCTGGGGCTACGCAGACCCTGACCCTAAAACCTAATTGATATCACCCGCCGGGTGATCAGGGGGTTAAACCTTTATTGGGTAATAAATGGTGGGTGCCCTGATGCTATAAAAAGCAAACTAACCAGAGTCACCCGTAATACTTATACAGTGATCACTGGTGAAAGGGTTAACTAGGGGCAATCAGGGGGTTCAAATTTTTATTAGGTAGTATATAGGGGTCCCTGGCGCTATATAAAGACCTGACGGGGAACCTAAATAACTAACTGGCTAACCAGCGTCACCAGTGACACTTACACTGTGATCGCTGGTGAAAGGGTTAACTAGGGGCAATCAGGGGGTTAAAACCATTATTGGGTAGTATATCGGGGTATCTAGCGCTATAAAAACCTGGCGGTGAACCTAAAAAAATAACTAGCTACCTAGCGGCACTAGTGACACTAATGCAGCGATCAGAAAAACGATTGCTTAGTGACACTGGCAAAAGGGGGTGAAAGGGTTAACTAGGGGCAATCAGGGGGTTAAAACCATTATTGGGTAGTATATAGGGGTACCTAGCGCTATAAAAACCTGGCGGTGAGCCTAAAAAAAAAACTAGCTACCTAGCGACACTAGCGACACTAATGCAGCGATCAGAAAAATTATCGCTTAGTGACACTGGCAAAAGGGGGTGAAATGGTTAACTAGGGGCAATCAGGGGGTTAAAACCATTATTGGGTAGTATATCGGGGTACCTAGCGCTATAAAAACCTGGCGGTGAACCTAAAAAAATAACTAGCTACCTAGCGACACTAGCGACACTAATGCAGCGATCAGAAAAATGATCGCTTAGTGACACTGGCAAAAGGGGGTGAAAGGGTTAACTCTAGGGGCAATCAGGGGGTTAAACCTTTATTGGGGGGTGGTAGGGGGCTACTCTGGACCTAACACTAACTGCCCTGACAGTTTTTACTTTTACAACTGACACTGAATGCAGTGATCAGTAAATAAATGATCACTGCAATCAGTGACACTGTGACTGGGGGGGGGGGCGATCGGGGGGGAGATGGGGGGGGGGGGGGTTTGTGTACCTATGTGTACCTATGTGTTAGTGTAGTGTTTGGTGCACTTACTTTTAGTCTTTTCCTCGTAGTCCGGTCTAAAAGACCGCCCCGAGGAGAATGACATCACTTCCTCCCTGCCTGTGTATACAATACACAGTGGGAGGAAGCTTCTCATTCGCCAGGAGCGATCGAGAGGGGGTGGCCAGAAACCAACGGCCATCCCCTTATCCCGGATCGCTCCTGCAGCGAAACAGACCGCCGTATCCAGCGGGAGGGGGTCCGATCGGACCCCCCACCCGCTGGAAGGCAGGCACGTACGTGTACGTGCTTGTGCCTGCCGGTGCCATTGTAATGACGTACATTGGCAATACGGCGGTCCTTAAGTGGTTAAGCTTCCTTCTTCTCTCTTAATGCTACTATCCTATTTTGATATATTGCTCTAGGCTCTTTGGTCTGACGGCAGCGTTTTTTTTTCCTGGAAACTCCGGCTGCTCTATTCTAGTGTTTGGCTAATGACTGTACTTGGTAGCTTGAATCCCATTACTGCCGTGGCTTTGTGGTTCCTCCTTTTTTATACTATTGTGGTGAGTCATATGCCTACTTATAGTTTGGATTTAACCCATTTTGCTTTTTTATAAATTTTTAAAATATTAAAATCCTTATTTTTTTGCTTTTTATGTCTTAGTCCTTGTACACACGGTCAGACATTCCGACAACCAAATCCGTCAGATTTTGTCTGACGGATTTTGTCCGAAGCTGTTGCATACACACAGTCGGACAAAGTTGTCAGAAAGTCCGATCGTACTTAACGTGATGACGTTATTTCGTTAGGACGGGACTACGTTCAGGCTAGTAGACAATAGCTTTGGTTTAGGAATTTGATCTGAGCATGCGTGGCACTTTGTCCGATCAGAATTCTCTACACATGATCGGACAAAGTCCGATCGGATCATGTTGTCAGAAAACTTTATAGACAAGTTGGAAAACTTGGTCCGTCGGACACTCCGACGGAAACAGTCCGATGGAGGCCACACACAGTCGGATTATCCGACAACATGGTCTGATCGGACACCTTCCGTCTGAATGTCCGACCGTGTGCACAAGGGCTTAGAGTACTATCCATTCTGACTCCAATTTTAGTATAACTAATCAGCCCATCATATTAGTCCTTTGTCGGGCTTACTGGCAAAATTACATTTTATCATATTTAGTAAGTTATTATTTTTTATTTTTTTTTCATTAATTCTAGAGATTAATTATAACATATTATATAGTCCCTTTCCTTTCCTTTCCCTACCCATTCTTTTTCCCCCAACCCCTTCCTCTCCTCCCTCCCCCTGTCTCCCCCCCCCCATTTTTTCTACTATGTTACGCATGTTCCCTTGGGGCTCCCATTAGCTGTCCTTTGTGCACCGGTGCTCCACTCTAGACCAGACTGCACAGATTACACTTTGTCTGTTTAATAATATATATTATTTAATTTTGTTTGTCTTTACCATTATAATTTTTTCTATAAATTATTATTCTATAATTTATTTTGTTAGTCAGTCTTGATAAGCTCTGGAAGAAGCGTGAAGACACGCGAAACATGTCGAGCATAGCATCATCTTTCAAACTATTTTGATGTTCCACGATTTTGCGTTATATACTGTGTCTTGGAGTGTCATATTTTCAAGAGTTATCTCAGTTTTTTACTACCAAGCATATTATGAGTATAGTATAACAGTGGTAACACAATTTGGGATGAATTCCTGACTGTGGATGATTGTCTTTTGAATTTATTGTTTCCTTGTTTATATAAATAACATTTATATTTTTAACTAAAAGTTGTTGTAACTGTGCCTAGAAAGTCCATAGCCCATTTCTTTTCTTTTTTTTCTTGAGCCATAGAATGCATTAAGATATAAAACCTTCTGCCTTTACAACCACTTTAAGCCCAAACACTGAAATATGTGGTTACAAATGTTCCTGTCATTTAAAAAAAAGTAATGATTTTTTTATGTCCTGCTTTCAGTTAACTGATACCTGTCATGCGTATTCACCAACATGTCAAAAAGTTCATACCTTTTTTTTTCGTCCTTTTTTGGTTTTATCATACTAGTAAGGGTATATTGACCAGCGCTTACTTTTTCAGGGTGACAACACTTACACTGCTGCAGAGTCACCCTTTCCTGAGCACTCCTAATTTAGATACGATTAGCACAGTGCACTGGTACATTCTGCTTAGATACCACAGTGAGGCTGGATCCACACTATTGCCGCATCCAATTCGCATGTCAGGAGCCTGTGACCAGCTCTCAATGGAGCCGGTTTACACAGCTCCGGGACGGCTGCGGAGCGAATTCTACAGGAGTCCTGTGTGTCTTCTGGTCCATTTCAGGTCTGAATTCGTCAAAAAATCGGACCAAAATCTACTTGAAGCGGTGAACTGGGACGCACTGGACACCTGCTGTGAACCACTCCATACGAAGATGTGAACCCAGCTAGAAAATGTGATGTTCGGCATATTCACAGAGGGGTCTTTCAACTAGTCAATAGGATAGGTTTGGCTCCACTTTACAATAGGAGTACACCAGAACTTGCTTAATGCTGAAGTTTAGGTTTGATTTATATTGCATTGTTACACTGGTCCAGCTTGAAACAATGGAAGCATGCATATCTAATATGTGAGCGATCACTGTGGAAGCTGCAAATCACTGTAATGGCACCCCAATGCACTAACAAATTAAATGTCTCTCATACTCTTCCATAAAGAGACCACAAACCAAAGAGCATAAAAAGATACCTCCTATCCAGGACCTCTGCCTAACACCCTATACATAGCTGCCCCCCCTGCCCCCCTCCCCCCCCAACCTCAACATGGAGTTGTCAGAGGCACTGTGGGTCACTTCACAGTGTATCCTATAGAAGACATCTGCATTCTGGTTTTGCTTTCCTGCTCTTTGTTATACCACAAATTTGAATTCTTGTAATGCCAGGAAGAATCGGATTACCCTGGCATTCATGTGTTTTGTTTTGATTTATCCATGTCGTCGGGGCATGCTTTGACACCAGACAAACGTTCTTGGCAAGGAGAAAAAAACATAGTAAGTTTAGAGCCCACTTAATAGCCAGTTACTCTTGCTCCACTATGACATAATTTTTCCCGCTGGCCGTCAACATCTTACCAAGAGAAACTATGGGGCATTTCTCCCTATTGACCTCTTGAGACAGAAAGACTATTATTATTATTATACATGATTTATATAGCTTGAACAGTTTGCTCAGCGCTTTACAAAATGAAGGCAAACATTACAGTTACAATACAATTTGGTAGATGAGGAATCAGAGAGTCCTGCTCATTAGAGCTTACAATCTGAGAGGGAGGGTCAAGTGATACAATAGGTAATAACTGTGGAGGATGAATTGCTGGAGAAAGTAAAAACACAGTGTATTAGTTAGAAGAAGGATAGGCTTCTTTAAAGAGAAGGGTTTTCAGGGATCGTCTAAAAATGTATAGATTAAGGGACAGTCAGACAAATTGGAGTAGGGAATTCCAAAGGATGGGAGAAGCTGAGGAGACGTCCTGGGGGAGAGTGCAGGAGGAGGTGACAAGGGAGCTAGAGAGCAGGAGATCTTGGGAGGACCAAAGAGAATGGTTTGGATGATATTTTGATACTAGGTTAGTGATGTAGCTGGGGTACAGAGTTGTGGATGGCTTCATAATCGGTTGTTAGTTCTTTGAATTTTGTTTGTCGGGCGAGTGGAAGCCAGTGGAGGGATTGGCAGAGAAGGGTACTAGACACTGAACAGTTGGTAAGGTGGATGAGTCTGGCAGCAGCATTCATGATGGAATGAAGGGGGGATAGCCTATGTAATCCAATGAGGAGGAAGTTACAGTAGGCTATTAAACCTTTGCTGGAGGCATCCGCTTGAACAACAAATTCCTTGGAGAAGTTTGGTGCAGACAGCAATTGACACTGGCACAAAGCTGTTTTAAACGTGAGAAAAGCTTCTTCACCCCTATCATTCCACTTAACCATGACTTCTTCTTTCTTAGGTCAGTCAGTGGCACAGAAATGACCATTCGCTCTGAGATTACTCAATGACATTGAGTTCCAACATTTTCCAAACATCATCCAACACTGTTCCTCAGGAATGCGATAGGGTTTTACGCAGACCTTTACATTAGTTTCCATAACAATGTTAATGTCCCTGTTCAATCACCCTAGTAAGACCTGGAGGTACTGAATTTTTTTTTCTATTCTTTGTAAAAACTCTTATGCCGGCTACGTTTGTGGCTTGGGCAGGTTGGTGGAAACTAGGACTAAGTCCACCCCTGCAGGGGGCCTATAGCTAACCTCAGCCAGGGTAGCTACCTGCTCTCTGTCCTTCAAGGGTTTTAAAAGATTAATGTGCTAGATTTGGTACGACTTTCGCTTCGCAGGTTGATGTACTTTATAATTTACCCTCCCAACCTTTACTATCACCTTACATAACCTCTGCACCTGGCCAGGAACTTACTCTCAACTGTGGGTATTAGCACCACCACCTGGTTTGTCCATTTTCTAAGCATGACAAACCATTTGTTATCAGGCACGTAAACTGCGCTTAGGTGTACAAAAATGTTGTTGGAAAAAGCTGCAAACACACTATGAGATATTATCATAGTCATACAAAATATAAAGAGCACATGTTGCACTCCGACACTGTGAACAAATAAATTATGATCAAAATTCAAATATATCCACAGAAATAAGTGTAATATACAAATAAATAATCATGTGCAAAGTCCAGACATGAAATAAATATAAATATCCAGTAAAAGTGTAATGAAAGTGACCACATCCACCCACATAAACAGTTATGTCACGTACACACGACCGGATTTTCCGGCAGACTAGGTCTGACGGTCTTCCCGACTGACTTTTCAGCGGAGTTCCAATGGACTTCCGAACTAACGGACTTGGCCACACATGAACGGACTAAGTCCGTTCGAAAGTCTGTTAGTTTTGAACGTGATGATGTAAGATGGGAAAAAAAAAGGAAGTTCAATGCCACTAGCCAGATTTGAAACATGTTCTATTTCTAGGTCCGTCAGATTTTTAAAATGAAAAACAATCGGATGAGCCAACACACGATCGGATTGTCCGATGGACTGATTCCGTCGGACCTAGTCTACCGGAAAGTCTGGTCTTGTGTACGCGGAATCAGAAGATGAAGGTGTCCTGAAATAAAGTTGATCGGTTCTCCACCAGGTAATACCCCATAGGCTTACCAGATAGTCATGACCTTCTAGTTACAGAACACACATCAACCCCAAAGGGCTCACAGGAATCTTCTCAAACGGAATCCTTAGAACGTTAGATATACTCCACTCCACTATGAAGGATACTGTCATGGTCGTCCCCGGAATCCAGTGGCATATGGGAGGCCTGCTCATGGAATCCCCACGTTGAGAACTAATCAGTATCCATGGGCGCCCGTTGGCGCGAATGGACGCACATGGGTGCGTGTTGGTACGAACGGGCGCATGCGGGTGCGCAATGGTACGAACGTCTACAGCGTGTCCGGTTATTCTGCCTTCTGCTACCTGATTGTCTCTGATTCCTGTTACCCGGCTTGTTCCTGGCGACGTCTGCTTGCTGCCAGCCACCGACCTTTGGCCTGTCTGACTACGCTTCTGCCTCTTCCTGTGTACCGTTGTTGCCCGCCTGTTACCGACCCGGCTAGTACCTTTGACCTTGCTTCTGCCACCTGCTGTTCCAGCCTGACCGCCTGTGCCTGCTGCTGTCTGCTGTCTGCCACCTGCTGTTCCAGCCTGACCGCCTGTGCCTGCTGCTGTCTGCTGTCTGCCACCTGCTGTTCCAGCCTGACCGCCTGTGCCTGCTGCTGTCTGCTGTCTGCCACCTGCTGTTCCAGCCTGACCGTCTGTGCCTGCTTCCGTCTGCTGTTCCGACCCGTCTGCCGGGTGTCTACATTCCAGCTCTCCTGCGGATCCTCCACTCCTCAAGGTCCGGACCAGTCCTGCACCAGTTCGGCACTTCTGCCCTCTGAACTCCTGAATTCCTGTTCCCACTCCCAGGGATTCTCGAGCCAGAGGCTTACGAGAGGCCGCTCCCTGCATTCTGGGCTCCTATACCAGGCACGTGACAGGTACCTCCAGAGAAATGCCTTGATCATATATCCACGTGTTTTCATGTCAAGATATAATTGGAGAACTCCACATAGTGTATACCTGTAAAACTTTCCCTTTATTAAAAATTGATTAAAACTCACATTTAGAAAGTATCAAAGTACTTTGTAAACAATCTCCGAGCAATATACAAAATGGCTTCCCCCGACTTCCGGTAACACAATGACGTCACAGCAGGTTCACTAGTTTGGTTCTCAGCATCGATACTCCACTCCCTATAGTGTGGAATAGGCATGCTTCCACACCCCAAGCCTACAACGAAATGTCTATCCATTACCCAGTTTGTTAGCATACCTATGCATTGTAATGTAAGAGAGATGTGTAAGGATAGATAAATAGATATAGATAGATAGATAGATAGATAGATAGATAGATAGATAGATAGATAGATAGATAGATAGATAGATAGATAGATAGATAGATCATGTAATATGTAAACTGTCTTCTAATAACAAATGCATTGCACTCCCAAAGCTTTTTTTGTGATGTCATGTGTTTCATTATCTGATTGCTACTGTCATTATAATAAATGCTGTTCACAATTTATATTGTTAGCAATAATGATTTTGTAGACAGTTTACTTTTTTTACCACTGGAAATAACGATTAATACTACAAGCTTTCTATTTCATTTGGCATTGGCTGTTGTCAGGTGTGGGACAACAGTGTATTCCAACATAATGCCATCCCATCATTTGTATAGTGTGTGCCAGTCTGTGGTCTACCACCATGATTACCACTGTGTCTCACAACCTCTTCCCTGTTTAAACAAATCATTTCATGTTCCCCTGGCAAAGTGCTATGTTTTTTCAGAGGCCTGCTTTTCACATAAGGTTCATTGTAAAAAATTATTCCTGAAAACGTTTTTGACTTTTCGGTATTTTTAGACATCCTAAAATGTGTCCAAATGTTCCAGACTCTCCTGTTTTATAAATGGCATCGTTAAGTGCCACCCATGATATACCATCTTGTGGTATATCATATTTAAATAAGGAAGGCTCTGTAAAATATTTTATACACAATGGCCTGGTTTTGGAAGCCTTTAAGTGGTGGTTGCAATGCAATGTCTAAGTCTGCAAACCAAAAGCTAATGTTTATGGTTCAGCCTCGGTCATATTAGAGATGTTTTTGGCATGTTACTTGTTTGCAGTTTCCATGACTCACTGTGCCCAGTAGTATAATACCAATATTGCCACACACTGTTGGTACTGTCCCATTGCAAAATCTTCAAGGTGACACTAAACTCTGGTTTAAAAAAATATCTATTCAAGTAAGTATTCTTAAAGTGTAACCCAAGGCAAACATGTTTTTTTTTATTTGGATAGAGTGAGGAGGGATTAGTGCATTTGTTTTTATTGCCGACTATGCCTCTCTTGGTGAGATTCACCCTTTTTTATTTGCCCTGTTTTCTGTTATCATCAAAAGTGAAAGAAAATCACAGATATTGGGTTAACAGAACAAGAAAATCAGGAATCTACCAAACTGGGCACTTGTTCTGGTGACCATGACAGCGGGTGACAGATGACGCAGGCGGGTGACCCATGAGGCGTGTTTGAGGTGAGATCCTGGGAAGATATCATATGATATCCACCCAGGATAATAGGGCTCCCCCGGCCTTCATTTTACAATAGGCCAGGCGGGAAGGGTCATCATCAAGTCTGTCTAAAGCCCCGTACACACGAGAGGACTTATGTCCGACAGACTTCCGAAGGAGTTCCATCGGAGTTCTGCTGGAATTCCGACGGAGTTCTGACAGACTTTTCGGCTGAGCGGACTTGGCCACACACGATCACACTAAACTCCGACGGATTCGAACGTGATGACGTACGACTCGGCTCGAATAAGGAAGTTCATAGCCAGTAGCCAATAGCTGCCCTAGCGTCGGTTTTAGTCCGTCGGAGTAGCATACACACGAGCGGATTTTTCGAAGGGGACCGGGTCCGGCGGAGTTCCTTCGGAAAAATTTGAAGCATGTTCCATATTCTAAAGTCCTTCGGACTTTGGCGAGTCAAAAGTCCGTTGCAGCCCACACACGATCGGATAGTCTGACGGACTCAGTCCTTCGGACTTTGGATGTTGAAAAGTCCGCTCGTGTGTACGCGGCATAAGATTACATGAAGAGACAGAAGGATTTGAGGCTGCCTACATTCACAAAAAATCGTTAGTTCTCTAAGATATTTGAAACAATCTTTCAGTAGAGCTCCTGCAAAAACTGAGTACACGTGTACCTAGAAGAACTGATGTGCTTTTGAGGGCAAAGGGTGGTCACACCAAATATCGAATTGATTTGGATTTCTCTTCTGTTCATTTGCTTTCCAATTTGTTAATTGATAATAAATGAATAACACTTCTATTTTTTAAAGCATTCCTAATTTAGAAAATGTTTTTAAACCTGCCTAAAAGTTTTGCACATTTCTGTATATACGCCACAAAGGTGAAATGGTTGAGAAACCCTGGTTTAGAAACATCTGCTGTTTGTTTACCTTAGAGAGCTGTCTGGCTGTTGAGATCTGTTCTCATAGGAAAAAAATCTGTTATGAACTTTGAAAATGCATTTCTCCACAATGACTGTAAATACAGAGATGAATGAGGGCTTGCTTTACAGTGCTTGTATTGTTGGCGTGGAATATCTAAATACTTTAGTGTTCTTTTTTTAGGCACAATTTCACTTAAAATGACATGTAAATACCTAAAGGAACATTATCTGAAGGCCCATTTATTTACATTGCTTTCTCTCATTCTATTATATCTTAGTTCTGTCTATTTGAAGTGTACCTGAACTCAAAAAGTGAAGATTTGCTATGGTATAGAGAACATTTAGAAATGTTAACTGCGCCTAAGTGACCTGAAATATAGACTGTTTGCTTTGAATTACAACCAAATTTCTGCAAATCTCCAGTACTGTTGCTTAAGGCTGCTAGTCCCAGGTGATTTAGAATGAGATTTGGTGATGTTAGAAGTGTGCTGCTTATTATTATGCCTCTAGCAAGATGTCCACCTCCACACAGAGATGCAGTGCAGAAAAAGGCACGTTAAAGAAATTGTAAAGGCAGAAGATTTTTTTTATCTTAATGCATTAAGATAAAAAACCTTCTGTGTGCAGCAGCCCTCCTCAGCTCCCCCCCCCCCCCCCCATACTTACCTGAGGTTTTTCTAGATCCAGTAATATTGCAGGAGTGTCTCAGCTGCCTGGGACTCCCCTCCTCATTGGCTAAGACAGCAGCATAGCGCCACTGGCTCCCGCTGCTGTCAATCAAAGTCAGTCAGACACAGGGATCTGTGGCTCGGCTAGGGTTCCCCCATGATGTGGAGGCACTCAATAGGTGGGAGCGTCCAGGAGCTCCAGCCAGGCACCCGAGAAGAGTAGGATCTGGGCTGCTCTGTGCAAAACCACTGTACAGAGCAGGTAAGTATAACATGTTTGTTATTTTTAACTAAAAAAAACAAGACTTTACAATCACTTTAGGTCATGTGGAAAGATCAGTTGCAGGGTGACCACAGGCAATAGTGGTGTAGCCAAGTCCCGAGGGCTCCTGAAGCCCAATGGTGAGTTAAGGACAGCTGAGAGCCTTTAGTGTAGAGTGGGTTACAAGGCATGGTGGGTGTAATGCAAGAGGAACAGATGAGCGCCAGACACTTTTTGAATGCAAAGAGATTTATTGTCTCTTAAACAGAACTGTGGGAGAGAGGATTAACGCTAATTGGTCATATGTAATGTTAATTGGCAGACTCCAAGACTTTTATAGGTAGACAGCTATACAGGTGAAGGCCTCCAACCGGACACCACTTCTGTATAGGTAGGACTGCTGTCTCTTATGACAACAATATTGTAGGTGTTTCGGTAAAGGTATTCAACTTCTGTAATACGAACAGTTCTCTTTAGCCCACACTCACTCACTGTGGGTCTTCACTCAATGAGCTCCTAGTCTCTCTCACTAAACTTCAGATCCACTAGCCACTGGATCCCCTGAGCTCTTCCACTGTAGCAATCAGTATTTTCCTCAAGTGTCACTGCTGGGTCCCTGGCTTGGTACTCACAGATAGTCCTCAAGCTTCACCCCTGCTGACAAGTTAGGTCCCTGGTTTGTAGTGGTGCAACGGATTGTCACCGATCCGTGATCCGAACGGGTCACCCCGTTCGGATTGGCACACGCCACGATCCGCGGTCTCGGCCTTAGGAAAGGCCGCGGCTTCAGCCTAGTTCCGAAGCGGCGGCCATCTTGGTGCACCATGGAGCAATCACTTGTAAACAAACCGGCATCATGATGACACCGGTTCCTCTCTCCCCTCTGTGTACTGATCTGTACAGTGGAGGGGAGAGATCGGATGGAAGCAGTGCTGTGGGCTGCATCTGTAGAGCCCACAGTGCTGCTCTGTGACAAGTGCAGTCACAGCCATCCCTCCATACTCTTCCAATACCCTGCCAATACCCTGCCAATACTCTGCAATACTCTGCAATACCCTGGCAATACTCTGCAATACCCTGGCAATACCCTGACAATATTCTGTGATACTCTGCGACATCCTGCCAATACTCTGCGATACCCTGCCAATACTCTGCGATACCCTGCCAATACTTGCCAATACTCTGCAATACCCAGCCAATACTCTGCAATACCCTGCCAATACTCTGCCAATACTCTGCCATACCCTGCCAATACTCTGCCAATACTCTGGCCATACCCAGCCATACCCTGCAATACTTGGTAATACCCAGCCATACTCGTGATACCCAGCCGTACCCAGCCATACTCAGCGATACCCAGCTGTACCCAGCCATGCTCAGCCAATATTACAATGGGGGAGATGTATATTACAGTGGGGGAGATGTATATTACAGTGGGGACTATATGGTGGTGGATTTTTCACAGGTTTTTGCAAATTCAATTATCTGCTGATCTGAAAAATTATCCAATCCGTGACTCTGATCCGAGAAACAACTCGATCTGTGAGTTTTTTGATCCGTTACATCCATACTAGCTTGGTACTCCACAAGCATGACCTCTGCTGTCCTGCTGGGTCCCTGACTTGACACTTGCTGATGCTTTCCCACTTCTTCATCATCCCCGGTTGGCGAGAAGTCTGCTCTGGTACTGGCCTCAACTCACTCACTGTGGTGGATGGTCCCTTTGTGGCCACAGCTTCCCCTCTACCTCGGACCATGACAGGTTCCCCCGCTGGAACCGTTACTTCTTGTTGGACTACAAACCTGCAGTCCCAACCCCGCTTTACTTCTGGATAGGCTCTCAGCCTAGCAGCCAGATGTCCCTGGGATAGGCCTTAGGTTTCTGGCCTAGAAGCCCGGGGCAATATGACACACGTCCACCCAGACAGCCGTCCAGGTGGCACAGAACCCTGATCATCTGACTCCACCCAAATAAATAGGCTCTCTCAGCAGGCCAAGGGAACCAAGAACCCTGCCCATTGGCTGAGACACCCCATTCATTCCTAATCTGTCCTTGCAATGCCCTTGTCTTGTCTAGTGTTGCCAGATACCCGACGATCTAGGCCCCTGTTTGCTCAGTTCTCAGTCTTCAGTGAGCAGGGGGGTCAGTGACTGTCCCTCTAGCCCTCACAGGATTGCTGGGCTGTGAAGGGGGCAGCTGCAGGTCCAGGCATTTGGGTGGATCCCAACATAAAAGTCTGTGTCTCTCCAGAGTCTGGACTGGCTGAGTGCTGTCAGCCGACCAGTGGCGGCCCGTTCATAGAGGGCATGCGAGCACCACCTCCCCTATCCATACATCCGGTGCCATGATCTACATATCAGTGGTGCTGGACCATGGATTCAAATGTGGCAGGGTGCTTTTTTGAAGCACCTGATTAGAGCCAGATTCTCTAACAGGCTTCAAAAAAGGGTTGGCTCAGTGTGCAGAGCATTGCACTCCGAGCCCACCCAGTTGTGTGACCATAAGCGAATTAATTTTTGCTATTGTCATACCAAAGTCCCTACCTTTCAATCAGGAGGCAGGTCTGCAAGACCTGTTTTCCGATTGGCCAAAGCGCCAGGTGATCCTATTGGATGCCCAGTGCTTTGGTAGAACAGGAGACACAGCGGAGGAAGCTGGAGGAGCGGACACCAGAGCTGCCCCGGCCACTGACAACACTCCAGGAGAGGAGACCCCAGCCCCTCCACGTGAGCAGGTAAGTGCTGGACCGCTCGCGGGGGTGCTTCTGTTTCATTGCTGCTGTGCTGCCGGGGGGTGTTGTTTGTTTGCCACCCCCCTAAAGAAGAACCCACCAGCCACCACTGCAGCCGAAAGAGGAATTTAGCTCACTGTTAGATGAATATGGGTCACAGGAGTCCGGAACAAAGTCTACTTCTGGGAGCCCCAGGAAAAGTAGGGCCAAAAGAACTAAAGAATGTACCATAGTGTAGTATTTTATTGCACCAGGTTTTAAGATGATAAAAAATATTGCATTCACTTGTAACTGTGCTCTGACTAGGCACAAATGTATAATCCTTATAGGTCTTAGCACCGCTGCATCTCCCTCCGGGGATAGGTGAGTGTTCCACCAAAGGAAAGTTCGGCCCGGACATGACGCCACAGCAAAGCTGGAAGTGACGAAGCCCTATTTTGGTTTAATGATTACATATATTGTATATAAGTATGGCCCCTTGATGATGCCAACAAATGAGAACTTTTATACAGCACCTGAAAAGCTGACCACCACATCTGTATAAAGTAGGATTGCTTCATAGCTATTTAAAAGTCATTAGGGTTGATTTGCTAAAACTGAGTGCAAAATCTTGTTCAGCTCTACAGAGAAACAAATTGGCTTTCAGGTTTAATTTACGAAAACTGTAGAGTGCAAAATGTGGCGCAATTCTGCAGAAAAACAAATCAGCTTCCAGGTTTTATTGTCAGAGCTTAGTTAGAAGCTGTAGTTAGAAGCTGATTGGCTATCATGCACAAATGCACCAGATTTTGCACTCTCCAATTATAGCAAAGCAACCCCATTGCATTGTTCAACAGCCTCTGCTTATGTATGTAAAGCTGAGCTCCTGGCAAGGACAGGAGTAGTTAAGATGTAGGGCATCACTCACTCTACCATTATCTCTAATTGAAATAACAAAATTGGAAATGGTATTTAATTTATTCCACAGTTGCCATTACATTATGCTTTTGGAGCGCAATGCGTTATATGCAGAGCACAGGGATTATTGGCAGTGGTGCTGTGATGTACCTAGCACCTGGTGTCTCTGCGGGTGTGGTGTCTTTGAGAATTGATAGGGTTGTGTTTGGGCAGAAAAACAGTTCCTGCTTTACATTATAGTGCAGAATTCCTAATATTCCAATGTTAGTCATATCTCTTCTACCTCCTTGACCTCTGTAAACTATTATGTGTAATGTATTTTGGACGTTACAACCTGCTGATGTGTTAGAAACAGATGGAAGACACTTTTTTTTATTTTTTAGCTTTTTTTTTGTTTGTTTCTGGAACACAATTGCCAAATTTGAATTTAATTTCAGCAAATTTCAGTGGTTTAAAAGCACACAGTGGAAATGCATGTAGTCCAAATGGTGAAATCACTGCTCTGTAAATAAGAATTAATTTATTTATAGAAAGGGAAGTTCTAAAAAACATAACAATCTGGTTGAAGACTGTGATTTATGAGTGGTGTTTACACAAGTTTTGCCAAGTAACCAAAGCTACCAATACATCTCTGAAAAAAATGGAAACATGCAGAGCATACTGTACTGAGGTTGAACCCCATAAATACAAAAACCCCTTCAACTTAGTCGTGTGGTCCTCCACCACCCCTTTCCTGCCACAAAACCATTACTATATTCGTAAGCAGGGGTTAGTGCCTCTCTTAGTGAGGTTCCTCCCCTGGGTGGATTTGGTAGCTGGGCTAGCCAGTCATATATAATCTAGACTCTGCACTTCAGTGAATGCACAAAGTGAATGAACACAAGAAAATGTTTTGGAAAACACCACACAGACATCAGGTGACCTTGTTTACTCTTTCAGCTCTTTCTCCTCATAACATGTACTCTCTACCACTCCTTTTGACACCTCTGACCCCTATCCTTAAACTATCTCTTATTCACCCCCCTTTTCCACCCAACAGCATATATATATCACCCTCACTTCTGTCTTCTCCTTATCTTTGCACTCACCAACTCCTGCTAATTCTAAATCCACACACACACAAAATATCTCCAGAACACTGGGGCATGTCCCTTCATATAAATCCCACTCCCATATTACTTCCCTCACCCTTCTGCTTCTCATAACCTCTGGAGATATATCCCCAAATCCTGGGCCTCCATAATTTAACTCTACTCAACGCACCCATTACCCCGCACCCTCTGGCTACAGCCACAATCCACACAATCTAGTACCCATTTCTCTTCTCCCGAAGACCAGACTCCCTTTCTCTTGCGCCCTTTGCGCTCTGTCTATAACAAACTCACCTCTCTCCAGGTCCTTTTTATCACTAACTAATTTAATCTACTCGCCATTACCGAAACCTGGCTTCATGAATCCGACACTGTGTCTTCTGCTGCCCTATCCCATGGTGGCCTTCTCTGGACTCACTCCAACAGATCCAGTGGACGTAAGGGAGGAGGTGATGGAATCCTTCTAGCCCCACATACACATAGCGCCTTTCTGATACTTCACCCATCTCTCTCTCATTCACTCATTTCTTTCGAAGCACATTGCATTCTTATTTTCTCTCCAGTTTCTCTAAGGTTAGCTGTGATCTACAGGCCCCCTGGATTGGTATCAACCTTTCTTGATGACTTCTCTTCCTGGCTTCCCCACTTTCTTTCTTCTGAAATCCCCACAATCATTCTAGGTGTCTTCAACATCCTTATTAAAACTAACACTGCTGCCACTTCCAAGCTTCTCAGTCTAACCTCCTCCTTTGATCTGAAGCAATGGATACATGCTCCTACTCACTCTGAAGGCAATACCCTTGACCTCGTATTCTCGTCACCTATGCACTCCATGCCACCTCTCCAACTATCCATTCCCTCTCTCTGATCACTACCTTATTTGTTTAACTCTCTCCCTCTTCTCCACCTCCTCTCCCTCCAACCACCTAAAAGTTACCCGCAGAAACCTACGTCATCTTAACCCTTCTCTTCTCTACTCTGCTACCAACGACTTCAATGACAAAATCTCACCCCTTTCCTGCATTGACCTAGCAACTTCTGACTACAATGCTTAATTTCTAGCCTCACTGGACTCACTGGCCCCCCTCACTACACACAGAATCAGGCCCGACCCCCTCAAACTTGGAAAACAGATGATACTAGAAGTCTGAAAAAATATAGTCATGCTCATGAGCGCCTGTGGCGTAAGAATAAATCTCAGAAAGATTTCAACCAATATAAATCCGCCCTCCAAAAATACAGTTCCACCCTCTCATTAACAACTTATCATCCCATCCCCATCAACTCTTCTCTACCTTCAACTCTCTACTTCGTCCTCCACTGCCTCCACCCACCTACTCACTCAATCTCCAGGGGATCGCCAATCACTTCAAACAGTAGATTGATACAATTTGCGAGGAGAACTCCACTGTTCAGATACCCTCCACGCTTTACACTTCAGGCCCACAGGTACAATCATTGCTTCCCTCTTTCAACCCCACCACTATAGACGAGGTTGCTAAACTACTTGCTAACGTCCATCTTACCACCTGCCCTATGGATCCTGTTCCCTCGCAAATGCTACGTTCACCCTCTGGCTCTATTCTACACTCTCTAACCCACATCTTCAATCTCTCACTCTCTTCTGGCATTTTCCCCAACTCTCTAAAACATGCACTTGTCAGCCCCATACTTAAAAAGCCCTGACTGGACCCATCAAATCTTAACAACCTACGCCCTATCTTCTTACTCCCCTTTTTATCCAAACTCCTTGAATGTCTGGTCTACAACTGACTGAGCAACCACCTTTCTGGTAATCGCCTTCTTGATCCCCATTCAGTATGCATTTTTAATACCTCATGTGCCCCTTCCCCTGATTTCTCTGTCAAAATCGATGGCACAACTATAAGCCCATCCCTTGGTGTAGTCCTGGACTCTGAACTCCCCACGTCTAATTACTGTCCAAATATTTCCGCCTCAACCTCCGCAACATTTCCAATATACTCCCCTTTCTAACCAATGACACAACAAAGCTCTTCATTCACTCCCTGGTCATCTCTCGTCTCGACTACTGCAATTCCCTACTCATTGGCTTACCTATACATAGTCTATCCCCCCTTCAAACCACCATGAATTGAATGCAAAATCAGTCAGCGCAAAACAAAAACTTTCTGTTTAAAGTATAAGTAATGGAGCAGCTGAACACTAAAGGTAAATATAACAAAAACCTCAAAGAAACATCATAAACAGAGCAGTGCAGCGCTGAAACAAACCCCCCTATTAGTACTATATAAAGTCTCTCGAGATAAACAACAACATAAAAAGGAAAATTATACAAAGTGGTTGCAGTGACATTCCAGGGTCCTCCCGCACGCGTATAGTCCTAAACGGGACTTCATCAGCCTGGTAGGACGATACACGTGCGGGAGGACCCTGGAATGTCACTGCAACCACCTTACTGCATTGTTTAAGTGAACTTCGTTCATCCATGCTTATAATCCAGCACTAGTTGTAGTGCTCTGCATGTGAGTACCTGTCTTTTGGCAATAAGATTTGTTTTTTTATCTATACGGTCTGCACTATATATATTTTTCTATTTTATAATGTCCATATGGGGAGTTTGAGCCATCATTGATGACAACGCTGTGATATCCAAGGAGCTGAGTTACACCTTTTTGATCCACCTGAATCCTGGTGTATGACCACTGGCAGTGGTGAATGCTCCATTTGACCTATCTGTTTAGTCAGGGGTCAATTCTTTAAGGTGAGCGGTTTGGCTGTCTGGCGGTGGGAGCACCTGTTTTCTGGTGATTAAGGATATCAGTATGCATTCTATCCACTGAGAAGAATGAAGGATTGTCGATCAGTACCATCATAGACTATTCATTCACTTTGTATCATTTTCCTTTTTATGTTGTTGTTTATCTCGAGAGACTTTATATAGTACAAATCCACCAGGAATGCTGCTGCCAAACTCGTCCACCTTACCAATCTCTCTGTGTCGGCTACTCCTCTCTATCCCTTCAATGGGTTCTGCTCACCCACCAAATTAAATTCAAAATACTAACAACTACTTACAAAGCCATCCACAGCCCCCAGCTACATCACTAGCCTAGTCTCTAGATACCAACCTAGTCATTCTCTACATTCATCTCAAGACCTAGTGCTCACTAGCTCCCTCGTCATCTCCTCCCATGCTTGCCTCCAAGACTTTTCCAGAGCCTCTCCAATCATATGGAATGCCTTACTCCAATCTGTCTGATTATCTCCTACTGTATGAGCTGTATATCTCCTACTGTATGGAAAACCCATATTTTCAGAGAAGCCAATCCTACACACACCTAACAATTGTATTTTCATTTTCTCCATCAGCTCATCCCCCACAGTTATTACCTTTTGTTCTACTTGACCTTCCCTTCTAGACTGTAAGCTCTAATGAGCAGGGCCCTCTGATCCCTCCTGTATTGATTTGTATTGTAACTGTACTGTCTGCCCCCGTGTTGTAAAGCACTGCACAAACCGTTGGTGCTATATAAATCCTGTATAATAATAATAATAATAATAATAAAAGAGCCATAAGAGCATGGGGAAGAGGATGATGGGAAGTGGCTACCCCTGGTATGCTGAAATGTAAGCTGTAGCCTCAGCAAGTTAATCTTTTAGTATAGACCTAGAGCAGACTCAGTTGAGGAACTCACCTTTGGG
Organism: Lithobates pipiens; assembly: GCF_037356315.1. Lineage (NCBI taxonomy): Eukaryota > Metazoa > Chordata > Amphibia > Anura > Ranidae > Lithobates > Lithobates pipiens. The sequence continues at coordinate 103,639,621 of NW_027507748.1, forward strand.
GGATCTGCAGTGGAAGAGTTTGGAGGTCATCTTAAGTATGTGTTGGACATGCATTGTGCAAAATATGAATATGAGTCTGGCAGAGTGAAGCTGGAGGTCAGGATATAAAAAAACTGGACATTATGCCTCTATCACAGTAAAATTGTTATAAAGCTGAATGTGTGGACACTCCTTCTTTCTGGAGGAAGACCTCAAGCCAGGAGAATGTGAGTGACCCAAGATGGTGGAGTTTCTCCTTGTTACAGGTGTGTACGAGGTAAGAGGTGTACTTAGCTAACACGGCCATTGCTAGCGACAAATCAGTGTCGCTTTCATGTTAGCAAAAGCTAAAATAAGAGTCATACCAAATAAATCCTTGGTTACATGATGCACTGGGTTCTGGTTTTCGCGTTTCTTCACTACAGAAGAGAAGGTTCCCTCTCCAGGTGTCTATGTCCCTTCCTTGATGATGTGGACACCTCCTATTGGCTATTCGGCTGCATGAAGAAGAGGCAATATAAGTAAGGAAAATTAAGCTTAAGAAGATATTTTATTTAAAAGTAGGATAGCACATGCTTGGAGAAGGGATTTAAACCTATTTTAAAATACTTTAGGTCAGTGGCGCTGATGGTATATTTTTGGGGGGTGGGAGGCAATCCCTCCACCGCCACCCTGGTTGCTCAGGCAGTGGGTTGGGTATCCGCATTCCCCTCCCTCGGTCACCAGCCCCGCACTTACCCCATGTAGGTTGTGGGCTTCCTTCGGGCGGCTGCTTCGCCCTGTGTGTCCTACTTCCTTGGCTTCACAGCAGCGTGGCTTCCCCTGTGTTTCATCCCTCCTCCTCCTGGGCGGCCAATAGGATCGCTTCTCCTCTCACCCAATCGGGTCTAAGAACCCGCTTCCTGAGCCTCTGACTCTAATCATGTGCTTCTAAAAAAAAAACTATTGGAATCCATGCTTCCGGCACCCCACATGTAGATTAGTGGTCAGGCGCATGGATTAGGGGGGCGGCACCCATATGGATGGGCCGCTGCTGCTTTAGGAATAAAATTATTACTTTATAATAAATTCTCACAATCACTATAGCTGAACTTAGAGTGGGAGGTTATGCTCAGTGATCAAGCATTATTACATTGCAGAGTGCTATGTTTTAGGCTCTAGGAGATTGCTTTGAGAAGAAGGAGGAAAAGTAGTTTGTCTTTCATTGTTTTTGTCTTGAAAAAAAATCCTCTAAATCTTTCTTTCAGTCATAGGGCATATTGTTCTGTAAACTGAGCACTAGTTATGTCAATGCATATGTCCACATTGCCACCATCTATTGACTTTTGAATAAGATTTCTGCAAACCTTAACTTTTTTAGGGCAAAAATATTTACTTTTAAGAGGCTGGTTGTAGCAAGACATCTCATGTGTTTCTTTGGGTGGACCTAGAGCTATTTCTTCCAGCAATTGCTTCAACTTGTTCTTTAGTGGTACCTGTGTTTCCGCAGACAGACATAGCATGTAACATCAGTGTCGGCAAAGAGCTCTTACAGTTATCAATTCTGGACAGAATTTTATATTTAAGCATAGCTGAGGTCTGTACATGTTTTTTTTTATTGCACTAACAGTTAATTTTTCAGTATACACTTTTAAAAGATCCACTTCCTTATCTGGTACAAGCAGTACTAACAGAAAAAGGAAGCACATCTCCCAAAAGCATGTACAAAAGCCTGAGAGTGAAATTTTAGAACAAATGAAAAAGCATTACACGCACAGTACTGAACTGGAACAGCTAAAATGATCTTACGCAGCTTTAACCATGTGATTCTTAGCATCACTAAAATCAAAGTTTTTACCTTTTAGCTTCAGCTCAGTATGAAATTTACAGTATATATGCTGTGTACTATGTAAAGTATATCTTCTTAAGTTACTTACATTTACCTTGTAAGTAGGTTGCCAGATATGTGACTGCAGGTTTAAGAAGGTTTATAAGGGGTTAAGTCCAATAAGGCATATTCCAACTAATGGACACTCTGAAAGGGGAGATGTGCTCTTTTACATAGCAGCTTTCCTACCCCTCCCCTTCACTGCACATTTATAAAATACTTTGAATTTTGTGAATCGCTTCACATAATAGAAAGGTCTTCTATGATTGGGTAGGAGGAGATAAGGAGTGGGCAAAGTGTCTGCAAGATTGGTGACCCGAAAGTCCAAAGCTGGAGCTATACTCCTGGCACTTAAACCCTTATAATCCAGCACATTTAAAAAAAATGCTGCAATTCTGGGAGTTCTTCTTTAATGGAGAAATATAATGGGTTTGGTTTATTTTATTTTACATTCTTTTTTTTTTTTTAGGTTTGTACATTTTAAACACATTTCTTCTTTATAAACTATTTAAAAATATTTGCCTTACAAATAAATATTTAATACAGGAAGCCCTCAAGGCACTGGTGTCACAGAACATGATGGAGTTTTTAAACAGAACAGCAGAAGCTGTTTTCTTTTAGACTCTCTAAAGCTCAGACTCTAGCACACCAGTACTTGTTGGCTTTGATAAGTATGTGTGTACATCTCCTACCTTAGTCTGGTGACACCCTGAAAATCCCATGACATGGAGAGCTAGACAATTATTAATATTAGGCAACTTTATTCAGCAGCATCTGCGTGTAGTAAATAAGAGAAATTATTAAAGCAAACAGTTCAATAATTACAAGTTGAGTCATAGTTTTGACGTTACAATATCAGTAAGTGTAACATAACATATCAGTTCACTTTCCCCTTTCTAACTAAAATAACTGTAATGTAGGTCCTAAACGTGTCCGTTGGTAATCTCGTCTGCAGTGGGACCTTGAACATATACACAGTAATAGGTTCCTTTTTTTTTAATGCAAGTAGGAAATGGGGTACTGGCCCTGTAAGATACTGCACACTGGAGAAATAACAGGTGCGCAGTCCCTTATGGATAATTCACCTTAACCACTTAAGCCCCGGAAGGATTAACCCCCTTCCTGACCAGAGGACTTTTTGAAATTCAGCACTGCTTTAACTGACAATTGCACGGTCATACGACGTTGCACCCAAACAAAATTGACGTCTTTCTTTGGTGGTATTTGATTGCCTCTGCGGTTTTTATTTTTTGCGCTATAAACAAAAAGAGCGGCAATTTTGAAAAATGAACAATATTTTTTACTTTTTGCTATACTAAATATCCCCCAAAAATATACAAAACATTTTTTTTCCTTAGTTTAGGCCAATATGTATTCTTCTACATATTTTTGGTAAAAAAATCGCAATAAGCATGATTGGTTTGCACAAAAGTTATAGCGTCTACAAAATAGGTGTCATGGCTATGCAATAGAGTTCGTCTGCTTACATGTCTCCATGTGTTCATTTCTAGAGACCAGCCGACCCTCACCTGACTGCTTTTATAATCCATCCTCTGGCATGGCTCCGCCCTAGCTCCTATCAGAGAACTCTATATTAACCTGTGCACTGCAGGCCAATCCTGCTGATCAACCTTTGTGTGTTAGCTTCCTGTTACCTGCCATGTGCTCTGCTGTTATTCCGTCACCGACTTTGGCGTGTCCTTGACCATCCCTGTTTGCCTGTGATCCTGACCTTTTGGCGTGTCCCTGACTATTTCTGTCTGCTTGTGGCCCCGACCTTGGCTTTGTCCTTGACCATCCCTATCCTCCTGTTGCCTACTGTGGGTGTGAGCTGGGGGACCCTGGGGGTCGCGACCTGGAGCCAGTTGCAGCCAAGTCCATCCTCACCACTCGAGGCTCTGGTGAACACCTGCTGGCTCTTAGACTCCGCGCCCCAGGGAATCTTACGCTCTAACCCTGGTGGGAGCCATCTTGGTGTTCTGGCGGCCCTGCCCTCCTATCACCTTGACCCCCATCCGCAGCAGTCAGCCATAGGGTCCACAACCTTGCGATGCACTCCTAATCCCTACGGTGTGCATCTGTCACCTGGCCTCAAGGTGACCTGACAATAGGAGATAGTTTTATGGCTTTTTTATTATTATTTTTACTAGTAAAGGGGACGATCTGCAAATTTTATTGGGACTGCGACATTATTACAGACATGTCGGACGATTTTGACACATTTTTGGAACCATTGGCATTTTTACAGCGATCAATGCTATAAAATTCATTGATTACTGTAAAAATGTCACTGGCAGTGAAGGGGTTAACCACTAAGGGCAGTGAAGGGGTTAAGTGTGTCCTAGTGTGTGTTCTAACTGAAGGGGGGGGTGGGACTGTGCAGGGAAGATGACAGATCGCTGTTCATACTCTGTATGAACAGACGATCTGTCTGATTTCCCCTAAGAGAACCGGAAACTGTGTGTTTACACACACGGGTCCCGGTTCTCCGTGTGCCCCGAGCAATTGCGGGAGCCCAGCGGGGATTTCAACCACTGGGCACTCGCATCGGCTCGGTGGGTGAGAGCCCCCTAGTGGCCGTCTACTTTACCAATGTAACATGACGGTGATTCGCGCAAGCCGAGCCATATTGCCGCAGTACAACTGTGGCAGCCGGTCGGCAAGCGGTTAAAGAAAGTCTCTTCCCAGATCGGTTATTTTATTAAGCAGGCACTACTGTATAGAATTGCCAAAATGTAAGCCCCGTATACACGGGCTGGATGTCAGGAGATATTCGGCCCGTGTGTATGGGAGCCAGTTTGACTGGTTTCTGTCGGACGAGCATGCTGGAAAACCTGCAGCTGACTGGCTCTTGACCAACGTTCTCAGCCAAAAAAAACCTGTTAGCTTGTACCAGACTTTAACCTTTGTATATAATTGAAAAGTCTTTCCTTGACCTTGTAATTCAGTCAGTTACACTAGCTTCTCATAAGCTGAATAATCAGCTACATGCATAACAGTACTATATGATAGCAAAATAATGTAATTCTAGAAATCTGAGAGACCGGCACTATAACAAAGGGAATGTGCATGTGAAGACCATGTGGTACGTGCAATCCAGCAGTCAGCTTTCCTCAGTCCTCATAGCCAGACAAAAAAACACAACTGGAATCCACTCCAGCTTCTCTGCTCTATCCTCTAGGGCAGTAGTCTCCAAACTGTGCCAGATGTGGTCCTTTGCCTAAATGTACTATTCCTTCCACTGACACCAATAATGAGGCATAATTACTGTCACTGATACCAGCAATAAGGCACTATTCCTCCCACTGACACCAATGGCCGGACATTATTCTTCCCAATGATACCAATGATGGGGCACTATTCCTCCCCCTGATACCAACAATGGGGCAATATTCCTCCCTCGAAAAACCAATAATGAGGCATTGTTTACTCCCATTGATGACAGGGCATTTTCTACTTTCACTGGCCACAGTCCGACCCCCTCAAAGTCTGAAGGACAATAAACTGGCCCCTTGTATATAAAGTTTGGAGACCCCTGCTCTAGGAAACTGAATAAACAAGACTCTGACTGTAGGCAAAGGGATTCAGCAGTAGGTTTTCTCTTCTGCCCTCTTTCAGATTGTTCTCTCACCAATCTCCTTCCTCCCTGAGTGTACTGCAGAACATTCTCCCCAATAGTGTTACATCCACTCTCTAATATGGCACTTGTGTTTCTCCTTTCTGTGGCGGTCCCATAGAGGTAAATTGCAGTGCCCATTTTGAGATATTCTGAAGTTCAGGGAGCTACATTGCTGGCACACTGTTAGAGTAACATTTAGCAACACACAACAGTCTGTGTGACACAGTAAACAATTTCTGCCATGAAGAACATTTTTGCAATACATGTACACAAAAGACAGTATAGCAAGTGTTCTTGACGTGGCTACAAGCTTCTCTGACTTTTATGTGCAAATTCCATATTGAGTTACCGAGTTCTGTAAACAGATGGCATTTTTCAGGAGAACAGCTAAAACTGGTCTGGTAAACACAGATATTGTATAAAAAATGATACAGTCCCTTTGAGACAAATTCTGATCACAATACTATTTTTTATATCATGCACTAAACTATAATTCTGCGTACACACGATAGTTTTTTCCATTGGAATAAACTCTGATGGTTTTTCCGGCGGATTTCCGATGGAATTCTGCTCAAGCGGTCTCGATGGACGTGTTTTGGGGGTGCAACCACTTCCTCTCTCCTGCTTGAGTTTCGAGGAAGGGGTTGCAGCCACTAAAACGCATACATTGGGTGGCAGAGGGCATGGTTGAGGTGTATTGCATGGGGGAGGTGGAGCACACTGGGGGGGGTGGCAGAGGGCATGGGGGAGGTGGATTGCACTGGGGTGGTGGCAGAGGGCATGGGGAGGTGGAGCACACTGGGGGGGTTGGCAGAGGGCATGGGTGAGGTGGATTGCACGGTGGGGGGTGACAGAGGGCATGGGTGAGGTGGATCGCACTGGGTGGTGGCAGAGGGCATGATTGAGGTTTACTGTTTTCCGTTGTTCTGTCAGGACTCAGCAGCAGGTGTCTGCTCTGGCTCCTCCCCCTTCACAGTCAGGCCCCCTGTTAGGCTGGCTCCAATGGCCGACCTATACGGCCAAAGGCTTCACATCTAGCTCTGCCCCCTCTATGTTTACATCCTCCCGACGCCGATGGGCTGAGTTTAGCTGGCACCTCGGCGGCCGCGGAGAGGCTGCATGGGCGGCACGGGCTTAAAGAGCCTTATCCCCGATTTGTACTTGCAGCATGGCGGCCCCGGCGGCCGCGGCCCACCGGGCAGCGGTCGGTTTGCCCTATGGCCAATTCAGGCCAGGTTCACGTGGATCTCTTTATTATTCATCCACATTGTTCACGTGGATTTCTGTATTGTTTATCTATACATATTATATTTGTGTTATTTTTATTATGCTTGGCTTATGCTATGCCACTGTGTAAACATTTTTCACCTTTTTCACAAGTAGGTGATTTTTTCACTTTTAGCGCCACATTTTTTGTTTTTTGATGTGAAATATATGTTAGTTTTTTATCACAAATTTCTGATTTCCGAAAGTGTTTTTACATATCAATAGACAGTAGTGGCCACAAATGATTGTGACAAGAATGAAAAATTCTGGGGTCAGAGTGATAGTCTTTTCTATTTATTAACTGTCACGTAGCTTGGAGGAGACAGAATTGACGAGGTCGGCCTCTCTTGTATCTTTGTCAGAAACCATAAATCAGACTGAGACAGAAGTACAATTAAATCACACTTGTTTATTAATAAAAATAAAAATGTAAATAGAAAAAGCGTAGTCAAACATAGCCAGAGTCCAGTAACCAGATCGGGTAGTCAGCCAGGCCAGAAGTCAGGGGTCCAAGTAGAGCAACAGTAAGCAGGATAAGGAGCCAGAAGGGATGTCAGCTAGCCAGTCTTTAAACAAACAGCAGGAGATGGTTTCTAGTGATGTGACCAAGGCGAAGGCAGAGGTGAAGTGAGCTGGAAGGCTTTAAGTAGGCAGGTCAGACGAGCACCATCAGGAACAGCTGGTAACTGTGGAGAGAGAAGAGAGCTGGCAATTAGCCGACAGCTGAGCGGCCAGCCCAGAGAAGGAAGGGCTAAGCCAACCCTGACAATCTTCTGCCCTGGCCCCACTGGAAGTGGTACAGAGGGAACCGAGGGCCAGAAGGAACACGAGTGCCTGCAACTGTGGACCTGGAGCTTTGCAGCAGAGGAAGTGAACATGTATAGGCAGGTGAGCTGTCAGGGCTGGATGGATCGTCTGGTACCCAGGATTTAAAGGGGAACTTCCCAGGAACTGTGGAACTGGAACATGCGGTGAGGTTAAGTCCTTGATAGGCTTATAGCAGAAGATCACAGAAGGTGGCTGGATCAAGGTAGTAGGCGTCGGCAGGATATGCAACAATGAAAGCAGGGTCTTGTAGGAAGCCAGGTTCGGCAACAACGTGGTACAGGTCAGCAGGCAGAGGCGAGGTCACAAGAATAGCCAGGATCAGGAGCCGGAAATCAGAGCCAGAACGGGATCCAGAAGCAGGATCAGAGCAAGCCGGGTTCATCAGGAGGTTTCAGGCAGAGAATAGCGGGTGCAGGATAACAGGAACAGCTAAAGATCAGTCAGCAACCATCTGGGGTCAGAGCACTCCTTTAAATAGGCCTTCTGGTGCCGATTTGCGACATGGGTGCATGCACACAACCCGTCACGCACACATGTGCGCATTAGTGCGCGTAGGCATGTGCGAACGCCCGTGCACGCACGAGTGCGCGCTGGACGGGAGCAACTGGTTCTCTTACATTGCTCCCCCCTTACGGGCAGCCTCCGGATGCCCACTAGAGAACTCTTCTCAGGATGAAGCTGGAGATAGGCCAGAATTAAGGTTCCCACGAGTTATCTTCTGGGGCATAACCCCTCCATTTGACCAAGAACTGGGTTTGACCCCTTCTCTTCCTGCAATCCCTAACGGCCTCTACTTCAAATTCCTCATTCCCTTCGACAAGCAATAGAGGAGGAACTTCAGGTTCACGATCAGGGAAAGGGTTAGCCATGGCTTGTTTTAAAAGAGAAACGTGAAATACTTGCCGGCAGGTTAAGCTCGAAGGCAACAGCATTAATTTTCTTCTTTACTGAAAATGGGCCAATCTACTTTGGTCCCCGTTTCTTAGAGGGACAGGCCAACTTGAGATTTGTAGTGCAAAGCCAAACCTTATCCCCAGGCCTAAGGTCTAGATTACCCCTTCTCCTCCTGTCATAGAATCTCTTATTATTTTCCTGAGACTTCATGATGGTTTCTTGCAGGAGTTGGTTGTTAGATCTCCAGAATTCCAGACGATCCTGTACTGCTGGGACTGAAGATTCCCGGGGAACATCGGGTAAGAAGTATGGATGAAACTCATAGTTAGAAAATAAAGGGGTCTGTTTGATCGTGGAATGTATCGAGTTGTTATAAGCGAATTCCGCTAAAGGCAACAGAGAGGCCCAGTCATCTTGTGCAAACAAGGAAAAACAGCGTAGATACTGCTCCAGGGTCTGGTTCGTCCTCTCAGTTTCACCGTTAGTCTGTGGATGGTATGCAAACGACAAACAGTGTTTAATGCCCAGGACTTCGCATAAGAATTTCCAAAATCGAGGGGTGAATTGCACCCCACGGCAGAGGTGATACTGGCAGGAATACCGTGAAGGCGTACAACTTCCTTGATAAAAGAAGAGGCAGTCTCTGCAGCGGAAGGGGTGCCCTTTAAGGGCACAAAGTGGGCCATCTTAGACAGCTGATCCACAATGACAAAGATGGTGGTGAAGCCTTCGGATGGTGGTAACTCAACAATGAAGTCCATGATGATCATGGTCCATAGTTTATCAGGGACAGGAAGGGGTTCCAATACCCCCAATTCTTAGCTCTGTCAGTCTTGTTCTGGAGACACATTGTGCATGATTTAATGTAGTTCCTGCAGTCCTGTATCTGGTCTGGCCATCAGAAGGAGCGCAGGACCAGATTAGAAGTCTTTTGAACTCCAAAATGCCCTGCCAAGGGGTGGTCGTGGCACATGTAAAGAACCGCGGTTCGTAACTGCTCAGGAACAAAGATCTGTTCGTCATGAAAATAGAGACCCTCTTTCAGCTGTAAGTGAAGTTCTGGAGGTGGGGAATGGTTCTGAACTGGTTCTTGATCTGAGAGATGAGATTGATCTGTAAGAAAAAAACATTTAGCAGGCAAAATGGTATCAGGTTTCGGGGGAACCTCAGTATCATGAAACATACGGGAAAGGGCATCAGGCTTCGCTCCCCAACATCGGGAACAGCTGGTAACTGTGGAAAGAGAAGAGAGCTGGCAATTAGCCGACAGCTGAGCGGCCAGCCCAGAGGAGGAAGGGCTAAGCCAGCCCTGACAGGTAGTTCATGAGTCCACAATGGCTGAAACGGTGAGAGTCTTTTCAGCAAACTGAAGAGAGATTGGCAGAAAATTGTGGTTCTGTCCAGGATTCAGCGAGGCTATTTTGGGTGGAGGAGAGGATCTCCTAGGACATCTCAATTGTTGAGGAAAATATCCTCCATCGCCACAATAAAAGCAAAGGCGGTGGTGACGGGATCGTTCCTGTTGAGACAAAGGAGATCTCAAATAACTGCCATGTAAAATCTTTTTGACCCTAACAATGTCTTTAGGCAAACTGCAGGAGAAGGAGATAACTGGACCAAGGACTGAGTAGGAAGTGGTGGTTCCTGGTTCTCTCAACTTGTCTTTCACGCAGACGTCGATCAATCAGGATGCAAAGGTGGATCAAGTCCTTCAAAGAGGTGGGGGCCTCAATCCTGGCCAGTTCATCCTTGATGGCTTCTGATAGACCGAGATAGAATTGGAAGCGTAGTGCAAAACTATTCCACTTGGTATCAGAGCTCCATAGTCGGATGTCCGAGACATAATCCTCCACAGGTCAGAGACCCTGTTGCAAGTGAGTCAGAGTGGCCTCGGCAGTTTGTTGACAAAACGGGTCGGCATACAATTGAGCCATGGTGGCGAAAAAGGAATCTGCAGAAGCCAAAGCAAGATCATGTTGTTCCCGAAGCCGGTGGGCCCAGGCCTGGGGGTCTCCCAACAGCAGAGAGATTAGGAAGCCCACCTTGGTTCTTTGGCAGAAAAAGTGTGAGGTAGCAAAGAAAAATACAGCTCACAGGCATGCTGGAAAGTCCTGAATATTTTACGGTCACCAGAGAAACGTTCGGGCAGGGGAACTCTAGGCTCAGGAACATGAAAAAGTCCAGGGCAGCAACAGATCATGGTTTGTGTGGCAGAGTCCTTGATTACTGAAGATTCAGAGGTGATAGCTGGTCTGGGCACCGATTGTAGTTGATCATGTAGTTGAGCAAAGTCCATGTGCAACCCTTGGCCCTTGTACCATTTGAGAGAGTAGGGTAACAGTACAACAGAGGGTTGACAAAAGAGAGACCTCCCTTTCAGACTCCATTGGTGGCTGACTGATAGTGTCACTTACCTTGTAGGAGACTGAATTGACGAGGTTGGCCTCTCTTGTATCTTCTGCCCTGGCCCCACTGGAAGTGGTACAGAGGGAACCGAGGGCCAGAAGGAACACAAGTGCCTGCAACTGTGGACCCTGAGCTTTGCAGCAGAGGAAGTGAACTTGGACAGGCAGGTGAGCCGTCAGGGCTGGATAGATTGTCTGGTACCCAGGATCAGCTGGACTTAAAGGGGAACTCCGCAGGAACCGTGGAACTGGAACATGCAGTGAGGTTAAGTCCTTGATAGGCTTATAGCAGAAGATCACAGAAGGTGGCTGGATGAAGGTAGCAGGCACCAGCAGGACATGCAGCAATGAAAGCAGGGTCTTGTAGGAAGCCAGGTTCGGCAGCAAGCGGGCAACGTGGTACAGGTCAGCAGGCAGAGGCGAGGACACAAAAATAGCCAAGGTCAGGAGCTGGAAGTCAGAGCCAGAACGGGATCCAGAAGCAGGGTCAGAGCAAGCCGGGTTCATCAGGAGGTTTCAGGCAGAGAATAGCGGGTGCAGGATAACAGGAACAGCTGAAGATCAGTCAGCAACCATATGGGGTCAGAGCACTCCTTTAAATAGGCCTTCTGGCGCCAATTTGCGCCATGGGCTCACACCCAAGTGTGCATGCAACCCGTCACGTCACGTCACGTCACGAACGCCCGTGCGCACGTTAGCACGTGCGCACATGAGTGCGCAGTGGACGGGAGCAACTGGTTCTCTTACATTAACATTCAATTTGCAACAGTCATGAGCTGAAAATTGTGTATGCTTGATGACCAAAAACTAAAACGATGTCCCTTTTTCATACACAGGAAAGCCTCGACCAGGACGAGGAAAGTGGCAGCCAGGAGGTGCCTAGGCCCAGTAGCCTGCCAGAATCGCATTTCCCTCCCCTCCGCCTTTCACAAAAAAGTGCCAGGAAGAGGAGTCATGTGAAGGAAGCAGCAATTGGCCTATTTATGAAGGCTATTGCGGCCCTCACAACCCCCTACAGTGTTCAAGAGGACTTTGCCTACATTACAGCCTGCAAAATGCTGGAAATGGAGGAGGGCCAACGCCTCTTATGTGAGGAAGTCATCTTGCAAGCCCTAAATAAGGGGTTGAGGGGCCAACTCACAAGACAAACCCACATTTGTGAGTTGAACCATGATCCTCCTCCTCCTCCTCCAGGTCCTACTCCTCCTCCTCCCCCTCCTGCCGCACCTCCAACACCAGAGCCACAGCCTGGAAGGAAGACCAGAGAGTGATGGCCTTGGTTCAGTCTGGTCTGACAAAAGATGCAGGCTGTTGTAGTACCACAGACTTTGGACAGATATGTCATCTGCTGCTGTTCCTGATCTCTTGGAGTCCTGGACAGGATTGAGCTCACTATTATAAGGGCTCAGCAGGCCACCAATTTTGACTGTAAAATAATTGATGTGTTCCCTGGGGTACAAAGGCTTCACAAATTTCACCAGTTTATCCAGCGATGCCTTCCTCTTTATTTTGTTATGACCTAGAATAAATGGCTATTTTGTTTATTGAAATACTTGCCTACGTGTTTTTCTTTAAAAAGGACAGTTTGTTTGTGAGTAGGCAGGTACATTTGAAAAATACAATGTCAAATTAACAAGGGACACCAACACCAAACAACCTCCTTGAGATTTACAAATACAAGATTACAAATACAAGATAATAATGGTGTTATGGAAACATGACATACAAAAAAAAATTGAGATCATTATAAAATAATTTGCCAAAAAAAACAACAGGAGATCTTAATTAAAAAAATAACAAAAAAAATGTTTTTTTATTCTAAACATTATTATGGAGATCTGGCTTTAAAAAAAAAATATTATTCATGAGATCAGGAGAAATAATAAAGAAAGAAGTTTGTGTGAATATGAGCAGCAAAACAACTTCATTCTTTTAACATTATAAATAAGAGAATGCGCTGCATTGAAAGATTTAAAAATGATCTGTGTGACGATCTATGTGCGATCTCTATTAAGAATGCTAGTTTTACAAGACCAAGCGGTTCCGTCTCGTACTTGATTCTGAGCATGCGTGTTTTTTTGCACTTCGGAATTGCATACTCGTGATCAGAATTTCCGATAGAAACGTTTTCCATCTGAAAATTGTGAACCTGCTCTCAATCTTTTGCTGGTGGAAATTCAGCCAGCCAAATTCCGATGGAGCATACACATGGTTGCATTTTCTGTCAAAAAGCTCTCATCAGTCTTTTGCTGGCCAGAATTCTGACTGTGTGTATGCAGTATAACAAACACTGCTGTTTCACCTCACTTTAGGCTTGTCAGACCTGCCAGGGAACCTTGTACCTTGTGCTTGTAGCACATGTCCCCATTAAAGTCAGTGCTGTGGTTCCGAAGCAGCATTGTTGGATAATTAGCCCCGTCCACTGCTATCTGACAATGCCATACAAAAGAGACAAATGGTTTGTAACTGACTGCACAGAGGAGAGGGGAGGTACAGACACAAGGCAGACATAACCCACAAAGCCTCTGCCTTCCCTGAACACTGCAGACAAAACATCTTCATCCCACCTTGCCATGCGTTCCTTTCTGCAGTGTTCAGGGGCAGCAGGGGCTGTGCGGGCTCTAGGTGCATGGGAACCACAGTACCAATTGTAATGTTATTAGGGAATGTTATATCCTCTAGGGGACCTTGTGCACATAGAACTTGTCCCCATTAAAATCACTTTTTAGCATACCTCCCCACTTTCTGAGATAACAAAGTGGGACATGTTTTAGCACAGTTTATGTAGGAAAAGGACACATTATTGCTACCCACCCCCCATCTATGTAGACTATGAAAATTTGATCCACAAAAAAAATATTGGTTAAAGCCTTAAGTGTTTTTTCCCCACACTTATTTTAAAACAGTGGGTTTTTAAATAAGATACACATTAATTAAGATGTTAGAATAGGCTTAGCATAGTATAACACTTTTGGTAGTTAGGTGCTACATTTTGTTACAGTGACCTATACTGTACACCACACCAAAATAAAAAGAGAAACAAATGAGGAGGAAAGAGGAACAGAGGGATTTGGTCCCAAAAGAGGCATAGTCCCTCCAAAACAGGGACAATTGGGAGTTATGTCCTAGCTGAGCCCTACAATACAATATAGACATACACATAGCAATATGTGAAATGTGGGGGTGCTGAAATCTGAATTAGAGAGCCAAAATGTGCATACTAAAATGCAGTAAAAATGTGATTGAGCTTTGTTTTTTTACCACGCCCAACTGCTCTCTCTTAAAGTGATTGTAAATAATTACAGTGTAAAACAACCCATTCAGTTTTAAGGCTGAGTTCACATATGAGCAACAACATATTCACTCCTTGGTTATTTCCTTCTTCAAGTACTGCAACTCTCTCCTCAATGGCCTACCCTTACACAGGCTATCCCCCTTCAGTCTATTATGAATGCTGCTGCTAGACTCAAACACCTCACTAACAAATCCATGACTGCTGCTCCTTTCTGCCAATCCCTTCACTGGCTTCCACTACCCCACTGTATAAAATTCAAAATACTAACCGCAACATAGAAGGCCATCTACAACATCACCCACAGCTACATCACCAACTCCATCTGCAGATATCACCCAAATAATCCTCTCTGCTCCTCCCAAGATCTCCTGCTCTCTAACTCCCTTGTTACCTCCTCCCATGCTCGCCTCCAGGAATTCTCTAGAGCCTCTCCTATCCTCTGGAACTCCCTGCCCTGGTATGTCGGGTCAGCCCCCACACTGTCCACCTTTAGGAGATCCCTGAAAACTCATTTATTCAGGGAAGCCTATCCCACACCCACCTAAGAACTGTACCCAAGCCACCCTCATCAGACCAGTCCCCACAGCTATTACCTTTTGTACCACCTTTCCCCTTCCTTTAGAATGTTAGCTACATGAGCAGGGCTCTCCTGTCCCTTCTGTATGTAATTGTAATTGTGCTGTCCCCCTTCTTCATTGTAAAGTGCTGCACAAACTGTTGGCACTATAAAAATCCTATATAATCAGGGCTTTTTTTCAGCGGGAGCGTGGGGAACGCAGTTCCGACACCTCCTGGACTGAATGTAATGTAATGGAAAATGGTGCTGGGGTGTGCTGGGAGCTGGGAGATCTATTGTTGATGGGAGGAATCTACTGTTGAGGGAGGGGCCTATTGTTGTTGGCTGCTGGAGGGTCTATTGATGCTGGCTGCTGGGGGATCTATCATTGTTGGGGGCCAATTGTTGCTGGGAGGGATCTACTGATGAGAGAGGGGTCTATTGTTGCTGGCTGCTGGAGGGTCTATTGATGCTGACAGGGGTCTATTGTTTCTGGGGTGGATCTGTTGTTACTAGGGTGGATCTTTTGTTACTGGAGGGTCATTTTGTTGTGGGGGGGGGGGGGGGTATACTGTTGAAAGGGAGGATCTATTGTTGAAAAAAGGGTGTATATCTTAATGTTTATTAATAAAATCTATACATATTACTTAGCACCACAAAATGATACTTGGTTATGTATCCTCTAAAAAGGGCCGTACAGGAAGATGGGTAGAGGATGGAACCAAGGGACGGTGCTCAGAGGTGGATAGGGGGCAAAGACAAGGGGTGACTTGAAAAGGGGACTTCCTGAACCTATTCTCTGAGAAAAAAAGCCCTGTGTATAAAAATTTGGCAGGCACTAGTTCAGTGGTTTCTTGCAACTTAGATCAGCTTTGAGAAGACACAGAACTCTCCTTTTGCATGGTGTTAGGCACAATTGTTAGACTGCTATGACTAGAGAACCATTGTATAGCATTACCCTTATTGCATAAAAAGATAATGGATGCAAACTTATGTTTTATAATTTGCATGGTCGACTGTTTCGACTGTGGGAAGCTTTGATAAATTAGCTCACAGTTTTACATTGCCAGGCAAATACTTCCTACATTAATAAATTGGTCTCATGAATATCTGGCACCCAACAAAAATGCCAGACATATTTTACAGAAACACTATTTGTTATCCACTGCCAAAGGATTGGCTTCCATTAAAGTCGTGCATTCTTTTTGACTTTAAGAATGAAATCTCTACAGTATCAAATTAAAACCATGCCAAGCTGCACCGACTTGGCTTTATAATTCAAATTAATCTCTTTTTGCAAATCACAATGTGGGTAATTTACCGTGGTAAATAATCAGGGCTGTTAGATTTCAATGTATACCAGATTGTATTTCTGTTCTCAGTCTGAAAATATAGCAGTGCTAAGAATCCATGTAGATAAAGCCCAACTCCAACCTTTAGCCAAGTTCAATAATGTACACAAGGCAGTGAAATAACTCTCTAGTATCTAAACAAAACTGAAATATCAGCATTGTGTTAACTATTAATTTAGGCTTTACATTATCAATTGCACATCAGAAAAGGAAAACATGCATCTGGTTGCCATGTTCAACAATGTAATTGTAATTTCGTAACCTGCCAACTCCTGGTTCTAACCTGGGCTGTAGCCTAAAATCACCTCACTTTTTTTTTGTTACTGCTTCACAAAAATTATTAAACTGAAGTTTTGAAATGCCTTTCTTGAAGGCAATGGTACTCCAGGCTTCCTTTGGATGCTAGTCACATGAACAGTGTTGAAAAGCTGGTCAATGGGGAGAGCTAATCCAAAACTGAGATAAGGCTTGCGATGGAGCTCTCTACTCAGTGTGCAAATATGTCCTAGGACAGGGCAGTGCAACTGGAGGTCTGCGGACAGTATGTAGAGTAGCAGTGGGATACAATGACATACTGGCATCAGACTTTACTAAAATATTAACATAACACAGGGGGTGGAGTTCGTTCAAAATGGTTGTCAACATTTAGGTCTGCCTAGCAATTAAATATGGCTCTATTTATTGTTTTCAGAATAAAATAGAGCCTTGATATTGTCAGCTGATATTGTTTATACTGTCTATTGTCCATACTGAGATTTTGTTCATTGAGCCACTGCATATCTGTCGTTTCTTTATACTATGTTTTTGCTCATTGAAGAGCAATTTGTTGGTGAATAATAGCATCATTGGTATATTATTATCACTTAATTATCCTTGCTTTTTGGAGGAATATCTGTGTGATATATCCCTTACTGCCATACAACGTATATGCAATCTAAGATCTGACTGCAAAAATGTATAAAAATTTATTTCTGCAGCCGAGGCTACATGAGCACAGCGTGAACCTATGGAACTAGTGTGCATATGCACTCTAGGTTTGTCTTCACTGTGGTGTCCTAAAGCTTTCTATTGTCTATCAGTTTTACTGCCCCCCCCCCCCCCCAAAGTCCAAGTGTGAAAATGCTGAGGGGAACACTGTATGTTCAGTCACCAGCAGGAACATAGGCAGGATGGAGTTCTTACTTCTGAAAACATGCTTTTGTAGCACGCTCTAGTGTGCTAGAAGGATGGTGCATGTTTTTGTGAGAGTAGGTAAATTTCCAAGGTTGGCTGTCAGCCAAGCCTGGGTGTGTTTTGATATGGGTTGGGAGTGACTCAGAGAATGGCTGGGGGACTCACAGGCAGCATCACCTAGACCTCCTATTTCTTTCTAGAATGTTCTGTTGTTTTCTGGAAAGAAAGGTGGAGAGGGGAGGTGGAGCTGCTTGGGGTGTTCTGAGGAGCCCTGACCAATTCTCAATTTGGATTGGCAGGCCTCCTTAAATACCCAGGGTAAGCTCAGCTGGGGAGGAGTTGTTCAGGAGGAAGCTGGAGATTGAGTGCTAGGCTGTCGTGGTCTTTGAGGGAGCTTCCTAGTCTGGGGAAGGTGACCTTGAGATGGGGCTCAGGTGTGGACAGGACCCTTCTCATGACACATGGATGTGTCCTGGACAAGTGGCACGGGAGCAAGAAAGGACAGCAGGAGGGACCTGCCAGGCAAAGTCTCCAGGAGAGGAACAACAAGTAGCAGCCAAGAGGGCTGGTGAGTGAAGCACAGTCAGGAGAGGACTGGGAGAGTGCAGTCTGAGATGGGTGCAGAGTCAGTGGAGTGGGCTGTGGTGGCAAGGGCAGTGGAGAGAGGCAGCTGAAGCCAAGAGGGCTGGCAGGACCTGAAGAGGTGGCACTGGGAGCAGTAGCCACATGGACATCTAGCATCCGGACTACCTATAATTTTGCTACACTAAAGGGGCCTGCGGTCCCTGCCTGCAAAGGGCATTCACTTTAGGCCTGGCTGAGCCAGTGTCAGGCCTACAAATCAGTGCTAGCTGATCCGGGAAGTACAAGTAAGTGATGTGCTGGAGGTGTTAAAGAGTGATAGTCTGCAAGCAAGTGATGTGGCAGAGAGTATAGAGGAGGTGTATATATTGGAGTTATATATAATCTCAAGGCCCTGAATTGTTTTCTTAATTAACTGGGCATCTCATGATATCCCACCACTGTCCAAGTTTATTCCCCTCAATAAAAATACAAAAGAAAGTTCAAGGACTAGTTTTCTGCCTGAGGGTGAATGAGAACTGTGTGCCTGGCTGGGCAGGGTGACAGATGGACCACAACACTCAGCAGCCCCTACAGGGTTACCGCTACACTTTGTTCACAGATTGTACTCATGGTTCGATTACAGCAGGTTGCGTTATGATTTTTTTTGGCAGTAAATTAGTATCTGTAATGTATGTAAACAGTCAATGCAAAAAATGGTGCTTTCTGTGCTTCTTACAGATCCCAGTTTAGGCTGCTTGTGGCAGCAGCAATTTCTTACCCACCATTTTTACGTCTTATACTGTATATACTGTATATAGCCCTTCCTATCTCCTAGCAGAGGTATTCTCTATTCTTCTATTATGTAGAAATTATGTGTTATTGCTGTCCTGATCACAGCAGCTTAGAGCCCTTAGAGCCCAACACCTCTTTTAACCAGTAAAATCTTCTCCAGGGATGCCTAATACATACAGTACATATATATTTCTGTCAGGGATCATCCAGAAGCTTCTTGTCAGATGCAAAGTCCTTCCCTTCCATAAAGGGAATTTTGATCAGTTGTTAGTTTCACCTTAATGGCAATAAGTTGGAAGTCATTTCACAATCATTTTATTCATTGTAAGATCTGCCCTTCAGCCGATATCAACGTTGGACTTTCTTTTTTTTAGCCATTCAAGGATTGTTGAACCAGGAAGTTAGCATCCCATTTTTTGGCCTATTGAAAATCAAACTTGCTTACAGTTCTAAAACCCAAAGGTGCCCTGCATCCTATGCTGGATTTAAAAGCTCTCAATACTTTTGTTTGTCTTCAAAACTTTCTGATCGAATGTTTTTGGTCAGTTATGGCCTCTTTATCGATTCTTAGTATCCATTGAAATGTAGGATGTATGAGGATATTTACACATTTTTTCAGATTACCATTTCTTTGCTTTGCCATGGGTGACAGCTGCTATCAGTTTATGACCCTTCCCTTCAGTTTTGCCTTGGTCCCTAGAGTGTTCACTATGTTCCATACAGTAGTTCTTATGTGGGTATTATTTGTCTCAGAGGTATTTTAGTCATTGGATTTCTGAAAAAGCTGCTGCATGAATAAACCTTTTTTTACTTTGCATTCCAATCAGTCTACAAACCTTAGAGGACCCATAACTTGAAGTACTTGGGACTTCTCCTAGATAATTTTCAGGCCAAGGTCTTCTTACCCCAGAAAAAGTTGATGTATCCGCAGAGTCAGTTTCAGCAATTTCAATCCAGATGCTGGTCATTGCTGCAGTGCTGCATTTAAGTGCTGGGACTGATGGCACCCACCTTTGAAGCCATTTGACCAATTCTACTCCAGAACATCCCCACAGTATGGGACAAGTCCAGTCTTTCTCTGTTATTATTGTTTTAGTATACAGATTTATATGGTGCCAACAGTTTCCACAGCACTTTAAAAAATAGAGGACACAGTCCAGCTACAATACAATTCAATACATAAGGCTTAGTAGAGCTCTGCTCATGAGCATTCCAGAGGATGGGAGAGCACACATGCGTGGGAGGAGAAGACAAGGGAGCTTGAGAGCAGGAGGTCATGAGAGGAGTAGAGGGGACAGCTTGGATGATATTTTGAGACAAGATTGGTGACGTAACTCAGGGCAGAGTTGTGAATGGCTTTGCATGTTGCATATTGAATTTAATTCGCTGGGCAATTGGGAGCCAGTTTAGGGATTGGCAGAGAGGGGTAGCATACACTGAGCGGTTGGTAAGGTAGATGAGTCTGGCAGCAGCATTCATGATAGACTGAAGAGGGGATACCCTATGGAGAGGTAGACCTATGAGAAGGGAGTTGCAATAGTCAAGGCAAGAGATAACAAGGGAGTGAATGAGTAGCTTGGTGGTTTCACCTCTGTAACATTTTAGAGATGTTACAGAGGTGAAGTCTAAAAACTTTTGACAACAATTGTATTTCAAACTTTCCCAGCTATATCCAAAACAATTTGTGCTGCAGTTTGACTTTAAAGTGTGTGTAGTCCCTAACAAAGAACCCTTTCTATTTGCCCCATTTTGGTCTGCTAAATATACCATTAAAAGTGTTGTGTTATATCTGTTTTGTAAGTACAAAACAAACCTGTTGATTTTGACAGAAATATTGTGAGCTGATACATTTCTGTTCTCTCTGCCTGTGCACAGGGAGGGATATATAGGTGATGAAGTGGAGAAGAGGAAGATGAAAGGTCCGGGTTTTTTATAATGCATCAGAGATGAAGTAGACGTGTCCTCGATGATGTCACCAATAGCCACCATCAAACAAATGGACCTTTCACTAAAGGTTAGACCTGAATATCACAAGAGGTCTCATAGTACTTGAAATGAACTCCCACACAGAAGTAAGATATAAAACTCATCCATAAGTTTGCAGTGGAGTTCAGAATGTACAGTGCTGCATTGCTAAGCTTAAAATATTTTGTTTCTCAAGTGTTGAAAACAAATGTACATGCCCCATTTAAGTATTACAGACATTCTTTATAGAGACATTCTTTTTTATTTCAGTCATATTAATTAATTATTACTACTTACTAGGCTTTACTACAAATCCTTCTGTTACTCCCAACGTGCACATTTGTTTAGAACTCTTGGCAATATTATGTGTTGAGGGTGTCTCTGTTTGGTCCTGAGATCTTCTTTTTCTAGGAAGAACATTCTTATCGTATATACAGTTGTTGCAACACTCATCCAAAAGCCATTCTAAATGTTTATGGAAATCATTATGTAATGGGGTGATAAACTTAACAAATATATTTATTGCTGATTATTTAATCTAAATGTCTGTTTCAGCACTCTAGTGTCACTTGATATGCCTCGTATTTTCACCATTACCTCTTTAACTTTGCGCCCTTAAAGAGAAAATGTGGTGTATGTTCAGCCAGTACACATTTATTTAACATTTGTTGCTCTAAATTTCCATAATTGCTTTTAATGTACCAATATGTAGATGCTTTTTTTTAGTGGCTTGATTGTCCATGTCTGAGTAATAGGTAGTATAATCCAGACAGCTACCTGAGTCCAAAGTGGGAGCCAGAAATAGCCCTTTGTGGTTTAAGCAACCATCTTGTGGGAAGAGCTGGCAGGGCTTGGAGAGAAGCTTTATTGTTTTTGTTTGAGTTGAGCCCCATGGGACTGGGCTGGAGTGGCTACCAGCACTGTCACATGGGAGGATGGATATGTGTCATATGCTCCTCCAACCCTGGAAGTACCAAGAATGCCACTTCACTTTCCGAAAGGTAAAGAGTGAAGGGAAAGCAGTTGCAGGGGTTGGCATTAAAATTAAACCGAGGCTTTTACTCTGCATGGGCAAAGTAATGCAGAGCAGACATGGACACAGCCCACTCTCCTCTATATGTGGTTGGATGTAAACTGCCCCTAGAGGGCAATTGCCATAGAGGACAATGAATGGTACGATCAGGTCTGCCTAAAAAACTGACAGATGGACCCTATCAGGCCCACCCCCCATGTGAAAGGAGCCTTAACTGCTTCCCGACCGCTTCACACATATACTTCACACATATACTGCGGCAGAAGGGCACGTACAGGCAGAATCACGTACCTGTACATTGCCCTTTAACAAGTGACTTGTAGGCGTGTGCACTCTGCTGCAAGCTTCGTGAATGTGATCGCGGGTCCCGTGGACTTGATGTCCATGGGGATACCCGAGATCGTCTCATGGAGAGGAAGAACGGGGAAATGCTAATGTAAACAAGCATTTCCCCATTCTGCCTACTGACACTGACGCTGACACTGACACTGATCACAGCTCTCTGTAATTGGGAATGGTGATCAGTGTCATGTCAAACACAGCCCCTCCCCCCCCCACAGTTAGAATCACTCCCTAGACACACTTAACCTCTACAGCGCCACCTAGGGGTTAACCCCTTCCCTGCCAGTCACATTTACTCAGTAATCAGTGCATTTTTAATTGCACTGATCGCTGCATAAATGTGAATAGTCCCAAATTCACGCTAAAAGTGTCTGATCTGTCCGCCATAATGTTGCAGTCCCGATAAAAATCGTTGATCGCCATCATTACTAGTATAGCACTGTCCCCCGAAGGAGCAGCTGGTTTTGCTGGGCTTACCGTTTAACTTCTCCACCTCGTTGTTCTTGTCTAGGGGTTGATGGCCCAATAACTGCAGAGACCAACACTTGAATCCCTTTTTAGGAATTTTTATTTGCATAAAACTTTGAACAAAACACAGTCTCTCAGTTGGGAATAGAGGGTATGTGTAGGAAAGCTCAAGTACTTGTTTGAAAACTGCTGACACTTAAAGATGTCTCTCTCTAGGTGATCCAGGGAATAGCCACTCACAACTGGATACCTCAGCTGTCTGATAAATCCTGGTTTATGGATTTAGCAGCCGACAAGTGATTCAAACTTAGCAAAGTCTCTGCCACAGACTTGGTTGTAAAACTTTAGACACACAGAAAGTCTCTCACAGGAACTTAGTTGTAACCGAAGGATGGAATTAGGAACTTTCTTACAGTACCAGAATCTTGCAGCCGGTCCGGTGATACCGTAAGAATGCGGATTTACTTGGTGTCCTTTCAGCTCAGCTTCCAGGCTCTTACCGAGTAGCCAACCTCGTGCATGGCCCTCTTCTGAAGAGTCCTCCCCGGTTGCGTTTTGAGTTGCTTGGCCTTTTCAAACCCGAGGCGGCACCGGACCACCTTGAAATCCTCCTTCCAGTTACTGCGCCTCGGACTAGCCAGTCTCGAGACTCGGAAATGGATGGATCCGCACCCCAGGCCATGAGGGCCTCTTGGGGCTGGTCAGGGGGACCAAGACCATGGAGTCAGAACATACTTCTGGACTGGAACCCAGAACCAGATGACCTCAGCACCTAAAGTACCCTCTCCCGGCATACACATCAAGACAACGCACCCACTGAGATTGGTCCCCAATGCGTCCAACCAGACTGCGTTCCAATGCCTGTCAGAGATGATACATGCACCTATGACCAGGCAGAACATAGTACAGTCCAGCCAAACTGATGCCAGAATCACAATTTACATAATTTAAACCTAAGACCCAACTACGGTGTTAGAAAAAAATAAATTTACAAACAGTAAAAAGAAAAACAGGAGTACCGGCGCTACACTAGTAAAAAAAAAAAAAGATTAATAAAAATGCCATAAAACTATCCCCATTTTGTAGACACTATAACTTTTGCACAAAACAATCAATAAACGCTTATTGCAATTTTTTTTACCAAAAATATGTAAAAGAATAAGTATTGGCCTAAACTGAGGAAAAAATGTTTTTTTATATTTTTTGGGGAAAAAAATAATGTTTTTTTTTTCAAAATTGTCGCTATATTTTTGTTTATAGTGGAAAAAATAAAAACCGCAGAAGTGACCAAATGCCACCAAAAGAAAGCTCTATTTGTGGGAAAAAAAGAACGTCAATTTTGTTTGGAAGCCACGTCGCATGACCACGCAATTGTCAGTTAAATCAACGCAGTGCCGAATCGCAAAAAAGTGCTCTGGTCTTTGGCCAGCCAAATGGTCTGGGGCTTAAGTGGTTAAAGTGATTGTAAAGGCTTGTTTTTTTTTGTTTTTTTTTTAAATAGAAAACATGTTATACTTACCTGTTCTGTGCAGTTGGTTTCACACAGAGCAGCCTGGATCGTCCTCTTCTTTGGTCCCTTTTTGCTGCTCCTGGCCCCTCCCTCCTATTGAGTGCCCCCTCAGCCAGCAGCTCTCTATGGGGGCACACGAGCCAAGTCAGGGCTCTGTGTATCCATTCAAACCACGAAGCCCAGACCTGCTCCCCCAATTGGCTGTCTGAATTTGATTGACAGTTGCGGGAGCCAATGGCGCAGCTGCTGTGTCTCAGCCAATCAGGAGGAGTGTCCGGGTGGCTTAGACACTCATGGACATCGCTGGAGAGAGAAGGGGCTCAGAAAAGTAATTAGGGGGTGCTGGGGCAGCTGCTACACACACAAGGTTTTTTATCTTAAAGCATAGAATGCATTAAGTTAATAAAAACCTTCTGCCTTTACAACCCCTTTAACTGCTTTAGCCCCTGGAAGACGTCATCTGTGACGAAACGGCGCAAGGAGGAGCAGCGTGCTGACGTCACCATTTACTATGCTTGTCCCGGAAGCATGGGCAGGGATCGAGAGCCGGCTGGCTTGAAATTATCTGAGACGCTTTTTTAACATATGACATTCTGTAAGTGCATTACTTTTAATTCAATAAACGTTTTTAAAGGATACACTATGGAGGTTTTTCTTCTTTTTATATGGGAATGAGCGATTGTTAATCACGCTGAGGTTAACCTGAACGGACCATCAGGGCATTTTCTGCCATTCTTATATAGAGACCCGGGGCTGGGGAAGGAGCCACAGGCTTTTGTGATCTCCATAATAAGAGATCTATCAATCTGGTAAGCGGCAGCATTTTCGTGGTGGAGGACCTTTTCTGTCATACCCTGCCACTACTTCTTGGGTGATATAGTATTATGTCACTAATGAATAGGACCCTTCATTTGAATACGGTTTGATATTGAACCATCTTGTGGAACATTCAATTATTGGTACCTTGGAACTAATTGGACATTTTCATTATTAATTCTATATTATTAATTTCATGTTTTATTTATCACTATTATTTATTTTATTTTTCACTGTCTTATCATTATCAGCTTTGCTATTGAGCCACTTTTCTCAGTTTAAATCACTTATTTGTTATCATATAAGTTTCCAGTTACATCTACATTTTCTTTTTTCCAAGTAAAGTGAGTGCCCAGTGGCATGGTAAATAAGGTATTTTCCACAATAAAGTTACACAAGGAGACACATTGTACATTATATCATCTTTTTACAGAACGGATTACATAACTTTACAGGGCCTTTAACCACATCAATACTGGACACTTTCGCCCCCTTCCTTCCCAGACCAATTTTCAGCCTTCAGCGCTCTCGCAATTTCAATGACAATTGCGTGGTCATACAATGCTGTACCCAAATTAAATTTTTATCATTTTGTTCACACAAATAGAGCTTTCTTTTGGTGGTATTTATTCACGACTCAGTTTTTTATTTTTTTTGCGAAATAATTGAAAAAAGAGCGGAAATTTGAAAAAAAAACAATATTTTCTTCTTTCTATTTTAAAAGAAATCCAATAAAATCTAATTTTGTCAGAAATTTAAGCCAAAATGTATTACATTGTTTGCTGCTACATGTTTTTGGTAAAAAAAATCAGTTAAGTGTATAATAATTGGTTTGTGTGATCACGGACATATGTACGCAAATGATCATGTACAGATGTGTGCAGGTGATCACGGACATCGCAGATGATCATTGGGACATGTGATTTTAGTGGGACATATGTGGGAGACATGTGTTTTTATTATTTGGGGACATGTGTGTTTTCGGGACATTGTGTGGGGACATGTGTGTTTACACTGTGTGTTTACACTAGACTGGTGATCAGTGAATAAAAAGCTGTAAAAAACAGCTCATACTCACTGATCACCAGCCGGCTGCAGCGATCTGCTCTCCTCTCCTCAGCAACAACTTCTGTGTGAGGAGAGCCGATTGCCTAGCAACCGGCTGTTTATTTACATCACATGACGGCTGTGATTGGATATGGCCGTCGGCTCGACAAGGCCACATGCACTCAACATAGCTGGCTGCCTTTGGGGCATGTTGGGCTCAGCCCAATACCAAACACAAAGCACCTTGTACCCACTAGTTTAAAGGGGCTTTATACATTCCGTAAAGCCCCCTGTCTGCAGCCCCCCCAACCCCAGTCTGGGGTGGAAGAGGCCCTTGTCCTCCTGAATATGGGAACAAGGTGGTTGACTTTTGGGGTGCCAGAACTCCTCCTGCCCCCAAGCATCCACCCCTCTTTCATGGGCTGGCTTGCTGTGTATTTTTTTAGTTTGGGGTGGTATTTTAACGTGGGGGTACTCATTTTAAGCCTTAAAGCAGAGGTTCACACAGAAAAGGAACCTCCTCTTTTTGGAACCCCCCTCTGGTGTCAAATTTGCCACCTTTCAGGGGGGAGGGGGGGGCAGATACCTGTATAATACAGGTATTTGCACTTACATCTGGGCATAGATATCCACAGAATCTGCGGGTATCTACGTCACTTCTTGTCCCCCCCACTGTCTGCTGGGAAACACACGGATTCCAGAGACAGCAGGGACTATGCGTATTGCGCAGTGTGACTCGTGTATGCACAGTAGGGAACCAGGAAGTGAAGCCAGAAGATGGTGGTGACAGCACCCAGGAGCCGAGCGACCGATTGGTTTCGGGTGCAGACTTCACCGGCGCGCTGGACAGGTAAGTGTCCATATTTTAAAAGTAAGCAGCTGCAGTATTTGTAGCTGCTGACTTAAAAAAAAAATTTCAGTGGAACTCCCGCAGACCCCAGTGGCCTTGTATGAATTGGGGGGGGGGGGGGGGTCAGGCTATTTTTTGTTTTGGGTTAAAATCTTGCATCTGCAATGTAGATTTTTAAGGTTTCTCTAAAGCCGTACATCTTTGAAGCAGCATTTTGTATACATGTTACATATGCACCACTTTACTGGCAGAGTAAGCCCCCCCCCCCCAAGTTACTAGCTTTTAAGCAATTTTGCATTTTTTAAAGGCCCTTGTTTTGCTTTTGGGGTTGTCCAAATTGGTGACATTGATATATGTCCCTCAGGGTTCGGACCTAGGCCCCCATAACCACCATTTTAAGGCCAATAACGAGAATATAAGCCAGCCAAGTGGGGACTAGCAAAATGAACAACTCCCATAGACTGCAATGGTATTTGTTGTATAATAGTGTTTGTCCCATCTGTAATTTTGTAGCATGCTGGATGATGTGCTTAATTTTAGATAGGGGGTGGCTTAACTTGTGCTTAACTTGGTCAGTTTGGGCATGCTCATGGACTTTTTTTTTTTTTGTGCTTTTTGTGTGCGAACAGCACTTGGATTTTTCAGGGCATGCTCAGAGAGTATGTTTTTTGGGTTAGTAATTTAAGGACATCCTTAACAGGTGTACCCACTGTAATGTCTCTACACTGAGTGAACTTGCATTTTGTGTGTTTCATGGACTGTGCATGTGTTTTCAATTGCCTCATTTGCACACAACCTATGTTACATGTCCTTTTAACTAACATTAACATATTCTGTTAGTGTCTCAAATTAACATACATGTTTTTTTTGCTTTCCTTGCTCTTCTCGAAGTCCTGTTTTGTTGCAACTTTTTATGTTTTATGTGTTTTGTCAATAATTTGTTTTGCAGATGCATGCTCAATCCAAGTAATGCATTTTACACCCCCCCCCCCCCCCCCCAAACAATTTTAATACAACAGATTTCCCAGCTGCAGTTTAACTAATCTGATTGGCATGGCAAAGCAAAAAAAGGTATAATTTGTTTAAAAGCTACTTTCCTGGTGCCTTCATGGCATCATACGCATGGATTGTGCATGTGCTGCCAAGAAAAGGCACAAGGAAAGGAAAATTACAGAGAGGTAAGTATTGCATTTTAGCACAGTGGTTCTCAAATAGCTGTCCAAAATAACAAGCCATTGACTCTGATTGAAAGCATCTGTGCAAGATGAAAGAAAACTTGGGTTCCTGCAACTAGATGCGCCAAATGCATCCAGATGCACGACCGCTGTGTATGTGAGATGCGCAACTTCTTTGTGCGCGGAGGAATGCACCTGTGGCACATATCTGGTTCCCGGAAGAGGTAGCCAGCACACAGGAATGACATCACGGCCCCTCCAGGAAGTTGCTTGCACTGCTGCTAATTTCTTCTCACCACCATGCCCTGCTCACTGTTCTCTGAGGAAGAGATGATCCTTATTTGTAAATTAAGATATTTTTTATTTATTTTTACATGGGGTGTTGTTTGTGTGGGTCATATGTGTATGTCTAAATGATCTGGCCTCAAAACACACACCTGTGTACAGATTCACTTCCGGACCAATGTATATTGCTTCCTGCTTCAGTGTGTGTGTGTACATATACAGGGCTCAAGTCCTGCGGGAACGCAGTTCCCATTAGCAGCCGTGTCCTGCAAGACTTTGAAGTATGTGAGCTGTGTGGCAGGTGCTACACCAGGAGCTACCGACACAGCTCGCAATAGTAAGTGCCGCACACCAGGGGTGGACTGACCATTCAGGCATTGCCAGTAGGGGGCTTCATGACAGCTTCCGCTTCGATCTACCTGTCAATCACAGATAGCTGACAGGTAGATCAGGTCCCTGCTGCTAAGAGATTGTATTCAGTCAGACCTCTCATGATGCGCTCCTCCCCGCCGGCCCCTCCTGATTTTCTGTCTCCTCATCATCCCCCCAGTCTCCTGCTTACTTGCTTTGTGTGTCCCGCTGACTCCCCCCTCCTCTATCTTCAGTGCCATATGATGAGAGAACACAGAGGAGGAGCACAGCTATTCTGCTCACAGGACATGCAGGGAGAGAGGTGAGCTCAGGGAGGAACATCAGTTTGGGGTGGTAAGCTGAGCACAATACCTGGCAAAGTTTAATGCCAAGAGGGAGGTTTATGTGAAAATATATGAAGGGTTGGAATAGCAGTGAGTGTGTGTTGGAGCCCTGCAGAGTCTGCAGCCCCCCAAGCTAAGATACATCACCTAAGCAGAAACATCACTCCCCAAGCATTCTGTCCAGATAATGTGCAGTTAATTTATGACCTTTCCGTTTAATCCTGTGTTATCCAAACTCTGTTCAATGAAAAGTGTAAACTCACCACATAAACACTCTATATACAAAATAACATTCCCCAATAAAGATCAGAACATGATGTTCACATTTGCATGGAAGAAATTGAATGAATGCTGATTATTCAGAGAATTACCATATTTATGTTTATTGAGGATTGTTTTTTTTTTTTTTATGTACTAACAGTTAAGCTTCATACACACAATATGAAAATTGGATGAAAAATACCACTTTTGAAGTGTTCGTGCATATGAGCGTATCATTTTTATTTATTTTTTGGTGGGGGAGTGGATCTTGGGTGGGAGTTCCCACACTTTGTTCCCTAGGACTTGACCCCTGTATATATAGATACATCTATCTATCTATCTATCTATCTATCTATCTATCTATCTATCTATCTATCTATCTATCTATCTATCTATCTATCTATCTATCTATCTATCTATCTATCTATCTATCTATCTATCTATATGGATGTAGGTTCTTATGTCTTATGTCCACCAGCAGATTGAAGTTGGGTAGATGCCACACTCCCAATTCTGGAGGTAAAATAATGGTCTAGCACAGGGGTCTTCAAACTACGGCCCTCCAGTTGTTCAGGAACTACAGTTCCCATCATGCCTAGGCATGTCTGTGAACGTCAGAGTTTTACAAGGCCTCGTGGGATGTGTAGTTCCGCAACAGCTGGAGAACCATAGTTTGAAGATTCCTAATCACTCTAGCATGTCTTGAAAAAAAAGTGGTTTCTCGTGTGCCTTGTATAATGCCCAAGAAATATCATTTGGAAAATACAAGTGGGCAATGGCACATCTACATTCCATATTTGGCACTTAAGATGGTCATGCACTATGCAATCTGATTGGTCAATCTCTGTACAACTCAATATTTAGGCAAAATAAGTAATAGGAAGACGCACTTGAAGAATTTATTCTAATTATAGGAACTCAAACAGGCTCTTGCACTGAATCTAATTTATTTAAGATCTAACTGATTGCGGTGTATGGTCACCTTTAAAGATCAAGATCTGAAAATATTAATTTATTGGGTTTAGAAACACTTCTCTGTTCTTTGTAATGTATTGAAAAATTTGGGTAAAAAACAAACAAACACATTTCAAAGATATATTAGAAGTGATGGGAACGAGATTAGCATCAAAAGGGTAAATTAACTGAGTACACCTACTAATTGCCTAACAAGACGCATCAAATTAGATTAAATTAACCAATTGTATTGGGTGTGCGTTATTATCAATGAGAAAACCGCAGTTACCCTAGCACCAGTTTACATATGCAGGTATTTATTATCGCTATTTGCGCTTCAATGTGTGCCTACCAATTAATGTATAAACTGGTGCAGTGCCTTCTTCTTAGTAAATCACCCCCTTTGGGTTGATTTTCCATTTCTACTGTGACTATCCAGCAGACAGATGAAAGCCATAAATTTATCCTGTAGGGTCTCTGATAGTACTATATACACAGAAAAGGAAACCCTGTCAGCCAGCAGGCAGCATTGAATAGAGAGGATCATGGGAAAACCTAGACACCCTGGAGATTTATTTCAGCTGAACTTTTAAGGTTAGATACATATTTGCACATTGTTTGATGGATTGCACTACTGTGGTCTTGGTAAGTGGTCACATTCTTTCTTTTCTGAAATGTTTTGTGGATTTTAGGTTTATAAAAAGATAAATGTGCAGATATAGTATTACATCATGTCCCGCCAGTACTAATCTTTCACTCTGTACTTGCAGTGTCATATGTTTTTGTATGCATTTACATCATGAGGGTGCCATAGGCAGTATAACTATATATTGTACATGTACAGTATGTGTTTGTTATGTGTTTATGTGGAATGCAGAATTTATGTGGGTATGTAGTACAGTGCTGGTTTGATGACTTACTTCTCAGGAGCCTGTGACACAGCAACATGTACCATCTGAGCTATAAGAATTTTACAATTCCAGGTGCATTGTAATTCTCTCTGGTGCGCCATGCCATTTTGGTGAAAGAATTAAATTATGTTGTTAATACATTTTAAATGCGAATGACAGACTGATCAAAGCGCAGCATTCAACGTCGAAGGATGAGAAATGTCGGCATTAAGTGCTGGTTCACACCAGATGCAGATAAAAAATACTATAAATAGCGACCCTAAGGTTTTAAACTTGGTTGCTGCTGCCCTACAAATCTACAGGATATAGGGCCCAAGGCGTTACCCCAAAATTATATACACTCAGTCACTAATAAAAAGGGTTTCCAAAGTCCTCTCTACCTTCAGAGGAAAAGACCTTCTAAAAAAAGGAGATAAGATTACTCTATGTCTTCTCTAATACTGAGAACACGCTACATATGTTATATTAAGCTATAATATCCAGTAAGACCACCAGATCATACACACAGGGTACCAGCCTATGATGCATGCATTTGCACAACATACACTCAAAGCAAGCAGATCGGGCACACCAACCTCTACATCCACACTCCCAAGGCTATTGTATGAAGCAGTACATAATATCGAGATAGATTAAACAAATAAAATAATTATAAAAAATAGTTATGAATATAGATATCAAAAATAAAAGTCTATATATATATATATATATATATATATATATATATATATATATGTGAAATACTAAATCATGATGCTTCTCTATCACTCAACTATTTCACACTATATATCTCCATGTGGGAGAAAAGAGGAGCCTTATCCATCAATAGTCCATATAACATTAAAGTCCGAATTGTGTGCAAAAAATAGTTCTCCAAAGTACATAAAGTGCAAAGTGTGCAAAAGTGCAAAAACGTCTGTAAAAAAATATACAACCACCAGATATTTTTGTATATGCACCCCAAAAAAGCTTTCCAAAAATTATATATAGCTAAAGTGCACAGTCACTGTGTATCTGGTCTCAGGAGCTATGAAGTGAATCACAAATAAAAATAACGCATCAGGTTAAAGGTGACTTTGGTGCTTGATCAAAATAATCCAGTGATTTCCGTGCTCGCTCACTCGGGTCCCCACTCACCAGATCCTTGTCCCTCTAGGGGGTAAAGTGCATGTAGTCCCTACCATCCCATGTATTCTTTATACCTGGGATGGTCCCTATTTATTTTGTTAAAGGCTTGTGGCAATATGATGGATCTTCAGAGAGAACAAAAGGCAGTTCCCATAGTGCAGTATTTTAATGAACAAAATTCATTTATTAAAAAACTCTTACAGTTCAAAAATGTACAAAATTTAAAAATAATAGTAAAAAATATCATAAAAATTATATAGTGGCCAGCAGTCACAAAAAACAAAACAAACAGTGAGGACAGAGTTAGAAAAACACCTCTTGGGTCCAAAATGGCTTGCCCTGGTGCCACCAATACCCAGCGTAATGCACCCACTATGGCCCATGTACTAACTACACAAATGCTCACGTAATTGATAAAAAACTAAGCAAAATCCGATCGCATAATGTCCCAGTAAACCCGCTAGATCTGTGGAGGAGTGGAGTGTGTTCCAACTGCATTCCACATGATCTGCAGTCCGGAAGTGATGTAGTGTGTGTGGCGTCGTCATATGCGTTTCGTCATTGATGTCTTCAATTTCAGTTTAATTTTCAGTGGAAAATGTAACGACTATAAGATAGAGTATTTAGACTTGGAAATTTTCAAAAATGAAGATGTTGCTAACACAAAGACCTACTTCAAAGAAACAGACAGAAACGGGTATATACCAACTTCTAGCTGCCATCTCCCCAAGTGGAAGGGGAACATCCCAAAAGGACAGCTATTAAGGCTTCGAAGAAACTGTCACTCACTGTAAGATTTTTCTATACAATCTGACAGATTGATAAAGCAATTTGTGGAGAAAGGCTATAAACAGGAATCATTAGTAAAACTTAAGAAGGATATCGGAAACACAGACAGAAAAACCCTGTTTAACAAATAAAAAAAGGAAGTATGAAAAATGTATCTGACCTTCATTACAGGGTATAGTACACAATATCAATATATTGAGAAAATTGTGAAGAAGTATTGGCCCATCCTACAGGAAGATAAAGTTCTATCTAACATTCTCCCAAAAAAGCCTTGCTTTGTATATAGAAGAGCTCCTACCCTCCGTAACCATCTGGTGCACAACGCGATTGATCCACCTAAGCCAGTGTCAAAGATGTCTACCTTGTAGGGTTAGTAAACGTCAACCCCGTAAAAAAGACATTTTTCAATCAAGGACAGACCATAAGGAGTATAAGATATGAGAATTAATTAATTGCCGAAGTACACACGTAACATACGTAATTGAATGTCCATGCAATTTACAGTACGTGGGCAGAACCACAAGGCCCTTATATGTACGCATACAAGAGCATATTAATTACATCAAGAAAGGATTCCCGAAACACAACCTATCCCGTCATTTTGACTAATTTCACCATAGAGACCCGTCAGGTTTGGTCTTTTACGGGATAGACTGTATAAAACATAACTGGAGAGGAGGAAACATGACCACCCTTATATCCCAAAATGAAACAGCCTGGATGTACTGACTTGGGTCCCTTGCCCCCAGAGGCCTGAATCTTGATATAGATTTAAATAGTTTTATAGCCAACCCCAAGTGACATCTTAGAAACGAGGGCTATATACACATACATATGTACATCATGTGACCCATGAAGAAGAGACTGCATTGATAACAAACAATTTCTTATTGGTGTAAAAATAACACCAGGCGAATAAACTAATATATAATATTGGCTCAATGACGTATGTATGTATATACTGTGCATATACATACCTATTATTTCTCATTATACGATCTTCTTCTTAATCCCCCTTAAATTAGTGAGATGGGACACTACCACTGCATGTATTTTATTGGGCTTCCTTTGGATCAGCGGGAGTCCTATAGCGGCCCAAGGTGCCATTCACTATGATTGGGTATCATTATATCAGTTTCTGGATGGCACCTGGGTCAATGGCTAAATATCAACAAAAAGGTGTATTGACTTTATCTAAATGATTGAGGTGTAGGTCTAGTAGAGGGGTAAAATAGATACTCCAGCTAGGGTATACGTAAAAAAAATGTTGGAAAATTAGAAGTAGGAGGTGACTTGTCCATCCTTTTAGACTGTAGTGTGTAGTGGCGTGGCACCGCCGCTGAAGACGTCAATGACGAAACACGTATGACAGAGCCACGCACACTACGTCACTTCCCGACTGCAGATCGTGTAGAATGCAGCTGGAACGCACGCCGCTCCTCCACAGATCTAGCGTGTTTACCGGGACATTAAGCGATCTGATTTTGCTTCGTTTTTTATCAATTACGTGAGGATTTGTGTAATTAGTACATGGGCCATAGTGGGTGCATCACGCTGGGTATTGGTGGCACCAGGGCAAGCCATTTTGAACCCAAGAGGTGTTTTTCTAACTCTGTCCTCACTGTTTTGTTTTAGTTTTTTGTGACTGCTGGCCACTATATCATTCTTTATGATATTTTTTACTATTATTTTTAGATTTTGTAAATTTTTGAACTGTAAGAGTTTTTTAATAAATTAATTTTGTTCATTAAAATACTGCACTATGGGAACTGCCTTTTGTTCTCTCTGAGGATCCATCATATTGCCACAAGCCTTTAACAAAATAAAGGGGGACCATCCCAGGTACAAAGAATACATGGGATGGTAGCGACTACATGCACTTTACCCCCTAGGGGGACAAGGATCTGGTGAGTGGGGACCCGAGTGGGCGAGCATGGAAGTCACTGGATTATTTTGATCAAGCACCAAAGTCACCTTCAACCTGATGCGTTATTTTTATTTGTGATTCGCTTCATAGCTCCTGTGACCAGATACACATTGACTGTGCACTTTAGCTATATATAATTTTTGGAAAGCTTTTTTTGGGGTACATATACAAAAATATCTGGTGGTTGTATATTTTTTACAGACGTTTTTGCACTTTTGCACACTTTGCATTTTATGTACTTTGGAGAACTATTTTTTGCACAAAATTCAGACTTTAATGTTATATGGACTATTGGTGGATAATGCTCCTCTTTTCTCCCACATGGAGATATATAGTGTGAAATAGTTGAGTGATAGAGAAGCATCGTGATTTAGTATTTCACATATATATAAACTTTTCTTTTTGATATCTATATTCATAACTATTTTTTATAATTATTTTATTTGTTTAATCTATCTCGATATTATGTACTGCCTCATACAATAGCCTTGGGAGTGTGGATGTAGAGGTTGGTGTGCCCGATCTGCTTGCTTTGAGTGTATGTTGTCTACATGCACTCATCATAGGCTGGTACCCTGTGTGTATGATCTGGTGGTCTTACTGGATATTATAGCTTAATATAACATATGTAGCGTGTTTTCAGTATTAGAGAAGACATAGAGTAATCTTGTCTCCTTTTTTTAGAAGGTCTTTTCCTCTGAAGGTAGAGAGGACTTTGGAAACCCTTTTATTACTGACTGAGTGTATATAATTTTGGGGTAGCGCTTTGGGCCCTATTTCCTCTCTATAAAACTTTTCACACCAGATGCAGTCTGCAAGCATGGTTTTCCATGTATTTCAATGACTTTAGTCACACCAATGCAGTCAGTTCCAGTGCAATTAAAAAAGTAGAACCTGCTGCATTTTTTCTATAACTCATCTGGAACACAGCAAACACATGTAAATGCACAAAAAAATGACCAGATTGCACTTTGTCCAGAGATTTTTCAAGTGTCAAAATATAAAAAAATGCACTGGAACGCATTAAAAACACACCAAAAACATGTAAACGCATATGCAAAAACACATTCGGAATGCAGAAATGGTGTTGTGAACCAGCCCATACAGCGCAGTCCAGCACTAAGAACTACTCTAAGGCCTGATTCACACCTGTGCAGTTTTAGTGCTTTTTGCATTTTGCAGATTTGCACTACAGTCCATTTAACATGGTTACCTATGGAAAAATACATAAGTGTGAATCCAGCCTAAAGCCTCGTACACACGATGCAATTGTTGGCAGGGGATTGTCTGTTGACAGACTGTTGTCCTAAAATCTTTTTGACAATTGTTGTCCAACTTTCGGCCAACAAATGTTGTATTGTAGGCTAGTAAATTTTTGGCAGACAACAGTCTGTTGTCTGATTTTTGTATGGTCAGTACAAAAGTCTGTCACACAAAAGTCTAAATTACAAACACGCATGATCGGAAGCAAGGAACTAGCCGGAAGCGGTCGGTCTTGTAAACTAGCATTCGTAATGGAGAATTAATATTAGTGACATGGCAAAATATTAACTGTTTAAATGCAGTGCACATTCTCTTCTTCTTTAACCACTTCAGCCCTGGAAGGATTTACCTCCTTCCTGACCAGAGCATTTTTTGCGATTCTGTACTGCGTTGATTTACCTGACAATTGCGTGGTCGTGCGACATTGAATTCAAACAAAATTGACGTCCCTTTTTTTCCAAACATAGAGTTTTCTTTTAGTGGTATTTGATCACCTCTGCGGTTTTTATTTTTTGCGCTATAAACAAAAAAAGAGCGACAATTTTGATTAAAAAAAAGCAATATTTTTTACTTTTTGCTATAATAAATATCCCCAAAAAACACATTTCTTCCAGTTTAGGCCAGTATGTATTCTTCTACATATTTTTGGTAAAAAAATCACAATAAGTGTACATTGATTGGTTTGCGCAAAAGTTATAGCGTCTACAAAATAGGAGACAGATTTCTGTCAATTTTATTATTTTAATTTTTTTTTTTACTAGTAATGGCGGTGATCTGTGATTTTTATCAGGACTACGACATTATGGTGGACACATTGGACCCTTTTGACACTATTTTGGGACCATTGTCATTTATACAGCGATCAGAGCTACAAATAACCACTGATTACTGTATAAGTGACACTGACAGGGAAGGGGTTGAACACTAGGGGGCAATCAAGGGGTTAAGTGTGTCCTAGGGAGTGATTCTAGCTGTGGGGGGATGGGCTCACTACAACATGACAGAGATCACTGTTCCCGATGGCAGGGAGCAGTAGATCCCTGTCATGTTGCTAGGCAGAACAGTGAAATGCCTTGTTTACACAGGCATTTCCCCAATCTACCTCTCCTTGCCGCAATCGCGGGCCACCGGCGAACATCGAGTTTGTGGGACCCGCCGGCATGCTCCCACAGCGCACGGCAGCATGTGCCAAATAGGTGCCAAATTGAAAGGCACGCCCAGGTATGCCTATTTGCCTGCCTGTGCCATTCTGCCGACATATATGCGTGTGCAGTGGTCAGCAAGTGGTTAATGGGATAATAATGAAGCTACTTTGCTGTGATACTAAAAGGCTTTTGTTTTCTAGTGATATCAAGAATTTTCATTTAATGTTTTTTTTTTTTTGGTCAAGTTATCACAACACCATTATGGCTTCATGTACACGAGATGTCTTTACAACCTCTCCTGAACGATTTAACTTGACAGATTAAGTAACCCACGTTTAATGCCACGTTTACATGCCACGTTTAGCTGCATTTACGCTTAGAAGCTTTTGGAAAAAAAATAAATAAATATATATATATATATATATATATATATATATATATATATATATATATATATTCCACTTGCTTACTGGGGACTTAAACCCCCCTCCTGCCCAGACCAAGTTTCAGCTTCCAGCGCTGATGCATTTTGAATGACAATTGTGCAGCCATACAACACTGTACCCAAATGAAATTTTTATCATTTTTTCCCACAAATAGAGCTTTCTTTTGGTGGTATTTAATTACAGCTGGGAGTTTTATTTTTTGCTAAACAAACAAAAAAGATGCAAAATAAAAAAAATTTAAAAATCATGTTTAATAGTTTGTTATAAAATTTTGCAAACAGGTCATTTTTCTCCTTCATTGAAACACGCTGATGAGGCGGCACTGGTGGGCACTGATAGGCTGCACTGGTGGGCACTGATAGGCACAGATAAGGCGGCACTAATAGGCACAGATAAGGCAGTACTGATGGGCACAGATAAGGCGGCACCGATGGGCAAAGATGGGCACAGATAAGATGGCACTGGTGGGTGGCACAGATGGGTGGCACGGATGGGTGACACTAAGGGGCACTAATAGGTACCACTGATAGATGGAACTGATGGGCACTGATAGGTTGCACTGATAAGTGGCTCTGATAGGTGGCACTGCTGGGCACTGATGGGTGGCACTGATGGGCACTGGTAGATGACACTGATGTGCACGGATATGTGGCACTGGGGTGCAGCACTGTTGTTGAGGCAGATTGTGGGCACTGATAGGTGGCACTGTGGGTACTGATGGGTGGCACTGTGGGCACTGATGGGTGGCACTGATGGGGGGCACTTTTTTATTATTCTGGTGGCACTGGCAGGGGGAAGGTGGGCACTGATAAGCTGGCCGTGATCGGGACTGATGTCCCGATCACGGCTGCCGGTGCTCGGCTTTTTTTTTCTGACAGCACGAGGAGGAAAAATAGCCGATTACCGGCTCTGTTGTGTCACATGATCAGCTGTGATTGGCTGACAGCTGATCACGTGGTAAGGGGTCGGGATCGACCCTTGCTCCGATCCATGATCAGGCGAGTCTCATAGACTCGCTGATCACAGAGCGCGCCGCGTGCACCCCTCAGGGGGCACGCAGGCCGCTCGTGCACGGGACAACGTCACTAGACGTAATCCCGGCAAAGCAGGTCCGCGCTGTAGCCATCATTCAGCTATAGCGCGAATCTCAAGCGGTTAAATAGCCAAAAATGAAAAACGCCTGTAAACTATACGTGAGTTGCCACGATTAGCCACGTCTGGTGTTTGAAATCCCTCTAAACTTCTGAACGCATTTTTTTGGGTTCCAAAAAAGCCTCTAAACCCAACTGCCTAGAAACGACTATGAAAGACCCTGTGTACATTTACTGATAGGATATCATAGAGGAGAGTTCAGGAGCAGTTGAAAAAAATGCCCAACTGCTCCTAAACGTCCATTTACCAGCAGCAGTGTACTTGAGGCCTATCCCATAGTTTTTAAGATCAAAGAAACAGCTATGTTGGTGTCCCTTGTTAATTTTAAATTGTATTTTTTAAAATGTAACTACCTACTCCCAAACTGTCATTTAAAGTAAAACACATAGCCAAGTATTATTCTACACATTTTTTTGTGCAGAAAAAAAAATGCAATTAAAGATGATATCTGCCATCCAAATACAAAGAACTTAACCAAAAAATGCATTCCATGCATTCAAAAATATAGAAAATATAACAAATAAAATCATTATATAAAAAAAATAGAAATTAATAAGTGGTGAAGGGGCGAAAATCTCCAGTCCAGAAGCCTTGTTGGGGGTCTTGCCACTGACCGCCATGCAGCTGTGGTGGGTGGGGTGGCTGTGGTGTGTAGGTTGGCTGTGGTGTGTGGATTGACTGTGAAGGTGGTGGCGATGGGGCCACAAAATCAGAAATATGGCTTGTTTCTGAAATGTGGCCCCTCACCCCCTTGTTGAGGAGCTGCAGGATGAGTTCCTCACACCTGCTCCTTTGCTCACCGGGCATCGGCCTTAATTTATTGGCAGCAGTGCCGGACTGGCCTACCGGGATACCAGGAGATTTCCCGGTAGGTCGGCTGCACTGGGGCTGCTTCGCGGGTGCACTACTCCTCTCTCCTGCTCCTGTGTATCATAGTGCTGGCTGGCTATGTGTTCGGCGGCCGCGCTGTAACATAGTCCTGCCCTCCTAGACTGGCTCATGTGATAGTAGAGACAATCCGTGTTCCGCCTATCACACAAGCCGGTCTAGGGGGGTGGGACCGTGTTACAACGCGGCCGCCAAACACAGAGCCAGCCAGCACTATGATACACAGTAAGAGATGCCGCCCTGTGTGCCTGGATAGGAGGAGAAGCAGGGCATATAGAAGAGACGAGCCGTCTATATTCCTCTATGCAGCCACTGAATGCTTGCAGGAGGGAGTGGAGGAGAATCAAGCATTCAACGGCTGCATGGAGAAATATAGAAAACTCAACTCCTCTATATGCCCTGCTTCTCCTTCTATCCAATCCAACTTCTTTTACTGCCCCAGTTATCCTTGTGCTCCCTGCCCCCCCTGCTCTCCTCCCCCACCACACTATCCATTCTCCATCCCCCCACAGTTTTCTCAACCCCTGTTCTTTCTGCCCACCCCCTCTCTCCAGCTCTCGCCATCCTTCTCTAGCCACCATCCCAATGCTCTCCCCCTGTTCTCCCCCACCAGTGCTCTCCAGCTCTCCCCATCATTCTCCACCCCCCACCCCAGTACTTTACACCCCCCACAGTGGTCTCCAGCCCCCCCACAGTGCTCTCCAGACCCCCGTGGTCTCCAGCCCCCCAAAGTGGTCTCCAGCCCCCCACAGTGGTCTCCAGCTCCCCACAGTGCTCTCCAGATCCTCACAGTGTTCTCCAGCTCCCCATGCTCCCCACCCCTGTTCTTTCTGCCCCCCGGCGCTCTCAAGCTCCACCCATTGCTCTCCAGCCCCCCCCAGTGCTCTCTGGCCCCCTTCCTCTCCACCCTGTTCTTTTGGGCTCCCCATCCAGTGCTCTTTCAAGCTCCCCCAGCACTCTCCGCTCCCCACCCCTGTACTCTCCACTCCCCCCTGCATTTTTCCCCCACCCATGTGCTCTCCAACCCTGCCAGTGTTCTCCGCCCCCCATAGTGCTCTCCAGTCCCCCGTGCTTTCCACCCCTGTTCTTGTCCCCACTGGTGCTCTCAAGCTCCCCCCATTGCTCTCCACTTCCCCCTGCTCTTTGTACCCCCCAGTGCTCTCCAGCCCTGTTTTTATGTCCCCCAGTACTATCAAGCTCCCCCCAGTGCTTTTCGCCACCCCACACTCTTAGCCCCTCCCCTCCAGTGCTCTAAGCCTCCCATGCTCTCCACCCCTGTTCTTTTTGGCCCCCCTATTGCTTTCAAGTTCCCCCCAGCACTCCCCAACCCTGTGATCTCCACTCCCCCCTGCTCTTTGCCCCCACCCAAGTGCTCGCCAACCCCACCAGTACTCTCTGCTCCCCCTTCTCTCCAGCTCCCACCCAGTGCTTGCCGCTTTACCAGGACCAGAGGACAGGCTGACTGGGGCCGGAAAATGAGGACGGCCGAAGGTGCAGGTGGCCAGGGGCCACTTCATGTCACAGCAAACAGATCCTCTGGAAGGAGCACCGTCCCCATCCAAAACAAGAACAGACCCTGCTTGCTGCTGGCTGTCATGGATATCCTGCTGGCATGCAAGGTACCGTACCGAGCATCGACAACACACCTTCCTACAGACAGGGACTGCAGACTGGGAGATGGGGTACAGGAGAGGCTGAAATGATGGGCACAGTGAGTCTGCATTCATAGGCACAGTGAGACTGCATTCATGGCACAGTAAAGCTGTATTTAATGGGCACAGCGAGGCTGCATTCATGGGCACAGTGAGGCTGCAATGATGGGCACAGTGAGGCTGCAATGGTGGGCACAGTGAGGCTGCAATGGTGGGCACAGTGAGGCCGCATTTGGTGGGCACAGTGAGGCCGCATTTGATGGGCACAGTAAGGCTGCATTTGATGGGCACAGGGAGGCTGCAATGGTGGGCACGGTGAGGCTGCAATGGATGGTGGGCACAGTGAGACTGCATTTGATCAGCACAGTGAGACTGCATTTGATGAGCACAGTGAGGCTGCATTGATGGGCACAGTGAGGCTGCATTTGATGGGCACTGATGAGGCTGAATTGAGCTCTTGTATTATGTCTGCAGTCTCTAACCATCTCTGGTATCATATCTGTAGTCTCTGAGGGAGACTGGAGAGGAGTCAAGAGTGGGAGCACCGCCAGGATGGGGTTCATGGGAGAAGCCAGACTTGTGTGGACTGTGGAGAGGAGACTATAGGATAAAACCTGAGCCAACCAAGCTGGAGCCAACTGACTGAGCCCTGCACGGTGCGCCTGAGAGGTCGTCAGTGACAGCACCACCAGGCCAGTCTGAAGGGGGGTCACTGATGTAAGGGGGGGAGTGAATACGATAATGGCACTGATATAAAGGGTTTCCCCCTTACATCAGTAACCCACCCCCCCCTACCTTTAGTGTATTCTTTCTGCAGAAGGTGTCCCCCCCCCACGTTCTGAGTTCCTGGGGTCCCCCTTGATGATTGACCACTTTTAACTGGAATTTGCTTATATATATATATATATATATATATATATATATATATATAATGTGATTTCATATATGTCTTATCTATATATAATGCACTCTTCAAATGTGCTTTAAAATGAATGGTTTTCCCTTTTATAAACAAGAAAATACTGATGTTATGCTGTTCCGCTGGTATAATAATGCTGTGGGGCTGGAATGACATTTTTTCCAGGGCTGGATTTTATTCCCAGTCCGGCCCTGATTGGCAGTCACACACTCAAATGCCTCATCCTGGGTCTGTATGGAGCGCA
Organism: Lithobates pipiens; assembly: GCF_037356315.1. Taxonomy (NCBI): domain Eukaryota; kingdom Metazoa; phylum Chordata; class Amphibia; order Anura; family Ranidae; genus Lithobates; species Lithobates pipiens. The sequence goes on from NW_027507748.1 coordinate 103,682,076, forward strand.
GTAGTGACCCTTTTAGCAGCAGAAGGGCGTAGGGGAGGGATCTGCGACTCTGTCTGGCTGCTGACTCCTCCAGACTGACACTTTCCTGTGTATGAAGATGGGACATAATTAGAAACTTTTTTAGGGTTTGGTCATCAATCGCACACAATTTTGATCTCCTCACTGTTGCAAATTGAATGTGGAGAAATATAAAAGACTATCATTCTGACACCAGCATTTTTCATTCTTCTTCAAATAATTTTTGGTCACTACTGTCTATTGATATGGAAACCACTTTGTTAAGGCAGAAATATTTTACCAATAACATCTAGTTATCATCATTGTATTTTTGGATACAAATATGTTCAACAATGCTATACCTGGGTCAAGCTGGGTTCATCCACACCTTCATCCTGTGCATCAGGACCTATGCGACCCTCAGGAGCTGTGGCCTCAGCAGATGTCGAAGGGAGTGTAGACAACGATGGCCTGTGTTTTGTCTGATCAGTCAAAAACCACAGGCTGTAGTAATACCACAGCCTGGGGACATATAGGCCATCCACTGCTGCTCCTGACCTCCTTAGATTCCAGGACCTTGTTCAGCTACCTTTTAAATGTACTCCTCAGGTTAGCAATTTTTTGCTTTACATAGTTTATGTCTGCCCTGGGGTACACTGGTTTGACCAACTCCACCAATTTCTCCAAAGCTGTCTTCCTCAAGATTTTATTGGAGAAGTCTCTACTCCTTCTGGAGACAGGGGAGCTCATGGTACAGGTCAATGAATTGGGATAGAAAATCAGGGGAAGTAAATTTATCCATCATGATTAGGGATGAGCCGAACACCCCATCCCCCCCCCCCGGTTCGGTTCACACCAGAACTTTCGAACGGACCGAAAATTCGTAAGAACTTTAGAACCCCATTGAAGTTTATGGGACTCGAACGTTTGAAAAAAAAGTGCTAATTTTAATGGCTAATGCTGCGTACACACGATCAAATTGTCCGGCGTACTTAGTCCGCCGAAAGGCATTTCACCGGATCAATTAGATCATGTGTGGGCTTCAGCTGACTTTTCCAGCGTAAAGTCCGGCGGACTTAGAAAGTATTTTTGCAGTCCAATCTTTCCGCCGGACTTGGGTTTCAGCGGACAATACGTTCGTCAGTATGCTAGTCCGGCGGACTAAGAATGACGCATGCTCAGAAGCAAGTATGAAAAGGAAGCTATTGGCTACTGGCTATTGAGCTTCCTTTTTCTAGTCCCATCGTACGTGCTGTACGTCATCGTGCTAGCAAACGCCGGACTTTCTGTGTGTCTGGGTAGCCCCCCCGCCCATTACCAGCCCCTTTGGGTCTTGTTCAGATATTAAGGGGAACCCCATACTCAAATAAAAAAAAAGGAAAGGTGTGAGGCGCTATATACTCAGAACAGCAGTATACAGGCGGTGCAAACAAGACAGGGACTGTGTAGGTTTGTTGTGTTAAGTAGAATCTGTTTGTAATTTTGAACTGGTACATTTTTAAAGTGTAGCTCCAGTCAAAAAATCTATTTTTAAGCTTTTTGGAAAACATAGGGAAGGGTTATCACCCCTGTATAATATTTTGGGCCGTCCGTTCTTTTTCACCTCACTTCCTGTTGTCTCCTTCCGTTTGCAAGTAGGAGACGTTGTTAGTTGGATGTTTGAAAGTAGGGGTCTGCCCTATATGCTCTGCAGAAATGTGGGCCTAAGGTGTTGGTGTTGCCACAACACTGTAAGCCCTCAAAGTGACTCTTGGTGGGTGCTGGAGCACCCTGCTGTGAACGATTATATCAAGAATTGTAATTACATGCCATTGTTGAGAGTGGTAGAAAAATTGGGCCTTTGGTGGTTGTGGTGGTGGTGCTGGTGCCACAACACTGTAAGTCCTCACAGTTACTCTCGGTGGGCGCAGGCCCTGCTGTGAAATATTATATCAAGAATTGTAATTACAGGCTCCTTTTAAACAGGGGCTGAAAAATTGGGCCTTAGGCACGGGTGCCGGGTGCTGGTGCCACGACACTGCAACCTCTCCCAGATACTCTAGTTGGAGTGCAGGGATGAGCCCTGCTGCAAAGCATTGCATCAAAAATTGTAATTAAATGCCCCTGTTAAACAGGGGCTGAAAAATTGGGCCTTAGGCACTGATGCTGGTGCCATGACATCGCAACCTCTCCCAGATACTCTAGTTCAAGTGCAGGAATAAGCCCTGCTGCAAATCATTGCATCAAAAATTGTAATTACATGCCCCTGTTAAACAGGGGCTGAAAAATTGGGCCTTAGGCACTGATGCTGGTGCCATGACATCGCAACCTCTCCCAGATACTCTAGTTGGAGTGCAGGGATGAGCCCTGCTGCAAAGCATTGCAACAAAAATTGTAATTACATGCCCCTGTTAAACAGGGGCTGAAAAATTGGGCCTTAGCCACTGGCGGCATCACCCAGAACCAAAAATGTTCTTCCAAGCTATCAGCAGGATCATTGAGGAGGAAGAGGATAGTCATTCAACATAAAAGGACAGTCACTCAGCATCAGCATAGGCAGTCTTGAAGGGATGTGACATTTCCAAAAAAAATATTCGTTTACATCAGCTTCAGGGGCTTGATAGCTGGTGGTGATCCAAGACTGATTCATCTTTATGAAGGTCAGTCAATCAACCGAGTCGGTGGACAGGCGCACCCTGTGATCGGTTACAAAGACTCCAGCAGCACTGAAGGTGCGTTCCGAAAGAATGCTGGATGCAGAACAGGCCAGTAGCTCAATTGCATACTGTGCAAGCTCTGGCCAGTGATCCATCCTCAAGACCCAGTAAGCCAGAGGATTTTCGGTGGGAAAGGTGTCCAAGTCTGACCTTGCCCCTAGGTATTCCTGCACCATGTAAAGCAGACGCTGGCGATGGTTACTGGAACCGATTATACCTTGGGGCTGTGGACTAAAAAATTGTCTGAACGCATCGGTCAGACGGCCACCTTCTCCTTCTGTGACTGATCAAAGCCTCAGCAACACGTTGTGCAGGACCAGGAGTTTGTAACCTCCCAGTCTCTGGGAATGCATTGCACAGACCTTTCTGCAAGGCCTCCCGGAGATGTCTCATCCTCTGCTCCCTCTGAGATGGCAAGATAAGGTCCGCAACCTTACCCTTGTACCGTGGATCAAGGAGAGTGGCCAGCCAGTAATGGTCCCTCTCCTTGATCCAAAGAATACGAGGATACTTCCGCAGGCTTTGCAGGATCAGGGAGGCCATGCAGTGCAGGTTAGCTGAGGCATTTGGTCCGGAGTTCTCTGGGTCACTAGGGAGAGCATGATCCGTAGCCACCTCCTCCCAGCCACGGGTCTCCTCCCAGTCCACGGATTTCTTGGGACTGTAAATCATCCCTAAAAGACTGCTGCTGCTGATGCTGAGTGCCAGGCTCCACCTCCATGCTGACACAAGCCTGCTCCTCCTTCTCCTCTTCCTGTGTGATGGGTGGGACAGCAGGAACACTGTCTGGATAAAGGGGGCCTTGAAAGGCAAGGAAGTCCTCCTCTTCCTGCCTCTGTTCTGTCTCAAGTGCCCTGTCCATTATTCCACGCAACGTATGCTCCAACAGGTGGACAAGAAGTACAGTGTCGCTGATGCATGCACTGTCACTGCTCACCATCCTCGTGGCCTCCCCAAATGGTGATAGGACAGTGCATACATCCCTGATCATGCCCCACTGGCATGGTGAAAAAAAAACGAGCTCCCCTGAACCTGTCCAGGTGCCATAGTCGCACAGGTACTCATTGATGGCCCTCTGCTGCATGTGCAGCCGCTGCAGCATGGCCAACGTTGAGTTCCGTGAAAAAAGGGGGAAAACACTGCGCTACCTTAGGCCGCGTACACACGGGCGGACTGTCTGACGGACTTGGTCCGCTGAAACGTGTTTCAGCGGACAATCCGCTCGTGTGTGGGCTTCAGCGGACTTTTTCAGCGGACAGTCTGGCGGACTAAGTCTTTCGGAATTTCCGTAATATTGTCCGTCCAAACTTGGTTTCAGCGGACAGTCCGCTCGTGAGTAGGCTAGTTCGACGGACTAAGTATGGCGCATGCTCAGAAAGGATTTACACGGCCGAAGGTTGCATTGCAGTGTATTGGACGTCGTATTTCTAGTCCCGTCGTACGTGCCGTACACGTCATCGCGCAAGCTTTCAGCGGACTGTCTGTTCGTCGTGTGTGGTCAAGTCCGTTCATTCAAAAGTAGGACGGACTGTCTGTCGGATTGTCTGACGGACTTAGTTGGACGGATAGTCCGCCCGTGTGTACGCGGCCTTACAAGTGTAAGTGAAAAAACAAAAAATTTAGGTAATAAATGAAAACACAATCTGTGAGTGAACACAGCCAAGCTGCTAGCACACAAACAAACCAAGTTTAAAAGTACAATATATCAAAAAGTGCAGTGCTAAAGTACACCTATATATGAAAATTAGCGTATGTGAAAATAAAACAAAAAATATATAAAAAATATAGGAAAACAATCCAAATATATAAACAACAGTGACCAGAGTCCCAATATAAATTTCCCTGATGTCAATTAAAATCTTGAGATTAAAATTTTCAAACAGCCCAGATAATAGCAGATCTTGCAACCGACCCTGCTTGTCCTCTTTTATTGACTTGTGACTGTCTGCCTCTCCTTGTTGGCCTTCCAGACATAGTAATGGCCTGCAGGGAGATGGGAAACCAGCAATTGGGTAGCTTTAGGTGCCCACTGAGCCGATGACACAGTACACCGACTGAAATTACTGCAGCTGCCTGTCTGTGTTACAGAAACAGAATACCAACAATAAGGGGTAGCTTTAGCTGTATACTGTGCAGGAGGTACACAACACCCACTGTAAATGCTGCAGATGCCTATATTACAGAACACCAGCAATAAAGGGTAGCTTCAGGTGTATACTGAAAAAAGTATTCGGGAGCCTCTTGTTTGCGCAAGTAAGTATTCTTGAAATCTTTCTTCAAAAGTGTATACATGTCAAGTGTTTAGATGTCCAAACCAAACACCCACTCCACACATTACCAAAGTATGCAGTGCCTTAACATTAGCATGGAGAAGGAAGAAGTGGAAGGAGCATGCAGTGGTGCTAGGTACTTGAGTTTGGGAGACCCAGGCACCAAGGCCAAGATTATAGAGTAGTTGCAGTGTGTACATTCTTAGTAGTGTAGGTGTGTGAAGGGCAAGCAATTTTCAAGCAACAATAGACTGGGTAGGTAAGTATTTCCTGAATTTGACTAGTAACGTGATCATAACTCACTATTTATTGGCACAGCCACTTGACCATCGTTCCCTTAATACTTTTTACTCTTCTTACTAGGTCATGATCTTCCATGATGTACTATTGGCAGAATCAGTGCAGATATATTGCATTGTTTGAAGGACCTGGAGCAAATCATGAGGCTGCCACTGCTTTACAGTGAAAAATCTGAGATTTTGTGGACATTCTTGCCAAATTCTAATTTCCTCTTGCCCGGTCTGAAGTTTATTTTTCCACTTCTTGGCTCCTGTTTGCCCTTTTTTATAATTACCATCTTTTTATGACTTTTTAATGTGAAAGTGTAGTGACAGAACTCAGTGTTTCTACACTCCACTCCTCTAGGTGCACCTCCAGATCCTGTTTTTTTTGTTTTTCCTCAGTCTAAAACAGATGTGCGAATTACTAACAGTAAAAATGACAACATCACATGTGCCAAATTCAAGGATTCTCGAAAACATGTCCTGAGTTTGTATCTTGAGGAGGAGAGTTGGGAAAGACTGCCCTAACTAATGTGAATTGTAATGTTTTTTATAATATAAAGCCCCAAATTTGAAGGTGCCCCAAAATTGGACCTTAACATTCTTATTTCCCCCATGATCCCATTCCTAAAATGTATCTAGTTCCATAAATCTATTTTTCAAAAACAACCAAAACACACATTGTGTCAACATGTGCTATCTTCCCATTACAGAGTATCTTATGCCAAAAGCATTTTCAACCGCCCTTCTGGTATGAAAGAGCCTGCAATTGAAGATTCTCTTCTCTGAGGTGAGGTTCCTCATAGGAAATCAGATGTTCCCCCAGAGCAAAGGCCTCATCTACCATGAAAACAAAATTGAGACCCTTAACATTCTCCTCAGCAGGTGGCAAGTTTAAGGTGCCATTCTGGAGCCGCTTGTAGGACTCTGCATAATCACTCCTCCATCAGAGTTATGGCCTTGCTTCCCAACATCGAAATACAGGAACTCGTAGTTGGCAGTCACTACAGCTAGCATGACTATGCTGCAAAAGCCCTTATAATTAAAATAATGGAAGCCAGAGTTGGGTGGTGGTACAATCCCGACAGCACTGCCACAGTTGGGAAAATCACACTGATGATGGAACTGGGCTGCAACGCCCTGCCATTGCTGTGGGTTGGAAAGAAACTGGATTACAAAAAATAAAAAATAAATTACTATTTCTGCACATAACATTGCTGCAAATCTGGCACAAACATGCTTATCTAACATAAGGATACACTTAAATGAGCATTTGAAGACAAAAGTGGAAGGTCAACTTATCTGATTCCCCCCCCCCCCCCGGTGGCCATTAGACAAATTTTAGGGGGAGGAGGTAATGGGAAGATGTTTTAGACGGGTAACCCTCTCCATTTCCATGAGAGCTGTTTACATAAATAATCAGTGATACTTTGGCCAGCCCCTCCTTACACTATTGGCAGCCCAGCTGACAGGTAAGAAGTGTCATAATCGAAAAAAGCTGGATACACACTGTCCAAATTGCAACACATTTTAACATTATGATTTGACCAATCAATATAATAGGAGCCAAAAAATTAAGAAGTTTCAATTTGCAGGTAATCAGGCAGGTCCTTGCACTACATGGTTTGGGAAATGTATATAGAAATATGAACACAAAAATGGGATAGTGTGTATGGGTTTTGGGAAGTCAGCAGATGCAGTATTTGGATCTGTTGACTTAGCATTTTTGGGGGAGGGAGGGTTACAAATGAGTTTGGGCCACAAAAAATGGCCTCTTGCACTCTGCCTGAATTTGAAGACAACAATAACATTTGTACACATTTTAGGGGTTGTTGAGGGTAAGTCCCAAAATGTAACTGACAAAAAACATTGTTAAGTTAAGCTAGGCGTGTATGGGTCCAGGATAGCATGTTGGGGAGGTTATTGAAGCAAAATATGCATGTAGGCCAAAAAAGAGCAGGAAAAGCTTATAGCATGCATGAGGACAAAGAGGACATTTACAGCATATTACAGTATTGAGAATTATGTAATCAACAAATTAATACAATACATTAGCAAACATAAATTAAGAATGTGCTCTTAAAGGTAAAAACCTACCCTACTATTGTCCTTCTGCAGGACTTGAATAATTGCTGAGCATGACTCAGGAATAATGACTCCCAGAGCCCAGGGGGGAGATCCCAGTCGTAAACTTGAGGTCCTGGAGACTTCTCCCCGTTGCCAAGTACAGCAAGGTGGCTATGAGCCTTTGCTTTGGAGTGATGGAAAGCCTCATACATGTGTCCTGCTTCTTAATATAGGGGGCGCCAATGCCAAGAGTTGGTGAAAGCAGGGGTCCGTCACTCTGAGATAATTCCAAAGATTATTCTCCTGGACCTCCCGCAGCAATGGCATATGACATAATTGGTCACGATTAGGCAACCAATTTTTGGTCCAAGTACTCCTCCTCTTCCTGTTCCTGGACTGGACTTGGGTCAAAGCAATAACTCCTAGCCCAATAATAACACGTTCTCTCCTCTAAATACGCAACCTGGCTGGTTGACGAATGGCTGCTCAGAAACGAACTGAAAAGCATGAATTGAAAAGCACAAATCAACACTCACCAAAATTCTACTAACACAAAATTAGCAGAAGGAGCCCAAAGGGTGGAGCTTGAGAAATGAACTTCCTCTTTATATTCTCGTAGTACGTCACTACGTTCGTGTTTGTTGGCAGACAATTGTGTACCATTAGTATGCAAGACAAGAGCCAGGCACAACCCTTTTGACAAAAATCTGACGCTCGGTTGGCCAACAATTTCATTGTGCATGAGGCTTTAGGCTGGCCATACATTATACAATTTCCTTGCACAATTTAACTTTAGATTTACCAAAACCATATAATATGAGATCAAACCTAAACACTTTCAATTTGTTTGCAATCTGGCAGGCCCTTGCATTATACTGTTGAATGGAAATTGAACAATGCAATTGTATAATGTATGGCCATCTTTAGCCTGGATTCCTACTTGAGCGTATTTTCAGGCTTGAGTGTTTTAGCCAATGGAAAACTAGTCCTTAGTGGATATTTTTTAGAAACAAAATTGTACAAATATCAAGCATTATGTTTTTCAGGCGCTCCATTTGAAGTCTATTGGGTCCATAAATGTGTGATCATGTCCCAAAGATGAACTGGCTCAGGACCTCAAAGTGCAAATGTTCCTATGTTTGTATTATAAGGTATCTCTGAGTAGTCTCTTCTCATTTTTAAAGATCTCAGAATCTTTATCAATCAGGAATCAGAATGAATCAATTAAGTTTTGCTAAGCTTTTAATAAATTCCTTGCATTTTTAACATTATTAGTCACAAAATGTGTTTTACATGCTATGTTTTGATGCTAAGCATTGCTAAACACTGCTTACAATGTATACAATGAGTTGACATTAGCTGAAACAGGTTGGTGAATGTAAAGTCAAGCTTCACGCTTTAGTCAAGCATAGAAATGTATGCATTACTGAATGTCAATACATTTGAATTGACTGGTTTAAAGTGTATGTCTGGGCAAACTTCCATTTACTTTTGAAATATTTCCTTTCATTTTGTGTTACTTCTGCAAGACAAGATGTGAGGGGAAACCTATCCAGAGGAACAGATATAGCAAACAATATTTCATAGGGTTTATAGGGGTCAAAAACCTTTCTATAAACAAAATGATGCATTTTAATAAAGGAGCAAAAGGAGTACACTTGTAGGCAGGTAATGGTTAACGCTGCCCTGGTTTGGAAGGTTGAGGTTAATTGTGTTCCCCGCATCTATCTTGGCGGGTTTCCTTGGGTACGAACCTGGGGTTCCCTGTTAAGAGGGGAGACTAGGTCTTGCTCACTTTTCGCAGTTTAGCTCATCATCGTTGCTAGGGCCCTGGATTCCCAGTGCCATGCCGAGGTTGGAGTTCCCACTACCAAATGGGAATTTTGGGACTTGCAGTACTCCCTGAAGAAACCAAGCATGTACTCCACCAAGAATTGGCTCTTTCCTCGGCGGGTATGCTGGGGCAGCCACAAGCCTGAACAATGTTAGGGATTAAGGATTTTAGGGAAAAGATTGCACATTATTTTGGACTGTTGTCTGGGTATGTCATCATTTATTCAAGTAAAGCATTTTAAACGTTGTCCTTGTCTGGTCTGAAGTTAATAAAGGGGTGTACTGCAAGTAACAGGCACACAGAGTTACAGCTCAGGTCAAAAAGCACTTTGAGGTATGAAGATAATGGTACAAGAGTTTCTCCAGTGTGAAGATAAAGTGGTTACCAAGGGTGACAAAGGTTTCTCTAGCGACCTGTTGTAAGTGTGTAAGCTATAAAAATATACACCAATCAGTGATTAAGTTATGACCACTCACCTAATATCTCTGCTTCAAGGCTCAATGTGTTGTGCGTTCAGAGATGGTATTTTGCATTGCTTGGTTGCAACGAGTGATTATTTGAGTTACTGCTTTCTATCATCTAGAACCATTCTCCTCTGACCTCTGTTACAGGGGCGGATCCAGAGTCTAATCTCGGGAGGGGCACTGCTATAAATATGTTTTTTGGGGGGCAATTTATATGGGAAATGGCTGGTATTTGCGCTTCAATCATTACGGCACCATGGTTGTTATGGTGTCAGGATGATTGAAGCGCATTATTTCTATTAATACATTGTAATATAAAATTAAATGGTTCAACTCACCATACTGCAGAATCAGTGGGAGCCCTGAGGATGTCACTTGCCATGTCGCCTGCCACCAAATGTGGATTGTCACTTGTCACCAAATGCGGATTGTTACTTGCCACGTCACCTGCCACACATTGCGGATTGTCACTTGCCACGTAGCCTGCCACACATTGCAGATTGCCACTTGCCACGTCACCTGCCACACATTGCGGATTGTGACTTGCCACGTCACCTGCCACACATTGCGGATTGTCACTTGCCACGTCGCCTGCCACCAGATGCGGATTGCCACGTAGCCTGCCACACATTGCGGATTGCCACTTGCCACGTCACCTGCCACACATTGCGGATTGTCACTTGCCACGTTGCCTGACCCACATTGCGGATTGCCACTTGCCACGTCACCTGCCACACATTGGGGATTGTCACTTGCCACGTCACCTGCCACACATTGCGGATTGTCACTTGCCACGTTGCCTGCCACACACTGCGGATTGCCACTTGCCACGTCACCTGCCACACATTGCGGATTGTCACTTGCCACGTTGCCTGCCACACATTGCAGATTGCCACTTGCCACGTAGCCTGCCACACATTGCGGATTGTCACTTGCCACGTCACCTGCCACACATTGCGGATTGCCACTTGCCACGTAGTCTGCCACACATTGCGGATTGTCACTTGCCACGTCACCTGCCACACATTGCGGATTGTCACTTGCCACGTCACCTGCCACACATTGCGGATTGCCACTTGCCATGTCACCTGCCACACATTGCGGATTGTCACTTGCCACGTCACCTGCCACACATTGCGGATTGTCACTTGCCACGTCACCTGCCACACATTGCGGATTGCCACTTGCCATGTAGTCTGCCACACATTGTGGATTGCCACTTGCCACGTAGTCTGCCACACATTGCGGATTGCCTCTTGCCACGTAGTCTGCCACACATTGCGGATTGTCACCTACTGGTGGTCTTTTGTTGGGTCCCAGAGTGAAGATAGGCAGCAGAGAGATGATGCAATCTCTCTGCTGCACACAGCTTCCTACACAGTGAGGGTGGAACTGGAGGGATGCAGGGCAGTGAGAGATGATGTCATCTCCCTGCTCCCCTGCCTGCTGGCTTCCTGATTGGCCAGCAGCCCTCCTAAGCCGCCCAGCTGCCCCCCCTCACCCGTCCACTCAGCGCGGGTACCCGCGGAACCGACCGCGATTGGACCCGCGGAACCGGCCGCGATTGGACCCGCGGAACCGGCCCGCGGGTACCCGCGGAACCGGCCGCGATTGGACCCGCGGAACCGGCCGCGATTGGACCCGCGGAACCGGCCGCGGGTACCCGCGGAACCGGCCGCGATTGGACCCACGGAACCGGCCCGCGGGTACCCGCGGAACCGGCAGCGATTGGACCCGCGGAACCGGCCGTGCTGTCATTAGCTGGCGGTATTCTCGGAGGGGGCAATTGACCCCTTGCCCCCCCCCTGGATCCGCCCCTGCTCTGTTATCTACAAGGCATTTTCATCCACACAACTTCCGCTCACTGGATATTTTCTTTTTTTTGGACAATTTTCTGTAAACCCTAGAGATGGTTGTAAATGAAAATCCCAGTAGATTAGCAGTTTTTTTTATATACTCAGACCAGCCCGTCTGGCACCAACAATCATGCCACTGTCGAAGCCACTTAACCTCTGTTCCCCATTCTGATGCTCAGTTTGAACTTCAGCAAGTCGTCTTTACCACATCTATATGCTTAAATGATTTGCTTTGCGGATTTGATTGACTAATTAGCAGTTTGTGTTACCAAGCAATTGAACAGGTGTACCTAATACAGTGGCTGGTGAGTGTATATCTACATATCTATTTATGTTACTTTAACTGGGCTTTAAGTTAAAAGTTTAAGGGAGCATTTACAATGCAAATCACTACTTTGTATTCCAATTTAGTAAAGCTGCCATGACACTACTGTAGTCAAACAGAGTTCTTGGAAAACAGCATGGTCCGTGTACAGTACAGGGTGTATGTAGGGCAAGCATTCACTATTGTATTGTACACCTTGTAGGAGAGAAAAGGCCTTTGTTTAGTCATGTGAACAGTTTGCCTTTCTAAACAGGAGAAAGTTTGGAATTCTGCAATAAATGAAAACACTGTTGATGTTTGAGAAACTTTCTCTTCAATCCAATTGCTTAAAATGTAAATAACATTTGTTTTCTACCTTTGTGGAATTTTCATGAGGGATTTCGGTAGGGGTCTTTTTTAAACATGCCCTTAGGTGCAAATATTTCCGTATTTCCATAGTAACCAATCAGACCTGATCTCGGTTTCTAACTTAAACAGATAAAAGTGTTTAATCCTTGCTGGTTGTTGAGCTTGCAATGAAAGAATTCCACCTATTGCATTCCACATTTCATCATTTCATACAGTTATAACATTCTCAGTATTCATGTCAGCACTTCATCCAGGATAAATAAATAAGCTTTAGAGAGGATCTGAATTGTGGAAGATGTGCCCCCAAAAATACAGAAATAGGCAAAGGACCGGTATTCTTCCGGGTAAGTCCACAAGAATCACAAAGTGACCTCATGGGGTTGTGAGCCCCTGGCACCCCTTTTTAGTTTAATTCCAGTTAAATTAAGGATGTTACAAGGGAATTTTTGTACTTGGCAGTTTCAGGCTATCCTTTTTGTCTGTTTCAAATCACCTCTTGTTAGCTGTCTCCAGGCAGGGATTTTATCAACAGTCCTTGATTAGATCTGTCAGTCTCCTATGAGCTTGGATGGCCCTGGACTCTTGGAGGGAAAACCTGACAACCAATTGTGGGTCTAACTCACCGATATTTTTGTTTCTGAAGGCTCCTATCAGCCTATCAGCCGATGACTCTTCAGCCAAAGTGAGCTGTACCATCCTCCCTCCCGTAGTGACATGTTATACTTATCTACTCTATGCAATGGTTTTTCACAGAGCAGCCCAGATCTGCCTCTTCTGGGGCCCCCCGCTGACACTCCTGGCTCCTCCCTCCCTCCAAGTGCCCACCATAGCCAGCCGGTTGCTATGGGGGCACTCCTGCAGGTTCACACATGAGCTGACTCTGTGCATCCATTTACACAAGAGCTCAGCCCCGCCCCCTCCTCACTGGCTTTGATTGACAGCAATGGGAGTCAATGAGGAGTGAGAGAGTGGAGAGAGTTGCAGCTATCGTACACATCGCTGGATCAAGATAGGGCTCAGGAAAGTATTTGGGGGGGGGAAACTGCAGAGAATGCATTAAGGTTAAAAAACTTTCAGCCTTTAGAACCACTTTAGAAGTTTGGTTTGGATTCTGGTTAATAATTTAAAATAAAGTTTTTCAGTTTATTTAATATATTTTTATCCCTTATAAACATTTTCCAATGTTAAAACATAGGGAGGGGAGTTTGGGACTTTAAAGCGGGAGTCCGCCGGGACTCCGCGTTTTTTTTTTTTAAAAGCCAGCAGCTACAAATACTGCAGCTGCTGACTTTTAAAATAGTGACACTTACCTGTCCAGCGCGCCCGCGATGTCGGCACCCGAAGCCGATCTCTAGATCGTCTGTAAGGTGCTGTCGCCGCCGCCATCGAATCGCGCTGCGCAATAAGGACGGCCCCCGCTGCCTCTGGGATCTGTGTGTTTCCCAGCAGGCAGCGGGGCACTTGCGGAAACTGGCATATGCACCCACAGGGTATATACAGATCTATTGGCTAATCTAAGAACAATATCATAAAATGTTAATAATAGCTGGGTAGGGATCAATCCATATGGAATACAACTGTGTCATCAAGTATAGCTCGACGCGTTTCGTGGCTTTTTCCACTCGTCAGGAGAAAATGCACCAGAGATTCCTATAAAGGTATATAAGATATGTCAATATTTTAAAAATAGAATTATACAAGATATTATATGTCAATAGATGGCTCACCAAACACACTCACCAACCCAAACCGCACACGCAGCGCATGGTGACCGGTGCAGGGTAGGCCACGGATATAGACCCCAACACGGGAGCTGAGGCGGCATAATATGGAGGTGCAACATCAGACGAACAGAGGAAGTGTACAGTGTGGACAGCCAATTTGATATAGCCAGACGTGATGATATGTAATCAGTGGAACAGGAATATCTGAGAACAGAAAATTATACTAATTATGTGTGTTTGTGCATAACAGAAGTGTATTATAAATAAATTATTTGTGTAGTGAACTCAATGTGACTACACAAGGAGTAATTACCATGATGTATAAGATAAAAATAAAACAAAGAAAAAATATAATGATAAAGAAAAATTCAATAATTGAATGATTAGTGAAGAGATATAAAGGTGTGGAAATGAATGGTGAGAATGTATGAATGTGAGGACATGAAAAAAAGCCCACCGATGAAAAAAGGGAAAGCAAATAAAATAAAAGAGAGAGACAGGACATAGACAAAAGGAAAAAGGGGAAGAGGAAAAAAAAACAAACAAAAAAAAAACATACCAAAGTGTTGCACCAAAGCACCACCGGCAGAAAGATACGCTAGATGTGCTGTACCCCCAGACAGAGACCGGTCCGATGAACGGCCAGCTCAGAATGAGGGATGTATATATATGCCGCCAACGCCACACGGTGAACCAATAAGGGGGACGAGACCTCGCCAGGGCTGAGTGACCACTCAGTAACCGGCAAGGAAACTCCTCCATGGGAACACCAGGTGTTTAAGCTGGGCGCCGGCGTGTGACGTCATCCCAGGCGTCACACACGCGGCAAACCCGCCGCCACAGCTGAATAGCTAGACGAGCGTGGCGCCGATGCTAAGAGTGGTGTCCGCCCAGATCTCCCGAACGTAAAAATAGTAAAGGGAGGAGAGGGAGGACCCAACGATCACATCGCAGCTCCCGCGAAGGGAGAAAAAAACAAAGCCAAATACCCGTGCCTGAACAACCACATGGAGCATATAACTAGTCAGGTGGAGAGCGTGCATAGGATGTCTAAAAGGGGCCAAACCTGTGGGGACAATAGGCCAGCGTCAGGAATACTGTCTGTCATAATTATATATACCATATACATAGCCAACTTTTATTTATATGAATATATGAAAGCAGTAAAAATAGGTATCATAAAAATATGAGACTTAGCAGAAAATATCCGATAATTAAGGACAAACCAGACCTCCCGTGTTGGGGTCTATATCCGTGGCCTACCCTGCGCCGGTCACCATGCGCTGCATGTGCGGTTTGGGTTGGTGAGTGTGTTTGGTGAGCCATCTATTGACATATAATATCTTGTATAATTCTATTTTAAATATTGACATATCTTATATACCTTTATAGGAATCTCTGGTGCATTTGCTCCTGACGAGTGGAAAAATCCACGAAATGCGTCGAGCTATACTTGATGACACAGTTGTATTCCATATGGATTGATCCCTACCCAGCTATTATTAACATTTTATGATATTGTTCTTAGATTAGCCAATAGATCTGTATATAACCTGTGGGTGCATATGCCAGTTTTGGGTCTGTCGCTGTGGCATTTTTTGCGCCATAGCATTTATAATTTTTCAAAATAATTTTCTCATTTTTATTTATTTATTTATTTGACTTTGGTCTTATGTCGTTTTGACTATATTATCTTACTCATTATGTTCAGGCCTTATGTGCAGTATATATGTATATGAAATAAATTATATTCTTTATGATTCTAGATAATTGTCTTCAATTAAATATTTAAATATTATTCATTTACAGTTTGTCTTTACTATACAATTGCTTCATCTAAAAGTCCCAAACCCCCTTTACAGTTTTTATTTTCCAATGTTCTTGTCTTGTTGTTTATTCCATTACCTTACTTTCCTTTTCAGTTTGTTTTCATTACTGTTGCTGTCTAAGGGTGAATTAGGGGTCTGCAGTCCCTTACCACTTATCTTTTTGCCATGTACTGCACTGTATCTCTATGTGGAGGGGGCCACCTTGATAGATGCAGGGTCTTGCTTCATCATGTCAGACCTTCCCTCGAGGATTGAATCTAGCAGTAGCAGGAGAGGGTCTGAAAGCACAGATCCACAAAATGAATAAATCAGGAGCAGACGCATTCTTCATTGCAGCTTTCTCTCCAGCAAAGAGAACAGGGAGCAGCACAGTAGTGATTTCACAAAATCTTACTCCAAATTGTGTGAGACTAGAAGCCAGAGGCAGCAGTACTTTACATGATTTCACAATACTGATATATAGCTATTTAAGGCAAAGGTGATTCACTACTACAAGAGATTTAAGATAAGAGACACATTTATTTTAGGTTAACCAACTTAAATGTTAAGTAATTCCCTGGCACTGCTGGTATGGCTCTTTATAATATGCAATGCATAGTAGCCCATTATGCTTTACCTTTACCTTTGCAGGGAGGCAAAGAAGAAGTAAACCCATCAGAGTCTTCTCACCAGCCGGGAATGGTGAAGAAGTGGGAAAGCTTCTGCAAGTGCCAAGCCAGGGACCCACTGGGTTAGCAGGGGTGATGCTTGAGGAGTATACAGCGGGTTACCAGTGGAAGAGCTCAGGGGATCCAGCGGGCGGCTGCGATCTGAACGTCTAGTGAGAGACTGGGAGCTCAGTGATTGAATACCTACAGTGGGAAACTGAGATAAGAAAAGAACCGTACTCTGTTGCCAAGTTCTATGTGTGAAGATCTTTGGAAACTGTTAAAAGCTTAGTTGCCAAAGGAGACAGCAGTCCTGCCAATACAGAAGTTGCATCTGGCTGGAGGCTTTGAACTTAATAGCTGTCTGCCTATTGTGTCTCGGTGTCCGCTAATTGTCATTGCCTAAGGGTGTCCTGGCTCCAACTCCCTCTCCCATAGTTCTTGTTAAGAGACAATACATTTCTTTATTTGCATTCAAAAAGTGACTGTCACCCATCATTTCATCTTGCATTACACCCATCATGCCTGGTAACTCACTCTACGAGGATGAATGTCAGCTCTCCCTGA
This sequence comes from Lithobates pipiens, assembly GCF_037356315.1. Taxonomy (NCBI): domain Eukaryota; kingdom Metazoa; phylum Chordata; class Amphibia; order Anura; family Ranidae; genus Lithobates; species Lithobates pipiens. The sequence goes on from NW_027507748.1 coordinate 103,698,981, forward strand.
CTCTGGAGGTCACCCTCAGTCCTCTAGAGGACTGGGAGGCTGCTACACTAAAGTGCTGCCCTGCACTTTATAGAGTGTTTATACATTTTAGGGTACCCATCATAGGGTACTGCTTAAAGTATAACTCCACTTTTGTTGAGAAAATAACATTTCCCTCTGGGTGATGTATGTGCATTGCAAGGATTATAACACCCTTTCGCGGCAGATTCCTACCTTTTTTTATTATGAAGAAATCACTGTTTGTTCCTCTGTGCCTCTGTGCCAAGCGGGTCTAATGGGAGTGGTTTCATAATTATCAGTCTGCTGGGCATCTGGAGAGCACTAATGAGGAAACCTGCAGGGTCTACATCAATTTAGGCGTGGTCCTATTGGGAGTATCTCACCAAAAATATTTTTTTTGTTGCAGGGGATGCCTGAAATCTGACTTGCATCTTAGTGCAGACTTCTGTGAGAATCAGTGAGCCAATCACACAAGCAGGAAATGATGTGTACAGAACACCTCCAGGTAGCCATATTGCATTGCATTTTCATAAAATGACAGCGGCTGCAGATTGAAAAGGAAAGGTAATTTTTAATAACTTTCAATTACAATATGACTTGTGTTGCAATTGTATACGCTAGATTACTTTTTCTTTATTTGCTATTTTTTTCCCCATGAAGGTGGAGTTACCCTTTGAAGAACATTTAAAGCTAAACTACAGATACGATGGCACAAATGAACGCAGCTTTGTAATCATTAATGCATCAATAATTAAACTTTGCAAATATTGTAAGTACCATAATCTGGGTATGGGCAGGGTACCTTTATTTAAAAGTGAAACTGCTTCAGAACAAATGACATCCCCTCTCCTGACAGACAGATCTTTGCTTTGTGGCAGATCTGTGTAAATCTCAGCACTGTACCGATATGTCAGTTAAGATAGCTCTCATAAATGTATATCATCTGTTTATTTATCTGGATATCTGGAGTTTAGCTTGTATCAAGAAGTTTGTTACATGTGTAGCATCCCTGTCTATACTAGAGTGCCATTAGCCTAAATTTAGTGGGCAGCTAGGCTGTAGCCAGCCTGAGCTCTGATTGATATTATTTTCTGCATACACAGGGTTTCCTCTTAAAGTGGCTGTAAAGTCGCTACGGAGTAATCCGGTAATCCCCTCTCTTACAGGAAGATATACCGTGCAGTATCTGTGTTTTTTTTTAAAATGATTCAGCAAAATACCTTTTTTTTACAGTGCTCACATGACCTGATGAAGTTCTCCTTCCCTGATCCGAGTACTACAGTGGGAGGAGCTGAGATTCCCTGCTGATGTCAGCCAGGCGGAGAGGAGGAGAGCAGTGGGAGGTCATGTGAGTGCCCTGTGGCACTGTAAATAAGGTATTTTGTGGAATAATGTAAAAAAAACACAGCTACTGCACAATATATCTTCCTTTAAAAGAGGGGATTACAGGATTTATCAGTATTTATTTTACAGCTATAGCAGCGGGAGGGGAAGGGCGGGGAGGAGATGGATAACACACAGACTCTCCAGCTGACAGGCAGGAAGGCAGGGGGAGAGGGGAAGAGAGGAGAGTCATGTAAACTGACCATGATAATCAGGGATCGGCAGCCTTGATTCCTGTGGCTAGCACACAAGAGGACACAAAAACTGTCAGGATCAACCAGGTTTTATAGAAAACAGAGAGGGACAAATGACACTATACTGTATATCCTGCTTTAAAGGATCAGGATTTTTTTTAGGGTTACAGTCACTTTAAGCTCAGAATAATGTTTGCTATGTAGTGTTTTCCAGTAGACAGAATAAAAAAGAAACAATGTTATATGATTTCTGAATATTTATTTCACCCTGGCCAATGGCTAGTTTGTTTAAGTCAGTGATGCGAGCCGGATGATGAGATAAATATTCAAGGAGCCCTTCTAGAAAAGTCTTTTATCCCCCAGGCTTCAGCTTGAGATGGGAAATGGGCCTATGCCCATAGGGCCTTGACTAAGGATGCTAAAAAACTAAGTCGAACTAAGTCGGCAAATCACATTAAACATAGGGAACTTCAGTGGATGTACATGTGAAACGAAAATACATTCTCCTCGTGGTCTGACCATTCTTGATGGTGTGATACAGAACATTTGAGTATGACCAGCCTGGAAAGCTGCTGTCTGTTTCTTTTTGTTCAGCCAAGATCCCTTCACGCACTGTATAGATAAAGAGAATATTACTGTCTCTCGTGTAAACCTTTTTATTAAAACAGCTTGTTGTTTGCATGCAGACACTTCTAGGCACACAATGCAAGCAGTGCCAGGTTGTAAAGTGGCTTCACGGTATGGCCATGCTAAAAATACCACTGATAACAACCAGCTGTGTAGCCCAGCCCAGCATTGTTCCACTAACTGGTTACATAAACATATTTACTTCATTATAAATGGCTGTGTAGATGGGTTTATAGGTGGCTGCCACAGTGCACTGGAAATGGAATTTGAGCATGATTTGCTCTCGTCTGAACATGCAGACTTTATGATGACATGCCAAAAGGCTTGGACTGGCTCACCAGAGGACTACAGGATCCTCTGGTAGACCCCTGCTGCAGTAGTAAAAAAGTACAGTGTACCGGGGTTCACTGCATTCCAGCAGTCCTGCATACAACTTTGCTAACTCTCTCTACTGTTAACAGTGATCTGCTGTTCAATAGTTACATTATAGTTTCATCTCTGGCAGAGGGAACAGCATGGGAAACAGGGAGCAGCCATGTGCCTTTCCTATGTATCCTATCTGGCGGTTCTCAAGGAAACCAGGTCACTCTCGGATCTTTCTAGTTGGGTAATGTGTGTGTGTGAATGTGTTTGTGTCCCCCTTCACGGGCTGGACTGTGTGTGGATAGGGAGAATCCTCTGCAGTTCCGTGCATTGACTCCTCCTTGTGGGCGACCTGGGTCAGAGGCGCATGGTAGGGTCAGATAAAACTCACAGAGAAGAGAAGAGACAAGGAGTGTCTCTTAATGAGTGTTTTGTCTATTGTCATAAACCCCTTCTATCCATGTAGATAAGTGGAGACTATTCTTGTAAATCTGCAGATTTGCTGTACTATTTGTTTTAGAGGCAAGAGGGTATAGGCACAAATAGAGAACACTGGCCAGTCATTCTGGGCCTTAGATTAAATAAGGGAATGAAGGGTGAGAGGCCTTCAGATAATGCCCAGCACAAGATGAGCGCTAGAGAATATATGAACCAAAGATACAGTTCCGCCTATACCGATCCCCTAGATCATGGATTCTCAAGCTATTGCCCTCCAGCTGTTGTGGAACTAGAGATCCCATAAGGCATTGTAAAATATTCACAGACATGAATAGGCATGATGGGATTCACAGTTCCTGAACAACTGGAGGGCTGTAGTTTGAAGACCCCTGCCCTAGATAAATGGGTATAATGGACAAAGGGAACAGCTAAACCTTTAAAATCTGAAGGGACTTTTGATTTACAAGTATGGGAAACTTTTCTGCATGATTATGGTCCACTACTGTGCAGTGAAGGAACATGGAGAATATCTTGCATATGGGAGACAGAAGCTAAAGTAGCAAATCAAACTGGCACAACTGAGATTTTTAATAAAATGACTGCCCAAATTGACTAAGTTTGGCCAGAGGACTCTGTAGAGGAGGACCCCCCACCTTATGTGGCTGCCAGTTTGGCTTTAAGGGGTCCATCCACAAAAGCACAAGAATTATATTACATGAAACACACAAAAGATAAGCTGGGCAATATAGCAGAGAGCAGAGTTTTACCAGGCCCATATCAACCTACAAAGAGGGATTTGGCTTGTATCCTAGAAACAGATGATTGGCCTAAATCAAAGGGCACATATGCAAAACTATATCACTCTGAACTTAAGGCTTTGGCCAGAGAAAGATAGAGTCTGAACCATCATTTCCAAATTGTGGCAGCAAGATGAAGAGAGAACAAAGGGAGAAGCCACCCCTTCTGCCCCGTCACAGAGCAATCTGTTGCAGTTTATCCTGTCAGAACCCAATTTGTTTTTGAAGGTAATGCTGTTGACAGTAAGTTTTAAATTAAATGGTATGTTCCTTTTAGTGCCCAAGAAATGAGAGCCATATTAGAGGGATAGGGAGATCCTAGAAAGAATCCAATTGGAACAAACGTAGTGCTGCACAGGAAGCATATGAGGCTTCTGCTACTGACATCCATCAGCTTCTCATTAAAGCAGTGGGAAGCAACATGTCTGGGTCTATATTAAAAGAATGTGATGTAGATGTCACAAATTTAGATAAGATGGTTAGTGGACGGAAGGTTTGTGAAAAAATTGAAGGAAAAATTGCCCCAAATATATGGACAAACCAGACATGCTGAATTTATGAATGCTAAGCAAGGGAAAGAGGAAACAGCAGGAGCTTTTTGGAGGTGGTTAAGCGATATGGCTGAGGAAGCAGGCCTTAAAATAGAGGAAGAGAAGGCGAGAGAAACTGCAAGTCCATCTACACAACTGGTGAAACAAAGGTTTTTTGATGGTTTAATACCCCAGTTGAAAGAAAAGTTGTTCACAGCAAGGCCCGAGGCAAGCAATATGTTCAAGACCTCCTGCCTATCCTGTTATCCATAGAAAACAGAATTAACCAGAAAGACAGCAAACCCAAGGTTATGTACATGGGGAAGCAGAGAGGAAGAGGCAAAGGCAATTTCAGAAATCATAGCAATCGGGGACCAATTATATGCTACAATTGTAATGGGGAAAGGCACATAGCCAAATTCTGCCATCTTCTTGACTGTAGACTGGAGAGGAGTTTAGAAGCACCCCATGCTGATCCCAGTTCTCTGCCAAAAGCAGTGGATCAGGCATAGGAATATGGCATGCCAGTATCAATAATGTTAAATAGGGGAGACAATGGCCCCGAGGCCAGAGTAAAAGTATTTTTACAAGAACTCCCCTTTCCTGGAAGAGAAACTGAATTAACCCGTTTAATTGATACTAGTGCAAGCCAAAGTGTTTTTAATATAGAGGACTTACCTCCAGGATTATGTACAAATGTTATCTCTGGTGTTGGCCTAACCGGGACCTCTACTGATTTGGTTGAGTCCAAGCCACTTAAACTAAGGTTAGGACAGCAAACAGAAATTTTCACTAAAGTGTTATTTTCAGACAATCTTTTGGGAGCTGACATTTTTAACCAAATTTTAGCAAACATAGACTATACTCCTACAGGAGTCCTAGTGGTCATTAGTTATAAGAAGTTGTAAATTCTGCCTGTGGAGTATTTTTAATGCAAGTCTCCACACCGCCATTTCCACCAGAATTGGAAGTGATTCCCGCTGATTTATGGGCCACCAGCAAATATGAGGTAGGTCTGCCAGATTAAACAGTACCCACTGAGTATTGCTCAGACTGAGAGGATAAAGGATCAGATCACTCAACTGAAAGCAGCATGGGTTGTCGTACCAATTAAGTCCCAAGCCAATACACCCCTGTTCTCAATTGCAAAGAAGCCAGCCAAGAAAGGTGGGCAGGTGACATACCACATGGTAGACGATTTGAGAGCCATTAACAATATAATTGAGGCAGATACCCCAATCATGCCCGCACTTTACTACGTGGAATACCTGCCTTCAGCACCTTATTTACAGTGATTGATCTTGCAAATGCTTTCTTTTCGGTACCCCTACACCCAGATTGCTTTTTTCATTTACCCATGATGCCCAAAAGTTAGCATGGGCAAGATTCCCTCAAGGCTGTGTGAGTAGACCCTTTGAATATAATACTACGTTAAAGCAAGTATTGGACCAATGGTCCCCCTCACACCCAAACACAGTTTTTCTTCAGTACATAGACGATTTGCTTATTTGTTCTGATACAAAAGACATCTGTTGCAGAAAAACAGTAAGCCTTCTCATGATTCTCCATAACAGTAACAACAAAGTTAGCAAAGATAAGCTACAATACTGCCAAGAGAAAGTGAACTTCCTGGGTCACTGCATTTCACATGGAATCCATCACCTAATCTCAGATCGAGTTAAAACTCTACAAAAACTTGAAAAGCCAAGAAATATACGGCAACTACATGCCTTCCTGGGGTTGGTGGGATATTGTAGGGACAGGATTCCCAATGGATCAGAACTTATGGATCCTCTATTTGAGGCTACCACTAAAAAACCCTTTCAAAATCACACGGGACAATGAATTGCAGATGAAGGAGCTTATTCAAATTTTCTCTGAAGCTCACAACATTTGACTTCCTGACTATACTAAGACGTTCTCATTGTTCTGTCATGAAGTCAATGGATTTGCTGCAGGTGTACTCACTCAGCTTGCTACATGGAGACAAACAGAGGCCTGTGATGTATGTATCAGTCTCATTAGACCCTGTCATCAAAGGCTTCCCCAGTTGCATGCAAGCAATAGCAGCCTGCATTTTGCTGCTAGACAAAGTAACTGAGCATGTACTAGATTCTGCTCTGACCCTGTATGTGCCACATGCAGTACAGGAAATCATGAATCAAGTAAATACCAGACATGTCTGCCAGTAGATTTGACAAGTACCAGTCTGCTCTTTTTACTCCATAGATTTGACAAGTACCAGTCTGCTCCTTTTGCTCCATCGAATTTAACAATCAAATGATATGTTATTTTAAATCCGTCTACTCTTCTTCCTATAATTGATGAGGAAGATGCAACAAATGGTACTTACCGTATGTACAACCTGAGAGAGGTTTTTCTCATAATTATATGGCTCTGATGGAGATAGAAGGGGCTTCTGTCACACCAGCAAAAGATGAGCCTTTATCAGATTGTGACACACACTTATTCGTAGATGATTCCAGATTTTACACTGATGATGTTCAGTGACACAAAAGGTGTGCTGTAACCACTACAGACACCATTTTACATCAGGAAGCATTGATACCCCAGATGTCAGCACAGGAAGTGGAGTTGTGTGCTGTAGTCAAAGCATGTCATCTCCTAGAGAATCAAAGGGGAAACATTTGCACTGACAGCAGATATGCATTTGTAAAAGCTCATGATTTTGGGCCTATTTGGAAAGTACGGAACTTCATGACTAGTGCAGGGAAGCCACGGAGACATGCAAAACTCATAGAGCGCCTATTTGAGACCTTTCAGAGATCAGCAGAAGGTAAAAGGACATCTTCCTTAACTGCTTGCTGCCCAAATGACGGCTAGACTTGTGCACAATGGAAAATTTCGTTTAGTTTCGGTTCGTTGTCATTCGTAAAATACATAATTTCGTTCTGTTATATTCGTTATATTACGTTAATACGTTTTCGGATAATTCGTTATTATTCGTAGAGTGTCGAATTCATTCGTTCGTATTCGTTGAAATTCAAAATTTATGTATGTATAGACATTCGTAGTGATTCGTAGTTTGGAAAGTCGTTTGTTTATTGAATCTTTTAACACACACAATGACAATGTCTCTTCTCCTCGGCTCAAATACAATACAACACCCTTCTAACTCAGTTCTCAGGAATGCACTTTGCCAGTAATCCAACCTCTGACACAAAATTAATTAGCTGATTGGACTATAAGATTTACTTTGAGCTGACCTTTTGTTTCATTAGATCTTTAAAGAATTACCAAATTCATTTGAATTCATTCGAATTCATTCGTTATATTTCTTTCGTATTCGTTGTTATTCGTTATTTTTTTATTTGGACATTCGGATGCATCGATTCGTAGTTTGGAAAGCCGTTTGTTTATTGAATCTTTTAACACACACAATGACACTGTCTCTTCTCCTCGGCTCAAATACAATACAACACCCTTCTAACTCAGTTCTCAGGAATGCACTTTGCCAGTAATCCAACCTCTGACACAAAATTAATTAGCTGATTGGACTATAAGATTTACTTTGAGCTGACCTTTTGTTTCATTAGATCTTTAAAGAATTACCAAATTCATTTGAATTCATTCGAATTCATTCGTTATATTTCTTTCGTATTCGTTGTTATTCGTTATTTTTTTTATTCGGACATTCGGATGCATTGATTCGTAGTATGGAAAGTCGTTTGTTAATTGAATCTTTTAACACACACAATGACAACGTCTCTTCTCCTCGGCTCAAATACAATACAACACCCTTCTAACTCAGTTCTCAGGAATGCACTTTGCCAGTAATCCAACCTCTGTCACAAAATTAATTAGCTGATTGGACTATAAGATTTACTTTAAGCTGACCTTTTGTTTCATTGGATCTTTAAAGAATTACCAAATTCATTTGAATTCATTCGAATTCATTCGTTATATTTCTTTCGTATTCGTTGTTATTCGGTATTTTTTTATTCGGACATTCGGATGCATCCGAATGTCCGAAAGATGCAAAATTCGGCCGAATTTAGATTCGTTACGAAACGAATTGCACAAGCCTAATGACGGCAGTGCGGCTCTCTTTCTGGAACGACTGTTGTGGGGACACAGCGGGACCCCGATCTCTGTTAAGAGATGCGTCTGCAGCTCTTTAACTATGTGATCAGCTGTGTCCAATCACAGCCGGTCACATGTAAACATGGAGATGCCGGTAATGGGTTCTCCTTGCCTCACGCTGACAGAGTGTGTGGCAAGGAGAGCCGATCAGCGGCATCTTCATGCAGGGGGACATCTAGGAATGTAATCAGGGCACTGATCATCAATGCCCTGATTACAATATAGCAATATAGCATCACCAATCAGTGTCCACCATTGCCCACCAATGCCAGCAATCAGTGCCCACCAGTGGCAGCAATCAGTGCCCACCAGTGCCCACAAGTACCACCAATCAGTGCCCATTAGCGATGCCAGTCAGTACTGGCTATCAGTGCTGCTCATCAATGCCCATCACTGCTGTTGAATAATGCCCATCAGTGTAGTCCATCAGTGCCACCCATCAATGCCCATCAGTGCCCATCAGTACCACCTATCTATGCCGCCTATCAGTGCCCACCAGTACCGCCTATCAGTGCCCACCAGTGCTGCCTATCAGTCCCCACCAGTGCCGTCTATTAGTGCTAATCAGTGCCACCTAACAGTGCCAATCAGTGCCGCCTATCAGTGCTCATGAGTGCCACATATCAGTGCCACCTATCAGTGCCCATACATGCGGCATATTAGTGCCTCCTCATCAGTCCCATCTAATCAGTGCCCATAAGTGCTGCCTCATCAGTGCCCATAAGTGCCACCTCAATTCAGCCTATCAATGCCCACCAATTCAGCCTAACAGTGTCCATCAGTGCCGCCTCATCAGTGCACATCAGTGAAGGCAAAAAATGTACTGACAGAAAAAAGTAAAAAAACATTATTTTTTCAAAAATGTTGACCTTTTTTTTGTTAAATAAAAAATCCAGCAGTAATTAAATACCACCAAAAGAAAGCTTGATTTGCTTGAAGAAAATGCTAAAAAATTTGTTTGGGTAAAGTGTACCATGACCACACAATTGTCATTGAAAGTGCGACAGCGCTGAAAGCTGAATAATGGCTTGGACATTGCCTTGTAGGCAAGTGGTTAAAGGTGTTTTAAACCCTCGTTTTTTTGTATTAAAATAACAAACATGCCTATACCTACCTGCTCTGTGCAATTGTTTTGCACAGAGCAGCCCCGATCATCTTCTTCTGGGGTGCTCCAGGTCCTTCCTCTTCATCAGGTGCCTCTTTCCCTGGGGGCACCTGTGCGGGCTCAATCCCAAGTCCCGCTGCTGCGTCCATTGATATAGACAGCAGGACTTGGCCCTGCTCCCATGTCACTGGATTTGATTGACAGCAGCGGGGGCCAATGGCTCCTGCTGCTATGAATCTGTCCAATAAAAAGAGAGACAGTAGCTGAAGCTGCTGCTCTCGTGCACATCGCTTGATCGGATCGGGCTCAGGTAAGAAAGATGGGGTCTGGGGAGCAGCTGTAGCACAGAAGGTTTTTTACCTTAATAAATAAAATGCATTAAGGTGAAAAACCTTGAAGCTTTACAACCACGTTAAGTGTTTTAACAAAGTTGTCTTTTATAGAAATATATAAATCTTACAAGCTACTCTAGAGCAACCTGATATTGCAATCAGCGTCAGGTATAAAGTAGCCTGAGGTTACAACCTAGCTCCAGGTGTGGTATAATAATTCCTGTGAAACAAAGTGCAAATTCACAGCTGCTAAGCATTGATCACAATCCCATAATCTGTGAAAACATATATACAAAAAACGAAAAAATGCCGCTCTGTGTGATACTGAACATTACAAATGCATAGATAGTGCCATAAACAATGAAAATCAATATTAATAAAAAATGTAATAATGAACAAAAAAATTATTTGTGTAACAAGCAAGCTCACAGTGAAAAATTTTTTTTTTGTATAAAAGTTGTTTTTTATGTTAGGCTCAGACAGCATGTATAGTAAACTCTCCTTTTTTTACCCTATGCACAAAAAAAGCCGCTGGCAGGCAGGTGTTGAACAGGACGCAATCCTCCTCCCAGCCTCCGCCCCCTGTCATTCTCTTAGCAAGGTCTGGCATACAGCGGGAGGTGGCAAGGAACTAGATGTGGTAGATGTAGGGCAGGTAGGGGGGTTAGGTTGGAGCTACTAAGTTTACTTTTCCTATAAACATTTGGTGATTGGTTGGCAACCAATCACCAGCTTGTTAATAGGAAAAGTCAACTTTGGCAGCTCCTGCTCCCCTGTCCAGTGCTGTGCTCCACTGTTAGTCTCTCTGTATCCTAAATAAGGGAAAGTGTAATTCATTGGTTTTAATTTTTTTAATGCTATTATTATTATTATAGCCTTAAAATATTTACTTAACAAGACAGTAATGATGTGTACATTGCCTATAGTAGCTAGCCAATCATATTGTATCCTTATTTTATTTATCACAGTCAGATCAATGAAATATGCTTTATGTTAATATTTTTAAAGTTATTGTTGTTAATATTTGTTTTTGTAACTTAATTCTGCATAAAACATTTAACAGCATTATTTCATGCAATAATTTGCGAGGATGTGTTTAGGAGCAGAATTAGGGGTGGGGCAGGGTAGGGGTTGGGTTGGGCAACTGGTATCAAGTAACTCTTAAGGCCTGGCTAGTAGCTCCGGACTTGACATTTTGAGCCCTGCCTTAAAACCATGCCATTTTGAATAATGGTGGGCCCTCCTTCTCACTTCCTCTTGTATAAATTTATACTGTCAATTGTGAAATGTATCTCCAAATACGTACATAGGACAAGCATGTGCTCGTTATAAAGAGGACAATTTTCCTGACAGCTGAAAATTGTGCTACCTTCAGCCCCTGACCTATGTTAGGGCTTGATGGCAGCACTGACCACAAACTTGGAATCATAAAAGAATATGAGCTTTATCCATAAGAAGCCAGTTTAACATTATGATACCTTACATATCAGTATAAAATCACAAGATTCCCAGTGAAACAAAATTGTTACTGTTGTTACTGAATTGTAAGTGTGTATAGTGTTTTGTATTATATGTTTGACCCTTTTCTACTGGGGTTAACAGAATTGTATGGCTATGGCTCTGTTGTTATTGACCACTGCTGCTTAACATCTATTTTTTTTTTATTCTTCTGGATAGAAAATTAACAGATAGTATCCCGTGAGTTTGACCTGTTTTCTTTCAGGTAGAGCACCTCTCAACACTTTCCTTATCTAGAACAAACCAAAGATAAAATTTTGAGATAAATGTTTTCAACAGATATACCATATAAGCAATGAGTGTGGATCAAAATTCGTTCTGATTGACTCCATAAATACAAGGTTTACATTCTGAATTGTTGTCTAAGCAAGCTTAGAGCTCAGTGAACCTATTGAATTCCCAACTTTTATAAAATCACAGTCAATACGTATTGCCTTTAATACTTCCCGTCCTTCTACTGGACGGGAAGCCTGAGCCTATAATGTAGATGCTTGTGGACATCAAAGAGAATTCTGTAGCGTGGGAAGATGTAGCTTTGGGAGCTGAAGAGCAGAGAGATCCAGGAACTTAGCATAGAGATCTGAACAGAAATGTACCATATCATGAGGCAGCAAGGACTAAGTATGACATGGACCGAATCAAGCTGCCTGTTTGAGCTACACAAGTTTATCCCTAATGATATATCCTTGTGGAGGTCCTGGGGTAAAGACTGAGTATTCTTTTAATTGTGCATTGTGGAACCTACACCTATAACTGGTGATACAAAAGAGTATCCAAATCCCAAGGGTTTAGCAAGCTGATCCTTGTCAATTATAGTGAAAGGTTTTTGATATGTTATTTTTTTTATTTATTTATGACTTTGTTCTACTCTATTCCTCATTGCCACACAATTGGGATGATTTACAAGTTTAGAAACTGTTCAGTTTGCAAAGTGAACAGCCTCTAGTCAAGTAGTAAACCACCCCAATATCTTTTTAAGAATTCCTAATGGTGCAAATCAGAGTAGAATATGTTGCACTTAGCACCTTGTTCTGGTTAGTAACATTTTGTCAAGTGTTGAATTGATACAGTTTTGTTAACATCTGGCTTTACAACCTCTGACATTATACTGTGTGCATTTCACTTCTTTCATCGGTCATTGGGTTATATCTTGGTTGTCATTAATGATATGTTTTTCATTTCAAAACGTTGCACAGAATATTATCATGTCCTGTCTGGTCACGGAAATCATAATCATGTCAGACTAGTAGTATGCTTTCAATTTCTCCGCATGTTTTTGCAATATGTTTTTGTTGAATAGATTTACTATTAGATTTCATTTCTAATGGTAGCGAAGTTAATTTTCCACTATAAAAAGTACACAGTAGTAATCACTGTTTACCTGTACTCATCTGCCAGTAGCCAAGCCTCACATCCAAGATGAGGAAGAACTGTTTTCCGCACCAATTGGCCTGCATATCCTTGTGTGGTAATGGAGAAATGCAGTCATTTAATTGCTTTTATTTGATTTCACGGAATCTCTGGAACTCAGAGATGATGTATATTCTTTTCAGTGAACAAATACTGTTACTTGTGGCAGGAATGAAACTCAGTTTTTATTTTAAATGATTGAATATGGCATGGACAGTCAATCTATAGCTATGAATAAATTAAGTGACTGAGGTGTCCACTGGAATGCCAGGAAAACAGTCAAATCTTTTTAATAACTTTAAAGAACATGTAGTTTCCCTTTTTGTCACAGACACTTTTGTGTTTGCCGAACCATTCCTCTCTTTCAGTTGTAGCTGTACAAATGCTTTTCTTCCAGAGTAAGAATATAATTAGAATAAGAATAATATGAGCTCAGTTTTGGAAAGATTGAGTTTGAGGAAATGGCGTGACATCTATACTGATACAGTATGTCGGTTTGTAAATTAGTGATGCAGAAGGAGACCAAGCTGAGGAGTAGAAATAAAGATTTAGGTATCTTTAGAATAATAATGATACTGGAAGACACGGGCATCTATCAGCTAACCAAGGGAGCAGGTGCAAATAGAGAACAGAGAGGCCCGAGGACAGAGTCTTGGGGGACCCCTACAAAAAGAGGAAGAGAGAAGGAGCAACAGTTGTACATGACACCGAAGGAGCACTTAGATAGGTAAGAGAACTAGGAGTAAGTGGCTATTACTTTTAACAGTTAGTAATATGTTCGTTATAGAAGCATCATTTTTGAGAAGTGTTTTGGGGAGTGACTAGAGTAGTTGTGAGGAAAGAGGGTTCAGGTGGCAGGTGATTAGGTGGGCATGAATAAAGGTTTAGCAACCTCTTTTGTGGTGACATGGTCAAAAGAGAAAAGTACTGAATGTGGTGGTGGTAGACATGATATGTTGGGAGAGATATCTAGACAGTGGGGATCTTGTCATAAATTACATCTATCTTGTTTTGAAAGACTGGCAATGTACTGGACAGTGAATCAATTTGTGACTGACAGTGGTGGGGGACAAAGTAGAGTGTCAAAGGTAGAAAAGAGTTGATGGAGACTGGATGAGAGGGTGTCATTTAAAGTAATGAAATAGATCTGTTTGGCAGTACGGAGGGAACAATTTATACAGAATTTATACAGGGTGAAGTCTTGCAGAAATTTATTTTTATGCCACACTTACTCAAGAACATGGCTAGGTGTGTCAGGGAAGAATCTGGAGAAGAACTGGCAGATGTGGCAATATCCAATATGTGCATTAGTGACCGGCATGCAACGGCAAAAGTACGTTCACGACGACGAACATACGTACACAAAACGTCCTAATTACCAGTGTTTTCTGGCCTATATAAGGACTCCAGTGGTACTCACAAATCGCTGGATTATCGTTAGCTCTGTGTGCTGTGTATGATGTGTTCCTTGCTCCTGTTTACTGACCTGGCTTACCATGATCTGCTCTGGGTTCTCTCCTGGCTCTGAAACCAGCTTGTTTCATGGACCTGCTCTTGCCTGTTCCATATTGATTTCCTGTGTTTGACCTGTTGACCCTGGTTTGATCTCAACTACCCTTCCTACCTCTGCTTGTGACTGCCTTCCTGTGTTTGACCCCCGGCCTGGCTTCAGATGTCTCTATTTATCCATCTGTCAATACACCCAGAAAATCATTGGCTGTGACCACCTCCTCTGCTCCTGGGTGTCCCCCTTCTGGAACCATCAGACAGGTTCACCGACAAGAAACCCATACATCTCTGGGCACAGCACCCTCTGTCTCCAACCCCAGAGGTATTCTGCACTCAGCCGCAAGGGGAGCCCTCTTATCACCTCAGTCTCCAGCCTGCTATGTGACAAGGTGTGAGGTTTGAGACTGCCAGTGTTGTCTCTTTGACAATTGTAGTAATCAGGACCTACTTCTGAGCATAGTGAGGAGCTGAAGTGTGTCCAGAGAGGTTGAGAACCAACTGTTGCCCACAGATTTGACCAGGTTGGGGCAAAGCAGTGCTGATATTTAGTTGTAGAAGTATAGTTTTCAGTTGCAGAACAGAGAAGAGAATATTTAATGATGAAGGTTTCTATGGTAACTGTTTGCTGATTGGAGGGTGAGAGAGAGAGAGATTAGGCCGAGCCAAGGCAGAATTTTGCCACTGAAACCCCTGATTGTGCGCTTACTTCCAGCCACATTGCATTGTTCCATACGTACAATACTTTTAAACTACACAAGAAGCTTTGATTCCACATAATACTTTATTGGCCAATGAACTATCCACCTGGGCTGATCTCTCTAATACAGTGTATTGGTTAATAAAATTTTATGTCGGATCAAACTTGATGTGCTGCTCACAATTTTTTGTCTGCATATCTTTGCTAGGCCTGAATGAGATGACTGGTGGTCTATACCCATGGTGTGGTGGAAACATCTGGAACAGAACTTTAGTGTAGACACTGCTGTATAGTGCAGGATGGTTCCACAGCATTTCCAGTAGCATTGTAATTTTGACTTTTGACCATAGTTATACTTTAAACATGCTAATTTTCTAATATTTCAAAGTTTGCCAAATTCTGCAAACACTGAATTAATATTAAAGAGTTTTTGCAGATTACCGGCTCTTACTGTAAGATGTGGAGATTGCACTAGGTTGATTTTATAAGGCTTTTTAACTCTGTTTTCACCTGGTACTATGGGCAGCAACACACTTCCTGTCTTAATGCTCACTCGCCATGCTGTATCTATGCAGGAGAAGGGTCAACAAGTTAGTTCTTTACACTTATAGAACAGATATAATAAACAGTGTTAATAAACAGCAAATAAGAAAAGTAAATGGTTAGGGTTTACATAAACTTTGAATTTTAAGGATTTATTTAAACTCTTTGTGAAAGGCAGCAAGGGAACATCCGTGGGTACAGTTGTGAATATCTCATCTGCATTTTCATGGGTGAGCAAATGGGGTTCCAGATCACCTAATGACCAACATTATAGGTATCAGATTGGCCCAGTCAACTAACGCTAAAAATAAACCTTGGGTAGGTATGCTATGTTCCTTCCTGCATATCAAATATTAATTTTAACCTTTGAGTGAAGTATGCAAGGCTAAGAAGAGAGTATTTGTTGTTTTCGGATTTTGAGTGTAGGTAACAATAATGAATTCACACCTCATAAAACCTGCCTGCCTAATATCACTGTTTCAACCAGCAACTCAGTCAGTAATGTATTTCTTGAGAAGACTGAAGTATGTTAAAATCAGCAGCCACTCCCTAGTCAAGTGCAGCTATTTACTAAGCATCAGTAAACAGCAATTCAGATCAGCCTTTTAGGGCTAATAAAGGACCGTCTGTGTTGTACATGACATTTCACGTACTAAATGTTCTTGTTTATTTACCCTCCTATTTTCATGTGTGATGGAACCTTTTAAATTGAGTCCATTTTTCCAATGTGAGCTCAGCCTGTAAAAAAAAAAAAAAAAAGTGTGGTTACCATGCAGCTCATCAAAAGAAGCGGCAACAAGGCTCTGTATCTTATATTTATTCTAGGTTCGCTTAAAAAAAAAATATATATATATATATTATATATATATATATATATATATATATATATATATATATATATATATATATATATTTTTTTTTTTTTTTTCAGTAGCCTGTCTAGTATTGATTCCCTTGCCAGCTTCAGAAGGTGAATGGATCCTAGGCACAGGTTGTACTTTCTCCCTCAATACACTTTTCTTTAGAGCACAGCTGACATTTATTTCCAAAATTCGACTTCTGTGTTTTGTCCATGGTTATATTTTGCCAGTAAGATTTCAAAATATGGAAAACTGGATTTAACAACTTCAGCCCCGGGAGGTTTGGCTGCTCAATGACCAGAGCACTTTTTACAATTTGGCACTGCACTGCTTTAACTGATAATTGAGCTGTCATGCAATGCTGTACCCAAACAAAAATTGTGTCATTTTTTTCCCACAAATAGAGCTTTCTTTTGATGGTATTTGATTGCATCTGTGATTTAAATTTTTTTGCGATATAAACAAAAAATGACTGAAAATGTTAAAAAAATTATATTTTCTACTTTTTGTTATAAAAAAAATCAACTCAATTTTAGTCATACATTAAGGCTAAAATGTATTCAGCCAAATGTCAATAAGTATATATTTATTGGTTTGCGCAAAAGTTATAGCGTCTACAAACTAGGATACATTTTCTCGAATTTATGCAGCTTTTAGTTTATGATTGCCTAGTCTAATTTCTTGAGGTGCTAAAATGGCAGGGCAGTACAACCCCCACAACCCAAAATGACCCCATTTTGGAAAGTGGACACCCCAGGGAAACTGCTCAGAGGCATGTTGAGCCCATTGAATATTTTATTTTTTGTCACAAATCATTGAAATATTACAAAAAATAAAAAATAAAATAACACAAAGTTGTCACTAAATGATATACTGCTCACATATGTCATGGTTATATGTGGAATTACACCCCAAAACACATTCTGCTGCTTCTCCTGAGTATGAGGATACCACACGTGTGAGACTTTTTGGGAGCCTAGCGCTTACAGATCCCCGAAAACCTAGGACCGCCTTCGGGATTTCTAAGGGCGTAAATTTTGGATTTCACTCCACACTACCTATCACAGTTTCGAAGGCCATAAAATGCCAAGATAGCAAAAACCTCCCCCCCAAATGACCCCATTTTGGATAGTAGACATCCCAAGATATTTGCTAAGAGGCATGTTGAGTCCATAGAATATTTATATTTTGCCACAAGTTGCGGGAAAATGACAAACCTTTTTTTTTTTGCACAAAGTTGTCACTAAATGATATATTGCTCAAACATGCCAAGGGCATATGTGGAATTTCACCCCAAAATACATTTTGCTGCTTCTCCTGAGTACGGGGATACCACATGTGTGAAACTTTTTGGGAGTCTAGCCATGTACAGGACCCCAAAATCCAATCACTGCTTTCAGGCTTTCTAAGGGCGTAAAATGGTGATTTCCCTTCCTCACTACCTATCACAGTTTTGGAGGCCATGAAATGTCAAGATAGCACAAAACCCCCCCAAATTACCCCATTTTGGAAAGAAGACACTTCAAGCTATTTGCTGAGAGGCTGTTGAGTCCATGGAATATTTTATATTTTATCAAGTTTTGGGAAATTATTTTTTTTTTTACACAAAGTTGTCACTAAATGATATATTGTTCAAACAAGGCATGGTTATATGTGTAATTACACCCAAAAATACATTCTGCTGCTTCTCCTTAGTATGGGGATACCACATGTGTGTCAGGCTTTCTAAAGGCGTAAAATTGTGATTTTACTCCTCACTACCTATCACATTTACAGAGGCCCTGAAATGTCCAGATAGCAGAAACCCCCCCAAATTACTCATTTTGGAAAGTAGACACCCCAAGGTGTTTGCTAAGAGGAATGGTGAGTATTTGATGATGGGTTTACTTCCTCTTTGTCTCCCTGCAAAGGTAAAGCATAATGGGCCCATTATGTGTCACTTACCTGACACAGGAGCCAGCGATGTCACCGCTGTCCCCTGTAGCATGGAGCGTCCATCTTCTTCCGGGTATCTCTGCTCCGGTGCTGTGAGTGGCACATGCGCACGGGAGCTGCCACTCAGTGCACCTGCATGCTCAGTGCACCTGTCTTTTGTAAATATCTCCTAAACGGTGTAGGTTTAGGAGATATTTCTTGGACTTACAGGTAAGCCTTAATATAGGCTTGCCTGTAGGTCAAAGTGGTTTGTAAGGATTTACAACCACTTTAAGAAAGAAAAGAAAAATTGATTTTTTTTTTCTTTTTTTAATTTTCAAAACTTTTTGACAAAAAGCGAGATCTGCAAAATACGCAAGATGCCTCTCGGCAAATAGCTTGGGATGTCTACTTTCCAAAATGGGGTCATTTGGGGAGGTTTTGTGCTATATGGGCATTTCATGGCTTCTGAAAGTATGATAGGCAGTGAAGAGTGAAATCAAAAATGTATGCCCTTAAAAAGCCTGAAGGCGGTGATTGGTTTTCAGGGTCCTATACGCGGTTAGACTGCAAAAAGTCCTAAACATGTAGTATCACCATACTCAGAAGAAGCAGCAGAATGTATTTTGGGGTACAATTTCACATATAACCATGCCATGTTTGAACAATATATAATTTAGTGATGACCTTGTGGAAAACAAAAATAAATTTTCCTGAAACTTGTGGCAAAATATAAAATATTCCATGCACTCAACATGCCTATCATCAAATAGCTTAGGGTGTTTACTTCCTGAAAATTGATCATTTGGGGGTTTTGAACTGTCCTGGCATTTTATGCACAACATTAGAAGCTTATGTCACACATCCATAGCTCCCAACTGTTCCTGATTTCAAGGGACTGTCCTTGATTTGGAACAATGTCCCTCTGTCCCTCATTGCTCTTCATTTGCCCCTCATTTTGGTCTGATCTATATAGTTGTATATAAAATGCACTTTATCTTTCAAAAAGTGTTTCCTAGTGCTAAACCTTTCATCCAAATTCTAAATTGCTGCATTTATAAAATTTTAGAAGCCAATATAAAGGAATAGTAGTGACAACATTTTTTTTTTCGGGTTAATACTCCTTTAAGGGGGTTTAGCACGGGGCTTGTCCTATGCCTACATACATTTGGTAGTAGGTGTCCCTCATTTCCATCACAAAATTTTGGGAGGTATGCACATCACTCTAATCGCTTGAAGACTTTGCTAGAAAATTACTTTGAACACCCCCAAACATTATATATTTTTTTTAAAGCAAAGGCCCTACAGCTCAAAATGGTGGGTGTTGCAATTGTTTTTCACACAGTATTTGCGCAGCAAATTTTCAAACGCTATTTTTTTGGGGGAAAAAACACATTTTAAAATTTTAATGAACTAAAACACACTATATTGCCCAAATGTTTGATGATGAAATAAAAAAGAAGATCTTATCCCGATTACATGGATACACAAAACGACATGCTTTAAATTTGTGCACAAATGTGCAGCGGCGACAAACTACATACATTTTTAAAGCTTTTAAAATCCTTTATAGGTTACCACTTTAGATTTACAGAGGTGGTCAACTGCTAAAATTACTGCCCTCGATATGGCCTTTGTGGTGATACCTCACATGCATGGTGCAATTGCTGTTTACATATGACAGCAGACCGACGCTTGCATGCGTTCAATTTTGCTGGTGAGCATGGGGGGACAGGGTTTTTTTTTTCTTATTTATTTTACTTTTTTTTATTTTTAAACTGTTACTTTCATTGTTTTTTTGTTATAATTTTATTGTTATCCCCTCTGACAGCAATAGGTAGTGACAGGTACTCTTTTTTTAAAAAAAAATCAGGGTCTATTAGACCCTAGATCTCTCCTCTGCCCTCAAAGCATCTGACCACACCAAGATCGGTGTGATAAAATGCTTTCCCAATAACGCTGTATATTTCCGGTGAAACCTAAGTCACAAAATACTTATAGCTTCCAATTTCTTAGGCCACAGAGATGATTGGAGCCATTCTGGTGTCCAATAAGCTCTATTGTTAGCTGGTGGAACCGGCTGCATTCTTGGGTTCCCTGTTGGGACAGGAGAGCCTGAGAAAACCATGGAAGATGGTGGGAGGGGGCGTTCCCTCCCACTGCTTGTAAAAGCTGTCTAGAGGCTCATTAGCTGCTAGGATTACATAAAAGCTGACCACTGACTGAAAAGAATGATACCAAAATTATACCGAAACCTGCAGGCATCATTCTGGTATAACCACTCAAAGTCCAGCAACATACCAGTACGTTGCTGGTCCTTATTGGGCATATATTGTAATGTTCTTTTTTTTCATGTAGCCTGTGGGCTGAACAAAAAAAGAGATCAGTGGGTATTCCCACCATTAGAATACCGCCCTTCATTCACCCACTTCTAATGATGGGCATACATGCACCATTTATTTTTTTAACTGTGGTGGTGAAAGCACATCCTACAGAGCTGGAGTCGCTGATTTACGTATCGTGAGAGAAAATGCTATTGCTGTCAAGATAAATAAATCAGTGCTGCAGCTAATTGGCATACCTGAAAAGCAAACAATGGTAATGATAAAACATTAACTCAATAAAAAACGTGATTTTTTAATGCAATCTTTGCCTAAAAAATATATGCTGGAGCATGGGGGCAAGCCACTCCTAATGTTAGGAGCAAATCGCTTCTCCACCCCTGCCCCCATGCTTGGGCATATATTCTCTTTTTTTTTAACTGTGGTGGTGAAATCACCTCCTACAGTGCTGGAGTCACGGCTTTATGTATCGTGGGAGCAAATGCTGTTGCTGTCAGAATAAATAAACCTGTGCTGCAGCTGAATGGCGTACCTGCTAAGCAAATGAGAGTTACCAATAAAACAAAATAACATTACAGTATAACAGTAAGACATATCATACCTGCAAAGCAAATACAATAAAACATAGTAAAAATAAAACATTACAGTTCTAAAATACAGTAACAATAGAGAGAGAATAATAGATAGTAAAACCACAACTATTTTTGGCTCTTTTATTTTTTATTTTTTGTGGGTTTTTTGCACTGTAAACGTTCCGGATTAGGGTCTCCCAAAATGTGATGGCCATCTCATCATTCAAGACCCTGTGTAAGTGTACCCTAGGACTGTGCAATGCTGTACCCTAAATCTGGGTTTTCTGAAGACACGACATCTTCTTTGGGGATTTCTTTGGGTAGGAGTACCAGGGAGGACATACGGACAATGCCTCTCATGCAGCCAGCTCACTGCATTTGCGTTGGGAAGGTGGGCCACAGCACCGTCTGGAAACAGAAGGGCTGTGATGATCTCTTCCTGGAATTTTAGGAAGGATCCAGTTTGTCCTGAAGCTTTGTATTGTACATAAACATTCAGCAGAGCCAATTGGAATAAATATACAGACACTTTTTTGTACCAGCGGCTGACCTTATGTGCAATTAAGTACGGCGCCAATAACTGGTCGTTGAAATCCACCCCTCCCATGTTAAGGTATTCGTGGATAGAGAGGGGTTTCTCTAACACTGGTCGCCGTAGGAATTTGGACTGTCGTATCTGCGTGAAGGGAGTACAGAGAAAAGACATTCTGTGTATCCCTCCACTTCAATGCTAACAAATTATTACATTTCAATCAAGCTCTCTCCCTCCCATCTAAGTCGGGATTCGACAAGCCGTTTGGGGAAGCCCTGGCAATTAGATCGCACGGTGCCACATGTGGCAATTCCACAATCAAAGAGGTGGCTAAAAAGTGGCACACTTGTGTAATGTGTAATAATTGTCCACGTACAAGTGGTACCCCTTTCCGAATAAGGGTGACACCAAGTCCCACACAATCTTACCAGTGTTCCCTATGTAGTCTGGGCAGTTCTCCAGCTCCACGTGACTATCTCTTCCCTTGTCAACCATAAAACTATATGTAAAGCCTGTTGCCCTGTCACAGAGATTATACATTTTGACCCCAAATCTGGCACGCTTGCAGGGAAGATAGACAAGTTTGATAGACAAGCAGCCAGAAAACGTAATTAGGGGCTCATCAATGCAGACAACTTGATCAGGAGTAAACAAGGCTGCAAATTGTTGGTTGAAGTGGTTTACGAGAGACCGAATTATGTGGAGCCAATCGTATCCAGGGTCACCCCAAAGATGACCAAGTTCATTGTCATTGAAATGCATGAACCACAAGATCTGCTCATATCATGTCCTGGTCATGGAGGCAGAGAACATGGGCATATGGTGAATTGAGTCAGTGGACCAATATGACCGCAACTCACTTTTTTATCTATGCCCATGAGGAGGGATAGGCCCAGGAAGGCCTTAAATTCAGAGACCGTAATAGGTCTGCAATCTCTGGCAAAGGCCAACTGGGGGTTAGCAGTGATGAATTGACCAGCATACAAATTGCTTTGGTCCACAACAGATCTATAGAGATCTTCAGTGAAGAACAGCGAATAAAAATCAAGTGATGTAAAATTAACTGTTTCCACCTGAATTCCGGGTTGACCAGGGAATGGGGGAAGTACAGATGCTGCAGAAGTGGTGGGCTCCCAATTCGGATTGGCAAATGCAACAGGAAGGGTACTATGGGCTCGATGGGCCTGTCTTTGCCTACTTGTTGGCCGCGGAACTCTACTTATGCTAGCCACTTTACCAGCTTGAACTGCACTTAAAATGATCTGAAACCGGACTGCTCACTGAAGAACAGGATACTGGGGTTATGGTAGCTAGCTGCTGCCACAACAGTGATATCCCTCTTCAAAGTGCAGACGTATATTGTCCTGAGCCAGTCCGGAAGTGGTTAAAGTTCTACTAAACCAATCTTTCAAAAAATTGCTGACAGACAGAGTTTTTATGACAGACGTACCATATTGGTCTCTTCTGTCATAAATGCTGGCCCCTGCCTATCAGCTGTAATCTAAAGCTCAGGGTACATTTATGGCACATACTATGTGCCTTGGTAATGCGACCCATGTGTGCATGGGCTGGACTGACATCAGCTGGGCCTGGCCATTCAAACAGTCAAACAGTTGGAATCCGGAAAGGAAGACCGATGTAGATGGAATCTCCAGGGGCCTGCAGGATCATTGACAGTGCTGGAAAGCACATTATGACAGATAAGATATAACAGATAAGTATGTTGTAATGTGCTAATGTGTGGTGCATACTAGCACATTATGGCATAATTCACCTGAGCGCCCATATAGTAAAAAAAAATAAAAGACTTTACTACCACTTTAAGTGAGTCTGTGTGAACAAGGCCTTACAGTGTTACTGTGTAATGTGCTAATGGGTGGTGCATACTAGCACATTATGGCATAATCCATCTGGGGCCCATATAGTAAAAATACAGTAAAATCAGTCTGTATATGCAGTAAAACATGCTGTGGAACCTAAGGGGTTAATTCTGTGAATTGCGTAAAAGGCTGCTTGATCCTGTCTTTTCTGATCCTCCCCTTCTTTCACAGTCCCCAATCTCTTGATAGTACATAGCCTTGGGGAGTACTCTGCACATGCTCAGTTTGGTGTGTATTGCAGGATTTTTTTTATTTTGGGGAGGGTACATGTGATCGACACAGGCCCAATGAACACTGTCCCGACAGAGGGTTAGGGGTCATGCAGCCTCATAGGATGGTCAGAGGAGAATGAAAACTACTCCTATAAGCTGTAACCAGTACTTGGCTGGACACTGATATAAGTCACAAGACTGCTATATACGGCTGATGAGAAAAGGTATTGAGCAGTTTATATTTACTAAACCTATAGTATTTCCATGTTCTATGTACTGTGGGAGACCAGATGTAGTGAATGCAGGGTTCTGGGTATAGTACCATTTTAAAGTCTGTTTATGCAGTTTAAATTAAGCTTTATCTACTATGTAAATGTATGAGTATTGTCTTAATTTTTGTGTATTATAATGTTTATTATTATGGGCTCCACAGTTTGTTGTGTATGTGGTTGCGTAGCCACAGACCAGTCAGGGTGCCCATGCTTACCCGTGTCCACAGCCAAAAGTGCCTACAATGGATATGTGAGCATCAGAATTGGACCACGGATCAATCATTGGAAGAAGGTGGCCTGGTCTGATGGAACATGTTTACTTTTACATCATCTGGGTGGCCAGGAGTGTGTGTGAAACCTTGTTTCCTGCCATTCGTGTGGATGTTACTTGACACTAACCATCTACCGAACATTGTTGCTGATCAAGTACATCTCCATATGGAAACAGTATTCCCTGATGGTAGTGGCCTCTTTAAGCAGGGTAATGCACCCTGCCACACTGAAAAAATGGTTCAAGAAGGGTTTGAGGAACACAATGAGTTTGAGGTGTTGTCTTGGCCTCCAAATTATCCAAATCTCAATCCAATCAAGCATCTATGGTATGTGTTGTAAAAACAAGCCTGAACAATGGGGATCCCCACATTGCATCCTTTAGAACTTAAAGGATCTGCTACTCATGGCTTGGTCCCAGATACCATAGCATACAGTACCTTCAGAGGTCTAGTGGCATCCATACCCCATGGAATCAGGGTGGTTTCAGCAGCAAAAAGGGCTATTTTGGTGGCATAAGGGGGGTCTACTTAATATTAGGTAGGTGAGCATAAAGTTATGGCTAATCACTTATGGCTGAACATTATCCCACCTATCCTGAGGAATAAAACACTTTGGACAAGAGACTTCTACTTCTACTTCTAGTGCAGAGATGAGTAAATGTATTTGATTCTTTGGCACAAAGATGTTTAAATATTATAGAAACATAGAAAAGTGATGTCAGAAAAAGACAGAGTAGTCCATCGAGTCTGCCCAAATCATAACAAACTAATAATACATTACTTTATATGAATTAAACAAGGTATTATAAATAATTTAGAAGATAAATGTCAGACTGTATTCACATCCTTCATTCCATTTCAGCACAGATTATGAACAGAATACAAGCAGAAGATCCTTTTTAATCAATGAAGAAAATTAGTAGTTGAATACAGGAAAAAATGTCAAATCTTTGCATGATTGGGTGGCAGATGCATTGGGACACTGTAAAACTAAATTAGTTCTCAGAGACAGGGCGTAATGGAGTAATTGAATATTTACTGAAGGAGGAGGATATTAAAGTGCAACATGACTGTGCAGTGTTTGCATCCACCAGTAATGTTCACTTCTTATTTGGGACTGCATTCCAGAATGTCTTCTGAACATCCCTTTACATAATATGTTTAGATGGTCCAAGTGACCATGGATACTATATATGTATATGTATATGTATATGTATATGTATATGTATATGTATGTGTGTGTGTGTGTGTGTGTGTGTGTGTGTGTGTATATATATGTATTTATATATATATATATATATATATTTATATAATTCCACAAGCTCAGACAGTATTAGCCGTCAGATGGATTACCTCAGGTGCTATTGCATCAGAACAGACTTCCGCAGTCCAAGAATATAGTAAAACATGAAAAGGCTGTAGCACTCCAAAACTTCAAAGTTTACCATATATTTCTTCAAAATATATATGTATCCATCTTGTACAATCAAATTTAGTGTCCCCCCAGCACAAGCTTTCGGACTGCATCCCTCCCTAGGCTAGGAGCACTATATATATATAAATCTGTGTCGGAATGTAGCTGTAGCTAGAACTCCTGCAGCAACAATTGAATTCTTTTAGCACATAGCACAGTGAAGAATTCTATACTGAGTATATAATATGTAATAATAGAACCTCAGTTGTCCTTTTGCTCTGTCCAGGAAGGAGACACAAAGAGGAACTATTGCTATTTGTGGAATTTGTTGGAAGGAAAGAAATCTTCATACATGACATACCTTTCAGACCTCCATGAAGTCAAATACCCTAACCATACAAAGCAGCTAATGCAACTTTTTTCATCAATTTTATTTGTCAATACATAGCCAATACATATCCTTCCATACAGTATTTATTTCTACTATAACATAGCTCTCAACTGTCCCTGGTTTTGAGGGACTGTCCCTGATTTGGAACAAAGTTCCTCTGTCCCTCATTCCTCCTCATTTGTCCCTCATTTTGGTCTGATCTATATAATTGTATATATTTTTCTTTCAAATAGTGTTTCCCAGTGCTAAGCCTTTCATTACATTTCTAAATTGATGCATTTGTAAATTACAAAAGCCACTATAAAGGAATAGTAGTGGTAAACAAAAAGGTCTTATGGGTTTATCTAAGCCCTTATACACACGGTCGGACATTCCGATGGACAATGTCCGATAGGACCGTGTTGCTGGATAATCCGACAGTGTGTGGGCTCCATCGGACTGTTTCCGTCGGAGTATCCGACGGACCAAGTTTTCCAGCTGGGCTATTAAATTTTCTGACAACATGATCCGATCGGACTTTGTCTGATCATGTGTAGAGAATTCCGATCGGACAAAGTGCCACACATGCTCAGATCAAATTCCTAGACAAAAGCTATTGGCTACTAGCCTGAACGTAGTCCCGTCCTAACGAAATAACGTCATCAAGTTAAGTACAATCGGATTTTCTGACAACTTTGTCCGACTGTGTGTATGCAACAGTTTCGGACAAAAAGATTTGGTTGTCGGAATGTCCGACCGTGTGTACAAGGGCTAAGACATTTTTTGTATAACCACTTCAGCCCCAGAAGATTTGGCAGCTCAATGTTTGGAGCACTTTTTATAATTTGGCACTGTGCTGCTTTAACTGGTAATTGCACAGTCATGCAATGTTGTACCCAAATGAAATTTGCGTCCTTTTTTCCTCACAAATAGAGCTTTCTTTTGATGGCATTTTATTGCCTCTGCAATTTTTATTTTTTGAAATATAAATGGAAAAAGACCGAAAATGTGTTTTTAAAAATGATATTTTCTACTTTTTGTTATAAAAAAAATAAAATTATATTTCAGTCATACATTTAGGCCAAAATGTATTCAGCCACATGTCTTTGGTAAAAAAAAATGTCAATAAGTGCATATTTATTGGTTTGCGCAAAAGTTATAGCATCTACAAACTAGGATACATTTTCTGGAAGAAAAAAGAAAAACATTTTTTTTTTCTTTTTTCAAATTTCAAAACTTTGTGACAAAAAAATGAGATCTGCAAAATACTCAACATGCCTCTGAGCAGATAGCTTGGGGTGTTTACTTTCCAAAATGGGGTAATTTGGGGGGGGGGTGTTGTGCTATTTTGTCATTTCATGGCCTCTGAAACTGTGATAGGTAGTGAGGAAATGAAATCACCATTTTACACCCTTAGAAAGCCTGAAGGCGGTGATTGATTTTTGGGGTCCTGTATGCGGCTAGGCTCCCAAAAAGTCTCACACATGTGGTATCTCCGTACTCAGGAGAAGCAGCAGAATGTATTTTGGGGTGTAATTCCACATATAACCATGCCATGTGTGAGCAATATTTCATTTAGTGCCAACTTTGTGCAAAAAATTTTTTTTTAATTTTCCCATAAAATATTCCATGAACTCAACATGCCTCTCATCAAATAGCTTGGGGTGTCTACTTTCCAAAATGGGGTCATTTGGGGGGGAGTGTGCTATCTTGGCATTTTATGGCCTTTGAAACTGATAGGTAGTGAGGAGTGAAATCTAAAATGTACACCCTTAGAAATCCTGAAGTGAATGATTGGTTTTCGGGGTCCTGTATGCGGCTAGGCTCCCAAAAAGTCTCACACATGAGTTAACTCATGAAAAGCAACAGAATGTGCATTTTGGGGTGTAATTCCACATATAACTATGCCATGTTTGTACAATATCATTTAGTGACAACTTTGTTCAAAAAAATAAATAAAGTGTAGTTTTCCCGAAACTTGTGAAAAAATATAAAATATTCTATGGACTCGACATGCCTCTCAGCAAATAGCTTGGGGTGTCTGCTTTCCAAAAATGGGTCATTTGGGGGGGGGGGGGGGGGGTTTGAACTGTCCTGTCATTTTATGCACACCATTTAGAAGCTTATGTCACACATCACCCACTCTTCTAACCACTTGAAGACAAAGCCCTTTCTGACACTTGTTTACATGAAAAAATAAAAATTTTTTTGCAAGAAAATTACTTTGAGCCCCCAAACATTATATATTTTTTTAAAGCAAAGGCCCTACAGATTAAAATGGTGGGTGTTGACATTTTTTTTCACATAGTATTTGTGCAGCGATTTTTCAAATGCAATTTTGCAAAAAACACACTTTTTAAAATTTGAATGCACTAAAACACACTATATTGCCCAAATGTTTGATGATATAAAAAAGATGATCTTATGCCGAGTACATGGATACCAAACACAATATGCTTTAAAATTGCGCACAAACAAGCAGCGGTGACAAACTACATACATTTTAAAAAACCTTTAAAGCCTTTACAGGTTACCATTTTAGATTTACAGAGGAAGTCTACTGCTAAAATTAGAGGACCCTGCTCGTTAAACATAGCAAAAATAAAACGTTGCAATCTGTGCCTAAAAAAATATATGCCGAAGCATGGGGGCAATCCGCCCCTAATGTTAGGAGCAAATCACTCCTCCACCCCTGCCCCCATGCTTTGGCATATATGCTCTTTTTTTAACTGTGGTGGTGAAATCGCCTCCGACAGTGCTGTAGTCACGGCTTTATGTATTGTGGGAGCAAACACTGTTGCTGTCAAGATAAATAAACCTGTGCTGCAGCTGAATGGTGTACCTGCTAAGCAAATGATGGTTAACAATAAAACAAACATTACAGTATAACATACCATGCCTGCAAAGCAAATACAAGAAAACATAGTAAAAATAAAACAGAGAGAGAATGGTAGATATAGAACCATAGTGAGCGAACAGTAGAGCGGACAGTAGAGAGCGAACATAAGAGAGAACAATAGAGAGAGAGAGAGAGAGAGAGATTTTTGGCTTTTTATTTTTTTGTTTTTTTTGTGTTTTTGTGTGTGTGTGTGTGAGTGTGTCTGTGTTTTTTTTTTTTCACTTTTATAGAAACTGTAAAACTTTATTGGGTAAAATGCAGCGGGTGCCCTGATGCTATAAAAAATAACTAGCTAAACTGCGTCACCCGTGACATGTTTACAGTGATCACTGGTGGCAGGGAGTATTCAAGGGGTTAAACCCTTATTGGGGGGGTTAGGGGGTCCCTAGACCTATCTGGGCCTAAGCCTAATTACCCTAGTGCTGATTTTTGTCACTAATGACACCAGTACTGCGATCAAAAAAAGAATCAGAATGCTGTACTGGGTGACACAGTGATAGGAGGTGAAGGGGTTAACTAGGGGAGTGATCGGGGGGTGAATTGTGTGCCTATGTGACCTGGTGTCAATGTAGTGTTGTGCAACTCACTCTGAGATGTCTTCTCTCCTTGGTCTGGAATGGAAAAGACCGACACGAGGAGAGATGACATAATTTTCCCTGTCAGTGTTTACAGTTACACAACAGGGGAAGGATCTAATTCGCCAGGACTGATCACCAGGTCCAGTCCAGGCCATCGGCCTGTGCTTGGGGATTGATCAGTTCTGGATCGAATCTGATCGCCGCGGCCGACGTAACATGGCGACGATTCGCCTGCCTGTGCCATACTACCGCAGGACAACTGCGTCTGATGGTCGGCAAGCGGTTAATGCTCCTTTAAGGGGGTGTGGCAGGGGGGTGTCCTATGCCTACATACTTTTGATAGGTGTCCCTCATTCCCATCTCAAAAAGTTGGGAGGTATGCTATAATCCATGACATACACAGTGACTCTCTAGGGCTGGCTTATAAAAAAATGGAGCAACAGTAGGACTGAACATCATATATACCAATAAGGAGTAAAATTTGTAGTACTCCCCATAGAAACCAAACAAAGTACTTGATTTATTTAAGGTAATAGATAAAAGTTCCACGTGAAGAGTACCACAAAATGTAGCACTTACTAACCTAAATATTATATTAATTAAGAGGTATTTTTATTGAGTGAGCATGTGTGGTTACTGGGGTTACCTTTGAAGGGGTGGATGAAGCACTATTAAGCATAATTGGAATGTGTTTTTTAACACTACCAGAGCACATTTTGGATATTGCCCAAAAACCTGTTTAAAATATAACTACAGTAGTTTTCAATAGAGTGGAGAGGGATTAGACCCCCTTTCAGGTTTTTATTCCTCTCTGTGCCACCATTAGGGAATTCAACATCTCCATTAAGCACACGGGCGGACTGTATGGCGTACTCAGTCCGTCGAAACACATTTCAGTGGACAGTCCGCTCGTGTGTGGGCTTCAGCGGACTTTTTCAGCGTGCAGTCTGGCGTACTAAGTATTTCGGAATTTCCGTAATATTGTCCGTCATACTTTGGTTTCAGCGGACAATCCGCTCATGAGTAGGCTAGTTCGAAGGAACTAAGAATGGAGCATGCTCAGAAAGGATTTACACGGCGGAAGGTTGCATTGCTGTGTATTGGACTTCCTATTTCTAGTCCCGTCGTACGTGCTGTACACGTCATCGCGCAAGCTTTCGACGGACTGTTTGTGCATCCGTGTGTGGTCAAGTCCGTTCATTCGAAAGTATGACGGACTGTCCGTCGGATTGTATGACGGACTAAGTAGGCCATACAATCCGCCCGTGTGTACGCGGCTTTAGTCCTACAGTATTTACCATTATCATCAAAAGTGAACGTAAAAGAAAACCCTAAATTTTAGGTTAGCCCCAGAACAGTAAGCCCCCATACACACGGTCGGACATTCCAGAAACCAAATCCGTCGGATAAATTCCGACGGATTTAGTTCGGAAGTTATCCGGAAGTGGTGTTGCATACACACGGTCAGACTCAGTTGTCGGAATTTCCGTTGCCAAGAATGCAGTGACGTAAGCCACGTACGACGGCATTAGAAAAGGGAAGTTCAGCACCACGTCCGGCACCCTTTGGGCTCCTTCTGCTGATCTCGTGTTTATCGCGTGTTAGTAGAAGTTTGGTGAGAGACGATTCGCGCTTTTCAGATTTGTGCTTCAGTTCGTTACTGCTCTTCAGTTTGTGCTTGTCGGTGCGTATCTGAATATCAGTGCGTGTAGTCAGTAAGCATTTGTTGCTCATTGTGGACTATATCTTGGTATAGTACGCTTTGATTTGTATTGCTTATTGTCTGCTTGTTTCTGCTTTTCAGGTCATTCTTTCAGGCATTGCTGTTTATCGGTGCTTTCTGTTGTCCGTTCTGACCAGCCAGCCGTTTTAAACCATGTTTCGTGTACGTACTCGTCGAGTTTATGCTGTGCAGGGGCTTGGTGTTGGGCTTTTAGCTTTGACACAAGCCCGGTCCATGAACAGGGCGAGGAGGAGTTTGTTGCGCCAGCGTGACCAGTTCTTGCACATGCCTTTGCTCCATGAGATCCGGGAGAATAATCCTGATGATTTCAGGAATTATCTCCGGATGACAGACCCCGTTTTTCACCGTTTGCTGGCTTTGCTGTCCCCTTATATCACCAGGCAGGATGCCTGCATGTGGCAAGTCATCACTCTGGAGCAGAGGCTCATTGCCACGTTGCGCTACTTGGTGACAGGGAGAAGCCTTCAGGACCTAAAGTTCTCCACAGGCATCTCCCCCCAGGCTCTGGGAATCATTATTCCAGAGATCTGTTCTGCCATCATTCAGGTCCTGCAGAAGGGCTATATGAAGGTAAGTTTTATCCTTTAACATCACATTCTATGTATTTAATGATTGCTAATGTCTATTTCTTTCCTCATTCCCTAATTGCCATGATTGCAATAGGCTCTAATTGATATGCTGTGCCCCTTTGTCCTCATGCATGCTGGAAGCTTTTCAAGTTCCTTTTTTGGCCTTCATGCATATTTTCCTTCACTAACTTGCTCTTCTGGGCCCATAAACCTATAGTCTAGTCACTTAGCAATGTCTTTTGTCAGCTCCATAGTATTGCTTTCCCCTAAACACCCCCTAACATGTTTACAAATGTTATGCGTGTGCTTAAATTCATGCAGAGTGCCATTTTTTTGGGTTGGGCCAAACTCATTAGGAACCCCCCTCCCCCCAACTACTAGGTCAGCTGATAGCAATCCTCTATCTGCTGACTTTGCCAAACCCAATACACACTCTACCTACCTTTTTCTGGTCAGATTTATGGATGAATTCACCAAAGCATGTAGTGCAAGGGCCTGCCTCAATACTTTCAAATGCTACATTTTCTTGTTTTTTTTCTCCTATTATTATCTTGATAGGTAATAGCAGAATGTCAAAATGTGCTTCGATTTGTTAAATTTTTTTGGTATTATGACCCTTCTTACCTGTCCGGTGGGCTGCCAATAGTGTAAGTAAGGAGGAGCTGCCCAAAGTATCACACATTATTTATGCATTCAGCTCTCAGTCAAGTGGAGAGGGTTACCTGTCCAAAACATCCCTCCCCTCATTTTTTGCAAGGGCCCATCAGATGGGGGGGATGGGGGGGGGGTGATGACTCTGATACTTTAGGCTTTAAATACTCATTTCCCAAAATGTTATACTGATATTGTCCATAAATGTTTGTGTCTAACCTGCTTGCAATGTTGATGTGCAAAATTACTAATTTTTTGTCTTGTTTCACTCCACAGTTTCCTTCAACGCCACAGGAATGGCAGACTGTGGCCTCCCACTTTGCCATCCGTTGGGACTTTCCCAATTGTGGAGGTGCAATTGATGGGAAACACATCCGAATCGTCCCACCCCCCAACTCGGGGTCGTACTATTATAATTACAAGGGGTTTAATAGTATCGTGATGTTGGCGGTGGTGTCAGTGACATATGATTTCCTTTATGTGGACGTGGGGCAAAATGGCTGGGTGTTGGATGGTGGAGTGTTCGCATGGACAGAATTCTACTGGCGTCTCCAGAGTGGCAGTCTGGTCTTGCCACCCTCAGAGGAGAATGTAGAAGAACTCCCATTTGTTTTCGTTGCGGATGAGGCGTTTGCCCTGGCAAACCACCTGATGCGGCCTTTCCCAATGAGGACCCTCACCCCGGATCAGAGGATCTTTAATTTCCAGCTGGCCAGAGCCAGAAGAGTCGTGGAGAACACTTTTGGAATACTGGCCAGCCGGTTCTGCCTTTTTTTGACGCCAATCCACATGGCGGAATATAAACTAAATCACATAGTGCTTGCCTGCTGTGTTCTGCACAATTTTTTGAAAAAACATTCAGCTAACTATGGGGTCTCAGTTGGCCCAGATGCAGACTTGCCGGAAAATGAGAATCTCACGGCCCTTGAACCTGCTTGTCCTGGCTTGCCCCCCAAAGCGCCCGCAAGGTCAGAAACCAATACATGGAGTACTTTGTGGGTAGGGGGGCCATTGATATGCCAGACAATGTCTGAGAGGCATTTTTTTAATACATTTTTCTTTGAAACTACAATAATCTTTGTTTTCATTTACTGCTTGGCTTGGATTTAGGTGTCTCATAGGTATTTTGGCTTTCTGTTGTTGGGCCTTTTTCTACAACAGTGCAAACCCAAGTTCTGAACGAGATGAGGGGATGATCTCTTCTTCAGATAATCTTATTATGCTGTGGGTCTGCTACACACACACCTTGTTTTTGTTGCTAATGTATGTAGTGCATTACTAACAAAAATATTGCTCATTTTCAGTACCATGGCAGAAATATGTGGGGTCAGGAGAATGGCGTGATTGGGGAAATGTAAACATCACTGTGGGTGTTATTTACTAAAGGCACATCCACTATGCACTACAAGTGCACTGAAAAAGTGCACCTGAAACTGCACTTGGAGTGCAAAGTGGATTTGCCTTTAGTAAATAACACCCATTGCTACAGAAAACAACAACTTTACTCCAAATACTGCTTTTGCGCATTGAAAAAGGAAGCCACACATTGTTGATAATTTCACTTTTAATCAAAGCACATTCACATGTCCGTTTAGAAAAGGGTTTTTATAACAAACCAACATATTTGGTGTATAGAGAACATTATTTTCGGTAACGTTTTTGTAACTTGGCTTTTTTGTGTAAACAGGCATGTATCAAAGCATAACATAGAGAACACAGGAACTTACAAAGTTCAACTTTGAAAAGTGAAGACAATATCAGACATGAGTATGTACAAACTGGGCTGATATTGCCTTCATCACATGGGGTGTCACCCCTGGAAAAGCCAAATTTGGAAGATGCACACACATTGAGAATACAAAAGTGGCCATTTTCCTCCTGATCCCATGCCTAATGTCAACATGTGCTATCTCCCATCATGGGGTATCAATGTACATGTTTTGGGGGTGCAACCCCTTCATCTCAGCCACTTTCCACAAAACACGTACATCGATCCCCCATGATGGGAGATACCACATGTTGACACACTGTGTGCTAGTGATGGCCGAACGGTTCGCCCGGCGGTCGTTTCGCGGCGAATTTCCGACTTTCGCCGTCCGCGGGTTCGAACGCCTTTTTCCGTCGTTCGCCCCGGCGGACTTACGTGTTTAATGTATACAAGAACTTTAACCTTTCGTGACACGTTTATCATGTGTTACAGGACAACCAATTGAGACATGACAGCTCATGGACACTTGGACATTCCCCCTAACCTATAAATACACCCGATCCGGTGGCCATTTTACATTCTTTCTTCTGTCACTGTAGGGAAAGGATCCTGTGTGGAGTAGGGACAGAGAAAACGCTAGCTATTTGGTACACAAAAGTTCTTTTCAGGACTGGTATAGGTGTTAGGTCAGCAGCCTGAGTTTCTTTTGTCAGTTTAGATAAAGGGACAGAGCGCTGTATGCTGCTATTTTAGGGACAGCTCAGCCAGATTAGTCTTTCTTCATCATCATCATCATCATCATCATTAGCTGTTACTATCAGGTCCACAAAAGAGCTGTTCCAGCTAATCGTTCCAGCCTACTCTTTTTTGCCAATTTGTATAGGGACAGGCAGGAAGCAGTGTGTCAGGCAGTGAGGATAATTTTAAAGACTTGCTGTTACTATTAGTTCCACAAAGGTTCTTTTCAGGACTGGTATCAGTGGTACGGTAATAGGCTTGTACACGTATAATATTCTTTCTTCCAAATATAGAAAGAATATTATACTTGACTGCTGCCCTTCTGCTGCAGTCTGCTAATCATTCACAACTCACTTGTTCCACAAAGCTCTTTATCAGGACTGGTAACTTGGTCTGTCTAGGGTGCTACGGTACATAGGCTTGGGTGCGGTACAGTCTGCTGTTCTGTAAGGACCGCTATCGGTCCACAATACATAGGGTTGCCGTGCACTACTGCTGACCGCTGCCCTATACTGCAGCAGTCCTTCATTGGTATAGGGACTGACGCACAGTCTGCTAAACACTAACACACAACCTGCTTGGTCCACAAAAGTTCTTATAAGGACTGGTAACTTGGTATAGGGTGCTACGGTACATAGGCCTGAGTGCAGTACAGTCTGCTGTTCTGTAAGGACCGCTATCGGTCCACAATACATAGGGTTGCCGTGCACTACTGCTGACCGCTGCCCTATACTGCAGCAGTCCTTCATTGGTATAGGGACTGACGTACAGTCTGCTAATCACTAACACACAACCTGCTTGGTCCACAAAAGTTCTTATAAGGACTGGTAACTTGGTATAGGGTGCTACGGTACATAGGCCTGAGTGCGTTACAGTCTGCTGTTCTGTAAGGACCGCTATCGGTCCACAATACATAGGGTTGCCGTGCACTACTGCTGACCGCTGCCCTATACTGCAGCAGTCCTTCAGCGGTATAGGGACTGACGCACAGTCTGCTAAACACTAACACACAACCTGCTTGGTCCACAAAAGTTTTTATAAGGACTGGTAACTTGGTATAGGGTGCTACGGTACATAGGCCTGAGTGCAGTACAGTCTGCTGTTCTGTAAGGACCGCTATCGGTCCACAATACATAGGGTTGCCGTGCACTACTGCTGACCGCTGCCCTATACTGCAGCAGTCCTTCATTGGTATAGGGACTGACGCACAGTCTGCTAAACACTAACACACAACCTGCTTGGTCCACAAAAGTTCTTATAAGGACTGGTAACTTGGTATAGGGTGCTACGGTACATAGGCCTGAGTGCAGTACAGTCTGCTGTTCTGTAAGGACCGCTATCGGTCCACAATACATAGGGTTGCCGTGCACTACTGCTGACCGCTGCCCTATACTGCAGCAGTCCTTCATTGGTATAGGGACTGACGTACAGTCTGCTAATCACTAACACACAACCTGCTTGGTCCACAAAAGTTCTTATAAGGACTGGTAACTTGGTATAGGGTGCTACGGTACATAGGCCTGAGTGCGTTACAGTCTGCTGTTCTGTAAGGACCGCTATCGGTCCACAATACATAGGGTTGCCGTGCACTACTGCTGACCGCTGCCCTATACTGCAGCAGTCCTTCAGCGGTATAGGGACTGACGCACAGTCTGCTAAACACTAACACACAACCTGCTTGGTCCACAAAAGTTTTTATAAGGACTGGTAACTTGGTATAGGGTGCTACGGTACATAGGCCTGAGTGCAGTACAGTCTGCTGTTCTGTAAGGACCGCTATCGGTCCACAATACATAGGGTTGCCGTGCACTACTGCTGACCGCTGCCCTATACTGCAGCAGTCCTTCATTGGTATAGGGACTGACGTACAGTCTGCTAATCACTAACACACAACCTGCTTGGTCCACAAAAGTTCTTATAAGGACTGGTAACTTGGTATAGGGTGCTACGGTACATAGGCCTGAGTGCGTTACAGTCTGCTGTTCTGTAAGGACCGCTATCGGTCCACAATACATAGGGTTGCCGTGCACTACTGCTGACCGCTGCCCTATACTGCAGCAGTCCTTCATTGGTATAGGGACTGACGTACAGTCTGCTAATCACTAACACACAACCTGCTTGGTCCACAAAAGTTCTTATAAGGACTGGTAACTTGGTATAGGGTGCTACGGTACATAGGCCTGAGTGCGTTACAGTCTGCTGTTCTGTAAGGACCGCTATCGGTCCACAATACATAGGGTTGCCGTGCACTACTGCTGACCGCTGCCCTATACTGCAGCAGTCCTTCATTGGTATAGGGACTGACGTACAGTCTGCTAATCACTAACACACAACCTGCTTGGTCCACAAAAGTTCTTATAAGGACTGGTAACTTGGTATAGGGTGCTACGGTACATAGGCCTGAGTGCGTTACAGTCTGCTGTTCTGTAAGGACCGCTATCGGTCCACAATACATAGGGTTGCCGTGCACTACTGCTGACCGCTGCCCTATACTGCAGCAGTCCTTCAGCGGTATAGGGACTGACGCACAGTCTGCTAAACACTAACACACAACCTGCTTGGTCCACAAAAGTTTTTATAAGGACTGGTAACTTGGTATAGGGTGCTACGGTACATAGGCCTGAGTGCAGTACAGTCTGCTGTTCTGTAAGGACCGCTATCGGTCCACAATACATAGGGTTGCCGTGCACTACTGCTGACCGCTGCCCTATACTGCAGCAGTCCTTCATTGGTATAGGGACTGACGTACAGTCTGCTAATCACTAACACACAACCTGCTTGGTCCACAAAAGTTCTTATAAGGACTGGTAACTTGGTATAGGGTGCTACGGTACATAGGCCTGAGTGCGTTACAGTCTGCTGTTCTGTAAGGACCGCTATCGGTCCACAATACATAGGGTTGCCGTGCACTACTGCTGACCGCTGCCCTATACTGCAGCAGTCCTTCATTGGTATAGGGACTGACGTACAGTCTGCTAATCACTAACACACAACCTGCTTGGTCCACAAAAGTTCTTATAAGGACTGGTAACTTGGTATAGGGTGCTACGGTACATAGGCCTGAGTGCAGTACAGTCTGCTGTTCTGTAAGGACCGCTATCGGTCCACAATACATAGGGTTGCCGTGCACTACTGCTGACCGCTGCCCTATACTGCAGCAGTCCTTCATTGGTATAGGGACTGACGCACAGTCTGCTAAACACTAACACACAACCTGCTTGGTCCACAAAAGTTCTTATAAGGACTGGTAACTTGGTATAGGGTGCTACGGTACATAGGCCTGAGTGCGTTACAGTCTGCTGTTCTGTAAGGACCGCTATCGGTCCACAATACATAGGGTTGCCGTGCACTACTGCTGACCGCTGCCCTATACTGCAGCAGTCCTTCATTGGTATAGGGACTGACGTACAGTCTGCTAATCACTAACACACAACCTGCTTGTTCCACAAAAGTTCTTATAAGGACTGGTAACTTGGTATAGGGTGCTACGGTACATAGGCTTGAGTGCGGTACAGTCTGCTGTTCTGTAAGGACCGCTATCGGTCCACAATAGATAGGGTTGACGTGCACCACTGCTGACCGCTGCCCTATACTGCAGCAGTCCTTCAGCGGTATAGGGACTGACGTACAGTCTGCTAAACACTAATACACAACCTGCTTGGTCCACAAAAGTTCTTATAAGGACTGGTAACTTGGTATAGGGTGCTACGGTACATAGGCTTGAGTGCGGTACAGTCTGCTGTTCTGTAAGGACCGCTATCGGTCCACAATAGATAGGGTTGACGTGCACCACTGCTGACCGCTGCCCTATACTGCAGCAGTCCTTCAGCGGTATAGGGACTGACGTACAGTCTGCTAAACACTAATACACAACCTGCTTGGTCCACAAAAGTTCTTATAAGGACTGGTAACTTGGTATAGGGTGCTACGGTACATAGGCTTGAGTGCGGTACAGTCTGCTGTTCTGTAAGGACCGCTATCGGTCCACAATAGATAGGGTTGACGTGCACCACTGCTGACCGCTGCCCTATACTGCAGCAGTCCTTCAGCGGTATAGGGACTGACGTACAGTCTGCTAAACACTAATACACAACCTGCTTGGTCCACAAAAGTTCTTATAAGGACTGGTAACTTGGTATAGGGTGCTACGGTACATAGGCTTGAGTGCGGTACAGTCTGCTGTTCTGTAAGGACCGCTATCGGTCCACAATAGATAGGGTTGACGTGCACCACTGCTGACCGCTCACCTATACTGCAGCAGTCCTTCAGCGGTATAGGGACTGACGTACAGTCTGCTAATCACTAACACACAACCTGCTTGTTCCACAAAAGTTCTTATAAGGACTGGTAACTTGGTATAGGGTGCTACGGTACATAGGCTTGAGTGCGGTACAGTCTGCTGTTCTGTAAGGACCGCTATCGGTCCACAATAGATAGGGTTGACGTGCACCACTGCTGACCGCTGCCCTATACTGCAGCAGTCCTTCAGCGGTATAGGGACTGACGTACAGTCTGCTAAACACTAATACACAACCTGCTTGGTCCACAAAAGTTCTTATAAGGACTGGTAACTTGGTATAGGGTGCTACGGTACATAGGCTTGAGTGCGGTACAGTCTGCTGTTCTGTAAGGACCGCTATCGGTCCACAATAGATAGGGTTGACGTGCACCACTGCTGACCGCTCACCTATACTGCAGCAGTCCTTCAGCGGTATAGGGACTGACGTACAGTCTGCTAATCACTAACACACAACCTGCTTGTTCCACAAAAGTTCTTATAAGGACTGGTAACTTGGTATAGGGTGCTACGGTACATAGGCTTGAGTGCGGTACAGTCTGCTGTTCTGTAAGGACCGCTATCGGTCCACAATAGATAGGGTTGACGTGCACCACTGCTGACCGCTGCCCTATACTGCAGCAGTCCTTCAGCGGTATAGGGACTGACGTACAGTCTGCTAAACACTAATACACAACCTGCTTGGTCCACAAAAGTTCTTATAAGGACTGGTAACTTGGTATAGGGTGCTACGGTACATAGGCTTGAGTGCGGTACAGTCTGCTGTTCTGTAAGGACCGCTATCGGTCCACAATAGATAGGGTTGACGTGCACCACTGCTGACCGCTGCCCTATACTGCAGCAGTCCTTCAGCGGTATAGGGACTGACGTACAGTCTGCTAAACACTAATACACAACCTGCTTGGTCCACAAAAGTTCTTATAAGGACTGGTAACTTGGTATAGGGTGCTACGGTACATAGGCTTGAGTGCGGTACAGTCTGCTGTTCTGTAAGGACCGCTATCGGTCCACAATAGATAGGGTTGACGTGCACCACTGCTGACCGCTGCCCTATACTGCAGCAGTCCTTCAGCGGTATAGGGACTGACGTACAGTCTGCTAAACACTAATACACAACCTGCTTGGTCCACAAAAGTTCTTATAAGGACTGGTAACTTGGTATAGGGTGCTACGGTACATAGGCTTGAGTGCGGTACAGTCTGCTGTTCTGTAAGGACCGCTATCGGTCCACAATAGATAGGGTTGACGTGCACCACTGCTGACCGCTGCCCTATACTGCAGCAGTCCTTCAGCGGTATAGGGACTGACGTACAGTCTGCTAAACACTAATACACAACCTGCTTGTTCCACAAAAGTTCTTATAAGGACTGGTAACTTGGTATAGGGTGCTACGGTACATAGGCTTGAGTGCGGTACAGTCTGCTGTTCTGTAAGGACCGCTATCGGTCCACAATAGATAGGGTTGACGTGCACCACTGCTGACCGCTGCCCTATACTGCAGCAGTCCTTCATCGGTATAGGGACTAAGAGTTTTGTCACAGGGTCATTTAAAAAATGACAGGCAGAGGAAGAGGCAGGCCCTTCCGCAGGGGTGGTAGGGGTAGGGCAGGAGCAACAGGCTTGAGCCAAAGTGGGAAGTTGCAGAAGGTGCGTTCAATTACTTTAAAGGATGCACCAGACTTGGTTGAGTGGCTCGCTCAGCCTTACTCTTCTGCACCCTCCTCATCCTCTCGATCTGCACCCTCTTCTTCACTCTCTGCTATGTGCACCCCCAAAGACACTACCACCAACAACACGACCACCACCACCACCACCACATACCTTCCGCTTGAGTCACTGGAATTATTTTCCGATCCATATCAAGAGGACATTTCTGATGCGCAGCCACTCTTGGTATTGGATCAGGAAGAGGAGGTAGCAACAAGCGCTACTCAGCAGTCTGACGCCAGTACCCAGATCAGCCCAAGGAGGAGGTTGGTCCCCGGTGTTGCTGCCTACTCTACTTATAGCGGTGGGGAAGGTGACGTTGATGATGACGTGTCTAGTGATGTCACGTGGGTGCCCACAAGAGAGGAAGAGGAGGGGAGTTCAGAGGGAGATATGGACCAGCAGATAGGGAGGAGAAGCAGCAATGACTTACATTGCACAGCAGGGACAAAGCAGACTGCAAATGTATCAGGAGCGAGTCATCGACCATGTACGGTCACATCTGGCGCTCCCAGGACACCGGCACATGGCTCCGCAGTGTGGGCTTTTTTTAACGTGTCCGCTGCTGACAATAGCGTTGCCATCTGCAATCTTTGCAGTCAACGCGTTAGTCGCGGTAAGCCCAATACTCACCTAGGGACGACCGCCTTAAGAAGGCACATGAGCAGCCATCACCGAGCCCAGTGGGAGCAACGGAACACACAAAGCCACACTGCAGGCTCTCACCGTCCAGCCTCGTCTTCTACTTCTCCTTCTCCTCTCTCCTCACAATTGTCCTCCACTCCACCTTCCATCACGCCAAGCTCACATTTTTCTGCAAAAAGGCAGGCTTCCGTGGGCCTAATGTTTGAGCGTAAAAAAATGATGACGCCGGATAACCCTCTTGCCCAACGGTTGGCGGCTGGCTTGTCAGAACTCATAGCCCGCCAACTACTGCCATATAAACTGGTGGACTCGGAGGCCTTTCGCAAATTTGTGGCCATTGGAACACCACAATGGAAGGTCCCAGGAAGGAAGTATTTCTCAGAGAAGGGCATCCCAGAGCTATATGGCCATGTTCAGCGGCAAGTGAATGTATCTCTGGCACACAGTGTCGGTGCCAAGATACATCTGACCACAGACACGTGGTCTAGCAAACACGGGCAGGGAAGGTATATCAGTTTTACTGCCCACTGGGTGAACCTTCTGACGGCCGTCAAGCATGTAACCCGTGGCACCCGTGTAGATTTGGTTTTACCGCCACGGATTGCATGCAGGCCTGACTCTTCTTCTCCTCCTCCTACTCCATCCTCCTCCCTCTCCTCCTCAGCTGCCTCCTCCTTTTCCGCTGCTAGCGTCTCTTCCACTGCACCGCCCAAGCTCCCCAGAACCTATTCCACATGCCAGGTGAGACGTTGCCATGCCGTGCTGCGTCTGTTGTGCCTGGAAGCAAAGAGCCACACTGGCCCGGCACTCCTTTCAGCTTTGCGTTCACAGGCAGATGAGTGGCTAACACCGCTCAATTTGACAGTTGGTAAAGTGGTGTGTGACAACGGTGCCAATCTGCTTAGCGCATTGAAACAGGGCAAAATCACGCACGTGCCGTGCATGGCACACGTCTTAAACTTGGTCGTGCAGCGATTCCTTGTCAAATACCCTGGGGTCCAGGACATCTTGCGGCAGGCAAGGAAAATCTCGGCCCATTTCAGAAGATCTTACACGGCCATGGCTCGCCTTGCTGACATTCAGCGGCGACACCATCTGCCGGTCAGACGTCTTATTTGCGATTGCCCGACGCGATGGAACTCAACCTTCTATATGCTTGATAGGCTGCTCCAGCAGAAACGTGCAGTTAACGTCTACCTGTATGAACTCTGCGAAAGAAACGGTTCTGGGGAGCTGGGTTTTTTTTCACCGCGCCAGTGGCTGCTCATGCGCGACACATGCAGACTTCTGCGGCCATTTGAGGAGATCACCAAACTGGTCAGTCGCAGCCATGGCGCCATCAGTGACATGGTACCTTATGCCTTCTTTCTGGAGCGTGCATTGCGTCGTGTCATTGATCAGGCTGTGGAGGAGCAGGAGCGGGAAGATGAGGAAGTCGCAATGCTGGATGAATTCCCAGGGGGGGCTACTCTATCTGAGACAAGTCAACAACAGGAGTCTGATGAGGAGTCAGAGGAGGATGGTGCCGGGGCGGATGAGCAGGAGCAAGAAGAGCATGCTTTAAACCTTTCTGGGATCCCTGTTGTGCGAGGATGGGGAGAGGAGAATGAAGAGGACGACATTATCCTGGATGATGAGCAGGAGCCAGGCCACCACACCGCTTCCACTTTAGTGCAAATGGGGGCCTTCATGCTCCAGTGTTTTAATAGGGACCCCCGTATAAAAAGCATGAGGGTCAAGGACCAGTACTGGGTGGCAACGTACTTAGACCCCCGGTACAAACACAAAATGGCGGAAATGTTACCGCCGTCGCAGAGGGCTGTCAGAATGCAGCACTTCCAGGCCTTGCTTCGAGAAATGCTGCATTCTGCTTTTGCGTGCGCTGGCAGAGGAGCAATTCCCACTCCCAGAGAAGGATTTGCGGGTACCAATCCAACAGCGCCTGCAAGAAGAGGCCGGTTTGAAGATGTGTTGGTGACTTCG
This sequence comes from Lithobates pipiens, assembly GCF_037356315.1. Classification (NCBI taxonomy): domain Eukaryota; kingdom Metazoa; phylum Chordata; class Amphibia; order Anura; family Ranidae; genus Lithobates; species Lithobates pipiens. The sequence goes on from NW_027507748.1 coordinate 103,742,690, forward strand.
GATATGAGGTCATTCTTTCAGCCGACCCATCGACAGGTGTCATCCGGATCCAGCATCAGGGAACGCCTAGACCGTCAGGTGTCCGACTACATTGGGTTAACGGCCGATGTGGACGCTCTGAGGAGTGATGAACCCCTAGACTACTGGGTGGGCAGGCTTGACCTCTGGCCAGAGCTTGCCCAATTTGCAATCGAACTGTTGGCTTGCCCCTCATCCAGTGTCCTGTCCGAAAGGACGTTCAGCGCAGCAGGGGGGATTGTGACCGATAAGCGTACTCGCCTAGCTCACCACAGTGTTAACTACCTCACATTTCTAAAAATGAATGAGGCATGGATCTCGGAGGAATTCAACACATGTGATCAGTAGACCATGTATATGTCTATAAACAATTTTTGGAATCAAGCACACAGACCTTCTTAATTCATTTGGCTCACTTCCCTGACCCAAAAAAGCACACCGTACTATATGCCCCTACCCTCCTCTTTGAAGAGGTTGAGCGGTGTCATATTTCTACTGGGGCTGCTTATTATGAGGGGTTCCCACCATCCCTGTGCTGTGCTGACTTCCTCCTGGGTGTTCTTATTATGAGGGGCTCCCACCATCCCTGTGCTGTGCTGACTTCCTCCTGGGGGTTCTTATTATGAGGGGATCACACCATCCCTGTGCTGTGCTGACTTCCTCCTGGGGCTGCTTACGGTGCTGCTGTCAGCGCTGTATGTCACGGAGCTGCTGTCAGCGCTGTATGTCACGGAGCTGCTGTCAGCGCTGTATGTCACGGAGCTGCTGTCAGCGCTGTATGTCACGGAGCTGCTGTCAGCGCTGTATGTCACGGAGCTGCTGTCAGCGCTGTATGTCACGGAGCTGCTGTCAGCGCTGTATGTCACGGAGCTGCTGTCAGCGCTGTATGTCACGGAGCTGCTGTCAGCGCTGTATGTCACGGAGCTGCTGTCAGCGCTGTATGTCACGGAGCTGCTGTCAGCGCTGTATGTCACGGAGCTGCTGTCAGCGCTGTATGTCACGGTGCTGCTGTCAGCGCTGTATGTCACGGAGCTGCTGTCAGCGCTGTATGTCACGGAGCTGCTGTCAGCGCTGTATGTCACGGAGCTGCTGTCAGCGCTGTATGTCACGGAGCTGCTGTCAGCGCTGTATGTCACGGAGCTGCTGTCAGCGCTGTATGTCACGGAGCTGCTGTCAGCGCTGTATGTCACGGAGCTGCTGTCAGCGCTGTATGTCACGGAGCTGCTGTCAGCGCTGTATGTCACGGAGCTGCTGTCAGCGCTGTATGTCACGGAGCTGCTGTCAGCGCTGTATGTCACGGAGCTGCTGTCAGCGCTGTATGTCACGGAGCTGCTGTCAGCGCTGTATGTCACGGTGCTGCTGTCAGCGCTGTATGTCACGGAGCTGCTGTCAGCGCTGTATGTCACGGAGCTGCTGTCAGCGCTGTATGTCACGGAGCTGCTGTCAGCGCTGTATGTCACGGAGCTGCTGTCAGCGCTGTATGTCACGGAGCTGCTGTCAGCGCTGTATGTCACGGTGCTGCTGTCAGCGCTGTATGTCACGGAGCTGCTGTCAGCGCTGTATGTCACGGAGCTGCTGTCAGCGCTGTATGTCACGGAGCTGCTGTCAGCGCTGTATGTCACGGAGCTGCTGTCAGCGCTGTATGTCACGGAGCTGCTGTCAGCGCTGTATGTCACGGTGCTGATGTCAGTGCTCTGTATTACGGTGCTGCTGTCAGTGCTCTGTATCTCCTGCACCCTCTTGTTTGCCTACCCTGGTCCCTGACCTTCCCTCTCCTCCATTGCCTTCATTAGCTCCATAGTCCTGAATTGTCAGAACAATTTCCCAAATAAAAAAAAAATGCTTGTAGTTATCGATCCCAAATTCACCTCATACATGTATTATGCTATTGTCCAGGTGGTGGGACTACGTGCTACCCCCTAATAATTACCCCGTGGCCGCAAATTCGACCTAAAGGTTTGCGAAATTCGCCTCCCATTGAAGTCAATGGAGCCCGCGGCGAACGGTCGTTTTCGCGAACGTTTGTGCCCGTTCGCGTTTCGCGTTCGCGAAACGTCCCGTCGGAAGTTCGTCCATCACTACTGTGTGCATCTTCCAAATTTGGCTTTTTGTAAAATACAAAAGTTGCTTGTTAAAAACAAAAATAAAACCTAGCTAGTTTGGGGTGTTTCAGACTCTCCTCAAAACATCAATGATGTTCTTCATTTTCTGTTGAACATCATTGATGTTTTTCTGTATATTTTCTAAATCGCGATTGCACCCCATTATCTCCCCAATCAGGATCTGAGCACTTTCACTGGTAAAATGTGATTCTTCTTCCACATCACCTAAAAAAATTTAAATAAACACACCATGTATTATAAATATGCCGACATACAATGATTAGCTTACCGTAAGCTGTGGTCTCCGACACTCACCTGTTGTGGTGACAATTTGTCCAATTTAAACAATCTCTCCTTCCTCCTCCTCCTCCTCTGCTTCTGGTATTTGGAATTCCACCTTCTTTGGGAGGTGTGGGGTCCCTGGTGTCCTCAGGCGTCCTGAGTCTTCTCTCCCCTATGAGAATGTAAAAAAGGAAAACTTGTTTTTGGAGTGGGCTAACGAACAATGTTTATTACGAACGAATGAACCCATGAACTTGAAAGTGGCCATTTTAAACTGTACAACCTTAAATCAAAGCACATGGAGCAGTATGCAAGCAATAATAATAATAAAACACGCGACAACTACTTACTTTTTTGAATAACTCGCTTGATCCTTCTGTACTGATCGTGCTCCCTCAGTTTCAGGTCTGACCAGCGTTTTCTCAGTTGATCCTTGGATTGTCGTACCCCAAAATTCTTCTGAAGACTCTTCACAACTTTAGTCATGATCTTGGCCTTTCTAATATTTGGGTTTGGGTAAGGTCCATACTTCCCATCATAGTCGGTCCTCTTCAATATGTCCATCATCTCCAACATCTCTCCAAAAGACATATTTGAGGCCTTAAATCTTCTCCCCCGGGACCGGGATGTTTCAGGCTCCGGGCTTTCCTCGCCCTCCTCCTCGTTAGTGGAACTATGATTGTGCACCTGCGTTGTCTCCGCCATGTGCTCTCCCCACTGCAACGAAAGAGAAGGGGTGGGGAATAGTCTAGAAAGAACATCAGGGGCGGGCGGAGTTTCATGCATGCGCACTGTATATAAAACGCAACACAATAAGAAAAAATTGTTTTTTTGTGCGTTGCGCTGCTGGATTATATATGTCCTGGATGGGGGGAGTGAGGAAGGAAAAAAGAGGGGGTTTTTTATGGGGGAGGGGAAAAAGGTTTGGGGGAAAAAAACCGCTGAAGTTGATAAATTGGTGTGGCGGATTTAGGGATGTCAAGTCTGCTTATCACAGAGTTTTGCAATCCTTGCTGTGTATGTCAGTAAATGCAGCAGAAGTAATGGATAGCTGGCAGGATCACAAATTATAGTCCACAGTTACTGGTTGTGGAAAATAGTCATAGAAAGGGGATGATTTCTTTAGCACAGGCAGGTAGGCAGCATGTTCAAGGATAGAAGGTACCTTGTAAAAGACATATAAACAGAAGAAAAAACAGCGCCAATCTAAGTGCAGTATTGTTGAATCAAAGACATTTAATTTGTGAAGTTATGCACTCACACTCTACCAGAAGGTTTCAGGCACATCATGTATCTAGAGGGCATCGCAGGGCTCTCGAGGAGAAGCGGTAACTCGTTCGGCTGTATCTCTCGTCCGGTGGCGCCGGTGGTTCCCAGCGTCGCACGGCTTGGTGTAACAGCGTCAGGGAGGTCCGTTCGTCCGTTCGTTGTTATGTTGAGGGGCGCACTGCGATGACGTTTCGTTGTGGTTTACGAGTTACCGCTTCTCCTCGAGAGCCCTGCGATGCCCTCTAGATACATGATGTGCCTGAAACCTTCTGGTAGAGTGTGAGTGCATAACTTCACAAATTAAATGTCTTTGATTCAACAATACTGCACTTAGATTGGCGCTGTTTTTTCTTCTGTTTATAAAACGCAACACGCATGTGTCGTACGTACGATCTGTGAGGGAGAAGTGGACGCGCCGATCGTGCAAACGAAGGTACAATTTTTAACTTGGTTAAACTAGCCTATACTGCTTCTAGATTGAGGCCTGCATTAGTCGAGTTTAGCCTGACATTAGGGTTTGTCTTGTGTTGTGTCTTGCAGAGATTATGGATGGGTTTAATGACCACAGTTTCCTCCCTCTGTTCGTCGATAAGTACAGGGAGCTGCCCTGCCTGTGGCAATCTACGCACCCACATTACAATAACAAACTAAAGAGGCAGGCAGCGATAGAGAAACTGGTTGAGTTTATGAAGCTGGAGGTCCCCAGGGCAAACATCAACTGTTTAAAAGTGAAAATTGGTGGCCTCAGGAGTACATATCTCAGGGTGAGAGGAGGAAGGTGCTGGACTCCATGCAAACTGGAGCTGCAGCAGATGACGTTTATGTCCCCAGGCTGTGGTATTATGACAGGATGCAGTTTCTGTCAGACCAGGCTGATGTCAGGGAATCACTCTCTACCCTTCCTTCTACGCATACTTCTATGCTACATTCCACACCTGCTGAGTCTTCCGACGCCCAACCTGGGTCTTCCACTCAGGAAGAACTGGGGGAGCCCAGCTTGAGCCAGGTATAGTATTGTTCTACATATTTTGGGAGTAAAAATGAATGATGTCAACTTAATGTTTGCTCTATAATTGCTGATTTTATGAAGTGTTTCACATATCAATAGACAGTAGTGGCCAAAACCTTTGGGCCAAGAATGAAAAATGCTGGGCTCAGAATGATAGTCTTTTCTATTTGTTAACAATTTGCAACAGTCTTGAGCTGAAAATTGTGTGTGTTTGATGAACCAAAAACTAAAACGATGTCCCTTTTTCATACACAGGAAAACATCAGCCAGGAAGAAGAGGGTGTGGAATGCAGTAGCCAGGAGGTGGCTGTGGAAAGTGGCAGCCAGGAGGAGTCAGGGGTAAGAGGCAGCCAAGCGGTGGACGGGCGGAGGAGCCTGACTGAATCCCAGGTCCCTCCCCTCCGCCTTCCATGCAAAAGGGACAGAAAGGGGGGAATGTGGAGGAGTCGGCTCTGAAGCTGATCGGGGAGGCTTCAGCAGCCCTCAAAGCCACCCCCACCTATCAAGAGGCCTTTGCTTGCTGCAAACTCCAGCAAATGGAGGAGGGGCAACAGATCTTGTGTGAGGAGCTAATTCTTTACACCCGCAACAAGGGGCTGTTGGGCCAAATCACACAAGCAACACACTTGTGTGATTTGGCCCATGCCCCTCCTCCTCCTTCTGCCACACCTCCAACACCACAGCCACAGCCTGGAAGGAAGCATAGAAAGGAAGACCAGAGTGTTATTACCTGGATTCAGTCTGGTCTGACAGAAGATGCAGCCTGTTGTAGTACCACAGCCTGGGAACATAGATGTCATCTGCTGCTGTTCCAGGTTTCTTGGACTTCAGGACCAGACTCTCTCCCTCAGACATGTACTCCTCAGGCCACCAATTTTTGCATTTAAATAGTTGATGTGTGCCCTGGGGCCAAAGGCTTCGCTAATCTCCCCAGTTTCTCCAGCGCTGCCTCCCTCTTTATTTGTTACTGACACCTAAATAAAGTTTTTTTTTTGGTTGAAGAAATACTTGCGTATGTGTTTTACTTCAAAAAGGACAGTTTATTTGTGAGTAGGCAGGTACATTTCAAAAATACAAAGTGAGATGAATAACAAGGGGCACCAGCACCAACACCAAACAACTTCCTGTAGATTAAAAAAGAAAAACTAAATTAAAAAGATAATAATGGTGTTGTGGTAAGTTGACACACAAAACACACCCAAAAAAATGCAAAGATGAGCAAACTGTCAAAAAAGGAGATGCTGATTAACCACTTCAGCCCCGGACCATTTTGCTGGTCAAAGACCAGACCACTTTTTGCGATTCGGCACTGCGTCGCTTTAACTGACAATTGCGCGGTCATACGATGTGGCTCCCAAACAAAATTGGAGTCCTTTGTTCCCCATAAATAGAGATTTCTTTTGGTGGTATTTGTTCACCCCTGCGGTTTTTATTTTTTGCGCTATAAACAAAAATAGAGCGACAATTTTGAAAAAAACACATTATTTTTTACTTTTTGTTATAATAAATATCCCCCAAAAATATATAGAAAAATGTTTTTCCCTCAATTTAGGCCGATACGTATTCTTCTACATATTTTTGGTAAAAAAAATCGCAATAAATCGCGATTATTGATTGGTTTGCGCAAAAGTTATAGCGTTTACAAAATAGGGGATAGTTTTATGGCATTTTTATTAATCATTTTTTTTTACTAGTAATGGCGGCGATCAGCGATTTTTATTGTGTCTGCGACATTATGGCAGACACATCGGACATTTTTTACACATTTTTGGGACCATTGTCATTTATACAGCAATCACTGCTATATAAATGACACTGGCAGTGAAGGGGTTAACCAGTGAGTGGCAGTGTAGGGGTTAAGTGTTCCTAGGGGTGTGTTACTAACTGTGGGGGGCTGGGCTTTCATTTAGTGAACACTGATCTCTGCTCCAATCACATGGAGCAGAGATCAGCGTCACTAGTTGCTAGGCAGAATAGGGAAATACTGTTTACAATGGCATTTCTCCATTCAGCCGTCCCGTGAGAGGATCGCGGGTATGCCCGCCGCGATCGAGTCCGCGGGACCCACGACCAGACTCACTGGGGTCCCGAGCCGGCAGGGCGGCATTAAAGATTGAACGTACCTGTACACCAATATGCCTGCCTGTGCCATTCTGCCGACGTACATCGGTGTGCGCCGGCCGGGAACCGGTTAAAAAAACCAAACACAAAATAAAAAAATAAATAAAAAAAGATTGGGTAGATGTGACGAATTAAAATATTGTATTGCTGAAATGAGTAAAAAGAATAAAGAAATATGTTTGGGAGAAGTGTGTGTGAATATTAACAGCAAAACAACTTCATTCTTGTAGCATTGTAAAGAAAAAGAGGATGCTCTGCATGAAAGAATTTTTAACATTGCAGCGTGACGAGTGTGCTATATCGAGTACGAGCGGTAGTTTTACCTGAGCGAGCGCTTCCATCTCAGAATTTTATTGTGAGCATGCGTGGCACCTTGTCCGTCGGACTAGGCTACACATGATCAGACAAAGTCCGATCGGATCATGTTGTCAGAAAACTTTATAGCCCAGCTGGAAAACTTGGTCGTCGGATACTCCGACGGAAACAGTCCGGTGGAGCCCACACACTGTCGGATTATCCGACAACACGGTCCTATGGGACATTGTCCATCGGAATGTCCGACCGTGTGTACAAGGGCTAATAGAGGGGATATCTTCCAATGGGGACATTAGTTCCGGTGACCCTAGTGACAGTAAGGAATTTCCTCATTTTGGAGAGATTCCCTCTTACTACCTGCTTGGCAATGTGGCAGAAAGTGTAGGTAAATCTCCTTAATGGGATAGTCACTGTAGATAGCAAAAAGAAACTGACAGTGGTTATAATGCAACCTTACTCTGTCCAAAGCATAAAAAAAAATTGCCTTTAGTTATACGTTAAGAGGACACCTCAGTTTTCAATATTAGTGAAACGACATTGATGGGCTGCACTTGTTAGGTGCACATTTGATGAATTGTATACTCTTTTGTTTATTCATATATTACAGCTTTTGAGATATTATATGAGATGTGTGCATGAGAACTTTAATATTATGTACTGGTTAGAAATATTTTGGTAATATATGTTTGCACATGATCATTTTGTGGATTTAATTATCATGAATTGGCACACACAATTAAATATTGTAGGTAGTAATTACTTTTTATTCTGATGGCTATTTTAATGTTTATTTTTTAGGTTAGCGAACGGCATATTTTGTGGTGCTCATTTTCTGCTATATTCTTGTTACATAGATGCAGCATTTCAGTAATTATTAAATATTTTTGGGTGAATGGTCCAAAGTGGCAATTTTACTAATAATTAATCACTTAAGGACCGAGCCTCTTTTTGAGATGTTTAAGTTAAAAACATTTTTTTCTGCTCAAAAGTTACTTAGAACCCCCAAACATTATAATTTGTTTCTTCTAACACCCTACAGCAGGGTTTCTCAACCAGGGTTCTGTGGAACCCTTGGATTCCTCTAGAGATTACTAATGCCCCATACACACGAGAGGACTTATGTCCGACAGACTTCCAAAGGAGTTCCGCCGGAGTTCCGACGGAGTTCTGACAGACTTTTCGGCCGAACGGACTTGGCCACACACGATCACACTAAACTCCGACGGATTCGAACGTGATGACGTACGACCTGACTCGAATAAGGAAGTTCATAGCCAGTAGCCAATAGCTGCCCTAGCGTCGGTTTTAGTCCGTCGGAGTAGCATACACACGAGCGGAGTTTTCGAAGGGGACCGGGTCCGGCGGAGTTCCTTCGGGAAAATTTGAAGCATGCTTCATTTCTAAAGTCCGTCAGACTTTGGCGAATCAAAAGTCCGTTGCAGCCCACACACGATCGGATAGTCTGACGGACTCGGTCCTTCGGACTTTGGATGTTGAAAAGTCCGCTCGTGTGTACGGGGCATTAGGGTTCCCTGAGCAATGGTCAATTTCTGTCTCTCAGGTAAGCTCTCAAGGACACCATTGATCTTTTTAGTTATCTGTAAGGGGGTAATTCTTCCCAATAACCACAAGTGTAAGAAGCATTCTTCTCATTGACCATCACACTAATGTAGGATGAGTTGTAGATTTTTAATTTTTAGCAGGACCGGAGAAGACCGGAGAATTATTTCCAGAGTTCCTCTGTGTTGAAAAGATTGAGAAAGGCTGCCCTAGAGAATAAAATGGTTGGTCGTGGCAAAACTTTCTGTCACAACGTATTTGCACAGCAGTTTTACAAGCGCAACTTTTTGGAAAGAATACATTTTTTTAATTAAAAAAATTAGACAACAGTAAAGTTAGCGCATTTTTTTTCTATTGTGAGCGATAATGTTACTCCGAGTAAATTTATACCCAACATGTCACGCTTCAAAATTGTGCCTGCTCGTGGAATGGCTACAAACTTTTACCCTTAAAAAATCTCCATAGGCGACATTTAAAAAAATTATACAGGTTGCATATTTTATGTTACAGAGGAGGTCTAGGGCTAGAATTATTGCTCTCATTCTACTGATCACGGCAATACCTCACATGTGTGGTTTTCATATGTGCTACTCAAGTATGCATTCGCTTCTGACCGCGAGCTCAGCGGGATGGGGCGCATTTAAAAAAAAAAAATTTCATTATTATTTATTTTACCTTTTATTTTTACACTGTTTTTAAAAAAAAAAATTGTGTCACAAATGGCCCTTTAAGAGCTATGGGTGAAAGTGACATTTTGACTTCGCTTTCCCCCTGCATTGTTATGGAGAGGGGTGGGGGCCATCTTCCCCTTGCTCGTCTCCATGCTCAGCAAGGCTGAAGATCCAATCGCCTCCGCCGATGGCCCTCTCTCCTGCCACCGATAAAAGTGATCTTGCGGTGACTTCGCCACAGAGACCACTATTATCAGAAACTGGACCACCAGCCAAACAAAAGCTAGCTGCTACCATAATAATGATATCCACTATGACGCCACTTTTTTTTCCACACGTAGAAGTAGGTAAGCCTCAAATAACTGAAGATAATTGTGCTGAGAGGACCAATTTTCCAATCTAAAAAATGCTCTAGAGGGGTCCAAAAAGCCCCTAAAAGAAGAACAAAAAAAACAAAAAAACACAAAGAGAGAGAGAGAGAGAGAGAGAGGAAAGAAAAAAAAAGTGTGTGGGGGGGAAAGGGGGAATGTAAGAGAGAGGCTGGAGTGTTAAGGTCCTATACCAATAATCAACAATTTGTAACTTCATTCCTGATATCTGCTAGCAATGGAGAAACTGTGTGAAAAAAATAGAGCAAAGCCTGCTCTGCTTATTTGTAAGGGTCCTATTCTGGACCTTTTCCAATTTCTGAAGAAACAATGTTGCTTGAACGGGGAAATAGGAGCTAGGGACAAATTCATCAACTGTATAGTCGTCAGAAAATGGCAAATTTGCATGGCTCAGCAAAAGTGGAGGAGAAAGCATTTCCTAAATATCTGTAACAGTCCTCCAGTGGCCCCTGTGCAGGAACATGTCTTCCAGAACTGGTTTGATTAGAGGAAGGCCTTAAATTTACAGTCCGTGAAGCCTGGAGCAAATTCTCATGCCCCGATTACCGGGGACATAAGAGCGTGCAGCTGGGAGGACAGCACAATACAAATCACCATGTTCAAGACTGCTAAAGTGGTCCCTGTTAAGGGATGTGATTTTATTTCATTCAGTAAAGCCAAGCACAGCGATGGCAGGGTCTGCAATGGAAGAGAGGACATCTTGCGCCAGGCCTCTACTCATCCCTTCTCCATGGTGTGTTTAATCCAGTCCAACATGCGGGACCTGTGGACCGTATAATATTAATTAAAGTTATCTGGGAAACCAATACCCCCTCTGTCTTTCAGAAACGCCCCCAAAGTCAGTAGGTAATCCGCTTTGCCTTATGCCCCCAAAGAAATTGTCAGAATTTAGCCTTTTTCATCCAGAGGAACGATCAAGGTATAGTCAGAGGAAGGGTCTGTAGAAAATACAATAGTTGGGGAAGTACCATCATTTTTAGCATATTATTTCTTTCAACCATGTAAATGTTTGTTGGTGCCAACATTTCAGATCTGTCCTGATCATAGCCAACCATTAAGGAAAGTTCTCTCAAAATATCAGAAACTGCCCCGGTATTTAATTTTCTTGTGGGCCCAAGAAAACAAAAAGTTTTCCTGGAGTGAATGTAGAACATCTGACAGCAAATTAATATTCAAAGCCTCTGACTTCTGTTTCTATCAGGGATACATTTGTGGAGAAGTTTAAAGCAAGGTTACGTTATAAAAAAAATATGCCAAGCTTAGAACATCTCATAGAGCACTGTTCAATCCATCATCTGAAAATGGAAAGTGTATGGCACAACTGCAAACCTACCAAGACATGGCTGTCCACCTAAACTGACCGGCAAAAAGAGCCTTATTCAGAGAAACAGCCAAGAGGCCCATGGTAACTAGGAGGAGCTTCAGAGATCCACAGCTCAGGTGGCAGAATCTGTCCACAGGACAACTATTAGTCGTGTCTTCCACAAATCTGGCCTTTATAGAAGAGTGGCAGGAAAAAAGCCATACGAAGTCCCATTTTCAGTTTGCGAGAATCCATGCGGGGGCAAACACAGCAAACATGTGGAAGAAGATGCTCTGGTAAGATGAGACCAAAGTTGAACTTTTTGACCTAAAAGCAAAACGCTATGTGTGGCAGAATGTGTGGAAAACATATTTATGTGTTAGAATGGCCCAGTCAAAGTCCAGACCTAAATCCAATTGACAATCTGTGGCAAGACTTGAAAATTGCTGGTCACAGATGCTCTCCATCCAATCTGACAGAGCTTGAGCTATTTTGCAAAGAATGGGAAAAAATGTCACTCTCTAGATGTGCAAAGCTGGTAGAGACATACCCAAAAAGATTTGCAGCTGTAATTGTAGCAAAAGGTGGTTCTACAAAGTATTGACTCAGGGGGGCTGAATATAAATGCACGCCACGCTTTTCACATATTTATTTGTGAACATTTTTGAGAACCATTTATAATTTTCCTTCCATGGCACACTCAATGGTTCTAGTACCAATACAAAAATAAGTGGGGGGGGGGGGGGGCAAGGAACGCCCCTGTCTTGTACCATTGCTCAGGGAAAATGTAGCTGAAAGTGAATGGCATCAATCCAAGTGTTGGTCCCGGGATCAATATAGCTCCAGCCCTGCTTCAAAAAGGCCCAGTTTACCCAGTCGAAGGCCTTCTCCGCATTTGCCGAAATCAGTAACGCTGGGATGTCCCTAAAACGGGCCAAATTAGTCAGATTTAGTGCTGCAAGTAGGGAGGGGGAAATTATTAGGTAGAATGTTTGTAAAGATCTTAAGATTGACATTTAATAAAAAGATTTGGTGATAATTTGCACTGTGTCTGTGGGATCCTTACCCTCCTTGGGCAATAGAGTAATGTGTGACTGTAGTGTGGCTTTAGGGAGGAGTACACCCACCAACAGAGCATTACAGGCTTTGACCAGATGTGGTACAATGTGTGTGGAGAATAGCCGATAGTAAAGAATCATAGATCTTTTGGGAACAGGGGCCAGTCCCGTCTTCAAGTCTTGAATTGCCTCAATTACCTTGAATTCTGTAATAATGCCCTCCAATCCCTCACTGTCTTGAACTGATAGATGACCAAGGCCTGAGTAGCTGACTGACTGGCGGGGTCAGATAGAGCAGGGGTCTTGTGTAAGTTGTAAAGTTTTCCATAATAAACTCTAAATTTTAATATTAGATTATGAACAATAAAACTTGGCAAATGTTTACATTTTGCAATTAAACAAGTCTCAAGACCTCCATAGGATGAACCCTGCGCACTCTCCGAGCTGTTGGCGATGTGGTGCCTCCCCTGGGGACTTTTCACATATTTTCTGGCTGTGCCCTAGGGTCCAGCAGTACTGGGAGTCAGTGTTACATCTGATCAGCAAGGTCACCATGACTACGGTGCCTTTGGCCATGGAGGTCTGCATGTTGGGACTTATTGAGCCCGTGGTGCAGTCCACGGCCAAACGCACGATGACTGGACTGCTACTCTTTTATGCTCGTAAAAATATTGCTATGCACTGGAAAAAGGCAGATCCCCCATCCGTGGTGCAATGGAAGCGCCTGGTGAATAACAGTCTTCCCCTTTACAAAGATACTTACCTGCATCGGGGATGTCCAAAGAAATACGATAAGGTCTGGCATGTTTGGGTAGCTGACCCCGAAACTGCTTAGCTGGGGATGGTGGTTGTGGTTGCGGGAGGGTATTGTTCCGTTTGTTCTGTACTGCCCTATATGTGCTCCCCTCCTCTTTTTGGGGGGAGCGATTTTTTGCCTCTTGTTTTTATGGAACAAGATGGGGGATTGTATATGCTGACAGGAGATATGGGGGCCGCCAGTGGAGTACCCTTTTTGCTTTTTACTATGACTACTGATGTATTATGTTGCATTGACTATCTCTGTGTCATGAAACAGCTCTTGTATACTGTGAGCACTGTTGTTTTTGTATGTTGTTTGTTATGAAACCTTTAATAAACATATTTTTCAAAAAAAAAAAAACAAGTCTCAAGACAAGGTTTTGCATATTTGACTTGGAGCCAAATGAAGCTCTTTATTTTTAATATTAATTTACAACCTCATGCTATATGTGACCTGCCTGTAACTACAGCTGGGTTTGTTAACCACTTCAGCTCCGGACCAATAAACACCTTAAGGACCAGAGGTCTTTTTGCAATTTCGCACTGCGCTGCTTTAACTGGTAATTGCGCGGCCATGCAATATTGCACCCAAACGAAATTTGCGTCCTTTTCTTCCCACAAATAGAGCTTTCTTTTGATGGTATTTGATTGCCTCTGCGATTTTTTTTTTTGCGATATAAATGGAAAAAGAGCGAAAATTTTGAAAAAAAAAGATATTTTCTTCTTTTTGTTATAAGAAAAATCGAATAAACTAAATTTTAGTCATACATTGAGGGCAAAATGTATTCAGCCACATGTCTTTAGTAAAAAAAATGTCAATAAGCGTATATTTTTTGGTTTGCGCAAAAGTTATAGCGTCTACAAACTAGAGTACATTTTCTGGAATTTACACAGCTTTTAATTTATGACTGCCTATCTCATTTCTTGAGGTGCTAAAATGGCAGGGCAGTACAAATCCCCCCCAAATGACCCCATTTTGGAAAGTAGACACCCCAAGGAAATTGCTGATGGGTATGTTGAGCCCATTGAATATTTATTTTTTTTGTCCTAAGGGATTGAATAATGACAAAAAAAAAAAAAAAATTTTTTTACAAAAAGTTGTCACTAAATGATATATTGCTCACACATGCCATGGTTATATGTGGAATTGCACCCCAAAATATATTCCGCTACTTCTCCCGAGTATGGGGATACCACATGTGTGGGACTTTTTGGGAGTCTAGTCGCGCACGGCACCCCGAAAACCAATCACCACCTTCAGGATTTCTAAGGGTGCAAATTTTTGATTTAACTCCTCACTACCTATCGCAGTTTCGAAGGCCATAAAATGCCAAAATAGCACAAAACCCCCCAAAATTACCCCATTTTTTAAAAGAAGACACCCCAAGCTATTTACTGAGAGGCATGTTGAGTCCATGGAATATTTTATATTTTGCCACAAGTTGCGGGAATATTACAAACTTTTTTTTTTTTGCACAAAGTTGTCACTAAATGATATATTGCTCACACATGCTATGGGCATATGTGAAATGACACCCCAAAATACATTCTGCTGCTTCTCCTGAGTACAGGGATACCACATGTGTGGGACTTTTTGGGAGTCTAGTCGCGCACGGCACCCCGAAAACCAATCACCACCTTCAGGATTTCTAAGGGTGCAAATTTTTGATTTAACTCCTCACTACCTATCACAGTTTCGAAGGCCATAAAATGTCAAAATAGCACAAAACCCCCCCAAATGACCCCATTTTGGAAAGTAGACACCCCAAGCTATTTACTGAGAGGCATGTTGAGTCCATGGAATATTTTATATTTTGCCAAAAGTTGCGGGAATATTACAAACTTTTTTTTTTTTTGCACAAAGTTGTCACTAAATGATATATTTCTCACACATGCTATGGGCAGAAGTCAAATTACACCCCAAAATAAATTCTGCTGCTTCTCCCGAGTACGGGGATACCACATGTGGGGGACTTTTTGGGAGCCTAGCCACGTACGGGACCCCGAAAACCAAGCACTGCCTTCCGGATTTAAATATAAAATGCTACCAAAAAACCTGTTAGCGATGGCAGGGATCAGGCCTGACTCTGCGATCGCTGCAGTTATGTGTTTAGTGTTTTGTAAGTGACAGTGATCGATCGATACTGCACTTGGGTGGGCTGGGCAGAGGGGCAAAACGCAGGTGCTAGCAGGTATCTGGGCTGATCCCGCTAACAATGCGTTTTTTTGGAACCCTAAACTGCTGGGGACGCTAGTATAGATCTGATCAGATCAGATATTGATCTGTTCAGATTCTATAGCACTACGGGAGGTGTATGCTTTGCGTGTGGGTGTTAGCGGTACTGGCACTAACCTAGCGCTGCCTGGGGCGACGCAGACCCTGACCCTAAAACCTAATTGATATCACCCGCCGGGTGATCAGGGGGTTAAACCTTTATTGGGTAATAAATGGTGGGTGCCCTGATGCTATAAAAAACAAACTAACCAGAGTCACCCGTAACACTTATACGGTGATCAGTGGTGAAAGGGTTAACTAGGGGCAATCAGGGGGTTCAAATTTTTATTAGGTAGTATATGGGGGTCCCTGGCGCTATATAAAAACCTGACGGGGAACCTAAATAACTAACTGGCTAACCAGCGTCACCAGTGACACTTATACTGTGATCGCTGGTGAAAGGGGGTGAAAGGGTTAACTAGCAGCAATCAGGGGGTTAAAACCATTATTGGGTAGTATATCGGGGTACCTAGCGCTATAAAAACCTGGCGGTGAACCTAAAAAAATAACTAGCTACCTAGCGACACTAGCGACACTGATGCAGCGATCAGAAAAATGATCGCTTAGTGACACTGGCAAAAGGGGGTGAAAGGGTTAACTAGCGGCAATCAGGGGGTTAAAACCATTATTGGGTAGTATATCAGGGTACCTAGCGCTATAAAAACCTGGCGGTGAACCTAAAAAAATAACTAGCTACCTAGCGACTGTAGCGACACTAATGCAGCGATCAGAAAAACGATCGCTTAGTGACACTGGCAAAAGGGGTGAAAGGGTTAACTAGCGGAAATCAGGGGGTTAAAACCATTATTGGGTAGTATATCGGGGTACCTAGCGATATAAAAACCTGGCGGTGAACCTAAAAGAATAACTAGCTACCTAGCGACACTAGCGACACTGATGCAGCGATCAGAAAAATGATCGCTTAGTGACACTGGCAAAAGGGGGTGAAAGGGTTAACTAGCGGCAATCAGGGGGTTAAAACCATTATTGGGTAGTATATCGGGGTACCTAGCGCTATAAAAACCTGGCGGTGAACCTAAAAAAATAACTAGCTACCTAGCGACTGTAGCGACACTAATGCAGCGATCAGAAAAACGATCGCTTAGTGACACTGGCAAAAGGGGGTGAAAGGGTTAACTAGCGGCAATCAGGGGGTTAAAACCATTATTGGGTAGTATATCGGGGTACCTAGCGATATAAAAACCTGGCGGTGAACCTAAAAAAAATAACTAGCTACCTAGCGACACATGCAGCGATCAGAAAAATGATCGCTTAGTGACACTGGCAAAAGGGGGTAAAAGGGTTAACTCTAGGGGCAATCAGGGGGTTAAATCTTTATTGGGGGGTGATAGGGGGCTACCCTGGACCTAACACTAACTGTCCTGACAGTTTTTACTGTCACAACTGACACTGAATGCATTGATCAGTAAAGAAATGATCAATGCAATCAGTGACACTGTGACTGGGGGGGGAGGGGGGGCGGGGGGGATCGGGGGGCGATCGGGGGGGGGATTGGGGGGGGGGGGTTTGTGTGCCTGTGTGTACCTACATGTCAGTGTAGTGTTGGTGCACACTTACTATTAGTCTTCTCCTCGTAGTCCGGTCAAAAAGACCGCCCCGAGGAGAATGACATCACTTCCTCCTTCCTGTGTAAACAATACACAGTGGGAGGAAGCTTCTCATTGGCCAGGAGCGATCCAGAGGGGGTGGCCGAAAACCAACGGCCATCCCCTCATCACGGAGCGCTCCTGGAGCGAACCGGACCGTCGTATCCAACGGGAGGGGGTCCGATCGGACCCCCCACCCGCTGGAAGGCAGGCACGTACATTTACGTGATTGTGTCTGCCTGTGCCATTGTGTTGACGTACATTGGCAATACGGCGGTCCTTAAGTGGTTAATGTGCAAGCAACTGGGATATATTGATAATGTAATTAGAACAGCAGGTATGGCAGATTACAGAGATGAGTCTATAGTTCAATTTTTTACAAACTGTTTGCATGTAGTTTGTATCCCTCTGAGCTCATTCTGATTTATTCCCCCCACCATAAAAAACACTGGTAAGTTAATTGGCTTCCATCCAAACTTACCTTACCACGTGTATGCCTGCATTACATTAGACTGATGTGAATGGTTCTATGTTCTTTGAAATGTGCTTTGGAATATGTCAGTACTACACTAAAAAGTTTTAGTCAGGTGTGAAAAAATACTGTAAAATTTGTAAGGCTTTCAGAAATAGAAGTGTTAATAGTAAACAGAAGAGAAATCCAAATCAAATCAATATTTGGTTTACCCACCCTTTGCTTTCAAAACAGCAAAAATTCTTTTTTTTACCACTCCCATGCCTTTCAAACAAACTGCTTCTGCTACAGCCAAATATTTCAAATTTGGACTCATCAGTCAAGAGCACCTGCTGCTATTTTTCATAATCTAAGTTCCTATGTTGTTGTGCAAAGATGAGTTGCTTAGACTTATTTCCATGTCAGAGATATAGCTTTTTGGCAGCAATTAGGGATGAGCCCGATGTTTGTGTTGAACGTAAGTTTGACTCAAACACCGGGTGTTCGCCCGTTCGGTGAATACTGACCTTTATGGGGCATTTGTGGCAAATTCGCGGAATGCCCCATCATACACTGCGAGATCACAGTGCATTGATGTATGGTGATTGGCCAAAGCATGCACCTGACCTGCATGCTTTGGCCAATCACAGCGCACTCTGCTGTGAGAGCCATTATTGGCCAAAGGCATGGTGCCAATCATGGCTCAGGGGGCTAGGTCCACACTCCACACTATATAAGGCAGGTTAGTTAGTGGTGTACAAGCAGTTTAGTGTGTGTGTGTGTGTATGTATATATATATATATATATATATATAATATATATTATATACAGTTTGGGGAAGACTATATATATATATATATATATATATATATATATATACATATATATATATATATATATATATATATATATATATATATATATATATATATAATATGTGTGTGTAGCGGTACCCCCATGAGGGCTGCTGGGTTGTTCTATTTCCTACTGGCTATCCTGAGAGCTCAGGACTACCCTTCCCTCTGACACCTTGGGTTCCATACTCACAGTAAAGACCACACTCTATTGTAATTAAAGAATATAATAAGTTTACTGAAAAAAGATTTAGTTGCTCAGAGGAACATCTCTCTGATTTAGTAATACAACAAATAAGTACAGTGAAGGTATTGTCAAAAGTTGATATAAAACACACTCTAAACAACTGACGTATACGGACGCGGTTTCCAAGTGGGACTAATGCTCAGGGTGATAAGATATTGACTCTGGGCAGCTTCTCACTTCCAGCACGGCCGTGCAGACACTCAAAGAAAACCCTGAAATACACTATGCAGTGTTAACAAAACAATGTAACACAATGGGATTACTCAAGAGCTCCCCCTGTGGTGAAATGCAGTCCTTTGTATGTAGCAGCAATACTGCAAGGCCTTACAGTGAATGATAAAGTCTCATGTCTTCTTTCTTTAGCTAGCCATTATACTGCAGTAATTGTATTCCATAGGGTTTGCACGTGGTCATGTGACGTAAAGTAATAATTAACAGTAACTTAAATCGTGCAATGCACTTGTAAACTCCTTTCCTGGGAATGTACCCCCACCGTCAGTCAATTGTTAGTGAAGTTAGGCTCTGAGGCCTATCTGAGCACAGTATCATTGAAAGGGACTGTTACGTGAGACTACAGGTCTCAGCAATACTATAAGATCAATCTAAGTGTGTAAAGTGTTGATATAACTTCTGGGCAACAGCCCTCTCACCACACCAGGCCTAGATAACTGGATGCCTCAGCTCCAGTGGTCTCAGTCCTGCTGCCAGCCAGCTCCGTCCCGCTGTACCGCTCTGCAAGATGACCGGGACCCTCTTTTGGCTCCATCAGATGTTCTGGATCATCTGGTCAGATCACACCACTGCTCCAGCACACTGTGGTAAGACACTTTCAGTAGTTGCTGTTCCGCTCCGCATGATGCAGGCCATGGCTCTTCAAACACGCACCCACAGATCCCTGTAGACAAGCCACATGTCCCAGCAAGAAGAGACAGAAAATGCCTGCGCTGGGCCTTTTATGACCTACCCAGCGTGCAGTTCAGCCACTCAGTGTTCATGGGTAGGTGAGTGGGCATTGTTGGTAAGTGAGTTCTTTCACAAAGTAAACAATTAAGTCACTTCCTGCCTAGCTGTTATGTGAAAGTTAAACAAGTATTTTTTTCATTGCATACCAGTAGAGGGAGCCAAATACCAATGTAACAGCACAATGGGAGAGAGAAAACAGCAAGTGACATCTAACTGAGATGTCAATCAAACCACCCGATCATAGTAATAGATACTACGAGCGCTGGGCGGAAGCTACTCAGCGCTTCGGAAAGTGCTGCAAGGTGGGATAAAAGCCCGCAAATGAAGCGCTGCGTCTGCGTGCTACCTTTTTTTTCTGGTGACTTGTAAATTTGGGTATTTTATATTACTTTCTGCCTGGGTCACGAGGACCAATAGTGAGGTTGAATCTCCCCAGCATGGACAAAGACAGCAGTGATACATGATGGATTCCAACCCTTCCACATAAAAAAAATAAAAACAGGTCTGGCTATCAATATAACTTTAAAGGAGAAGTTTAGGGTTAACAAAAAAAGCAAACACATATACTCACCTCTATGCTGCAGTATCGGTGTGATGCTGCAGCTGTCCCACATCAGCTATAAGTCCAAGAACTGAGCGATCACATGACTGCTGATTGTTCAGTTCTTGTTCTGCTAATAACAGAGAGCAGTGACTGCCAGTCACTGCTTTCCACTCTGTCCCACCAGAACTCAACGCAGGACTGGGGAGGGAATGGGCCAACTGGCTCTGGCTTTCAGCTGCTCTCTAAGAGGCAGAAACGTCTGTTGCAAAATGCAACTAGGTGGATCCTAAAAATATGCATGGGACCCTTCCAGAGCCTAAAGTGGCTCTGTCATGTCAGATGATAGTGGGCTGTAGCCCACTATCAGCTGATTCTGGGCCACAGGAGAGCAAAAGTAACTGCACAAGAAAAATGTGTTAACTGCAATATAGCAAATTAATAAAGTTTGTAACCCACAATTTGAATAACTGCACACTTATAAATCTATATTAGTGTGTCTAACAGGGTTTGCCTACTGATTGTTCAATTACTGTCTGTATCTATGAAAAATATGTGTCTGAACACATTGCCAAAGAGATTCCAAGAATGCAGCAGCAGCAGACATCCTGGGAAACAGAACAGTTATCTCACCACCATCCATCCGTTTATTAAATGTCCTTGCTTTATGCCAGTTCTCAGAGATAATAAATAAATCATGCTGAGTGCAATATCTCATATGTTGATCTGTTATAATAATGATGTCTGCAGGCCATTTTCTTACTGTTTAAGCCTTGCTGCTTGACCAGTAGGGATGAGCTCAATGTTCGAATCAAACAAAAGTTCGATTCGAACATCGGGTGTTTGCCTTTGGCCAATCATGGCTCAGGGGGAATAAGTCCACGCCCTACACTGTATGTAGCCGTGTATAGTGTGTGGCCAGAGATAGTTTGAGCTAGATTAGGCAGGCAGGTTAGTGGCACTGTATGATATATATATATATATATACACACACACAGTCTAGTATTTACATACAGTATATACGCTGCATTTGGCGTAGACTAGATATTCAGTGTAGACTCTATATTCAATAAGTGCAGATAGATAGATTATATAGATATTCTGCATTCAGCATAGATGCTATATTCTGCCAATGCAGGCAGTGTAGTTTATATAACACAATGTATTAAACTTGTTAAGGGGAACCCTGCACCAAAATTAAAAAAAAAATGGCATGGCCTCCCCCCCCCCGAAAATCCATACCAGACCCTCATCCAAGCATGCAACCTGGCAGGCTCCAGGAAAAGGGGGGATAAGAGAACGGACCCCCTCCTGAACCATACCAGGCCACATGACCTCAACATGGGGGGGTGCTTTGGGGTCCCCCAAAAGCATCTTGTCCCCATATTGATGGGGACAGGAGCCTCATCCCCACAACCCTTGCCCAGGGTTGTGGGGGTCTCCAGGCGGGGGGCTTAACAGAATTTGAAAGGCCCCTTTAACAAGGGGGCCTCAGATCCTGGCCCATTCATCAAAAAAGTGTAAAAAAAAGTCAAAAACGACAGTAGACAGTTTTTGACAATTCTTTATTTTAAAAAAAGTGTCCCTCGATGTCAGAGGGGGCGGGGTCACCTGTTTACATCACCGGATGGCTCCGCCCTTGGCTATATAACAGCTGTTACCGCGAAAAGGCTGCAGTCAGTGGGACGCCTCCCATGAAGGTGCAATTTTCAGTTTTTATTTCCTCTGGACCATCTGCGCCATGATTGAATATAAATGGACACTTTTTTTTTCATTATAAAGAAATTGTCAAAAATACTCTGCTGTCATTTTTACTTTTTTGACCCTTTTTTAGTGAATGGGTAGGGGGTACTAGCCTTTCATATGTCCATAGACACAGACAGCGTGGCTCAGCCCCTCCCCCCACCTCCCTTGTCACATAATTTGACAGAAACCTAATTTTTTTTTTTAGGTGCCCACCCATACACAATTGAACATAATTACTAAAATACCAATGTTTTATTAAACATGAAAGCATAAAAATATATGCACACATTAATTAACATAACATAAAAGTATGTTTCAAATGTATCATATTTTCATAGCACCTGAAGAAGTGGTGTCTTGGTACCCATGAAACGCATTGTGATATATCATGGAACCCCCGCTCATCGAAGCTTTCTTGATTACCTACTTCTTGATATCAAGTGCAATACAACCATATTAGCAAAGAATCAATGAGTATATACATTTTGGGGGAGAAACTGCAATACACTGTGAAACATGCTTTGATGTTAGGTTTATAAGTGTGTTTATGAGTGGGCACCTAAAAAATCTAATTGTTTAGTAAATGTAATTAATACAACAAAGAGGGATAATGGTGTCCCCCTAAGCATCCACAGCAATATATATTCTGATCAAAGAGTTCAGTTTATTTTATGATTCTGGAAAACATTCTGTTCTATGCTGGGAATTGAAGTCAATTTGTCAAATGCTGTTCATATACAATCTAATGGTCAAAAAGAAAGGACAAATCAAACATTTTAGGTCAGAGGTAGTCAACCTTTTGAGCACAGCGTGCTGAAAAACAGTGCCGATTTTATAACAAAAAAAAGTCAACTTTACACTCTCTATCACGAAAATGGTTTTTTATAAAGTAAATGCTGTAAACTACTTGAGTTGTAGTGAAATATTAACATCCTTCACTTGTACTTCAGATCAGATCCAATTTGTGCACCTTCACAGCTTAGATCACTGTCCCCCCTGCAAATCTGTTTCACCACTGTACCCCCTGCTCATCTATCCCACCACTGTAACCCCCTGCACATCTGCCCCACCACTGTAACCTCCTGCACATCTGCCCCACCTCTGTACCCCCTGCACAGTTGCACCCACCTCTGTACCCACTGCTCTTCTGTCCCCCCACTGTACCCACCTGCTCATCTGCCCCACCACTGTACCACCCTGCTAATCTGCCCCACCACTGTGACCCCCTGCTCATCTGCCCCACCAATGTTCCCCCTTTCTCATTTACTCCACCACTGTACCTCCCTGCACATCTGCTCCACCGCCGTACCCCCATGCTCTTCTGTCTCACCACTGAACCAACTTCTCATTTGTCCTAACACTGAACTTATCTGCTCATCTGCCCCACCACTGTAATCCCCTTTCTCATCTGCTCCACCACTGTACCTCCTGCACATCTGTCCCACCTCTGTTCCCCCTGCTCATTTGTCCCACCAATGTACCTCCTTTCTCCTCTGCCCCGCCACTGTACCCCCCTGTACATCTGCCTCACCTCTGTACCCCCTGCTCTTCTGCCCAACCCCTGTAACCCTCTGCTCATCTGTCCCACCAATGCACCTCTTTTCACATCTGTCCCACTGCTGTACCCCCCTGCTCTCCTGTCCCATCGCTGAACCCCCTTCTCATCTGCCACAACACTGAACCCCCTGCTCATCTTTCCCACCACTGTAACCCCCTTCTCATCTGGCCAAATACTGAACCCCCGCTCATCTGCCCTATCACTGTACCCCCCTGCTTTTCTGTCCCACTGCTGAACCCCCTTCTCATCCCTCCCCCTACTGTACCTCCTGCACATCTGCCCCAACACTATACCCCCTTGCTCTTCTGTCCAACAACCACTGTAACCCTGCTGCTCATCTGCCCCATCAATGTACCCCTTTTGACATCTGCTTCACCGACATATCCCCATGCTCTAGTGTCTCACTACTGAATCACCTTCTCATCTGTCCTGACACTGAACCCATCTGCTCATCTGTCCCACCACTGTAACCCCCTTCTCATCTGCCCCCTGCACATCTGCTAAACCACTGTACCCTCCTCCTGCTCTTCTGTCCCACCTCTGAACCCCTTCTGCTCATTTTCCCCACCTATGCACCCTCCTGGTCATCTGCTCCACCGCTGTACCCTCTTCTCATCTATGATATGCGTGATTTGCAGAGTGCTGAAAGGAAGCAGAGAAAAGACACATCTACCTGTCCTGGTACACTCATCCTGCTTATACACCTCTCGCATCCAGCCCATGTTCTGGTATGAGATGTCACATACAAGCATCTGGAATGGATGCGGAATGATGAGCTCAGGTCAGGGGCATTTTCTTAAAGCAGTAGGCCTGTGTGCAGGATCATAAGTTGGGCCCACAAAGCTGAAAAAAATGTGGTGCTCTGTACCACAGAAAAGTTGGGTGTGATTTTCATTGCGCTGAATACTGGCTGTGTCTTAAAGGGACACAGAGTGCAGGGGTTCAATAATGAGGGACGCAAAGATTCAGGAATCATTTCAACAAAGTTCCCAGAAGCTCAACAGTAATTCCACAAACTGTCACCTGATTGTGGTTTTCTCAATTACAGGGAAATCCCTTCTTTCTGAGATTGGTAGTGGCAACCAAGTGAGACATCTTCCTCCAGATGGTGGATGGGACTAGCAGGACTGTGATCGGCTTTTGCAATGGCCAATGACGGTTCTCCTCCTCCTGGAAACAGGGACCGCCCTCCCCTAACAGAACTGCACCCATTCTCTTCCCCATCACCAAAGCGGACGATCGCAGCAAAGTTAAAGAACCATCTTTTACAATGTGTGGGGGCACAGTGCCTCCCCCTCAGTGCAGGTGCGGCGTGGGGAATTCTTAAATTGGAATGCATTAGTGTCTCACTGACATGAAATATTGCTGGTTAAGCTTTTAAGTCTTTTTACTTGCTTTAGAATCTCTACTTTGTGATGCTTAACTGTGTCTATACTATGTTTTCAGTTCTATAGCCACTGTAAGGTAGGTTTAAATATGATCTGCCTAACAAAGGGTTCAGAATGTAGAAACCTTCCTTCCTGCATTGTATGTTAATACAGGATGTGTGGGGACTGAGCCCCTTTAAGATTCTCCAGAACATCTTCGAATCAGCCAGGATACCTTCCCCTTAGAAACATCTAAAAGAAGAAACTAAAGAAATATTGTTTTACATTTTTTTTTTTTGGTTTGTCATGGGAATGGGAACACATAACAAGCGCATATAGTGGGTTTTTTAATTTTTTTTAATTTTTTTTATTTTACTGCAAAAGTGGAAATATGCTTCAAACTATCTGCTCCAAAATGTGGCCCTAAATCCATAGATTATTTATATCTTTAATCTGCATTGTGGTAAACCAAAGTATCTAAGGCCGCGTACACACGCGCGGACTGTTCGCCCAACTTTGTCTGTCCAACAGTTTCGGCAAACAGTCCGCTCAAACTTAGCATGGACGGACATGGCCACACACGACGGACGGACAGTTTGCTGAAACCGTGCGCGATGACGTGAACGGCACGTACGACGGGACGAAAAATACGACGTCCTATACATTGCATTATAGCTTTCGGCGTGAAAATCCTTTCTGAGCATGCGCGCAACTTTGTTTGACGAACAAGCCTACACACGAGCGGACTGTTCGCTGAAACAAGGTTTCAGCGGACAGTTTTACGGAATTTCCGAAAAACCTTGTCCGTCCAACTGTCCGCTGAAACTGTCCGCTGAAAGCCCACACACGAGCGGACTGTCCGCCCAAACACTGTTCAGCGGACAAAGTTGGGCGAACAGTCCGCGCGTGTGTACGCGGCCTAAGAAGAGGATTTAATCAGAAATTTCCATAAAAGATATCTTGATAAACAAAAAAAAAAAGAAGACTGCCCACTGGAAGGAGTTGTAATGTCAGGAGCTAAGCCTGCCAAATCCTGAGCATTGATTTCCCACAGATTGAGTGACTTATGCCGACCAAACTTTCCGTCAGAAAAGGTCCGACGAAGTTACGATGGACTTTCAACAGAGTTACAACAGACTTCCGAATGAACGGACTTGCCCACACATGAACGGAACAAACGGAACACATGAGCGTGATGACGCATGACAGGACTAGAAAAGGAAGTTCAATAGCCAGTAGCCTATAGCTGCCCAATAGCTGCCCTAGCATCGTATTTGGTCGGTTGGACCAGTATGCAGATGAACGGTTTTCCCGATAAAAATGTATTCAGTCGGACAGATTTGAAACATGTTCTATTTCTAGGTCCGTCTGAATTTTTGAAGAAAAAAGTCAGATGAAGCCCACACACGATCTTAATATCCGACGCAATGATTCCTTTTCTTACGGAAAGTTCGCTCATGTGTACCCGGCATTACCTGTTCTGCCACCACAGCCTTTGCTTTAACAATTAAAATGTTCATAGTTCTACAAAACTGAATTACAGCTGCAATGAGTCTTCCCTGCATCTTATCATGTGATCTATCAGGGTGACTGGCCAGCTTTTTAAATCCTCGCTGATGTCTTGTCAGATTATTATGTTCCACACATAATCCGACCAACTGTCTTGTGTTACCTCTATTGCCACTTGTAACTGACCTTGCGTTAGGACCCCAATGCCGATTCTCTGCTGCCTGCACCTACCCATTATGATGCTATGGCATAGTGCAGTACTATGTATAATGTGGATAAAATAAAAATAGTATTAAAATTAGACATGTGCACACTGACATATTTTTTCGTTTTCGTCCGAAAAATAAATTGATTTAGTTACTCCTGAAATTCGTTTTTATTTATTTTGTTTCATTAAAAAATGCATTCGTCCGAAAATCCAAAATAATTAAGGTAGAATCTGTCATTGAAGGCTTATGGTGTCTGTCGAATGTTCTAAGAAGATTTGATGGAGCAGCTAAACAGTACGACGCTGCAATCATACATTTCCGGACGAATGTTCTGCCTACAAGCTATAGTAGAATTCTAATGTTGTATGACACTAGTAATAATTATATTTATTAATTATTAATACTAGTCAACCAATATTAGAATTCTTCTATAGCCTATGGGCGGAGCATTTGACCATAAATGTCCACTCCTGGCGACTGCTTCGTCGAATCTTCATGTAGAATCTTTTCTCTCTATGTCGAATAATCTTGGACTAATAGAATTAGGTTAGGCAAATTCAACCTTTTTTGCTATTGCCTTTATAATGTGGAATCTTTTCTCTCTATGTTGAATCTTTTCTCTCTATGTCGAATCTTTTCTCTCTATGTAGAATAATCTTGGACTAATAGAGCAGAGGTTAGGCGCATTCGACCACAGGTTCGATGGACACAGATTGCTATTGTCAGCGTCATGTCGCATCTCCTATCTATATTGTCACAACAAAAACGAAAATAAAGCATTTGTTTATGTCGGATCTTTTGGTTTTCAGAATCTGCATGTTCGTTATCAGTTGTTAAAACGATAATGAAAATACCCAAAATTTGGACTAAAATTAATGCACATGTCTAATTAAAATAGGTGACAAGATCCTTTCCCTTGGTAGATCCAATCTGTTATGACGACCACCTGTTTCAACGCTTCTGAGATACTGTGTGTACCTTCGGCTTTACTTTTAAAGCTTCTTTTCCTTCAGTTTTTTTAGTAGCTAGCTAATAAAAACTGAAGATATAATTTAAAAAAATGCAACCTGCATGTGAAAATGATCAATAGATGTAGAGATATAAGCGGAAATTACATTTAAATTCAATTCCTATTGTAAGTGCTGATTGCTCCCAACTGCTCACACTTCTTGAGTTTCTCTATTGTCAAAGCGTCAAACTCATCAATTTAAAGTGAAAGAATAATGGATTAGATTGTGGGATAAGAATAGACTAATTAGATTTTTACAATGAAAATCAATATTTGACTATGTATTGCCACATCCCACTTATAGCCTGGACCTCGTTCCAAGTGTTTTCCACCTGTTTGGACCCATAAAAGAGTTCCTTGGAGGTCAGCATTTCAGCACTGATAATGAAGTGAAACAGACTGTCCTCGGATGGTTCAGGCGTACAGAAAAATCTTTCTATACTGAAGCTTTCCAGGCATTAGTTAAACATTGGGATAAGGGTATAAATGAAGCAGGTGAGTATGTAAAAAAATGTAATGCAGTTTCCACTACTTGAAGTTTGTTGTTTTATTACATTAACTCAAAAGTCCCTTTTTGACTTGAACGTCTCCCGTAAATTTGTGTGCCTATATCGCTGTATGTACTGATTATTTTGACCTGCTGTATTCTGTGTATGGAAAATCTTTGTGAGATATCAAAGAGGGCTGCCAAAATTCACACGCCCTTCTTGTCACTTGGGTTATATGTTTTACAGCTAAATTGCACAGATGCTGAAATCAGTAGCATCACTGGGAAAAGTTAGATGTTGGAGAAGGCTGAACACATGCTTTGCCCATCAGATGAAGCTTGGAGGATGGAATTTGAGCACGCTTTAGGAAGCAGAGCATACCCTCCCGCCCCCATTTTGACAAGAGTTGCTCATCTAAAGTGTGACAAAATAAAAATATGACATGATGACATGTATGATGTAGTCTCTCCCAAGTCACTTCTATAACACAGTTTTATTACAATTGATTAAAACACATAAGAAAACTATGACACAGGAGAAACTCAGCAAAACCAAAACTGTTTTTCTCATGATATTGACAGACTGCATCACATATATCATTTTTGTGTCCACAGTTCAACTTTAAAGTAGAACTAAAGGCAAAACAGTTTATTTTTCATTTTGGATGGAGTAAAGAAGTGTCATAACCCCTCTAATTTTTTTTTTTTGCCATCTTCATGTTCTGTCCCACAGCCAGAACAGGAAGTGAGAGAAAATCCAGACAGAGTGAAGGAACTCCTGGTTGTATACAGGGTCACCATAACTCATGTCTTCATTGGAAGATTTCCCCTTGATTACTGTTCTCGGGACAACCCAAAATGTGGGATTTTCTTTCACCTTCATTTTTAGTGAAAAGGGTAAATGTGACAAATAGGGACAGGCTTTATGTTCAAGTTGAACATGAGTTTGACTCGAACATTGGCTGTTCGAACGTTCGTCGAAATACAAAAATTATGGGGCGTCACGCCCCATAATGCACTGCGACATTGCAGTGCATTGCTGTCTGATGATTGGCCAAGCATGCGCTATGACCCACATGCTGTGGCCAATCACAGTGCCATCTACAAAGAGAACCATAATTGGAAAAAGGCAGGGTGCCTTTGGCCAATTATGGCTCAGGGTGTTAAGTCCACACCCCACACTATATAAGGCCGCCTGCACGTCGGCCATGTGTAAGGGACAGCTGCTTAGTGGTGGATCTATACATTGAGGAGTAATAGGTTTGAAATTCATTAAGGATGTCAGCTGGGTTAGAAGTCACCCCCCCCCCCCCCCGTTGCAGTATGTATCATGGGCACAACCGTTTGAAATTTGGGGTCAGCCACCAGACCGGCCAAAAGCCTCCCATTCTTGTCCCCTGATTCAAATACCCCGGCTCTGAGCGACCACTCAGAGGAGGTCGTCTCATTAGATAAGTGTAAAGACAGCTCCCTCTGAGCCCGTGCCAGGGAGGAATATGCCCCAGGAGAAGGATCCGATGCAAACTCCCCCTCTGCCATATACACATTGGATTCCAGGTCCTTGGTCTCTGAGGCACAGTCCACCCTGGCAGCCTTTATTGCCGATATGTAATCCCCTCTTACAGTTGCCTTGAAGGCATCCCAGGTGATCTGTGGGGTGGACACATTATCATTACAGTCCCAATATTGAGCAATCTTCCCTCGCATATTCTCCTCCACCCGCTCATCCCGCAGCCAGCGAGCCGCTAGTCTCCAGCTACCCCTGCCCTCCCTCCCCGCAAACTGCAGAATGACCTCCAGGGGGGAATGATCTGAAATTCCCGCTGGCAAGTATGTTGCCGAGGCTACAAATGGAAGCATATCCGGAGAGCAAAAGGCCAGGTCTATTCTGGAGCCCGAGCGGTGGACCGCAGATAGGGGGGAGAAGCGCCTCTCCTGTGGATTTTTCCACCTCCAGACCTCCGTGAGCTGCAGGGCCGTGGCCCATTGCTCCAAATCTGTATCCAGAAGCCTGGTCGGATTGGAAGTATCCAAAGTCCGATCCAGAATGCCATTAAAATCTCCCGCTATGATAAGTCTCGTGACCATATGAGGATCCTGCCTGTCATACACCGCGTGAAGCACAGATGTCGAGAAAGGGGGTGGGACATATACGTTCACAACCGCAAACAGCTGGGCTTCTATAGACAGCAGCAATATGACAAACCGCCCCCCCGGGTCCGAGATAACATGTTCAACCTGACAATTGAGGGATCTGTTTAGGAGAATGGACACTCCTCTGGCATAACTAGAATATGTGGCATGGAAGGACTGTCTCACCCACCTCCTGCGGAGGGCCAAATGTCTACTGCCCGTCAGATGGGTTTCTTGTAGAAAAATAATGTATGGTTTGTGCGTTTGTAAATACTTGAACATAAGTGCTCTCTTGAAGCGGCTATTCAGGCCACGCACATTCCATGACATCAATTTAAGCTCCATCTAGTATATACATAAATAATAGAGTAGCCCATCGGATGAAGGGGGGAGAGCTAATCGCCCTGTCCCCCCACCCTCCGACCCGCCACCCCCATAGCAGTATGTGACCACCAACACCCACACGTAACAAACAGTGCATTCACTTAAGTAAATAGGTAGCATTAAAGTATGATAGTTTAGCAGCAAGCAAACAACCCCTGCCAACCCGCCAGAACCATTGAGGTAGGTCAGCTTCATCCCCAAACAAAAAACTGGAACAGTCCGTTACCAAAAACGAATCGCTGGGCGAGGAGGACTAGATAGTTCTATGTCCCCTACTCTTAGGTGATGCGATGACAGTACTTGAGTTGGAGACAGACTCGAACAAAAGAAAAAGGGAACAAAAGACAATCAAAAAAAAAAAAAGGAGAGGGGGAGGGGACAGCGTCCCCGAGTGTAACCGTCTTCCAATCGTTATTGCTCCGTTTATTTCAGGATGCAAAAATATCAAGAGAACGAAACAGGAGCATATGTGGTAATACTGTAGAGGAGTAAGGCCTTCGTAGGGCAGAAAAATTCACCAGCCTGACACCGGAACCACTGCAAACAAGGACACCCTACCGCAGGGCAGAGAACCAGGAGTCCGCCTCCTACGGAGAGTCAAAGAACTTTGCAGTGCCCGCATGCACCACGCGTAGCCGGCTCGGATATAGCATACTGTAAGGTAGGCCCTTTTCTCTGAGGCGCCGACGGATGTCCTGGAAGGTTTACCTCTTCTTCTGCAGATCCGCAGAGAAGTCGGGATATAGATGTATTTTGGCGTTTTCATACTTGAGGTTTGGATGTTTCCTGGCTTCACTTAGGATGCGGTCCCGATCTCGATAGTTAAGGAACCGTACCAGGAACGGTCTAGGTGGCGCCCCAGGTGGGCGACAGCCAGTCGGTATTCTATGTGCCCGTTCCACCACGTAGGTCGGCGAGACAGGAGTCAGGTCCAGGATGTCTTTAAAGAAGGCTTCAGCAAATTCTGCAGGACGATCTCCCTCGGATCCCTCCGGCAATCCAAGCACTCTCACATTGTTCCTCCTTAAGCGGTTCTCGGCATCATCGGATTTAGCTACCAGCATTTTAACCGTGCCCTTCAACGCCTCGATGCGGTGGTCATGATTAGCGGTCAGGTCCTCTGCAGCTGATATGCGGGATTCAGATTCTGTGAGGCGGCCTATAAACTTGTCCAGGTCGGCCCGTATGCAGTTACATTCCTCCGTGAGCTTGTCAATACGGGTCAGTAGTGAGGATCTACTGTTTTCAATGGCAAGTAGGATCACCGCCGTGTCTCCAGAGGTTGGGACCTCCGGGGCAGAAGGGCCTCCCTGCCTCGTCTCCATATTCAGGTCAGCTAGCAAATTGTGAAGCCTGTCAGTTGAGACGGTGGCAGGGTGTTCGGCTTGCGCCGGCGGTTGCTTCTTGCTGGAGTGTGGGGTAGCGGTTTTGTTCTTTGCCGGCATGGAGGAAGGGAAGAGGAGCAATGCAAGCAGTTACTGCTATACCAGAGTATGAGGCTAATTCCCTCCTAGGTTATGCGGTTTCAAGCAGACAGGGGTAGCCGGTGGTAAGAAAGGCAGTGCCCAGCAACAGCAACCCTCAACCAGCAGTTGCAGCAGCAGGGTGGGAGACAAATGATTAAGACAATCAGGGAAGGCCTGGGTGCATATACTGTGACAGCTGAGTCCAGGCAGTGATAAAGAGCAGGGCTGGGCACAAAGGAACAGTGAGGGTAGTCAGGAAGTCACCCAGATTGGAGGCCCCCAGTCAGACACTTCGTTATCAGCCCTGGCCAGTTCAGGATGCTATGGGTAGGCAGGCGAAAATAGGCTCAAACCCCCAGTCGGAAAGCGGTTCGGCCGCGATAGTCCTCCACGGCTGGCCGCCGTAGGAAAGACCGGGGATTCACAGGCCTCACTAGGCCGCACTAGGCCGGAGCGGTCCGCGGCCTCCCCGTTCACTTCCAAGGCACAGACGAGCCACCGGAGCACACAGGGGGGAGAGCCCAGTAGGATTGGAGGGTGGATGGGGGTCCCCTACCTCCCGATGCGGCCTAATTCCACCAGATTACCGGGCCTCCGGAGTGGCAAGATGGCGGCCGCGAGCTCCCGGCGGTGACCATTCCTTGGCCGACTGGAGGGGAGAATATTCAAAATGATGGCTCCGATCACCTCAGGGCATCCCAGGGGACAGGCAGCTACTGTTCTAGGCTCCTATCAGGTCTGATTGAGTAAGGATGGTGACGGATTGGGCTCAGGATACACGGAGCTCTCACTAAGAATGTCCGACCGCCGCTCACATCCGGTTACGCCCCCCTCTCCCCATTACCTTTCTTTCAGCCGCGTACTGGGTAACTCTAAACCTTGTTCCGCCACCACGTCTCCAAAATGCTAGTAGTGCTAATTCTGCCACACCTCTCTCCTCCACCCCCTCCTCTTCTTCTTCCTCTATGGCCTCTTCCTCTGGAGATTTGTCCTCGGAACCAGCGGTGCTCCGTAGGCATTCAAGGGGCTACGCAAGCACTCAGGCAAAAAGATGCCATGCGGTGCTTGAGTTGGTCTGCTTAGGAGACAGGAGCCACACTGGGGCAGAGATTCTGTCAGCTCTGAAGGGGCAGACTCAGAGGTAGTTGATGCCATGCCAGCTTCAGCCAGGAATGGTGGTTTGCAACAATGGCACCAACCTTCTCTCCGTCCTCCGACAGGGACACTTGACCCGTGTTCCCTGTTTGGCTCACGTCCTTAATTTGGTGATGCAGTAGTTCTTATGCAGGTACCCGGGTTTACAGGATCTACTGAGGCAGGCCAGGAAAGTGGGCATTTCTGCCGGTCATAGGCCAGTGCTCGGCTGGCTGACCTTCAAAAGGAATGCAACCTGTCCAAGTAACACCTCATTTGTGACATGTCTACCAGGTGGAACTCAACGTTGGCAATGCTGCAGCAGAGGGCCATCAATGAGTACCTGTGTGAGTATGGCAACAGGACAGGGTCAGGAGAGCTTGACTTTTTTCGCCACGTCAGTGGCTACTGATCAAGGATGCATGCACTGTCCTGTCACCATTTGAGGAGGCCACAAGGATGGTGAGAAGTGACAGTGCATGCATCAGTGATACTGTCCCTCTTGTCTTCCTGTTGGAGCACACGCTTCATGGAATAATGGACAGGGCACTTTAGGCAGAACAGAGGGAGGAAGAGGAGGACTTCCTTACCTCTTAAGGCCTCCTTTATCCAGACAGTATTTCTGCAGGCCCGCCGATCACAGAGGAGGAGGAGGATGTGGATTGTGTCAGCATGGAGGTGGAACCTAGCACTCAGCATCAGCAGCAGTCTTCAAGGGATCATTTTCAGTCCCCAGAAACCCATGGACTTGTACGTGGCTGGGAGGAGGTGGCTGCGGATCATGTCATCCTTAGTGACCCAGAGGACTCTGGATCGAATGCCTCAGCAAACCTTCACTGCGGGCCTCCCTGATATTGCGAAAGGACCCTCGGATTTGTGGTATCAAGGAGAGGGATCATTACTGGCTGGCAACCCTTCTTGATCCACATTACAAAGGTAAGGTTGTGGAACTTTTTCAGCCTTCTCAAAGGGAACAGAGGATGAAACATATTCGAGAGGCCCTGCAGAAAGGTTTATGCAATGTGTTTCTAGAGCCTGGGAGGTTACAATTTCCTGGTCCTCCTGGACAACGTGTTGCTGAGGCTTCAGTCAGTCACAGAAGGAATGGTGGAGAAGGTGGCCGTCTGACTGATGCGTTCAGACAATTCTTTAGTCCGCAACCCCAAGGTCTGATTGGTTCCAGCAACCATTGTCAGCCTCTGATTTACATGGTGCAGGAATACCTAGGGGCAAGATCAGACTTGAAGAAGACCTTTCCAACCGAAAATCCACTGGGTTACTGGGTCTTGAGCATGGATCACTGGCCAGAGCTCGCACAATATGCAATTGAGCTACTGGCCTGTCCTGCATCCAGCGTTCTTTCTGAACGCACATTCAGTGCTGCTCGAGACCTTGTAACCGATCACAGAGTGCGTTGTCCACAGACTCAGTTGATCAGCTTACCTTCATAAAAATTAATCAGTCTTGGATCACCAGCTACCAAGCACCTAATGCTGATGTAACTGATTATTTTTTCAAATCAACGTGAGATCCCTTGAAGACTGCCTATGCTGAGTGACTATCCTGTTATACTGAGTGACTATCCTATTCCTTCTCAATGTTCATGTTGATACCTTCTAAGAACATTTTTGTTTCAGGGCACCACCACCAGTGCCTGAGGCCCAATTTTTCTGCCTCTGTTTAACAGGTGTATAATTATAATTTTTGCTGTAATATTTTACAGCTGGGCTCATTCTTGCACTCTACTAGAGTATCTGTGAGGGGTTACAGTGTTGTGGCACCACCACCAGTGCCTAAGGCCCTGTAATTACAATATTTGCACTAGTATTTCACAGCAGGGCCTGTTCCTGCCCTCAAAAAGAGAATCTGTGAGGCTTTACAGTGTTGTGCCACCACCACTGCTTAAGGCCCAATTTTTCTGCCCCTGTTTAACAGGGACGTGTAATTAAAATTTTTGATCTAATATTTCACAGCAGCCCACCAAGAGTAACTGTGAGGGCTTACAGTGTTCTGGTACCACCAACACCGAAGGCCCAATTTTCTTCAGAGTATATAGGGTAGGCTGTATAGTATATACAGGCTGTCCCCTACTTTCAAACATCTGACTTACAAACAGAGGGAGACAACAGGAAGTGAGAGGAAATCTACCCCTGGGAAGGGAAATTCTCTCATGTAAGAGTTAATATGGGAAAAAGGTGTCGCCACTGATGCTTTATTACCAATCCCTGTTTCCCTAATAACCCCAAATTTTCTAAATCCAATTGTTATTGGGACAGAAAGTGAGGTGAAATCTTCTGAACAGGGGCACAGACAGCAAAACAAATGTTACAGGGGTGATAACCCTTCCCTATGTTATCCAAAAAGCTTAAAAATAGATTTTGTTGGCTGGAGCTACACTTACAAAATGTGCCTATTCCAAATTACAAACAGATTCAACTTAAGAACAAACCTAAAGGCCCTGTCTTGTTTGGACCGCCTGTATACTGCTGTTCAGAGTATATAGGGCCTGGGGGCCCCATGCCTTTTCTTTTTTTAATTTGGGTGTGGGGTTCCCCTTAATAGCCCAGATATTAAGGGGAACAAGACCCAAAGGGCCTGGTAATGGACTGGGGGGGGGGTGGGCACCTACGCCGTTTTTCTCAATAATTTTCATCCATATTGCTGGGACCCGACATTATACTACAGCCGCAAGCAGTTTTAAATTACTTTTATTCCTTTAAAAATTTAATTTTGTACAGGGACTGTTCTAAACACGGGAAACACACGTCTCTTTACAGGCATACTATAGTCACCCCCCAGGTACAATATTTAAAGGAATATTTCACTTTTATTTTTTCACTTTAAGCATTATTAAAATCACTGCTCACTGCAGTTTTAAACTTTTTTTGCATTGATACATGTCCCCTGGGGCAGGACCCAGGACCTCAAACACTTTTTAGGGCAATAACTTACATATTAGCTTTTAAAATTCACCCTTTTGATTTTTCACATTCGGATCCCATAGATTTTAATGGTGTTCGAATGTCCGCGCAAACTTTCAGTCCGTTCACATGTTCTGCCGCGAACCGAACCTGGGGGTGTTCGGCTCATCCCTAGTGACAAACAGAGAGGGTGAATTTCCCTAACGTGGGCACAGACAGCAATAGAACCTAATCGGTATTCTAACCCCTATCCAAAAAAAAATTGCCTTTATATATACTTTAAAGCCCAGCTACAGGCAAATAAAAAAAAAAAAATCCCTTGCAGTAGGGCTATGCCTACATTAAGGGTAAGGGTTAGACCAGTCCCTGCAGTGTCTCCACCCTCACTTTCAACCGATCTAGGGTCCTGACGTCATCCTGCAATTCATGGGAGGGCACTGAAGGACAGTCCTTGGGGGGCACCGTCTATCGGTGGAGCAGAAGATCAGGTAAGTAAAACTGTTTCTGCTCTCTTCTAGACAAAGCAAGCTATTAACCCTTGCAGTGGGCTGTGATCATTTTTGTTTGCCTGGAATTGGACTTGAAGGGGCTCAGAGATGTATGTAAGACGAGATGTAAGCTAAATGTGGATCATAAGCCTCCATTTGGACATCACTGACCTACTTCTTGTCACAAGAATGTCCCATGCATAGTTTTCTACTACAGTTTGTACATTTATGCGCAAAAATATTCCTTACCATGATGCCAAAATATGAGAGAAGTCATCTTGTAAAAATGTGTATATTTAGGCACCCTGTATTAGCTCTATGTTTGGATTTATAAAATCTCAAGTTCAGGATGTTTTAGGATTTGCCACAAGTGACAAATAAGGCAATTTTTCAGCATCTTTTAAAGATTAAACAGCATTTAATGCATGGACTGCTCCACGGGGAGCTGGCTAAATATATATTAATTGAAATATAGTTGTTCCCATGAGAGTATGCTACAGGGATCCTAAAATAGAGAAGTTAACAGAACAAAAGTTGGCTACAGTTGTGACACTTTTTAAAGAGACACTGTCATTCCACCCATTCATGTCAAAGTGACAATGACTGCTGATTGTCCACCACCCAACAAGTTATACGAATTCATCCACGTTATCTCACGGCATCCTCGCTACAGTAGTCCACCTTGGGTAAGCTCCAGTGTTTAATGGTCTCAGTGCTTACCTGAGTTGATGACAATGCTGCCCCTCCAGCTGCACTCAGTGTTCTGGCCTGGAAATTGGATTCTCAGGCCCAAGTACTGTTAGGTATGAGGTCCCATGCTCCCATATACCCAAAAGCCCTACTCAATTAGAGCAACAGAGCACAGAGTTAGCCTTCAACATAATTGGGGAAGGTTGGGGTGGTATGTATACCTTGCTGAGGGTTATTAGAAGACATACTGTGACTTAACCCTGAACTGGAAAAGGAAAAATGCCTCTTTAAGGGGGGACTATTATCTTTTTCCAGTAAAACATGTATCTGTGAGAAAGCAAAAGATATGGTGAAATATGGTGAAATAAATGTATGTGTATTAATATTGGTGCCTTGTTAATAATTATATATTGTGGCGGAACAGAGTGCAACACAGGGGAAGGTGGCTGGGGGTATTACCAGGTGGAAATAGGCCACATCAGTCTGTGAGATTGAAGGGAGTTGGAGAGGAGCATATCCATGAACCAAAAGGGGAGGGGTGGACGGGCAACCAGAGCCCTAGGGTAGCTGTGGGTCTGAGTGATCTACCTCTCACCCAAGAGTATATTAAAGCGGCACAGCCATTGCAACCTACTTTGCATCTGCTTCTTTGCAACTTGGTGGATCGGTCATGATAAGACAGATTGTGGCCACATGGACATTTGTCAGACATCACATGGTGAGTGGTCTCTGGCCACCCACTGTTATGCTGTATTTTCCTACACCTATTTGGAGACACTATCGCCTATGATGGTGCTTTCTTGAAGAGGACCGCCTCACTCTTTCACTATCAGTTATTTGGTACAATTTGCAAAATTTGTATTTGTGGGTTACAAATACCTTCACTCAAAGGCTAACTGCTCCACTGCTGACTCTCTGCAGATTTTCCTACTGGCCAGTGGTTAATTAGGGTCTATAGATTGAGCCCCAGTAGTTAGCTGCATCCCTCCTGCTTTACATTAGGGACATTTATTGAATTGAATGTACTGAGGATGGAGAGCCCACACAGGCAAAGCATCATACCTCTATGTTGCTGCCTGCTTTCAGGTTTTGAGAGTGCAAAAAAAAAAATCCACAAGCTCTGTGATGTCATCATTAGGGATGAGACGAACACCCCCCCCCCCCCCCCCCCCGATTCTGTTCGCAGCAGAACATATGAACAGGCAAAAAATTTGTTTGAACACCATTAAAGTCTATGGGACACAAATGTGAAAAATCAAAAGTGCTAATTTTGAAGGCTTATATGCATGGTATTGTCATAAAAACTGTTTGGGGACCTGGATCCTGCCCCAGGGGACATGTATCAATGCAAAAAAAAGTTTTAAAAACATCAGTTTTTTTCAGGAGCAGTGATTTTAATAATGCATAAAGTAAAACAATAAAAGGGAAATATTCTTTTAAATTTTGTACCTGGGGGGTGTCTATATTATGCCTGTAAAGTGGCGCATTTTTCCCGTGTTTAGAACAGTGCCTGCACAAAATGACATTTCTAAAGGAAAAGAAGTAATTTAAAACTACTAGCAGCTATAATGAATTGTCAGGTCCCGGCAATTCAGATAAAAGTAATTGAAAAAAACTGCATGGGATCCCCCTAGTCCATTACCAGGCCCTTTTTATTTCTGGTATGAATATTCAGGGGAACCCCGAACCAGAATAAAAAAAATAAAAAAATGCGTGGGGGTCCCCCCAAATTCCATACCAGGCCCTTCAGGTCCGGTATGGATATTAAGTGGAACCCTGCGCCAATTTTTTTTTTTTAATGGCGTAGGGATCCCTCTCAAAATCCATACCAGACCCTTCAAGTCTGGTATGGATTTTAAGGAGAACCCCGCACCAATTTAAAAAAAAAAAATGGCGTGAGGGTCCCCCCAAAAATCCATACCAGACCTTTATCCGAGCACGCAACCTGGCAGGCCGCAGGTAAAAAGGGGGGGGGTGAAAGAGCACCCCCCCTCCTGAACCATACCAGGCCATATGCCCTCAACATGGGGAGGGTGTTTTGGGGTAGTCCCCAAAAGCACCTTGCCTCATCCCCACAACCCTTGCTCAGTGGTTGTGGGGGTCTGTGGGCAGGGGGCTTATTGGAATCTGGAAGCCCCCTTTAACAAGGGGACCCCCAGATCCCAGCCACCCCCGTTTGAAATGGTAATGGGTACATTTTATACGTACCATTTCACAAAGAAAATTTACACTGTTATACAAGCTGTACACTCACTACTTTACATTGTAGCAAAGTGTCATTTCTTCAGTGTTGTCGCATGAAAAGATATAATAAAATATTTACAAAAATTTAAGGAGTATACTCAGTTTTCTGAGAAAGCTGCTGGTCCCTAAGCCTGACCCCTGACTGTGATGCCCAGTTTAGGCCCAAAATGCAATTCTGTTGCTGGTGACAACTGTTAAGAAAATACCCCCTTGCATCCTTGTTAGCTGACTCATCAAACTAGGAAGAAGCAACACCATAAAAGCAGGCAAAGCAAATCTCTGCCCCGTAAAGTAATCCTGTTGTTTTCAATTTGTCACCAAATACAGCATGGCAAGTGTGATATGGGTCTTAATACAGTAAAGTAATTTTTTATTAAAGGATCAAATGTGCCTTTATATATAGTTCTGCGCCTGTGGAAGTGCCGAGGCACCCACTGTTTTTATCATCACAGGATCATCGGACTACATTAAGACCCCTTTCACACCACACCGCACCTTGCGTCGGCGGTAAAACGCCGCTATTTTTAGCGGCGTTTTACCGCCGGATTTGCGGCGCATTTCGGCCGCTAGCGGGGCGCTTTTACCCCCGCTAGCGGCCACGAAAGGGTTAAAACCGCCGACAATACGCCGCAATTGCGGCGTTTTGCCGGCGGCATTACAGCGCTGCCTCATTGATTTCAATGGGCAGCAGCGGTGGAGGAGCGGTAAACACACCGCTCCTTCACCGCTCCAAAGAAGCTGCTGGCAGGACTTTTTTCTGACGTCCTGCCAGCGCACCGCTGTAGTGTGAAAGCCCTCGGGGCTTTCACACTACACACAATGGTGCAGCTTCTTTAGGGCGTTTTGCAGGCGCTATTTCTAACACTATAGCGCCTGCAAAACGCCCTGGTGTGAAAGGGGTCTAAGTCATCAGGGGACAGAGTCTAGGAACTTAAATATGAAGGCTGACTGCTAGCTGCACAGTGCTGTGAAATTGCTGTAAAGTGAGCTGCAGAATGTCTACTTTAGGTGCTATATCATTCACACCTGACTTGTCTCACACTGTTTAAAGGATAAAGTTGCCGCAATCTGGGATCATTTTAAAAGGATATGAAAGCAGCACGCCTTGGAGGGTGTACGTAAAGCCTTAGATGACACAGCCCAAAGCTACTTTGCAAGTAATTTACATCCCTTTATATCTTGAATTGGATCGCTAAAACTGCAGAAGAATAGTCTGCAAACAATGTTAACAATATAACAGATCAACAAATAAGATACTGCGTTCAGCAGAAATTATTTATGTTATTTCTGAGAACTGGCATAAAGTGAGGACATTTAATAAGCTGACAGACAGTGGTGAGATAGATGTACTGTTTCCCAGGATGTCTGCTGCTGCTGAATTCTTGGAATCGTTTTTGGCAGTGTTACGTAATTGAGACGCTTACTTTCATAGATACAGTTAGTGCTTTACAGAGCTGTCACTTTAAATCGTAGGCAGCTTTAGGTTACATGGTGTAAAGCAGTGGTCCTCAACTTTCTTAAAAGGAGGTGTCATGAATACTCATTGTCAGAGACAGCATAAAAAAAACTAGATGGTCAGAGACTGCAGACAGGATACACGAGATTGTCAGAGACTTTGGACATGAAACAAGAGATGATCAGAGATTATGGATATAATACAGAGACTGTGGACATGGTACAGGAGATGGTCAGAGCCTGAAGATATGACACAAGAGATGGTCAGAGACTACAGACATGATCTAAGAGATGATTAGAGACTGCAGACATCGTATGGGGGATAGTTAGAGATGATATAACATGATACAAGAGATGGTCAGATACTGTGAAGAAGTTAAAAAAGGAGGTCAGAGACTGTGGCTGTGGACATGACACAAGAGATGATCAGCGAGTGCAGACATGATACAAGAGGTATTCAAAGACTGCAGACATATTGCAGGAGAATGTCAGAGACAGTGAACATGTTATAGGTGTTGTTGGAGACTGGGGACATAAAAAAAGTGTCATGCACCCCATGGGCTGCAGGTTGGTCACCAGGGGTGAGGGGTCTTTCCTATGTTGTGAATTCTTCCCTTAAAGGGTTGTATTCAAATCACCACTATGCCATATTGTCCTGGCTAACCAGAGTCTACATTTATGAGCATCCTGGGAAGTCTGTAATTCGGTGCTACAGTCTCTGTTGATGTACTTTATATGATGTCTCAAGATTAGTTTGGATGTGTTAAGCCTGGTACAGACTAGTAATTTTTTTTTTTTTGTTCAACCCAGTGGGCTTAATGAAAGAAAATTGGAGAGCTTAGGAGGAGCCACTGTACAAACCATCTGATGTTAGTACAGTGATCTTCCCTGCTGAGCTCTGGTGTTCTGACAGGGGGAATGCCCCCCCTCTCCCCCTGCCAAAACACTACGATCAGTGCTCTTGGTCATGAGCTTCTGTTGTACCGGCTGTCCTACACACAGGCTGAATGTCAGACGGTTTCTTTTGAACGGGCAGATGCCGCCCAATATTGTGTACGACCGTTTAAACTGGGCAGACACTTTACAATCTGATGGTACAATCTCCTTTTAGTTTTACTAAAATTATTCAATGTGACAACCCACCTAAACAATCGAATGCTGGTAAATACCATAAGTTAAAATCACAATTTTATGCAAAGATTGCTGGTATAACACATAGTCTGGTAACAGCTTCTCTTTTAGCCCACTGTCCAAGTGCGTTTCGCGATGATCAATGTAGATGATCTGTTATTATTTTGAATAAGTATTTGAAGAACATTAGTCTAAACTACATACAGTATGTCGGAAATCCGGTCTGCCAGGTCATTTTATGTGGCCCTCACACCCATGGTTCTTTTTCTTCCAGAACATGGTGGAACTCTGCACATTGTACATAGCACAGCCCTAAAACCTATACTCTGTATGTAGCACACTCCTCAACCCTGCACTTTGCACACAGTACACCCCTAAAACTGCATTCTGTACATAGCGCACACTCCTGAACTCTGCACATAACACACTTCTGGTATTTATTGGCCCTTTACGATCCTCCGCTGTTAGTGCACTTTGGCTACACCCACCATTTGATGTGGTTTGGCGAGCGTATGGTTGAGTTCGTGCACCTATTTTCAGATAAAAAAAGCCCTGGATAAATCTATATAGTCTTAGAGATACAACTGGTTTTTTGGAGACAACAATAATGCTGATGCAGCCTGTGATGAAGTTGAGTTTGAGACCCCTTGTCTAAATTGATCCATCAATTTAGGAGACTTTATTGCAGACTGATTGGTGGAGGGAGAACTTGTTTTGTTGTACCTGGGACAAATGTGCTTTTTTGTCTCTTGATTAAAATAGACCTGGAAATCTTTAGAAATAGACTACTATCTGCCCCCCCCCCCCCCCCCCTGCAAAGCAAAGATGTACAGTAAATCAATTTCACATAAAGGGGTGGGTAGGTGAAACAAACTCAGGGCAAGTTATTTCCAATGTGCATTACAGCACCTGTTCAGTTCAGCAAATTACTTAAAGCAAAGCAGATGAAAAATTTATTTCTTGGCTTGGTTCATATAGACAGTCGCCTGAAAGAATTCAAGCAGCAAGTCTATTCCGTGGTTTTCTTCGTTTATTGAAAGGACTAATATGGAAATCACAAACTCCAAGATCTAGCACCGGAAGTTCCTGACATTGCAATCACTATCACTCTATCCGCTAAACTCAGCTCCTACCATGCCAAGGTATCAAGAATTCCAACTATGCGCTTTCTAAAGCTTCTCTCTACAATGGAATTTTGTAACTTCTGATCTAACAGAGACTCGTGGAAGGGGGGAGAAGGAGATCAATAAAAAAGTGTATTTCACCCAATAACAATATCCACCATGTATTATTTACTTGCGGAATTTACAATGTGATGCACTGTGTAAATACAGCAAGTATGATGTGTCATGTCTCAGTAGGCTGGGAAACAAAAGCTGAATTGAGGTCATATCAGACCAAAATATAATATGTGAAACAAGCTGTGTTTTCTTTACCTACCTGTGAGTTCCTTGGAATGCTTGGAAAGAGCTTTTCGGTGACCTTAGAATACTTCTAAGTGGCATGTAAAGGCCTAAGTAAGCAGCTATAGGGGCCATATGAAAAATGACTGCTCTAATCTTTTCATTTTATGGAACCACAAAAAAGGACAAGGTCCTTTTTAAAATAAGCCAGGCAAAATGTGAAGGGCAGTAACTCATACTGTAGAACCAATTGGAATTTATCTTTCATTGTCTAAACTGCACATTATACGTTCAAATTTAATTTTGTGCCAATTCTGAGTAACATAGCTGTTTGTTATTAAAATGCTAATTCACTACTATAAAAAAAAAAATTCTTGTAGAAGGACACACAGCAAATAGGCTTATGTATAAACAGTGTGCTAACATAGAATATTTTTTCTACCCACAGTAAAAAGGAGAATCCTTGTTTCATGTCTAACTTAGAACTTTGGAATCTGTTTGGCACGGATAACATGAAATATTCTTGTTAGCACAGTTCATTTATACATACCTCCCAAATTTTTGAGATGGGAACGAGGAACTAGCAAACATAGGTAGGCATAGGACACACCCCCAGCCACGATCCATTAAAAGGGGAATTATGCAAATAAAAATATTTGTTTAATACCACAAGTGCTTTTTTTTTACCACTACTATTCCTTTATACTGGATTCTTACAAATGCAGCAATTTTTAGCACTGGGAAACACTTGACCAGTGTAGATCAGATGTCCCCAACTTTCCTTTTCCCTGCCCGACCATATGTATTCACCCCACCCCTTCTCATTAATTAGATTAACAAGACCAGACATGATATGGAGTACAAATGGTCATAGCAG
This sequence comes from Lithobates pipiens, assembly GCF_037356315.1. Classification (NCBI taxonomy): domain Eukaryota; kingdom Metazoa; phylum Chordata; class Amphibia; order Anura; family Ranidae; genus Lithobates; species Lithobates pipiens. Next base: position 103,786,734 of record NW_027507748.1, read on the forward strand.
CTTTTTTTTATTAACAAACACTTATTCAAATAACTTTCTTTACATCAACATCTGAAACCAAAATAAACAGTCCTCGGGCCTGTTGGTCTATGACAGCAACCCTAAAATTTCAAAACATTTTCCACTGCTATACTGCGGGACCTTTACCATGATAAGGCTTCCAGCCATGACACACCAGCTCAGAGACAACCCCACTACCCCCAGTGCAACCATTACCCTATTCCAGCTAAACCATGTTAACTGGAAGCCACCAGAGGGGCACATACCGCTAATGAGTCCCCCACTCTTTCATCTCATAAATAATTTCTTACACCATCACAGACCAAACTACCACCATCCGATCAGCTGCCATAACTTCTCTGTTCATACCACACCTGCAAAGAAACAAAACGGACAACACACAGGGAGGGTGGGTGGGAAACTGCCTACTTCTTCACCTGCTAACCCTCCAATAATGCCCAAAAGCCCCGCCTCCCCTTAGGTAAACTACCAGACCCCTCCTTTTCCTGCTTTTCCCAGCCAATCCTCTTTTTCCTGCTTCTACAACTTTAACTTCCTTAACCCCTTCATTGCCTCCCCTTCTCACTCTGTCATGCCGGCCCGTCACTATTTTTCGTTACATTCCTATTGCTCCGGGCCTTGCTTTTGGAAAGATAAATAGTGCATTTTATGTACAACTATATAGATAAGACCAAAATGAAGGACAGATGAGGAGGAAAGAGGAACAGAGGGACTTTGTTCCAAAACAGTCCCTCCAAATCATGGACAGTTGGGAGCTATGCATATATATATAGGTCTCAATGTAATTTACTTTTGGTCCCATCATCCACTTTTTTAAGTGGACTGCACAGGACACCCTTCCGTGGACAGGTCCTGCACAGGACACCCTTTCCGTGGACAGAAGAAAATAATTGTGAGCTGAGACAATGCTCTGCAAGAGGTGTAGGACAATTAAAGTAATTGTAAAAGTAATTGTAAAACAACCCATTCAGTTTAACATAGATATGAAATGCAAAAAATGTTTGTATAGATATAAAAAAAACATTATAAATATGCTTTTTCCCTTTTTAATAAGTCATCACATCCCCTCTCTTTTTTCAGCTGCATAACAACTGAGTGGAGGAGAAGCAGCAAGACACTGAGCTTCCCAGTAAAGGGCTGGGCAGCAGGGGCGTGTCAGGACAAGTCTGATCATTGGAGGAGAGCAGGCTAAGTTCCCAGCAAAGGAAGAGAACTGACCACAGTGTGCTCTCCTGCTTAGTGTGGTCAGTTTTAATAGGAAAGCAGAGAGGCTGGCAGGAACACAAGGAATGTCAAACAAAGGAAACAAAGAAAATCGGATACTTTCTCTTACAAATACATGGTACAGCAGGCACATATAAGAAATATGAAATGTTGGGGTAGCAAAGGCTTTAAGTGAGGAATTGCCTTTTCTTTTTTGTAAATGCTGAATAGGAAACATGCAGCTTACAGCAGCCTCAGAAGAGTAACTTTTCAAAATATTAAACGATGAGATGCTTCAGGAAAGCTTAAATCCAGGCAAATTTAGCCACTTAAGCCCCGGACCAATTTGCAGCCAAAGGACCAAGGCCCTTTTTGCAATTCAACACAGCGTCAATTTAACTGACAATTGCACGGTCGTGCGACGTGGCTCCCAAATAAAATTGGCGTCCTTTTTTTCCCACAAATAGAGCTTTCTTTTGGTGGTATTTGATCACCTCTGCGGTTTTGATTTTTTGTGCTAGAAACAAAAATAGAGTGACAATTTTGAAAAAAATTCTATATTTTTTACTTTTTGCTATAATAAACATCCCCAAAAAATATATAAAAAAAATTTTTTTCTTCAGTTTACGTATTCTTCTACATACAGTATTTTTGGTAAAAAAAATCACAATTAGCGATTATTGATTGGTTTGTGCAAAAGTTATAGCGTTTACAAAATAAGGGATAGTTTTATAGCATTTTTATTAATATTTTTTTTTACTTATAATGGCGGCGATCAGCAATTTTTATTGTGACTGTGACATTATGGAGGACACATCAGACATTTTTGACACATTTTTGGGACCATTGTCATTGATACAGCAATCGGTGCTATTTAAATGCACTGGTTCCTCAAGGCCGAGGACCGTTTGTTCTCTTCTCCCACGGTGTCAGGGCTTAGGACTGTTGTCTACTTACGCAACCACCTTAGATCACTTGATATGCAAAAAATAGATAAATCCCTCCTATGGTCTAAACAGAAATTTTACGAGTACTCTAACAAGCCCCACAGGATACTAGTAAACAAACTTAAACCTATGCCCTTCCAAGCATATCCTGATTCCCTTAAACAACCTGATGGTTCCCCCTCTTACTGCCCTCTCACAATGTCCAAAATATTTGGCCAATTCTACCATAAGCTGTATAACTGCTTACTCACTGATGATCAATACGCTTTCACCCAGGAGAAATTTAACTCCTTCGTGGAATCGTTGCCCCTTCCCAAGCTCTCTCCTGACCACCTCCCATCCCTGAACTCTGCTAGCTCCCCTGAGGAATTAGCGGAGGTGGTGGAAAATCTTCCCAACCAAAAAGCCCCTGGCCCTGATGGCCTACCATATTCCTACTACAAAACCTTTCTTCCGTTTCTGAGTCCACACCTACTTTCCCTATTCTCCTCCTTACTGAAAGGCACCATTCCTGACCCCCAGTTTCTTCATGCCCATGTCTCTGTGATCCCGAAACCGGGTAAAGACCCCTCCCTCCCGGAAAATTACAGGCCTATTGCGCCTCTAAATTCTGATTACAAAATCTTCACCAAAATCTTGGCGAATAGGTTATCCCGTTTAATACCACAGCTCATCCACAAGGACCAAGTAGGTTTTGTATTGGCTAGACATGCAGGGGACAATACTAGACGTACCGTAGATTTGATTGACTTACTAAATAAAACGAACCGCCCGGCTCTAATACTGAGCCTTGACGCTCAAAAGGCGTTCGATAGACTCAGCTGGCCATTTATGTTTGCCACGCTCTCTCACTTTGGCATTGAAGGTCCCTTTATCGCTGCCCTAAGGGCACTGTATTCCAGACCCTCTTCGCAAGTCCAGCTATCCTCCTACCTATCACCTTCCTTCTCCCTCAGTAATGGCACTAGGCAGGGCTGTCCGTTGTCCCCCTTGCTCTTTATTCTCTGTTTGGAACCTCTGGCAGCTGCTCTTCGTAGTCACCCTGATATTCGAGGGGTGACACTACGCCAAACAGAGTATAAATTGTCTCTATATGCTGACGATATTCTGCTGACCTTGACCAGACCCCACACCTCCCTTCCCTCTCTCCATGCCCTCCTGCACCAATTTAGCTCACTCTCTGGATATAAAATCAACACCAACAAGACAGAAGCTTTACCTATCCTTATTCCCCCCACAGACCTTGTCCTTTTGCAGCGCAACTATCATTGGTGTACAGATTCCCTCAAATACCTAGGGGTTAACCTTACATCTTCCTACCCTAGTCTGTATCAAGATAATTTCCCACCACTCTTTCGGGACATTGACCGACTCTTGCGACAATGGGACTCGTATCCCATTTCTCTCTTGGGTCGCATCAATGTCTTGAAGATGTCTATTATGCCACGACTTTTATACCTATTTGAAACGTTACCGATCCCCGTTCCCATGTCCCAACTTAAAGCGACCCAGAGGTCCTTCCTCAACTTCATCTGGCGCTATAAGGCTCACAGGATAGCTGGTTCCGTAGTGCTCACTCCCAGAGCTGGAGGTGGACTGGGGGCCCCGGACCTCCTTAAATACTATTTTGCTACACACTTGAAACCGGTCATAGTGTGGTCACATAGAATGTCGTCCATTGTATGGTCTGACATTGAAATGAGCATTACTACCCCGGTCCACCCCTGCTCGATGATTTGGGCAGAATTGGAAACTTCCATACACCAGCTTAGGAACCTTTGCCTGCGCCCCATGCTCTTTACTCTTTCTATATGGAAGAAATGTGCCCAGCGTTTCTCCCTGGCCTCCGCATGTTCGCCATTATTAAATATATTGTTTAACCCTGACATTCCGGACAGCCTGTCTTACTCGCGCATGCTCCCTTGGACACGAGCGGGTATCTTCCAAACTTTGTAATTTGGTACACCCACTTACACATTCGCTTCTGCCCTTCGCTGACATCCAACGTAAATTTCAGGTCCCCAAAGGTCTATTTTACTCCTATCTTCAAATCAGACACTACTTTAGCTCCAAAAACCCCACCCTTACCCTGAACAGCCCTACCCCTTTTGAACTTCTTTGCTCCCAAGGTCCATACCAAACGCGACTCATCTCCGAGATTTACAAATACCTACAGGCCTCTCCCTCTCTTTCTGGCCCAGGTCACCTCTATATGCACAAATGGTCTTGGCTTCTTGGCCAGACCATTACCACCCCCCAATGGCTGAAAATTTGGGAGACAGCCTCTAAATCGTCTCGATGTGTAGAACAAAAAGAGACAATCTATAAAATTCTAATGTTTTGGTACAGGACCCCGAAGATCCTACATAAATACGATCCCGGGGTTTCCCCACTCTGCTGGAGATGTCGGAAGGCTACTGGATCTCTTTTTCACATTTTCTGGGAATGTTCTGTCATCCAACCTTTTTGGTCCTCTGTCCATGCATATTTGCAAGACCTTTTCGACAGTACCCTCCCTCTAACCCCAATCCACTTTCTGTTGGGCTTACCCTTTCCTGACCTGCCTGCAAACGTCCAGAAACTTTTAGGTTTTATTCTACTGGCAGCGAGATGGGCCATACCAGTCAGATTGTTATCGCAGTCTCCGCCAATGCTCCCACAGGTACTACAAACTCTGGAACAGATCCATAGAATGGAGCACCTTACCGCTGTTATTCACGACACGCTGCCTAGGTTCTTCCGAGTTTGGAACTTATGGGACCATTCCCAGCTTAATCCAGGACTTCCTACAGCCCCCCCTAACATTGCTGACCCTCTTGAGCGGAGGTACGGAGGGGCAGTCCCATTGCCCCCTACCTATATACCGTTCAAGATTCCTTGATGTTTTCCCTTACCCTTCCGCCTGTATGTGTCTCTCCCCGAGGCTGCCTCAGTTTGGTATAGGCTCCTCCGGGAAATGAGCGTACCCCAGATCCGGTGGTTGGCTATGCTTCCTTTGTAGACACCCATGTATCTGGCCTACCCACCCATTGGATCCTTCCCTACCTCCCCCCCTCCTCCTGACGCTTCCCCCCGTCCCCCCTTTTTTTTTCCACTTGATGGGTGAATTGATACTTTAAATGTGCCTGTTACTAGATATTGCCTGACCATTACATTTTTTGTGTTTATTTTCTTTTTCTTGTTCTTTGGCCTTTTGTCTGTAACATTGTTGACACTGACAATTGTTTGTTGTTGTACTTCCCTTTGTACATTCTCTCTGAATTTTTTTTCAATAAAAATACAATTGCTAAAAAAAATGCACTGGTTCCTGTGTAAATGACACTGGCAGTGAAGGAGTTAACCACTAGGGGGCAGTGTAGGTGTTATGCATGACGTTATGTGTTTTTTTTTTGTAGGGGGCATGGCCTGGCATGTGATGTCACTGATCGCCCTTCACTATAAAAGGAAACAGATGATCGGTGACAGCCACACTAGGAAGCACGGGGAGAGGTTTGTTTACACAGATCTCTCCTCGTTCTTCAGCTCTGTGACCCGATCGCAGGACACCAGCGGCGATCGGGTCCGCTGGTCCCGCGGCCACAGTCACAGAGCTCAGGTTCGGGTTGGGAGCGCGCTGCCGGTGGCGCGCTCCCGACCCACAGCTGGGCACTTAAAAAGCAACGTACCGGTACGTGCCTGTGCCCAGCTGTGCCATTCTGCCAACGTATATGTGCAGGAGGCGGTCCTTAAGTGCTTAAAGACACACATTAAAGCAGGTCATTCATAATAATTTTTTGGTTACAATTCTGTCCCCTATGGGGAAAATATATAATTTAGTCCCATGTTTTCGAAGTGCTTTCTATACATAGTTATGAGGTCCCACTTGCCCCCCTCTTCTCCTGCCAAGGGCTATCTGAAAACAGCTTTCAAGGAGATGACTGATTCATATCTGTAGCTTTCCTTGGCATTAAGCACTTTGAAAGTGTATAGAGCTGAGAGAAGTTGCACTTATGAATCAGTTGTCTTCTTCAAAGCTGTTGTTACACATAACAGAAGCTTTTATTCAATAATTATTGCCCCCCCCCCCCCCCCAGGATGTAGAAGCATTAAGTGTCAGCAAAAATCCTCCACCAAAAAAAACAACAACTGAGCACTAATCCTGCATTCTGACCTCCTAAGCATACATTCCCCCTCCCCCCTCCTCCTGATACAAATCTACCCTTCTGCTGAAATCCCCCATCCCAGTACATATGTTTTCCCCCCGATCTCCCAAAGCTCAAATGCCTCCTCCCACCCCCAAAAAAATCACAGCACAGATCCTCTGCCCCTAAAATGTCCCCTCGTAGTACACCCCCCCCCCACTCCAAATTCCCCTCATAGCACAAACATCCCCTCAATTTCCCTTCCTAACACACATATTCTTCTCCCTTATTCCTATCCTCAACACAAATCCCCCTGAATCACCACTCTTAGCCCCCCCCCCCCAAATTTCCCCTCCTAGGACAATACTTACTCCCTGTTGCCCCCCGAATTTCCCCTTCCAACTCAAATCCCCCCCAATCTCCTTGAGGCGCCCTCCCACCTCACATTATACCACAGCTCTCAGGGCAGCCAACCCTCCTGCCCACCCCTTGTCCCAGCCCTGACTGCGAACAAAGCCAAGCTGAAAAACTCACAGCTCAGTCCTCTAGATTACATAGGAAGCGCATAGCTCTCCCTGAGGAGTCAGCAGAGCTTCTTCCACTTTGACAGCTCTTTTATACCATCTGCATATTGAGATCTGTGCCAGTGCTCTTTATACACAGCAGGCAGCTGTCACACTGACAATGGAGCCACACTCTGCCTGTCTCAGTGTAATATGCAGGATGGTTCCATCCTAGAACCATCAGTTGACAACTGACAGCATGGCGCCCAATGCAAGAACCTCTTCTGCTCATCTTGGCTCTGCTTGTGTGAAATAGTTTGTCTTACCTGTCACTGAGGATATTCACATTTTAGAGTTACTATTTCAATGCACAGTGGAACTTATGCTGCGTACACACAAGCGAATTGTCCGGCGTACTTAGTCCGGCAAACAATCCGGCGGATAGTCCAGAGGACTTTCTACCGAACGGACTTGGCCACACACGGACACACAGAAAGTCTGGCGTTTGCTAGCGCGATGACGTACAGCACATACGACGGGACTAGAAAAAGGAAGTTCAATAGCCAGTAGCCAATAGCTTCCTTTTTCGTACTTGCTTCTGAGCATGCGTCATTCTTAGTCCGCCGGACTAGCATACTGACGAACGTATTGTTCGCTGAAACCCAAGTCCGGTGGAAAGATTGGTCTGCAAAAATACTTTCTAAGTCCGCCGGACTTTACGCTGGAAAAGTCAGCTGAAGCCCACACACGATCGAATTCTCTGGTGAAATGCGTTTCGGCGGACTAAGTACACTGGACAATTTGATAGTGTGTACACGGCATTAGAGGCAGATATTCAGAGACATCATTACCTGCATAACAACAAAAAACAAAACATTTCCAGAATTGTAAAATAAATACATTTTGAAACATGTAATGGACACACTTATGGAAAGATGCTGTTTCTCTTCCTGGCAAAAAAAAAAAAATTCCCTGTTAGCACGTTTTGCACTTAAATTGGCCACATAATATATTCCAATTTTACACAACAGCTCTTATGATAAAAAAATGCATAGTATTTATTGGTTTTACTGCTGTTTACAAGCAGATACACATGTGTAAATAAAAAAATATATATATATTAGGACCTGTGTGGTCACTGCTCTTCCCAATTTATGAATAAGTAGATTTGAATCACACAAACTCGCATGTCCTGGGATAGTTTAGAAACTTCCTCTATTCTGTTACATACAAGCTTTGGTGTCAATGAATATGTGTCAGGCTGTCAGACAATGGGTTACACATCAGCTATTCTGCTGCTGCAAGGAAAAAAACATACGCATGTTAAATAATTATAGTTTGTAATCTAGATTCAAATCCTCCCCATTAGGGATGGGCGAACGGCCCGATCATAAGTTCGGGCCGAACTTTCGTTGTTCGGTCATTTGGTGAACAGCAGAACAAACAGGTGATCCGACCATTTGTTCGGCCCCCCGAACTGACCACAATTCATTGCACAATTCAAAGCTTCAGCCAATCAGGTCACAGAGCACTGTCAGAGTCATGATTGGACACTGTCCTCATGACTTTATCCAATCATGGCTCATTCCCACCCCACAATATAAAAGTATACTTTCAATGGCAGCCATTTTCAGTGTGATTTTAACGTGGAGAAAGATAGAACAGGGCTCTGTTCAGTGCTATTACTGTAGTTAGTTTGTGTGCTATACTGTGCTATTTTGCTTCAATTGTCAGTGTAGAATAAGTGTCAGTCTAGGGATAGTGTAAGTGTAGTGGGGAGGACCATCATTCAGCTTTGCATAGTGTGTAGCTAGGGAAGGGACAGCCCACATAGTTTTACTGTAGTATAGTGAGACTGTGTCATTCATACATATATTAGTGTAGAGTAGGGACAGTTCAGATAGCATCAGTGTAGTGACGGTTGAACACCGTCTATTTGATTGCATTACTGCCAGTTTAGCGCCATTTACTTTTGTGTGTGTTGCTGCCAGTTTAACACCATATCGTTTTGTGTGCCTTACTGCCAGTTTAACACCATATAGTTTTGTGCATTACTGCCAGATTAACGCCATATAGTATTGTGCGTTACTGCCAGTTTAGCGCCATTTACTTTTGTGTGCGTTACTGCCAGTTTAACACCATATCGTTTTGTGTGCGTTGCTGCCAGTTTAACACCATATAGTTTTGTGCATTACTGCCAGATTAACGCCATATAGTATTGTGCCTTACTGCCAGTTTAATGCCATATAGTTCTGTGTGCGGTACTGCCAGTTTAATGCCATATAATTTTGTGTGCGTTACTGCCAGTTTAACGCCATATTGTGTTGTGTGTGTTACTGACAGTTTAACGCCATATATTTTTGCTTGCATTACTGCCAGTTTAAAGCCATATAATTTTGTGCGTTACTGCCAGTTTAATGCCATATAGTTCTGTGCGTCACTGTACATTTGGTGCATAATATTGCAGTATATTATAGTGTATCCGTGGAGTGTGTCTGTGTAGTGTGAGTACTCAAATGAAAGTGCACCAAACACCCGTTTACATTGATTAAAGTGCATTTCAACTTCTTCTTTACATCTGCTTATAAGCACCGCCCCATTACTGGATTCAGATGTTGGTTCTGAGGTTGAGGATGACAGGAACATGAGCCTAGAGATATTGAGGAACACTGGTGGACAAATTGGCATTCATGTTTCCCAACCCACAGCGTATTACCAAGTTGTCTCTAGTGGTAATGATGAAGATGGAGGAGATGATGATGATGATGATGTCACTGATGCGACTTGGGTGCCAGATAGAGCAGAGGCGGAAACTGAAGGTGAGGTGGCACAACCCCAAGGAGGCTGTCATCAAGAAAGAGTAGAGAGCAGCCATCCTATTCCATCACATTCTGCAGCTGTTATCTCCCAGCCCACTCCCCAAAGCTCGGCTGTCTGGGTCAGTAGGTTACAGTGTGGTGGAAAATGTCATTTTGAGTCTTATGTTGGTCAAGTTGAGCGTTAGATAAGGTGTCCGCCAAAATGAGATATTGCTGAATTATTTTAGTCCTCGCTGCCCAGGGCTGTCAGCTTACACATCCAATCGGCAGTGTCTGCATCACATGGTGGACAATTACCTTGGGGCCAAAACAGAGATGGAGAGCTTTCCACCTGATGATCCATTGACGTACTGGGTCATGAGAATAGACCACTGGGCAGAACTTTTCCAGTATGCTATTGAGTTGTTGGGCTGCCCTGCATCCAGCGTGCTTTCAGAACAGGCATTCAGTGCTGCAGTTTCGTTACTGAGCATATAAAGCATCTGTCCACAGACTCCGTTGACCGTTTGACTTTTATAAAAATGAATCAGTCTTAGATTACCAGCTATGAAGCCCCTGATGCCGATGTCACTGATTAAGTCTTTTTGAGATGTGGAATCTCTGCAGGACTTCGAGGCTGCCTAGCTTTGAGGGTGTTCAATCATTTCATCTGGAAGAATGTTTTTGGTATAGCTTTCATGGGCACAATTAACACCCGAAGACCAATTTTTCTGCATCTGTTTGACAGGTGCATATCATTGCAATTTTTTACAGCCAATTCTTGCTTTCCTCAAGAGTACCTCTATAGGGTTATGGTGGGAAAGCCTCACCGACACACCCAATGACCAATTTCCACGCACCCTTTACTTCTATCCAAAGTCAAAGTGACACAGATCCAAAAAATCTCTAACCTTGTTCCGAGTGTTCCGAGAGCACTACATTGTGGCCTCATCATACACCCTGGCTCCCTAGCTGTTGCCGAGCAAAATAAAGGCAGCTTGCAGGGAAAATTTCAATTTTTTGGCTTTATAAATGCAATTATTGCTGCAGCAGATTCTAGACATACAGTACAGATCTGCCACTTTACAGGTAGACTAAGGGGACCCCCCAGACACTATATTGGAAGGGATTTTTCATTTTTATGCTTTCACTTTAAAAATCAAAAAATCACTGCTCATTTAAAAATCATGTTTTTCACAAACTTTTCTTTTATTGATACACACGTTCCCCAGGACAGGACCAAGACCCCTAAACCATTGAATTCCCAATTACTTGCATATAAGCCTTCAAAATGGGCACTTTTGATTTTTGACATTCGGGTCCCATTGACTTTAATGGGGTTCGTTAATCTGGTCCGAACTTTCGCGCTGTTCGAAAGTTTTGGTGCAAACTGAACAGGGGTCTCTTCGGCCCATCCCTACTCCCCATTATAAAACAATATCCTATTTTGAACCCCGATCAGGGTTCATACAAAGGTATGGACCCTCAGTTATTGAAGTAATAAATGGACTACAAGTGCTGTGAATTTTTTCACAGCGGCAAATGATGAAGCAGTGTGAGTGACTCCATGTGAGCCACACACAGCTAGGCACACTTAAAAAATATACAGATGGCTGCAGGGAGAAGAACCCAGTGATTCTACGAAGAAGGGGACAGTTTGAAGATGGGGGCTATGGAATGATACCATGTTATACCCTAAATATCTACCTTCATGTGGTGTCTTCAGAACAGGAAGTAAAGGGATGTCTCTGGAATGAGACAGCCATCAAAAAATAAACTGACATGGGTTTTCATTTTCTAGTTTCTATCCAAATCTAAAGATAACATTTTGGCTATTCATATACTTTAAGTAAGTCTGTTGCAGATCTCAATGCTGTCCTCCTGCTTTTCCTTCAGTGATCAGTCATGGACAACTCATGCTGTCTCACTACTCAATGTTCAGTCTGCAAAGAACATGAGGACCACATGTTCTGTACTCCTCCAGGTGGCCTGGAACACAGACTGCCCAAAAAATAGGTCAAGATGTTTCCTCAGCACCATAATTTGCAAATATAAAAGGTCAGAACATCAGACTTTTCTGTCCAACAAGACATTCTGAAGAACACATCTTCCAGACATATAGTATGTATCAGAGGCGAGCAGAAACACAAACATACTTAGAACAAATAATCCTATTTACTTTTGTCTATTTACTTCAAAGATATAAGTCTTGTGTTTGGGTTTTAAAGTAAGCTGTTAAAGCTCAGGGTTCTCACTGTGCTGTCAGGTTGGAAGGAACCAACTTCTATATCTCCAACCTATCACTTCAGTGATGTGACAGCTTGTAACATTCCTGTGACCCCTTTCATTTCTTGTCGAGTAATTAAATGTCCTTACTGCACACAGCTGTGTTTGATGATCAGAGAAAACAAATAACAATGAATGAATAAACATCTCAGTGTTGTCTACATGATAGTGACCCTAGTAGTACCACAGAAGATTTTAATTGTCTCTTGGATGGCTATAAAATGGCAGCCACGTTGCATATGCTGATGAACAATACTATTTCTGTCCACTCATCAATTTCAGCAATAGTAACTGAAAATTTAGCCAGCTCCCAGTTTTTTTAAATTTGATATTGTAATTTAGCTTTTATTAACTTATTTTGTCAATTAGAAGTTTTAAGCTTTTATAATCACACACATAGGTTGAATTTGATGGACTTGTGTCTTTTTTCAACCTCACCTACTATGTAACTATGTAAGATCTGAGATCCTGTCCCAGTTGGTTTTGGATTTAAGATTGGAAACCTTTTGCATGGATGCACCAGGCACCATATAAGGTAAGTATGCTGCTTTAGGGGTTTATATAAGAATATAAGAATAAGAATTCAGGTTAGGGTAGGGTCAAGAGGAAGATAAAAGTATTTGTTAATGCTCAGATATTAATACCAAGGTATTGCAAAGCAGTCTATGAAAGAATGTTAAAGAGAGACTAAATCTCCACCTGCTGTGACATTTGTACATATACAAATCATTTATATGCAATATTTAATATTTAAAGTACAACTAAAGGCTCCTATATGACTATACAAGTAGCAAATCCAGTTACTATGTGATGCAGAGGCCACCTAAAGAAAAAAAAACGTCCTTTACCCTCCCTGACTGAGGCAAGCTCTCTTCTATTCGTGTTTCACACTCTCCCTGTACTCTCCCTGTGGACTTTGCTGGGGGATTGAGAGAAAACTGTAAATGTACACTATTACCATATATTCCCTTTAATAAGTAACTGATGAAAGCATAGGGTGGCATATTGTTGGTCTCAGATTTCTATGTGGCTAGCATTGGCATTTCTTTTATAAAACTTGCATTTTAATCAGGCTGTCATTTAAAATGCATTTTTACCTTTTGAAACGTTTACTTGAAATGCAAGCACAGTATCAACCAATTGTGCCGTGTTTTAGAGACAGGCAACCGTTTGAGCATAGTGTGGTGAAAAATGTTTGTATCCACTTCTGCTGTGTCATCAATGTTGGACTTGTTAGGCCAGAAGGGGAGGCGGGGGGAGTTGAAGGAAGGAGAAAGGTTTGGATTATATCAGAGAGTCCAAGGTCACCAGAGACTTACCAATGGGGTCACCATGTCAATTTGCAATACAAAGTTTCTTTTATTTTGGACGATTTAATCTTAACTCAACATCTCGAGGACTTGCGAATAAACAAGACTTGCAAAATATCATACCGGAATCCATCCAGTTGTCTGTGGATGCAACTATATATATGAATGAAATGGGTTATTGGTTAGGGAAAAATTCCAATCTATTCAAACCTTTGGAAAAAAGGGATGTAGGATATGGTGGGGAATTAAAAGAAGGGAAATAACCAAATTGATATGATGCAAATGCCCAGGAGGCTGACACTTAGGCATAGTAAGGTGTCTGTTGGCCAAACTAGCTCCAAATGACACATCAATGGGGTAAAAATCTCCTTGTGGGGTATCTCAGTTTTATTAGTCTTATAGAGAGGTTCTCGTTTAGGCCCCTTTCACACTGGGGCGGTGCGGCCGTCGGCGGTAAAGCGCCGCTATTTTTAGCGGCGCTTTACCATCGTTTTAGCGGCGGTCTGCGGGTGCTAGCGGGGTGGTTTTAACCCCCGTTAGCGGCCGAAAAAGGGTTAAAACCGCCCGCAAAGCACCGCTGCAGCGGCGCTTTGCCGGCGGTATTGCCGCGCTGTCCCATTGATTTCAATGGGTAGGAGCGGTTTAGGAGCGGTGAATACACCGCTTCTTCACCGCTCCAAAGATGCGGCTAGCAGGACTTTTTTTCACCGTCCTGCCAGCGCACCGCTTCAGTGTGAAAGCCCTCCGGCTTTCACACTGGAGTGAAAGGGGCTGGTTTTTTCAGGCGCTACACAGGCGCTATTTTTAGCGCTGTAACGCCTGAAAACTGCCCCAGTGTGAAAGGGGCCTTACTGGACATGTGGGACACCAGAACTGCACAGGGGGGAGATACGTCTGGTTGATGTCTCCCCTGAGAGGTTGAAACCCTGCACAGATAATGCCAGTGACTAGAGATGAGCTTCGAGTTCGAGTCAAACTCATGTTCGACTCGAACATTGCCTGTTCGCCTGTTCAGCGAACAGTGAACAATTTGGGCTGTTTGCGGCAAATTCGAAAAGCCGGGACACCCTGTACAAGTCTATGGGAGAAATCTAAAGTGCTAATTTTAAAGGCTAATATGCAAGTTACTGTCCTAAAAAGTGTTTGGAGACCCGGGTCCTGCCCCAGGGGACATGGATCAATGCAAAAAAAAGTTTTAAAAACGTCAGTTTTTTCAGGAGCAGTGATTTTAATAATGATTAAAGTGAAACAATAAAAGTGTAATATTCCTTTAAATTGCGTACCTGGGGGGTGTCTATAGTATGCCTGTGAAGGGGCGCATGTTTCCCGTGCTTAGAACTGTCACTGCACAAAGTGTCATTTCTACAGGAAAAAAAGTCTTTTAAAATCACTTGCAGCTATATTATCGGCTCCCGTAATACAGAGAACACTCAATGAGTGTTCTCTGTATTAGCCGACAATTCATTCATTGCTAAAAAAATAAAAAATAAAATAAAAAAAGCATGGAGGTTCCCCTAAATTCAATTACCAGGCCCTTCAGGTCTGGTATGGATATTAAGGGGAACCCCGCATCAAATTAAAAAAAAAATTGACGTGGGGGTCCCCCTAAAAACCCATACCAGACCCTTTATCCGAGCACGCAACCTGGCAGGCCGCAGGAAAAGAGGGGGGACGAGAGAGCGCCCCCCCTCCTGAACCATACCAGGCCACATGCCCTCAACATTGGGAGGATGCTTTGGGGGTCCGTGACCCCTTTAAAGCACCATGTCCCCATGTTGATGTGGAGAAGGGCCTCATCCCCACAACCCTGAGCGGTGGTTGTGGGGGTCTGCAGGCGGTGGGCTTATCAGAATCTGGAAGCTCCCTTTAACAAGGGGATACCCAGATCCCACCCCCCCTGTTTGAAATGGTAAGGGGGTACAAAAGTACCCCTACCATTTCACAAAGAAAGTGTAAAAATGGTTAAATAAGACAAACACTCTTTTGAAAAATTCCTTTATTAAAAATAAAAAAAATAACAAAAAGATTCCAGCGGTGCTAATCCACTCTTGCTATCCAGCGATGGATGGACAGGGATCTCTCAGTCCAGCGCTGTCCATACATCCGTCTTCTGTCTCCACTGCGGAGAGACTGCGGGGATCCCAGCGCTGACGTTTCTTATATTAGGAGGGCGGGGCCACACATCACCTGACCCCGCCCCCTCTGACGCTGGTGAGGGGAGCCAGGGATTCCCTAAGTAAGTAGCAGTAACCGAAAGAGGAGGGATGTATTCAGCACTATATTGGGAAAAATTTGCTGGGATGGGTGTTGTTAATGGAGTGGACATCAGTCTCCTGAGGAACAAACTCTCAGCCATAGCTTCAGACAGTAAGCGGGGCTTTGTTACTTAGAGAGAGATTAATGACATTCTTGATAACACTCAACACTAAGTCTTGATAACAATCAACAAAGTCACATAAATAAACAGGTTAAAGTGGTCAAGATTTTATCCACCATTTTAAGAGGTTAGTAGATAGTGTGGTGATGCATGCACGCAGAGGCAGGCGGAATTATCAACTAACATCAAACTGATTGTACAGTCTCTGTATGAGGGGCAGTGGCCTTATGACTTAGCATCACAGCTCAGTAAGATTTTGCCAAAACACATCTCTTACACTAATCCAAGGTGGTGGTTGAATGACTGGATGGGCTATGCTAGTTTGGATTATGAGAGATGTTATGCTTCCTCATTGATCCCATATACAGAAGTGCAGACTCAGTCTGTGTATTCAGTGGTACCAATGAGCTTGTTGAATGGGGATGTTACCTTGTTGCATCTGAGGATAAATTACCCACATGTGATCAGAGAGGATGGAAGCTGGAGGTAGTTTGATATTTCCCTCTCTCGAAGGCATGACCATGGCGTCCTTTGTATGCCAGGTCAATACACAGTAGTGAATGAGAAATTTCACTCTGTGTTCTGGATTGGGAGAATATTGCCAGGAAGGTAACACCATTTTATTATTTGGGACATAGCGTTTGTTTCTTTGTCCTAAAGGATACCAATGTAACATTAGGTTCACAGAACATCCTAGTTTCATGACTAACAATAGCTAGAGGATCATGGTGTACCCTTGGCGGTGTCTCTGAAATCCAGACACAGGAGTGGAATTAATAGTAATTGTAGTATTGCATATTGCCAATCTGTCTGTGGGTGTAAACTATAATGGCCTTGTTAGTCTGAGAGCTCTGAACCTTGGTATGGGAAGGAAGATACAGGAATGGTTAACAGATTGGGATAGAGATGAAAGCCTTATGAGGAGGCTGCAGAAAGAGAGAGATAATGCTACTATAGCAATCTACAATGATTAGAATAAAATAAAGGAGGTAGTGTATCAACTAGAAAATGATGCTAGAGGGTATTGGTGGGAGGTAATATTCTGACATTTCAGTAAGGCCAATGGTATTTTGAATTATTTGATACATTCCATTGTAGTATTACTCATTATTGCTGCAGTTTCATCATTGGTTCAAGTTGTTATGTGTTGGAGGACTCAACATTTATATAGGAAGGTCTCAAATTTATCTATGCAAGTTGAGGGATGAATTGACATTAAGGTTTCTTCATACAAGTTAGAGGCTTTGCTGCCAATTCAGAGCCATGAAATACTAATGACGGGCCAAAATTTCAGTAGGAAAGGCCTCTGTGAGCAAGCTTGTCTAATCCAGACTCAGATTTAGAGTAAAGAGTTATAGGAGGTTGGGAGCGGGATGCGTAATTTTATGGGTAACATATATATGCATATATTATGGTAATGGTTTAATTTATGTTATGGTATAGTGTGACATATGTGTATTTTAGGTTAGTAATATGGGTGAGTAAGGCCCTCCTCGAGACTATATCTGAAAGCTCATTAATATGTTGCTCTGATTGTGTGCTGGTGAATAGTGAGTGAATGGACACCCCCTACCTGTAGTGCACCCCGTTGTGAAGATACTGGGAAAAAGAAGACTCAGAATGGGGACATGGAAGCTGTCACTATAGAATGATGGTGGTTTGTCTCAGTGGCAAAGCGGCACACGTTGGCGAGCACAACACATTAAGATAGTTATAGACTGTTCCATAGGAACTAGTTCTGAAACACATGTTGGGAAGTGCAACGCGTTAAGACAGTTATGGACTGTTCCATAGGAGCCGTGCCTGAAGAAGGGTGATATGCACCCTTTAGGTCCAAAGTGGGATATGTTGGAAGGCAACATGTTTTATTTCATAATACAAGAGATGTTTGAAATATGAACTATGGCTATACCAAGCCTCCGCATTCTTGGGGGTTATCTGGAATGTACCAAGTTGCACATCAAAGCTTGGCAGCATATCAGAATCTTCATCTGAAAGAAGATGTCAGGCCCTCTATCAAGGCTGAACAAAAGCTTGGCTCCTGACTGGTGTGATAACACTCTGAAAGTAAGCTTCAAAGAGGGCCATGGTTGCCAGGTTTGATGAAGGTGAGTTACAAAGATCAAAGGATCAACAGGCACTGAAAATGACCCAAGGCACATAGACATGATACATGGACAATGCTGCCCCTAGAAGCCAATACAGCAGGACGGACAGTAATATAATATATTGAGGAGGACTGACCCTTAAATACCTATTTTCTTGGAAAATAAATAAGATGTAGTTTTATTAAGCAGCGTGTTTGTTTTCATAGCTAACCTTATATTATTGTCTTATCAACAGTAATATTATCAGAGTTTAAATAGATTAGCTCCCTAGCGTTGGCAATATGGGACAGGCTGTCGAGACTAAACAAATTCAAATTGCCTCACAATCCACTAGCACCATTATTAAACAATGGGGAGTTCACCCCAGGCCTCTCTCCTCAATAATTTGGTTTTTGGACAAATAAAGGTTTATTACGCATTGCTGATCTGTGTGACCATAGAGGTATGCTTTCTGAACGTGCTTTAATAGAAAAATTCAATATGCCGCCTACAGAGAAGTATAGGTACACCCAACTGCACCATTATGTGCAGACCGTGGCAGGGGGACTTGGTGACCCTGACTCCCATGGAGCAGTTATGTAGACAACACGATAAAATTAGGGGCCACTTATCTGCTATATATATAATACTAAGGGGTGCCAAGAGGAAACTGAACTATATGATCCAATGGGAACAGGACCTTCAGGAAACGTTTGAACTAGACGACTGGCATGTAATTTCTGAGACGGCATATCGATCACTTATTAACACCTTTGTGATAGAGGCAAACTATAAGGTTCTGTTGAGGTGGTACATGGTCCCGACCAGATTGGCCACCTTTGTACCAGGGGCTATGTCCCCAATGTTTTAGGGGTTGTGGCCAGGTGGGGTCCACCTATCATATTTGGTGGACATGCCCTAAAGTTCGAAGGTTCTGGATTAGAGTGTATAACTTTGTTTACACAATCACTGGCTTGAACCTGACTAAATCAGCTAAACAAGCCCTCTTGGACGGCAGGGTGGCGGAGGCTTCTAAGTCCCAGAAGAGACTCCGTACCTATATATTTATATCTGCTAAAATCACCATAGCAAGAAACTGGAGATCCGCCGCCCTGCCGATTGCACAGCTCAAACATAAAATGTCATGGTTGATGATTAATGAGAGGTTGTCAGCATCGTTGCAGGACAAGATGGGGTTGTTCCATAGAATATGGGACCCATGGATTGCTTACCTAACTAACGACCCCAGGACACATATTGAGTAACTTTATTTCAGTGATATGGGCTTTACACAACGGGGCCACAGCTCCTCCAACCCTTTTCCTCCCCCACCCTTCCCCATTCCTCTCCCTTCTCTGCTCCCTCTTTTTACTTTCCTTTCCCTTTTTGTTTGCTCACTACTCATCTCTTATTGAGCTAAATTGTAGCACGATCAGTTAAAATGTTGGTTATGGCTTATTGGCAGGTTAAGTCCTGCGTGGAAGATGGCGATCGGTTACTGCCTGGGGAGGAGCCCAGGGCCTTGACGTGAGGGGGTGGGATCTTACCGGTGGGTGGAGGCGTTATAAGTGTAGATTATCGCTGTTTTACTTCATGTTGGAATTATGATACATAGTTGGACTGGTATTCATCACTAACCCCGCAGGGTAACTGTAATAGGCACTGGATAGAATTGTAGAACTTGAAATGTTACCGAAAGAGTGTCTTAGGAAATGACCAGCGGACAACTGATTTGTGCACTGAACTAGTTGTACTAATGTACTAAACAGATGAGAAAATTGTTTGTTTTGTATTGTAAACCCACAATAAAAACTATTGAAATATAATAGACTAGCGAACTACAGGAATAGACAAATTAATACATATTTGGAATAAATAAAGAGAATCCGTAAACCACTGTTGGATAATATTTATTTTAGAATTTATATTTCAATGAGAGTTCCAGATACAGTATATAAAACAAAATGTTCAATCAATAAAATGAATATTTTTGTGGTACTGTAAATTGGTTTGTGCAATAAAAACCCCCAAGATCGGTGTTAGTGGCCTCTATAACATACTTCCTAACTTTAGGCTTTAGTAAACATTCAGATAACAAGCAATTATGCTGCAAGTTTGAAAATGACTTGCTAAGCTATTGCTAGACTTGCTAGGCTTCAAAAGTTTGTTGCACAATTGCAGCAAGTCCACATTGCATGACTCCAGATCAACTTTCTTTGCAAACATTCTGCAAGTCTGCTGCAAGTTCTGGTTTAGTTATGTTATGCAATAGTCATCCCACCTCAGGGTTCATTATGGCTGAATTTACATGCTGTATATCGCAGAGCTCTTGCTGTAGACTCGCCTCTGCAACTTAGCTCTTACTGGAGACTTGCCTTGCACATTTGCTACAAATTGGAAAAGTGTCAACTAGAACTTGTGCTTCAAGTGCTCTTCAAGTGTATGACTTGCCACTGAAAAGCAAGCAAGTTAACACATTTACAATTCAACACTGCCACTAATTTGTGGCAAGTTATCCTTGCTATCTGGGCAGGGACTATCTGAATAATGGATAATAAAGCACATACTGTGCACTAGAAGGGGGTGTGGCTACATAGGGCATGATTTATAGGGGTACAGTTAAATGGAGTCTGAATTTTAGCACAGTATACACTGAACAAGTTTGCCACAGTCCTTGTACTACTACTGGACGCCATAATAATCAGCAACTATGTAAACAACAAACTCTTTGGTGAGGAGTATGTAAAATACAGCACCTCATAAAAATTGCAGCAATTAAAATTATGTAACAGTACCACTTATATCGCTGGTCAATGGATGGGGAAAAATGCCCTGACTAGGGATGAGCCGAACACCCCCCGGTTCGGTTCACATCCAGAACATGCGAACAGACCGAAAGTTTGCGCAAACTCTCGAACACCGTTAAAGTATATGGGACTCGAACGTGAGAAATCAAAAGTGCGAATTTTAAAGGCTAATATGCAAGTTATTGTCCTAAAAATGGTTTGGGGACCTGGGTCCTGCCCCAGGGGACATGTATCAATACAAAAAAAGTTTTAAAAACGATCATTTTTTCAGGAGCAGTGATTTTAATGATGTTTAAAGTGAAAAAAAAAGTGAAATATTCCTTTAAATATCGTACCTGGGGGGTGTCTATAGTATGTCTGTAAAGTGGCACGTGTTTCCCATGTTTAGAACAGTCCCTGCACAAAATGACATTTCTAAAGCAATAAAAGTAATTGAAAACTGCTTGTGGCTGTAATGTAATGTTGGGTCCTGGCAATATGAATGAAAATGATTGAGAAAAATGGCATAGGTAACCCCCCAGCCCATTACCAGGCCATTTGGTTCTTGTATGGATATTAAGGGGAACCCAGCATCCAAATTAAAAAAAGAAATGGCTTGGGGCCCCAAAGCCCTATATACTCTGAACAGCAGTATACAGGCGCTCCCAAGAAAGATGGGGACTGTAGGTTTGTTCTTAAGTTGAATCTGTTTGTAATTTGGAACAGGTACATTTTGTAAGTGTAGCTCCAGCCAAAAAATCTATTTTTAAGCTTTTTGGAAAACATAGGGAAGGGTTATCATCACCCCTGTAACATTTGTTTTGCTGTCTGTGCCTCTATTCAGAAGATTTCTCCACCCTTTCTGTCCCAATGACAATTGGAATTTGAAAATTTGGGGTTTTTATGGAAACAAGAATTGGTGATAAAGCATCGGTGGAGGAAACACCTTTTCCCTTATTAACTCTTATGCCGAGTACACACGATCGTAATTCCGGCCAGAAAAAGACAGATGAGAGCTTTTCATCGTAAAATGCGACCGTGTGTATGCTCCATCGGAATTTAGCTGTCCGAATTTCCGCCAGCCAAAAATTGATAACATGTTCTCAATTTTCCCGACGGAAAAATCGGTAATTCCAATCGTGTGTATGCAATTCCGACACGCCAAAAACCACACATGCTCAGATTCAACTACGAGACAGAAGCTATTGGCTACTGGCTATTGAACTTCCTTTTTCTAGTCACGTCGTACGTGTTGTACGTCACCGCGTTATAAACGATCGGAATTTGATGTGACTACGTGTAGGCAAGACAGCTTGTGCCGAATTCCGTCGGAATTCCGTCGGGAAAACCATCAGAGCTTTTTCTTTCGAGAATTTTGATCATGTGTACGTGGCATTACAGGAGAGAATTTCCCTTCCTAGGGGTAGATTTCCTCTCACTTCCTGTTGTCTCCCTCCGTTTGTAAGTTGGATGTTTGAAAGTAGGGGCCTGCCCTATATACTCTGCAGAAATTTGGGCCTTAGGTGTTGGTGGTATCAGAACACTGTAAGCCCTCACAGTTACTCTTGGTGGGCGCTGGAACTGGCCTTGCTGTGAAATATTATATCAAGAATTTAATTACATGCCCCTGTTGAACAGCGTCATGGGCCTTTGGTGGTGTGGTGGTGTTGTCACAACGTTGTAAGTCCTCACAGTTACTCTTGGTGGGTGCAGGAACAGGCCTTGCTGTGAAATATTAAATAAAAAATTGTAATTACACGCCCCTGTTGAACAGGGGCAGACAAATTGGGCTTTAGGCACTGGTGCTGGTGCTACAACAATGTAAACCCTCACAGATACTCTAGTTGAGCGCAGGAACAAGCCCTGCTGCAAAATATTACAGAAAAAATTGTAATTACACGCCCCTGTTAAACAGAGGCAGAAAAATTGGGCCTTAGCCACTGGTGGTGGTGCCCAGAACCAAAAATGTTCTTACAAGCTATCAACCTGAACATTGAGGAGGAATAGGATAGTCACCCAGCATAACAGGATAGTCACTCAGCATCAGCATAGGCAGTCTTCAAGGGATCTCACATTTCTAAAAAATTATTCGGTTACATCAACATCGGGTGTTTGGTAGCTGGTGCTCCAAAACTGATTCATTTTTATGAAGGTGAGCCGATCAACCGAGTCAGTGGACAGGCGCACTCTGTGATCGGTTACAAAGCTTCCAGCAGCGCTGAATGTGCATTACAAAAGAATGCTGGATGCAGGACAGGCCAGTAGCTCAATTGCATACTGTGCAAGCTCAGGCCAGTGATCCATCCTCTAAACCCAGTAACCCAGAGGATTTTTGGTTGGAAAGGTCTCCAAGCCTGATCTTGCCCCTAGGTATTCCTTGCCCCTAGGTATTCCTGCCTCCTGTATTCCTTACCTCCTGTAAATCAGACGCTGGCAATGGTTACTGGAAGTGATCAGAGGGGACTTCGGACTAAAAAATTGTCTGAACGCATCAGTCAGATGGCCACCTTCTCCACCGCTCCTTCTGTGACTGACCAAAGCTTCAGCAACACGTTGTCCAGGACCAGGACCAGGTAACCTTCCAGGCTCTGGAAACACATTGCACAAACCTTTCTGCAAGGCCTCCCCAAGATGTTTAATCCTCTGCTCCCTCTGAAATGGCTGGATAAGTTCTACAACCTAACCCTTGTAACGTGGATCAAGAAGGTTTGCTAGCCAATACTGATCCCTCTCCTTGATACCAAAAATCTGAGGGTCCTTTCGCAGGCTTTGCAGGATCAGGGAGGCCATGCAGCGTAGGTTTGCCGAGGCATTCAGTCCGGAGTCCTCTGGATCACTAAGGACAACCTTATACACAGCCACATCCTCCCAGCCACGTACAAGTCCATGGTTTTCTGGGGACTGTAAACGATCCCTTGAAGGCTGCTGATGATGCTGAGTGCTAGGCTCCACCTCCATGCTGAAACAATCCTCCTCCTGGTCTTCCTATGTGATCAGTGGGCCTGCAGGAACACTGTCCGGATAAAGGGGGCCTTGAGAGGTAAGGAAGTCCTCCTCCCTCTGTTCTGTCTCAAGTGCCCTGTCCATTACTCCACGCAGTGTGTGCTCCAACAGGTAGACAAGAGGAACAGTATCACTGATGCATGCACTGTCACTGCTCACCATCCTCGTGGCCTCCTCAAATGGGGACAGGACAGTTTATGCATCCCTGTCCTGGTGCCATAGTTGCACAGGTACTCACTGATGGCACTCTCCTGTGTGTGCAGCTACTACAGCATGGCCAACGTTGAGTTCCATCTGGTGGAACAGATTAGGCGGTTCTTGGGCAGGTTGTATTCCTTTTGGAGGTCAGCCAGCCAAGCACTGGCATTATATGACCGGCAGAAATGCACACAGACTTTCCTGGCCTGCCTCAGGAGATCCTGTAAGCCCGGATACCTGCACAAGAACCACTGCACCACCGAATTAAGGATGTGAGTCAAACAAGGAACATGGGTGAAGTGTCCCTGTCAGAGGGCGGAGAGGAGGTTGGTGCCATTGTCGCAAACCACCATTCCTGCCTGAAGCTGGCATGGCGTCAACCACCTCTGAGCCTGGCCCTTCAGAGCTGACAGAATCTCTGGGCCAGTGTGGCTCCTGTCCACTAAGCACACCAGCTCAAGCACCGCATGGCTTCTTTTTGCCTGAGCGCTTGTGGAGCACCGCTGGTTCCGAGGAAAAATCTATAGAGGGAGAGGCCATGGAGGAAGAAGAAGAGGAGGGGGTAGAGGAGAGAAGTGTGTCAGAATCACCGCTAGTAGCATTTTGTAGGTGTGGTGGCGGAACAAGCTCCAACAATACTGCACCCTGTCCTGCATCCTTCCCAGCTGCCAGCAGGGTCACCCAGTGTGCCATGAAAGATAGGTAACATCCCTGTCCATGCCTGCTGGACCATGAGTCAGTGGTAATATGCACCTTACCGCTGACCGCCCTGTCCAGCGAGGCCAAGACATTGCCTTCCACATGCAGGTAGAGAGCTGGAATCGCCTTCTGTGAAAAAAAGTAGCGTTTGGAAACCTGCCACTGAGGTACCACACATCCCACAAATTCACAAAAGGGGGCAGAGTCTACGAGCTGGAAAGGCAGCAGTTGGAGTGCTAGCAATTTAGCCAAGCTAGCATTCAACCGCTGGGCATGTGGATGGCTGGGACCAAATTTATTTAGCAACTGGGGTAGGGAAATTTGCTTGCTACAGTCTGACGTGAGTGTAGCGATAGCAGATTGTCCGCAAGTACTTGGCACACCTAATTTTACACCTTCATTCCTCTCAGGGCAGGTTTCTGAGAGAACTGAAGGTATAATGGGGTTGGAGATCCCAGCTGATGAGGAGCAAGGAGAGGTCCATCTTGTTCTTTGGTGTGGGTCTTTTAAGTATGCTTGCCAATGGACTGCATGGGAGTTCGACATATGTCTGGTCAAGCATGTAGTGCCCAAATGGCTGCTGTTTTGGCCACGCTTGATACGCTTCAGACATATGTTGCAAACAGCAATGGTGCGATCTGCTGCACACATCCTAAAAAAAGTCCCACACCAAAAAACTTTGGGAAAAATGTGCGGAGTCAGCAGCACCCTGTACATGCGGAGCTCTGCGGTGTGATGCAGTAGGTTGGCTGCCCTTAAGCTGGCCCCTGGAGTGCATCCTGCCTTGTTGGAGATGTGCCTCCTCCTCATCCTCCTCCTCCTCTCTCCTCTCTCCTATCAGGCACCCACGTAGAGTCAGTGACCTCATCATCCCCTCCTTCCTCGTCACTGGAGCAAACCTGGCAGTATGCTGCAGCTGGGGGAACATGACTGCCAGTTTCTTGTCCTTCTTAGGCACCCCCTCTCTCTGGGCTCACGTTACTGCCTTCCTCAATCTGGGTACCATCATCGGAGCCTTCAAAATACTGCGCATCCTCCTGCAGCATGTACCCAACACTGTGGTCGAACAGTTCAGGGGACTCCTCAGGGCATGATGGTGGGGCTAGGGAAGGAGTGACTGATGACATTGAGCCAATGGAAGAGGCCGCTTTGGCAGATGCATTGGCAGCCAAAGTACTCTGAGCCTGAGTGACACAGGATGAGGACGGCTTGGTCATCCACTCTACCAATTCATCTGCATGTTGCGGCTCAACATGGCCAGGTGCCACAAAAAAGGACAAGTGTGCCCCATGGCCACGTGCTGAGGATGCACCATGTCCATGACAACAATGTTGGCTATAGACACAGAGCCTGCTTGCTCTCTTTTAGTGGTGTGAGTGTCTGCCTCTCCTTGTTGGCCTTCCAGACATACTGTATTTGATTTATTTGTAATGTATTTGAATAGGTACACCAGGAATGGCCTGCAGTGAGATATAGCTGCACAAAGCTGGGATGTATATAATGAACTGCCTGCCTGTAGTATATTTGGTACAGAACAACAGGAACGGTCTGCAGAAAGATCTAGCTGCTCAGGATACAGTACTGAATATACTGCAGCTAACTGAATTAACTGCCTGCCTGTAGTATATTAGGAACAGAACAACAGGAACGGTCTGCAGCGAGATCTAGCTGCACAGGATACAGTACTGAATATACTGCAGCTAACTGAATTAACTGCCTGCCTGTAGTATATTAGGAAGAGAACAACATCAAAAGAATGGAGGTTTAACGTACTAACCTGCTATTTACTAGCCAACATCCCAAATTCGTAAAATACACAGTTTTCCCCATAAGGGTGGGACTTTAAAGGCATGAATTATCAGACATATGGTATAATAAAAATAAAATAATTTTATTTAGACAATATATCAAAAGATACTGTGAAACAAATCAAAATTCATACATACATATATAGAGAGAATAAATATATCTGTGCAAAATAGCTTTTAGGTGTATAATGCCTCCAATATATCACAGAGAATAAATAGACTCAGGATATGAACAAGTCACAATTGGTCATATACGTTCAATAAATCCTACGTGTTACGGAGTGTCCTCCACTCCTTCTTCAGGGATGATCAAAAATGTATAATCAATTCTAAATATGTCCAAAGAAGAAGTCCAGACTAGAAAGCAAGAGGCCGAAAAGGCCAAAAAACACAGATATATGGCACAGTGGTAAAAAATACAAATGCAGCTCCCTGGTTAGTGGGGAAAAGTGGACGCCAACAAAACACCTGCAGGCAAACTGGGACCACATCAATAGGGAAGCTTGAGAAGGTGCTGTGTATGTGTAGACAAGGACAAACGAAAGATGGAGAAAAAGCGCTGGTTCTGAGAGTTATGGAACCACATAATCAATGTTTAAAGTGGGTAAAATGTCCACCCCTTATGTTGTGCAATGAAGGCTGATAAGTATAAAAAAAATCCATGTCACAAATATATTTCAAAGGAGTAAAAGAAAAGCTTCAAACAAACTTCCCATAGATGCACACATCCAAGGAAAGAGGGATCTCCATCAGCGAACAGCGCTAGTGTGTTGCCTTGTCAGAGAGATTACAGCACTGTAAGTTTGTTTGAGGCTTTGCTTAACAATGACCAATTGTTACTTGTTCATTATCATATCCTGAGAGTATTTATTCTCTGTAATATATCGGAGGCATTATACACCCAAAAGCTATTTTACACGGATATATTTATTCTTTCTATATATGTATGGATGAATTTTGATTTGTTTCACAGAATTTTTTGATATATTGTCTAAATAAAATTATTTTCTTTTTATTATACCATATGTCTGATAATCCATGCCTTTAAAGTCCCACCCTTATGGGGAAAACTGTGTATTTTAGGAACAGAACAACAGGAACAGTCTGCACTGAGATCTAGCTGAACTGGATCAAGTGCCTGCCTGAAGTAGATTACAAACAGTACAGAAGGAACGGTCTGCAGTGAAATCTACCTAACTGAATATACTGCCTGCTCAAAGTAAATGAAATGACACTCTCTTTCTCTCTCTCTCTAGCTCTCTATAACATCAGCAACACACTACACAGGGCCGACGTGCAGGCCGCCTTATATAGTGTGGGGCGTGTACTTATCCCCCTGAGCCATAATTGGCCAAAGACACCCTGCCTTTATCCAATTATGGCTCTGTTTGCTTATGGCGCTGTGATTGGCCAAAGCATGTGAGTCATAGTGCATGCTTGGCCAATCATCAGCCAGAAAACCACTGCGATGACGCAGTGCATTATGGGCCGTGATGCGCCGCTCAAATTTGGCCCATAATGTTCGATCTTCGATGAACGATCGAACAACTTACGTTCAACTTGTACTCAAAGCTCATCCCTAGCCCTAACAGGATTGGCCAGTGACAGAAAAAAAAATGCTCCACTATTAGTGGTCAGTTAACATACAAATGGCCAGCAATACTGGACAATTGGAGAAAAATTTAAGCAACCCACTGTTGGTGGTCAGTGGGAGGAAAATGCCTGGTGTTGTCGGTCAATGGAGAAAAAGTGGCTGGTATTATTGGTCACAGTGGGAGAAAAAAGCCTGTGGTTATTTGTCACTGGGAGAAAAATGCCTGGTGTCATTAGCCAGTGGGAGTAAAAAAATACTCTGATGTTAGGGGGAGGATAGATCTACTCTGGCAAATGTTGGAGTAAAAGGCAGAGCGCAGGGGCCAGAATTAAGTAACACAGAGTACAGGGTTCAAGAGTAAGTTATGCAGAGTTCAGAGGTTAAGAGTAAGCAATGCAGAGCTCAGCAGTATGTAATGAAGCATACAGGGGTTAGTAGTATGTATGGCAGAGTGCAAGGGTCAGCACTATATAGACAGCATACAGGTGTCAGTGATATTTAAGGCAGAGTACAGTGCTCAATACTATGTAGGGCAGAGTGCAGGGGTCAATAGTCCGCAAAGCAGACTACAGGGGTTAGAAATATGTAGGGCAGAGTACAGGGATTGTTAATTTTTAGGGTAGATTACATGGATCAGTAGAATGTAGGGCAGAGTACAGGTGTCAGTAATTTGTTTGAATGTTTACAGAGGTCAATATTATGTAGGGCAGTGTACATGGGTGAGTAGCATATTGGGTAGAGTACAGGAGTCAGTAGTATGTCGGCAGACAAAAGGGGTCAGTAATATGAAGGCAGGGGTCAGTAGTGTGTAAAGCAGACTGAAATTTCACCCCATATACAAAACAGCACTATCAAGCAGTAGATTGAGAGATATATCTCTGTGAGGTGATTGTCCCCACCGATTCACATCTTACCCAGGTGCTTATATGTGATGACACATATAATCACATAAGAATTAAAATTACTGCTCTGTCTGAATAAATCACCCAATTAGCAGTGATAGGAACCCAAAACAATGAATGCATAACACACACTGCTGCAACTTCAATGTGAGATACGCACAAAAAATATCAATAAATCCAAAAATTTGTAAAGGTGATACATACATAAAATAATATGATCCTGCTGTGAGTGATAACGGTTTTCAGATTCTTACAAAGCTTATGTGCCAAATGCTGACAATATATAACTGTATTTAAGCATCCATCTGAATGTCCCCCAATTTCAATAATTATGATGATGAAGAAACCATATTCAAAAAATAGTCCGCACTGTAGTGTTTAAAAATGGAGAAAAAAAATCAACAATTAAGTGACACTTTTAGCCACAGTTTGTAAAAGAAAATCCTGATTCACTGATCACAGGTGACTTTATAACATTATAAACCCAAAGAATAGCGATGGTTTGTGATAGAAAGACTCCTCCACCTGTGAGATGACTGTGGCTTACCAGATGGATGATCTCTTTTTTAAGGAGATCAAATGCGCCTGTGGCTATGTAACCCAGCCAGGGTTTCTCTCCCACCAACAGGACTGCCCCGCTCATCCACTCCTGGTATTGCTGATAAGCTTGCGGTTAGCGGTTCCCCATATTCAAAATAAGAAAGAATTCCATAGTGTAATTCAGTATGTTTAATAAATAAAAACAAAGTGCAATTCTTTTTATTTTTATTTATTAAACATACTGAATTACACTATGAAAGTTCTTTCTTATTTTTAATATGGGAACCCTTAACTGCAAGCTTATCAGCAATACCAGGAGTGGATGAGCGGGGCAGTCCTGTTGGTGGGAGAGAAACCCTGGCTGGGTTACATTTGATCTCTTTAAATTAGGATTTTCCTTTATGAACTTTGGCTAAAAGTGTCACTTAATTGTTGATTTTTTTCTCCATTTTTAAACACTACAGTGAGGACTATTTTTTGAATATGGTTTCTTCATATTTTAGAGGGCCCCTCGCGGGCTTCGCTCGCCACGCTTCGGGCTCGGCCTCGCTGCGCTCGGCTCTTTTTTATTCTAACTCTAAGTCCACTTGGATAGTGGGGATAGAACCTGGACTCACGGCGCAGGCGCCGTTCATCCTCGGCAATTTTCGGAATCTGTGTTGCTGTGTACTGCGCATGCGCAGTACGCAGCGGACACTATCCGATGGAGGACGCTATTTGACAAGACACCGGCACCATGGTTGTTATGGTGTCAAGATAATTGAAGCGCATTATTTTATTATTACATTGCTATATAAATATATATAATAGTTTAGCTCACCATATTGCAGAATCAGTGGGAGCCCAGAGCGTGTCACTTGCCACCATCGCCTGCCACCAGATGTGGATTGTCATTTGCCATGTCACGTGCCACATGTTGCGGATTGTCACTCACAACATCACCTGCCACACGTTGCGAATTGTCACTTGCCACATCATCTGTCACACGTTGCTGGTTGTCACTTGCCTGCCACCAGATGCAGATTGTCACTTGCCACGTCACCTGTCACATGTTGCGGATTGTCACTTGCCATGTCACTTGCCAGACATTGCTGGTTGTCACTTGAGTGCCACCAGATGCGGATTGTCACCTGCCACATCACCTGCCACACGTTGAAGACTGTCACTTGCCACATCCCCTGCCACATGTTGCGGACTGTCACTTGCTGCTAATGTGGAGATTGTCTTTTGCTGTGTCCCAGAGTCAGGCAGCAGAGAGATGATGTAATCTCTCTCCTGCCCGCAGCTGCCTGCACAGTGAGGGCGGGCGTTGGGTGGGACCAGCACAGTCAGGGACAGAGAAAGAAGAATGCTGGCGCTCTGCAGTCACACGCTGGGCATGATGTTAGCGGTGGATGGAACTGGAAAAGTGGAACTGATTAATATGCACAACACACACTCACAGTCTGTACTCTAAAGTTGCAACTACGACAGTGCTACTGCAAGTTTCAACTGTTCTCTCCCCTGTTCTCCAGCAGCTCCTGTTACAGTGAGTCACGTCGGCTCTGAGAGCGAGACTCGAGTCTGACGTGACTCACTGACGTTACTCGTTGCTAGACTCCAGGCAGCCCAGGCGTTAGCAATGAGTGCAGGGAAGAGGCTCCACCCACCTGTTCCTCCTCCTATTCTAGTCGAGTCTCTCTCTGCACCGCTGATCGGTTGATGGATGTGAGAGAGACTCGGCAGAGGCAGCGGCAGCCGCGGCAGAGCTTGTTAGAATCTGAGAGATCATGTCAGTCACAGTATTTTGGGGGGGGGGGCAATTGCCCTGTTGCCCCTCCCCCCGGATCCACCCCTGCCATAGGGACCAGCGCACTTGAAGCTATGTCTCACTGCCGCTTACCTTACTGCTCTGCATTTTGGGGGAAATACAGACATCTTGTTCGAGCAGAAAATACATTGCATGCTAACTGTGGCTAGGGTTGCCACCTGTCCGATATTCACCCGGACAGTCTCGGTTTTGAATCATGTGTCCGGGGAAACCCTGACACATTGTTCAGACTGAGCTGTGGCTCCCCAAGTATCCAAGATAGTCACACACAAATCTGTTGCCATCCAGGAGCTGTGGGCAGCTGTGTGGGGGCAGATTTGACTTCACTTGGGTGCAGGACGATGATGTCAGCAAGAACAATTTGACCACACACACTTTTTCCTGCGGCACGTGCCAGCAAAAGCCAAGATCTGGCTTTAAGAAAGGTTTGCAACTCTATCTGTGGCACACAAACTGGGGGTTGTTGGCCCTGTTGTATTTTCATAAAGCATGATTTTTTTTACCTGATATTGTTTGTTGCTGTATTATTTTTTACATTTCGTATCAGAATCAGAAGAATACCAAACATTGTATGCCTTTACAGACTTAAATGGCTTTTAATTTAAATCAGTTTGAGAGTAATTTGTGGAACATTTGAAATGTGTTCACGTTGACGTGTATAGAAGAATAAATCAAGGTAATGTGATGTTAAAATAGTAAACATATCCAATAAGTCATACACGGAGCTATGAGATCCAGTTCAAATGTAGCTTTCTAGAATCTTCAAAAATGCTGCTCAAATGTACATTGCCATTATGCATGATAATATTAAAATGCTAAGGTAGCGAAGCATGAACTGAAGCTTTCCAGGGCTCATGGTACAATTAATCCACCTGTGTGTGCCCTGCATAGTCTCTTTAGCCAATGTCTACATATATTGCAAACATGTGGCTGAAGATGTCAGCAGTGTGTGTTAACAGCGTGTGGTCGGGCATAGGCCAAAGCCATCCAGTCTCTGCCAGTTAGAACTCAGGTTTAAGTTATATCCTTTTTGGCTTGCTTCACATTTGAACAACCTTGTGCATAATCCCAGTCTTCCCCACTGTAGCATGCAGTAGACTTTGCCAATCTTTAAAGTAATTTCCAAGAACACATATTTGATGAGTAACTAAATGTAATCCCTTCATGCAATGGTAATAGATCTCAGGGTACTAGTGTCTCCATCCATGCACGTTAAATACTAATAACAGTAATGTAATACCTTATCTACACTCAGAATGTAATTATATACAATATATATATATATATATATATATATATATATATATATATATATACAGTGCTTAGAAAAAGTATTCAAACCCCTTGAAATTTCCACATTTTGTCTTGTTACAACCAAAAACATAAAATGTATTTTACTGGGATTTTATGTGATAGACCAACACTAAAAACTGGCACATGATTATGAAGTAGAAGGAAAATGATAAATGGTTTTCATTTTTTTTTTTGCAAATATGTGAAAAGTGTGGTGTGCATTTGTATTCAGCCCCACTGAGTCAATACTTTGTAGAACCACCTTTCACTGCAATTACAGCTGCAAGTCTTTTTGGGTATGTCTCTACCAGCTTTGTAGATCTGGAGAGTGACATTTTTGTCCCTCATTCTTTGCAAAATAGCTCAAGCTCTGTCAGATTGGAGGGAGAGCTTCTGTGAGCAAAATTTCAAGTCTTGCCACAGATTTTCAATTGGATTTAGGTCTAGACTTTGGGCCATTCTAACACATGAATATGCTTTGATCTAAGCCATTCCATTGTAGCTCTGGCTGTATGTTTAGGGTCCTTGTCCTGCTGGAAGGTGAACCTATGCCCCAGTCTCCGATTTTCTTTTAAGATTGCCCTGTATTTTGCTCCATCCATCTTCCCATTAACTCTGACCAGCTGGCCTGTCCTTGCTGAAGAAAAATATCCCCACAATATGATGGTGCCACCACCATGTTTTACAGTGGGGATGGTGTGATCAAGGTGATGTGCAGTTTTAGTGTTCCACCACGGCTGCACACCAAAACTCACATTTCGCTTTTAGGCCAAAAAGTTAAATTTTAGTCTCATCTGACCAGAGCACTTTCTTCTACATATTGCTGTGTTCCCCACATGGCTTCTCGCAAACTATAAATGGGACTTATTTTGGCTTTCCTTCAACAATGGCTTTCTTCTTGACACTCTTCCATAAAGGCCAGATTTGTGGAGTTCACGACCAATAGTTGTCCCATGGACAGATTCTTTCACCTTAGTTGTGGATCTCTGCAGCTCTTCCAGAGTTACCATGGGCCTCTTGGATGCTTCTCTGATTAATGCTCTCCTTGCCTGGCCTGTCAGTTTAAGTGGACAACCATATTTTGATAGATTTGCAGTTTTGCCATACTTTTTCCATTTTCAAATGATGGATTGACAGTGCTTTGTGAGCCTGGGGTATTTTCTATAGCCTAACCCTGCTTTAAACGTCCCCACAACTTTATTCTTGACCTGTCTGGTGTGTTTCTTGACCTTCATGATGCTGTTTTTTCACTAAAGTTCTCTAACAAATCTCTGAGGGCTTCACAGAGCAGCTGTATTTATTCTGATATTAAATTACACACAGGTATACTCCATTTACTAATTAGATGACTTCTGAAGGCAGTTGGTTCCACTAGATTTTAGTTAGGGGTATCAGAGAAAAGGGGTCTGAATACATATACACACCACACTTTTCAGATATTTATTTGTAAAAAATGTTGAAAACTATTTATCATTTTCCTTCCACTTCACAATAATGTGCCACTTCGTGTTGGTCTGTCACATACAGTGCCTTGCAAAAGTATTCACCCCCCTTGTCTTTTTACCTAATTTGTTATAACCTAATTACAGCCTTTAGTGCAATGTTTTTTTTAAATCTGATTATATGTGATTGATCAGAATACAATAGTTTAAGTTGGTGAAATAAAATTAGAAAAATATATATATAAAACTATTTTTCAGAACTAAAAAAATGATAAATGGCATGTGCGTATGTATGAAGCCCACAAAAAGCTCTGGTGAAACCAATTACCTTTAGAAGTCACATAGTGAAACGATGTCCACTTGTGTGCAATCTGGGTGTCACATGATCTGTCATTATATATACACACCTTTTTGAAAGGCTCCAGAGGCTGCAACACCTAAGCAAGAGGCACCACTAACCAAACACTGCCATGAAGACCAAGGAACTCTCCAAACAAGTAAAGGACAATGTTGTTGAGAAGTCAGGGTTAGGTTATAAAAAAAATATCCAAATCTTTGATCCCTAGGAGCACCATCAAATCTATCATAACCAAATGGAAAAAACATGGCACAACAGCAAACCTGCCAAGAGAAGACTACACACCAAAACTCACGGACCGAGCAGGGAGGGCATTAATCAGAGAGGCAGCACAGAGACCTAAGGTAACCCTGGAGGAGCTGCAGAGTTCCACAGCAGAGACTGGAGTATTTTTATATAGGATGACAATAAGCCGTATGCTCCATAGAGTTGGGCTTTATGGCAGAGTAGCCAGAAGAAAGCCATTATTTTCAGCAAAAAATAAAATGGCACGTTTTGAGTTTGCGAAAAAGCATGCGGGAGACTCCCAAAATGTATGGAGGTAGGTCCTTTAGTCAGATGGGACTAAAATTGAACTTGTTGGCCATCAAAGAAAACGCTGTGTCTGGCGCAAACCCAACACATCACATCACCCAAAGAACACCATCACCACAGGGAAACATGGTGGTGGCAGCATCATGCTGTGGGGATGTTTTTCAGCAGTCGGTACTGGGAAGCTGGTCAGAGTTGAGTGAAAGATGTATGGTGCTAAATACAGGGATATTCTTGAGAAAAACCCGTACCACTCTGTGTGATTTGAGGCTAGGACGGAGGTTCACCTTCCAGCAGGACAATGACCCCAGACACACTGCTAAAGTAACACTTGAGTAGTTTAAGGGGAAACATGTAAATGTTTTGGAATGGCCTAGTCAAATCCCAGACCTCAATCCAATAGAAAATCTGTGGTCAGACTTAATGATTGCTATTCACAAGCGCAAACCATCCAACTTGGAGGAACTGGAGCAGTTTTGCATGGAGGAATGGGCAAAAATCCCAGTGATAAGATGTGGCAAGCTCATAGAGACTTATCCAAAGCAACTTGTGATAGCCGCAAAAGATGGCTCTACAAAGTATTTATTTTGGGGGGAGGGGGGTGAATAGTTATGCACATTGACTTTTTCTGTTTTTTTGTCCTATTTGTGGTTTGCTTCACAATAATTAAAAAAAATACATCTGTTGGGGGCATGTTCTATTAAATGATGCAAATCCTCAAACAGTCCATGTTAATTCCAGGTTGTGAGGCAACAAAACACGAAAAATGCCAATGGGGGTGAATACTTTTGCAAGGCACTGTAAAATCCCAATGAAATACATTTATATTTTTGGTTGTAACATACCCTATATATTTTTAAGTGAGCTGTGTGGGAAATGTATTAGGAAGACATAAGAAAAAAACAAGTAATGTTGGTGAGACTCGACTTGTATTGTGTAAGTACTTGATCACTTTGGAATTATGAAGTGTACATTATATTTCACATATTCAGGTCAGAATGCAAGATTTTGCCAAGGAACATGAAATTAATCAAAATACCCAAATTTATATCTTTATCTTGACCTTAGATACTCCCTCTGAAGAATACCAATCCAGAAAGATGATTAGGTGTCTCTTATAATTACAGAAAAAATAAAAGTAGGAATTTCTTGGAAATACCAATATTATATTTAAGAATTCACAAGGCTGTGTGCTTGGAAATATGTTTTTTTATGGCTGTGTCATTTTCTATTTGTAGTTTGACAAACTGGAAAGTTCAGGGATTTTATAGGGAATTGCAGTTGTTCCAGAAAGGGCTGTTACACTTTCTATGTGAGTTAATGAAAAATCATACTGCTGTAATGGAACATTATTCTACGCTGTCAATGTAGCATCTTGTATTTTTCAGGTGGGAGAAATTATTTAAAGTAAACCTATCACAAACCTGAGCAGTTAAAACTGAGCACAGGAGCTTACCATCAGTATAAATACACATGATGTCCAATTAATTGTAAGATCACAACCTAGAGACAGCTGAAGTTGTATGCCAATTATAAAGCCCAATTGAACTCTGAATTGAAGGACCCATTCAAACTGTGTGTGGTGACAAGATGTCTTCTACATCAGATTAATGGCAGTCATCAAAAGCACACATGGAAAATAATTGTTTTATGTGCCTTGTTTCCGCCACAATCTATAAATGGAGCAGTTGGAGCATTCATTCATCTGCACATCCTCCATTCATGGAGACCTTTTCATTATGATAGTACAGTGAAGGAGGGAGCAGAAAGGGAGGGCATAGTCAGCACACTTGATGAGTGCCTGTCACAGGTGAAGTTGCCCGTATTAACACCCATACCACCAGAAGATCACAGCTGCGGGGGTGTCCATGGGGCAGAGGACAGACGATTTTAAAGTGAAGAGCAGCTACCAGTGCACATGCCACTCATGTAAGTATTGTCCCAGGTGCTGATTTTTTTTTTAAAAACCACTAAACTTCAGCTTTCTTTCTTTTTTTTCTTTCTTCAAACTCTCCTTGAGATTGGCCACACTTTCCACCACCTCCTTATTGGTCCTTTAAAAGAATCCTATACAAAGATAAATAGAAAGCCTGCAATGCAATGTTAGTTGTGTGGTTTGCTTCAATACTCTCCAAGTTGTTTGTAGGGGGGGTGGTGGTGTGTAGAAAAATGTGCAGAGCATTACAGCGGGGTGCCCATGTGGTCTACTCTGAGTTGTATACCCCCAGGGGTTCTTTAGGCTTCACAAGGACATGAACAGGGCCACTAACCTTTACACGTGGGTTAACATATTGCCCGATGATGTGCTCACCAATGCCCGGGACCAGGCTAGGCAGTGCTCATGCGAAGAATCAAATATTAAGGCAGCTCTTCAATTCAGAGATGAGCCACATGTGTGCGGAGTGCTGAGTTCCTAAAAAAGCTGCTTCCTCCATTGTCCTATACACTTAAAGAGATGAGCAGCTACCAGTGCGCATGTCCCTCATGTAAGTATTGTCCCAGGTGCTGTTTTATTTTAAAAATCACTAAACTTCAGCTTTCTTTCTTTTTTTTCCTTTCTTCAAACTCTCCTTGAGATTGGCCACACTTTCTACCACCTCCTTACTGGTCCTTTAAAAGAATCCTATACAAAAATAAATAGAAAGCCTGCAATGCAATGTTAGTTGTGTGGTTTGCTTCAATACTCTCCAAGTTGTTTGTAGGGGGGGTGGTGGTGTGTAGAAAAATGTGCGGAGCATTACAGCGGGGTGCCCATGTGGTCTACTCTGAGTTGTATACCCCCAGGGGTTCTTTAGGCTTCACAAGGACATGAACCGGGCCACTAACCTTTACACGTGGGGTAACACATTGCCCGATGGTGTGCTCACCAATGCCCGGGACCAGGCTAGGCAGTGCTCATGCGAAGAATCAAATATTAAGGCAGCTCTTCAATTCAGAGATGAGCCACATGTGTGCGGAGTTCCTCCATAAGCTGCTTCCTCCCATGTCCTATACACTTGTACTGATACACGTGTTGCATTTGGCGGATCATGCTGAGCCTCTGGCCACTCCACCAGTCAGCGCATCTCTGTTATCTCACTCCCAGTAACAGAATGCGGTCTCGCCGAGCACATACTGTAGCGCAGACCTCATGCATGCTCACTATTAACTCTTCTCTTCCTTTACCTAGTGATCCAGCCAAATATCTCTGTAACACTAGTCCACTCCTGGTAACCAGCAGGGACTGATGGCTAGGGAGGAAGTCAGAGCGCTGACCTCCTCGATACTGAAGGACCTGTCACCTAACCAGTTACCATGCCAACCATTGGTTGCTGTTCTTCCTTTAGTTTACTCATAGTAACTACCTTGTCTTCCTTGTCTTGCTGAATGAACCTCTTTCGTAGTGACGTTACACATACACCATATGATGTCATGGACCTAAGATCTTTATGAATGGGCCAAGACCCCCCTACATGCACCCATTGAATAACTTCAGACCAGGCTCTGGGCAGTTGAATTGACTTTTACTGTAAACCTGGTACAACATGCAATAACATCTTTCTCCCAACTAAATTTAACTGTGGCTGCATCAAGTTACCTGCACAGTTAAAGCCTCTTTGGGAAAAGTCCATACCTGGAAATGCTTAAACAGAGAAGACCATGCTCTTGGGGTGTTCCAGCGAATCAGCGTTCCGTAGCAGACTATAGGTCCCAGCAAGTCTCTGCACGTATCCCTAATTGCGTGTGTGTCCCCTTAGGATCCAGACCTGTTCCAGTAAAACAGTAACCTTTTCCTCCTGACCTGGGTAGCCAGTTGCTAACTAAACATACAGTAGGCCATCTGCCTACACGTTAACCTGCAACAAGCAAGCAAAGTTAGGCCTCGTTTACACCAGCGGTTGGGCTCAGCTTTGGTTTCACAGCCACCCAACTTCTTTCCCTTGTGCAGCTATGCCACAGCCTTGATGCTTTGCATTCCAGCGCAGCAAAAATTATAACCACTGTCATGTTCAGTGGGCAGTAACACCCATTGAATGTAACCCATACAACTGAATAAGGGATCCCCACAACCTCGTGCATTGCAGGTGGTTGCGCAACACTAGTGCGGGGTTCTAGGGGTCAAAACAGGGGATGAGAAGGCAATTCAATACCCTCTCCCTGCCTGTCAAATCCTGTCTGAGGAGTGATCCAAATTGCAAGACTGGAAATCCTCATTTGCTTAGTTGTGCTGGGTCAGTGACTCAAAAACGACTCAATACCCTGGATCAGCATGACTGCCAGCATTTCCTGAAGGAGAGGTTGAAAATGGTATATTCTCTGCTGTACAGATTTCCTTTAATGCAATTGTTCAGCCTCAGCATTCTTTCTGGTGCTTTTAGGGAAAATTGCTTGAATTTTAGATGCATTTCAGAAATTTTTTTCTATTTAGTCACAATGACCTGTATATAGGGGTAAAAAACAATGCGTGGCAAAAGTCACATTAAACTCAAAAGAACACTGCTTCATACAGTTCAAATAAGAAGTCAACTGCTGCCTTCCAGATGCTTCGAAAATGTTTCACAAACAGATGTCAAAAGCAAAAGACAAACAAGCATGTACACTAACCCTTAATGAGGACCTGAGTGTGATAAATGCAAATAGTACACAATGGTGGGTTTCAAGAGATAGACTTACTTCAGCAATATTACCACACAGAGCATTACATGGGTGCGTTAAATCATGGGTTTAGGGTCCTGAGGATGCAGGCTTTTATTTGTATTCTATTGGTAGAACTTAATGGACATGCGTCTTTCTTCAACCTGGCGTGTACACCTGCAAAGTTCAGTTTAGCATGAACAGATGCTCTAAAGGGACACCTGTCAGGCTAGGAGCAGATAACAGGTAACAGTTCAAATATGCTGATTATGCAAAGAGTTCAATGAACAAGAGTACATCACATGAGCAGGTCTAAGCAGAGCGTGTCAGCTGGAACTTGTAGTTCAGCACTGTGGATGAAGGTAGATGTTGGCAGGACCTTGTAGTTCACCGCTGCAGATGAAGATAGATGTTTGCTGGAACTTGTAGTTCACCGATGCAGCTGAAGTTAGAGGCTCACTGGGCAGCCAAGTAGTAATGTTGAGTCAGTGAGGCCTGGAACGGAAAAGACAGAAAAGAAAAAGTAGTGCAGGGCCGGGCATGACCATGTGTTTAGGGGAGACAATGCATGGGTTAATATGAAGAGATTAGAGGGGAGGGGACAGTGAGAAAAGTCCAAGGGGGAGTGGTAATATATAAGGAGGAGGCGGGGCTGGGCTGGGAAACAGAAAGTTGTGGAGAAAGAAATGAGGAGGCAGTTTTT
The DNA here is from genome assembly GCF_037356315.1 of Lithobates pipiens. Taxonomy (NCBI): domain Eukaryota; kingdom Metazoa; phylum Chordata; class Amphibia; order Anura; family Ranidae; genus Lithobates; species Lithobates pipiens. The sequence goes on from NW_027507748.1 coordinate 103,826,668, forward strand.
CCACCCACCCTCCCTATATGTTGTCTGTGTTTGTTGGTTTATGTGTTTTCTTTCTTTCAGGAGCATGGCAGATGGTCGTCATGGCAGCTGTGGATCGGCGGTGTTTTGTTGGTCTTTGACGGTGGCAGTAAACATATGTGATGGAAAGGGGTGGGGGGCTCATCGGTAGTATGTGCCCCTCCGGTGTATTCCAGGGAAAGGTTAACTGGAATACTGTAATGGTTGCACTGCGGGAAGGGGGTTGTCTCCGAGCTGATTATCAGCTGGAGGCCTATCGTGTGGAAAAAGGTCCCGCAGTGTATTGGTGGAATATGTGTTGGAGTTCCGGGGTGCCGTCAAAGACCAACAGACTGGAGTTGAACAAGTTGTTACGGAGGTGATATTTTGGTATATATTTGATATTGGAGTTATTTATATGGTGTGAATAATAAATAGGCTGCTATGGCCATTTATACTCCAAAATGAAGGTGTGGTCTCGTCATTTTAGAAGGGTAAGAAATGGGGATGATGGAGTACAAGTGGTATAGCAGTAAGAGGCAAGTTGGGTACCTCTGAACTACACTGGTCATGGCACCACAGTAGAATCAGGCAAAGTGTAGTCTAGGCAAGCTGGGTCATACGCAGGTAGATCAGAGTCCAAACATTGCTGAATCAGAAGCGAACAAGCAGGATCAAAAACTAGCCTGGTCATACACAAAATATACAGAGCAGATATTAGCTGGGTCAAGCAGTAGTACACAAAGGTAACATCTCTATCACAAGCACTGATTGTATGCTGATACCAGGGCCAGCTTAAGGGCCAGTTCACACCACATGCAGCCCAGTGCATTTTTTTCTGCACCAAAATGCATGGAAAGTAGGTTATATGGTTTTCAATGGCATAGTTCACACCAGTGCGGTCAGTTCCAGTGCGTTCCAGTTCCAGGAAAAAAAGTAGAACATGCTGCATTTTTACTGCACTGGACTGTACTGGAATGCTGTAAAACGCATCAAAAATGCACTGGAACACACCTAAATGCACCAAAAATGCACTGCAACACACTTGTCCTTATTAAGGGCCAGTTCACACCATAGAAACGCAGTCCGGATGCGTTCCAGGTGCTTTTCTGCATGCACGTTTTTGATGCATTCCAGTGCGTTTTTGATGAGTTTTTGATGCAGTCCAGTGCTTTTTCCCCCTCTCTTTTTTCTTAATTTTAAATAAGGACAAGTGTGTTGCAGTGCGTTTTTGGTGCATTTAGGTGCATTCCGGTGCGTTTTTGATGCGTTTTACAGCTTTCCAGTACAGTCCAGTGCATATATGCACATATGTTCTACTTTTTTTCTGGAACTGGAACTGGAATGCACTGGAACTGACCACACTGGTGTGAACTATGCCATTGAAAACCATTTAACCTACTTTCCATGCGTTTTTGATGCAGAAAAAAAACGCACTGGACTGCATGGGGTGTGAACTGGCCCTTAAGGTAAAGAAAAAAGAGGGGGGGGGAGGAAGCACTGGACTGCATCAAAAATGCACCAAAAATGCATCAAAAACGCACTGGAACGCTTTAAAAATTGCACATGCAGAAAAGCACCTGGAACGCATCCGGACTGCGTTTCTATGCTGTGAACTGGCCCTAAGAGCATTATAGGCCCCCGGGCCATACAGTGCAATGGGGCCCTGTCTACACAATTTTGCACGAGAATAAAAAATGCAAATGATCAATAAGGCTATATTTATTGGTACTTCCAACAAAATCAGTGTTTACATATTAACACGTTTGGACAATATAACACAATCTTGAAAAGCAAGAAATTGAAAAACAATAAATTGGCAGTGTTTGATGAGCAGAGTGGCAGCGTTTTATGGACACAGCGGCAACTTTGGGCACAGTGGCAGCTTTGATGGGCACAGTGGCTGTGTTTGATGGGCATGCACAGTGGCAGTTTTAATGGCCACAGTGGCTGTGTTTGATGGGCACAGTGGCAGCTTTGATGGGCACAGTGGCTGCTTTTAATGGGCACAACTTGAACTTACCGTATATACTCGAGTATAAGCCGAGATTTTCAGCCTCTTTTTTGAGGCTGAAAGTGCCCCCCTCGGCTTATACTCGAGTCATCGCTGTCTGCCCGCTCGATCAGCGTGTCGAGCAGACAGACAGCGGCCATTCTATGATTCAAAAGCCGCGCCTCCGGCTCCGCCTTCGCCTGTGATAGGCGGAACACTGAATTTCCCAGCAGCCTGTGTTCCGCCTATCACGGGCATCCGCTCATCCTCGTACTACGGACGAGGATGATACGACGTCCGTGATAGGCGGAACACAGGCTGCTGGGAAATTCAGTGTTCCGCCTATCACAGGCGAAGGAGGAGGCGCGGCTTTTGAATTTTACAATGGCCGCCGACGAAGAGGGCACGGGACGGAGGCAAGGCAAGGCACGGCACGGGACGGGACGGGACGGGACGGGACGAAGGCAAGGCACGACACGGGATGGAGGCTCGGGACAAAGGCTCGGGACACAGGTAGGCTGGACACACACACACACACACACACACACACACACACACACACACACACACACACACACACACACACACACACACACACACGGATGGAGACACACACACACGGATGGATGGATGGATGGAGACACACACACACACAGGGATGGATGGATGGATGGATGGAGACACACACACACAGGGATGGATGGATGGATGGATGGAGACACACACACACAGGGATGGATGGATGGATGGATGGAGACACACACACACAGGGATGGATGGATGGATGGACACACACACACACAGGGATGGATGGACGGACACACAGGGATGGACGGACACACAGGGATGGACGGACACACAGGGATGGACGGACACACACACAGGGATGGACAGGCATGTCTCACCCTCGGCTTATACACGAGTCAATAAGTTTGCCAGTTTTTTTGGGGGTAAATTGGGGGCCTCGGCTTATATTCGGGTCGGCCTATACTCGAGTATATACGGTACTTAAGTTTTAGGCAGTAAAGCCCCATACACATTAACCAGTTTTTCTGCTGATTTTTGTCTTCAGATTTACCAAAACCATGTAGTGCAAGGGCCTGCCTGATTGCATACAAATTGAAACTCCTAAGGTTTGACCTCATACTATATTGTTTTAGTAAATCTGAAGGAAAAAATCAGCAGAAAATCTGATAGTGTGTATGTGGCTTTAGACTTTCTTGAGGCCGCCGGCCTGGTGCAGTGCCATGAGTCACTCACAGCAAGGTAGCTATCAATCTCAGGGCCATATTTTCGATGCCAAGATGCCACAAGATAAATCTCTTTATAAACCGAAAGTTTCGATCTGCTCCCTCTGAGCCATGCTATCTTAAGAACATGGCAGAGGTGGGCGGATCTTGTTCACTAGCCGTGGAGGCGGCGCGCTATGAATCTTGGGACGGCTACAGTGTGCTATGAATGCTGGGGTGGCCACCGCCTCTTAATGACGTCACTGGTCCAATGCAGTGCAGTCAACTTCAAGTCTTCTGCAGCAGATTGTAGCGCTGAGATATGCCCTGGGTGGGGCCCCCGTGCAACTGCCCAGCCTGCCCAGTGGAAAAGACAGCCCTGGCGGATACAGGTGATTTAAAGGTGAGGCAAAGGCTGTGTCAGGTGAGTTTTGCTGGGTCTTGAAGAGATCCTAGTATTGACAATACCCCCCTTTCTCGAGGGGTTGCTCCTGAACCCCCAGGCTTACTTGGATAACGAAGATGGAGCTGCTGCTTAAGTCGGTCAGCCTGAAGATTATGAGCTGGGACCCAAGATCGATCCTCTGGGCTGAAACAAGATATTGTAAGGAATTGTGTACTCGTCTGGAATTAAGAACAAATGCCACTTCATATTCCCGACTGTCCAACATATCTACAGGTTCGGGTTAATTTACTTGGAGGCTGGAATGAACAGGTTTCAACAATGAAACACAAAAGACATTTGGAATGCGCATGGATGGGGGAAGTTTTAATCTACAGACCACAGGATTAACAATCTCTGAAATTTCATAGGGCCCGATTAATTTTGGGCCAAGTTTTTTAGATGGAACATGTAGGGACAGATTCCTAGATGATAGCCAAGCTTTGTCACCAACTTTATATCCTGTGCCTTTGAGCGCTTCTTGTCAGCCATTTTCTTAAAAGCCTGGACAGAGTGAGATATAGCACGATTAACATCGGACCAGATTTTGGAGAAATTTTCAATCGTAGTGTTGGCATTTAGAACATTGGAGGGTGAAAGATCAAAGGAGCACACCCATAAACAGAGAAGAAAGGAGAAGTCCCTGTATATGTGCTGGCACAATTATTAAAGGCAAACTCCGCCCACGGACCCACTCCACATCATCATTGGCCATCAGACAACGTACCATCTTCTCCAGAGTTTGATTAGTCCTTTCTGTTTGGCCTTTTGTCTCAGGGTGATATGCTGAAGAATACGATAACTTAATCCCCAGCAGAGAGCAAAGGGCCTTCCAAAACTGTGCTATAAACTGAGAGCCACGGTCTGAGAAAATGTTAATTGGTGTCTCATGAAGCCTGAAAACATGTTTAATGAATAAAGATGCCAGTTCTTTAGCCAATGGAAGTTTCGGAAGCGGAACAAAGTGGGCCATCTTACTGAACCTGTCTACCACCACCCAGATCATGGAACATCCCTGGGACGGAGGCAAGTCAGTGATAAAGTCCATAGATAAATGGGTCCAGGAGCAGGTAGGTATCGGAAGAGCACATAGAAGACTGGAGAGCTTAGAGGTACTGCTCTTGATTGATTTGATAATCTCAAAAGTCTGTCTAAATCCCAGATGTGCTGCAGGTTTTGATGCATTTACCTGCTGCAATACCTGCAAACGAAGAGCCAGATGCACAAAAAGCATACCAAAAGGAGTGTAGGGAGGGGCCTCAGCCTGTGCAGGTAACAAGGCCACAGAGATGTCAGTCTGGGTGAAAGGGCAGGAGGAGACTGATAAAAAGCTTTGAGACAAGGAGTCAGCCTTAATGTGTTTTGGCCCTGGTAGATAAGAAATTGTGAAGTCAAATCTAGAGACCAATGACCACTTGGCTTGATGTGAGTTCAATCTTTTAGCAGAATGGATATATTCAAGTTTTTTTGTGGTCAATCAGAACTATGAATGGATAGAGAGCTCCCTTTAGCCAATGTCTCAATTCCTCCAAAGCTAGCTTTATGGCTAGAAGTTCTGTTACCTATATCATAATTTCGCTCTGATGGGGAATATTTACGAGACAAGAAGGCACAGGGGCGGATGGCAGCATTTACAGGATCCTTTTGTGACAAAATCGCCCCCACCCCTACTTCAGATGCATCTACCTCCACTATAAAAGGCAGCTCAGGAACAGGATGGGTAGAATTGGTGCAGAGGTAAATGCTTTCTTCAACTGAGTGAAGGTCGCCTGGGCTTTAGTAGTCCATTTAAACTTAGTCAGAGTCTTCCTGGATGTGCAATGATGGCAAAGTCCTTAATGAATTTTCGATTGAAATGTGCAAAGCCCAGGAAGCACTGAATTGCCTTCAGGTCTGAAGGTGGTGCCCGGTCTAAAATGGCTTGACTCTTGGCTGGACCCATGGTGAGGCCTGTGTCAGAGATTAGGTAGCCCAGGAAAGATACTTGTTTGACATGGAATAAACACTTTTCGGGCTTTACAAAAAGGGAGTAAGCCCTCAATCAGGCCAATACCGAGCAGACGTGCCTCTGATATGTTTCAAGATTGGGAGAGTATATCAAAAAATACAAAATACAAGCATGAAGTGACCCAACAGGTATCAGAAAATGTCATTCATAAAGTTCTGAAAGACAGCTGTTGTTTTCCTGAGAACAAAAGACGTGACATTCGTAATGACCATCCTCAGTGTTAAAAGCCATCTTCCATTCATCTCCTGCACAGATGCGCACTAGATTATAGGCTCCCCTTAAGTCCAGTTTGGAGAGAATTTTGGCTCCCTGGATTTGGGAGAATAACTCTGTGATGAGAGGAAGAGGATACCGATTGGGAACAGTTCTCATATTTAGACCTCTGTAGTCAACACAAAGCCTCAGTCCCCCATCCTTCTTTGGGACAAAGAAGCATCCTGCGCCTGCGGTAGAAGTGAAGGGACGAATAAAACTCTTAGCTAGGTTTTCCTGGATATACTTTGCAAAGCAAAATTCTATGGCTCAGATAGTGGAAAAACTCTCCCTCGGAGTAGTGCCAGGCAAGAAGTCAATGGGACAATCATAACTGTGATGAGGAGGTAAAGCGTCAGCAATCCCTTTAGAAAATCCATTCTGAAACACCCCAATTGTAAATAGAAAGGGTTGGCAAATTGGAGCACTTGATCTTGTGAGAGAGGCTGATTATCCACAGAGCATGAGTTTCTAGGGACAAAGAGGTAATCAGAGTCTTATCAATAAAATTCTCAGCGGCTCCAGAGTCTACAAAGGCCAGCAGTTCATGAGCCCCCGCCCCAGAAGTGAATAACAGCAGGTAATCAGGGCCGTCTTTAAGGCAGGGCAAAAGGGGCAGCTGCCCTGGGCCCTGTCATTGTTGTGGGGCCCAAAGCAGCTGCCTCATACTTGCCAACTATCCCAGTTTAAATTTCCTTGTTCCTTGAAGTTTTAGTCCTGTGCTGTGTCCCGATATCTCAGTGTGAAGTGCTGGTACTAATGCTGCCCAGCTCTTCCCTATTGTTGTGTAAAGATGACTCACCTGTAAATAACTGGCATTCATATGTAAATAGCGGCGGCATTACTAAGCAAATACCTGTGGCCAGGTGCATTGATATGTAAATAAAGGTGGCATTCATATGTATATCATGCTTCCCTGCAGTGAGAAGATGATGGACTGTAACCTCTAGCAATCAGTGAGCAATATTACAGTACAGTAATCTCTAGCAACTAATTAACAAGCAGAAATCATTTGCTGTAACCACTAGCAACTAATCAGTGATCCGTAATGTGTGCTGTAACTTCTAGAAACCAGTCAGTAAGAAGTAATTATATGCTGTAACCGCTGGCAACCAATTGAAATTGCTGCGTGATCTGATACAGTAAACTGATTTTAAGTCTAGCTCCTAATTATTGTATGTCTCAGAGCAGGTGGAGAGTGAAATTGCATGGGGGGGGGGGGGGGGGGCACAAGAACATTTTTGCCCGGGGTCCAAACAATATTAAAGATGGCCCTGCGGGTAATAGTATACGATTGTCCTTCTGGGGAGATGAAAGCAGACCTAAGGTGACCTCCCCACAATCACCTAGGTCCTGGAGTTTCCCAGACATGTAAGATTGGAGCATATGACCCCTGAGGCCACAATATAAGCAGAGCCCCATGTTACGTCGCCGTGTGTGTTCCTGGGCAGATAAACAGGTGGAGCCTAACTGCATAGGTTCTTCCTCAGATCTGGCACTGGAGGTGGAATAATTAGGTGGCAAGGGAGGTACATAATTTACCATAGCCGTACTCAATTCTCGCCTACTTTCCTGCTGGTGGCAGTCAATTTTAATAGGTAGACTCATTGTCTCCTCCAGCTGCATCATTTCAGCCAGAATCCGGGGCCCATCTGCGAACTCTGAGCAATACATTTCAGTAGTGGTAGTCCCTTGCTGTAAGTTATGCAGGGTTGATTTTGCAGTAGCAGCACAATCTGAATCATCATATAGCAACCCCAGGGCTTCAAAGAAGGCATCTACTGTTAGCATGGCTGGACGGTTTGGTTCCAGGTTAAAGGCCCATGCCTGGGGGTCACCCTGTATTAATGAGACAATGATCTGAACCCTCTGAATTTCAGAGCCAGATGAAGATTACCTTAACTTGAAATATAACTTTCAGCAGTTTTTAAAATTTCAAAACCCTTTACAGTCACCAGAAAACTGGTTAGGCAGAGGAATGTTCGGTTCAGATGATGGAGTATTTGTAGCGGTGGTAGTAGGAGATTGGACCTCGATGAGCTCTGTGGCTATTTCCTGGACTTGATGGGATAAACGACAAAGTTCCTCTGCAAACAACTGAGCCTGCTCAGGATCCATGATTGTCTTCCCTTTTAATAATGTACGGCTAGTGATAATGTCAGGCTAGGCGCAGATAACAGTTCAAATCTGCTGATTATGCAAACAGTTCAATGAACAAGAGCACATCACAAGAGCTGGTCTAAGCAGAGCAGGTCAGCTGGAACTTGTAGTTCACTGCTGTGGATGAAGGTAGATGTTGGCTGGACCTTGTAGTTCACCTATCCAATGAACGTTGATGTTGGTTGGACTTTGTAGTTCACCGCTGCAGATGAAGGTAGAGGTTGGCTGAGCAAGTTTATTCTTCCTAATGCATGTTTGCACACTGGTACTAGTATTCCAATTTCTATCTTCCCCCTCAATTTCTCTCCATCAGTCAGCTAATTTCACTCCAGTGCTGAGGGAGAGGGGCACAGTAGGGTTAAATAAGGATGCTGTGAAGGTTACAGACATGTCCTTGTTAACTGATGATGTCATTGGTTGTTAGGGTGCCAGTGTCTAGAAAACCATAATGGTGCATAATGAAAACCATGGCTTTGTGTAACTAAAAAGCAGACTTGATCCACCTGCTGGCTTGTATACAATTTTTAAGCATTTTGCCAAGGCCCCCTGAAGAAACCTCAAGGCTCCCTGGTTGAAAAAGGCTGGTATATACTGTATATTTCTCTCTTGACCATTGAATTTGCTCCAGGTGTGATTGTTGCCTGCTTAGAAGGCCAGAGGGTTACGGCAACTCCGGACCGCCTACGTGGCACCCCAGGTTTTTTTTTCAAAAGTAGTTTACTAAGTCATTTACAGCTTGAAAGGCCTAGAGATGGAGTGAATCAGCTTCTCCCACCTACCTGAAACAGCATCTCTATTACCTTCATTGCCTTTATTAAAAAAAGATTCTAATGTGCCTCTGAGCAACAAGCGGAATCTGTCAGCACCCTCAGGCTTTCACATTGGAGTGAGAGGAGAGGCTCTTTGTAGGTGCTATTTTAAGCGTTATAGCGCCTGTAAATTGCCTCAGTGTGAAAGTAGCCTTTAGGAGTTCCATGGTAAAACGTAATGGGAACAAATGATCAAATTTAAACTGTATCTTACAGGCAACACATAGCACAGTTTTACTCAGAAGCAACATAGTATTTATAGTCTGTTGGGCTGTAAGTGCAGTGCAATGGAGTGTGCAATGGTAATGCTAAAATACTCATTCCAGAAACTCCTACCGTGTTTCCCCAAAAATAAGCCCGACCCCGAAAGTAAGACCTAGCGCGCTTATCAGAGTGGGCTTGCAATATACGCCCTACCCCAATAATAAGCCCTATCAAAGTTCACGAAAAAAAAACTATAATCTATTACTGTATACTGGTGCAGTGTCTCCGCTTATTATTGTATTAATACTACAATGTTTTATAGCCACCTGAGGTCCTCTTCTCTCCTTTCTGCTGTTGACTGCAGCCAATTCCTCTTCAGTGTATGGAGCAGGCTGGCGTCAGTGTGATCGGCTCTTCTTTCTCTTCTTTTCTTCTTCTCTTCTTCTCCTCCCTGCTTGCATCAGCGGGATCTCAGTTCTTCTCTCTTCCTCTCCTCCTGGCTGATGTCAGCGGGATCTCAGCTCTTCTCTCTCATCTTCTCCTCCCCGCTGACGCCAGCTGGATCTCGGCACCTCTCTCTCATCCTCTCCTCCCTGCTGATGTATGCGGCACCTCCTCCCTACTCGGAGAAGGCTGTTGTCAGCGGGGATCTCAGAGAAGGAGAGCAGATCACATGAATGCCCAGGGGAGCTGTTAAAGGTATTATTTATGGCATAAAACTGTGGACACATTAATGTACAAGTATAATATTTTTATTTGATAAGAATTTTAAGCAAGATGGCTTTTTTAAATGATTAAACTGACTCCTGACCTGACAGTGAGGGGAGAGGGGGGTGGGACACAGGAACTTTTTTTATTTTTTATTGATTTATTCATGATTTTTTAGAACATGGAGAGGGGTAAATGACACAGCACAAGCACCATGCTATCTAACATGCTTTAAAGGAACAGTTTTTTTAGGGTTACAACCACTTTAATACCGTAATTAAATAAGGCATCCCCTAAAAAAAAACCCTAGTGTGTTTTTGTAGACAAAATTAATAAAAGACCCGGTCTTATTTTCGGGGAAACACAGTATAAAAAAAAAAGTATTCACTGACTTATATCAACAGAGTAAATGTGAATGCTGGAATTCCTGGGAAAATCCACCAAACTGAGCATGAATGCAAATCTCATCCTTCTTGTGCTGCCTGGTCTGGAACATCAGCATATTTTGACTTTCTTTCTCTCATTTATTGGACTTTTAAAAGATATATATGAACTCTAAGTTTATTTTAAGAACTAGCCAAGATGACAGATAAACCAATACTTTCCCATAGAGTGTCTAGCAGTCCTTATAATCCCCCCCCCCCCCCCCCCTCTTGCTTCAAAAAACTTTTTTGCGTCCAGGAACACTGACGCAAGAACTGATAAAAAATTCCATATTTTCACATATATATATATATATATAATATTATTGTTTGTTATTCATGGAACAAAGCAGTGAGATGAGAGAGAACAGATTGTTGCTGTCTGGCCATAGACCTGTTCAGTAATGCCAGATCAGGCTGGAATGGTACATTGGTTTCAGGTTCCATTTTTGTTCTTGTGTAAATCAATATGCACACATAATCTACATTACAGTAGTGCTGCTTGGTATGCATAAACACATCATATAACACCCTACAATTATTTGTTTGGACGCACTTTTATTCAGGCTTGTTACTGTCTATAAGGTGCTTGGTTTAAATTTGCAATTTGTAATATTCATCCAAGAGGGCAGCTCATTTTTCATTGTCCTTTTTAGAAAGCAATTTCCAGTTTGATGTGAAAATGAATTTCAGCAGCACCTTGGAGTGTTGTTAAGCATTTCTAGAGGGGAAAAGACCATAAAATTGTTTCTCACTTATCCTTGTAAAATGATGGAATCAGCTCGTTGGGTACCAGCACATTTATAACTAGTAACATAGAGTTCTTCTCTCATAATTCATTTGCATCATCATTTAACTACACACAGAAAATTTAGGAATTTGGCTGAAAATTTAGCCACTTAAAAAACATTTTCGGAAGACAAAATGCAGTTAGTTTGCGAATCTAGGGAGTAAAGGTAAATGACTCCAACAGGATACAAGTAGCAAGAAATAATTTTCTAAGGGTTTTTAACCCTTCCCTACTTTATCTAGAAAAAAAAAAGTTTCTACACGTTTGCCAGCAAAGTTTTTGGTGGAGTTCGCCTTCAAAAAAATATGGAACCTGTTAGAAAATAGAGTAGAGAGTGGTATTTGGCACTAACGTGAGTGAACTGTTAAATATGTAATGCTAAAGTAAGATGCTCGTTGTGATGTGGTTATCACAGCTCATAGTCTAAAATTCCTGTGGAAAAGAACTAGAGAAATTGTTTACAGTATTGCTGTCTGAACAGAGTAGTCCTGCTGAGCAATAAGGTTTATTTCACACAGTACATTGCTCACATTTACTTGTAAAACTCAGATACTTAACCCAACAATAAAAAAAATATATATAATGCAAAGATATACTTCCTTGGAACATTCAACATTCAACTTTTTCCAAAATGTAATTTTTCTTAAAAAAATATTGAATCAATTAGGGCATAAAATTAGATTTTGTGCTGTTCAGTGTACTTTTCTATTTACAAATCATTGCTAGGAAAGATAGGTAAATGTAGTTCTCGTTGTCTCCACTCAGGGGAGCAGTTTGTGACTGTTTTGGGCTGTTCTGGGCTCCACTAGTGGCAGGTTTGATTATTTCTCCCTGCCGTCTGGAGGATTCCAGAATGTAGTGGGCTGGAAAGACAAACAAGCAACCTGCATATTTATGTTGTCTGAGCCAATCCCTGGAGGAGGGTGCCTAGAAACTGGCTGGTAAAGTGCATAAATAGTAGGGCTGCACTGATACCACTTTTTTAAGACCAAGTACAAGTACCGATACTCACTGATACCAATACTTTTTTTTAATGTCATGTGACAGTGGCACATGTGTCAGTAGATTTTTTTTATTTTTTTTTTACAATTGAATTTTTTCCATTTTTTTAATTTCCATTTTTTTAAATTATATATATACAGTGCCTTGCGAAAGTATTTGGCCCCCTTGAACTTTTCAACCTTTTGCCACATTTCAGGCTTCAAACATAAAGATATAAATTTTTTATTTTTTGTGAAGAATCACCAACAAGTGGGACACAATTGTGAAGTGGAACTAAATCTATTGGATAATTTAAACTTTTTTAGCAAATAAAAAACTGAAAAGTGGTGCGTGCAAAATTATTCGGCCCCTTTACTTTCAGTGCAGCAAACTCACTCCAGAAGTTCAGCGAGGATCTCTGAATGATCCAATGTTGTCCTAAATGACTGATGGTGATAAATAGAATCCACTTGTGTGTAATCAAGTCTCTATATAAATGCACCTGCTCTGTGATAGTCTCAGGGTTCTGTTGAAAGCGCAGAGAGCATCATGAAGACCAAGGAACGCACCAGGCAGGTCCGTAATACTGTTGTGGAGAAGTTTAAAGCCAGATTTGGATACAAAAAGATTTCCCAAGCTTTAAACATCCCAATGAGCACTGTGCAAGCGATCATTTTGAAATGGAAGGAGTATCAGATCACTGCAAATCTACCAAGACCTGGCCGTCCCTCTAAACTTTCAGCTCAGACAAGGAGAAGACTGATCAGAGATGCAGCCAAGAGGCCCATGATTACTCTGGATGAACTGCAGAGAACTACAGCTGAGGTGGGAGAGTCTGTCCATAGGACAACAATCAGTTGTACACTGCACAAATCTGACCTTTATGGAAGAGTGGCAAGAAGAAAGACATTTCTCAAAGATATCCATAAAAATTCTCATCTAAAGTTTGCCACAAGCCACCTGGGAGACACAACAAACATGTGGAAGAAGGTGCTCTGGTCAGATGAAACCAAAATCGAACTTTTTGCCCACAATGCAATACGATATGTTTGGCGTAAAAGCAACACAGCTCATCACCCTCAACACACCATCCCCACTGTCAAACATGGTGGTGGCAGCATCATGGTTTGGGCATGCTTTTCTTCAACAGAGACAGGGAAGATGGATGCAGCCAAATACAGGACTATTCTGGATGAAAACCTGTTGGAGTCTGCAAAAGACCTGAAACTCGGACAGAAATTTATCTTCCAACAAGACAATGATCCCAAACATACAGCAAAATCTACAAAGGAATGGTTCACAAATAAACGTATCCAGGTGTTAGAATGGCCAAGTCAAAGTCCAGACCTGAATCCAATCGAGAATCTGTGGAAAGAGCTGAAAACTGCTGTTCACAAACGCTCTCCATCCAACCTCACTGAGCTTGAGCTGTTTTGCAAGGAAGAATGGGCAAGAATTTCAGTCTCTCGATGTGCAAAACTGATAGAGACATACCCCAAGCGACTTGCAGCTGTAATCGTAGCAAAATATATTTACAATGCTGTCTTTTGTGTGTGTGTGTCAGTGATCCCTGACTCTGTGTATTCATAAAAGGAAGGAGTCGGTAAATGACAGATTTACTGTCTCCTTCCGTCAGTCTCCATCCTGACAGATCTGGGATGGGGGGGGGGGGGGGAGGACACTGAGAGCCATGGAGGATGCAGAGGGGGACCGGGAGGAAGACACAGAGGGGTACCCAGAGGAAGAAACGGATCGGGCCTAGAGGAGGACACAGGAAGCACAGAGGGAAGATTGGTGTGGTGGTGGGGAAGTTACAAGCACCGATCTCCCTGACAGTCATGGGAGGGAGAGGAGAAGTGGCTGAAAGAAAAGCTATACAGGGAGATTGGTGCTTGTAACTTTCCCCCACCGTCTCACTGATCATCCCTGAGGCTGCCCAAGTATCAGGTCAAGCATCAGAGCATTTGCACGAGTACAAGTACTCATGCAAATGCCTGGTAATAAATAGTCTTGGATGTAGAGCTGCAGGGTTCTCGTCCAGGAGGAGACATTCCCAGCCTGAAGGGCTGCTGCCCTTCCATGTAGCCCAGCTGAAATTCTACCTGTGATCATCAAGGTCCCAGCTATACTAAAGCTGGGGGGTCTGTTTGCTGAGAATCTCTGAAGCTAAGTAGGGTATTTCATTGAGGATCTAGTCTGAAGAGTTCACTAGGGAAATGTCTGAACTCTTCAGAAGGAGGCATCCAAGTATCCAGGGACATCGTGAGTACAGACCTGAGTGCTGGATCCTGGTGACTGTTGCTGCTAATATCTCTTTTTTGTTAGTACTAGTGTTTGCCAAGCTTGGGATATCTATGACAGTGTCTCAATGCAGTCCAATTTCTGTGTCATTACTAGAGGGGGCTGTCCTAAGGAGTAGTGCCAAAGTGAAGAGTGTCAATCCCACAGTTCCCTGTGCCCTATCCGAGTTCATTCAGCAATATATTTCAAGAAAAGTAACCCCTAGATTGTTCTTCGAGCCAGAAAGCGTGAATTGTGAAGCAACAGCATAGAGTTGCCGGCCTGTAACAGGAAGTACTTTTTCTTTTTTTAAAGTTCTTTTTATTTATTTCAGAAAAAGATAAGTTACATAACAGAGCCTCTGGGCATTCCCCGACTAGGAAGTGCTGTTTCTGGCAGGATTTCCATATAAGAAACTTTGCAACAGATGTGCATGTACAGTAAGATATGATGTCAATTGCCAAACATACTGAAAATTAAGGTTTACATATTCTATAAGAAACCAATATACGTAGGAGGAACTCTGGATGTGAAGGCACTTCCGATCAGCATTAAAGGACAAGCTTACTTTAAAAAAAGTTTAGTCCCTATCTAACTATCCCCCAACTGCTAATTAACCTAAGTATCGCTGCCATTGGCTGCCACAATTCTTACATCTTGTAGCTTAATCTTCCTTCCAACTAGCTACACCTGCAAATTGAGCCCAAATTGACTTCTGTGTAAACATTTCCAGACCATCTCCTAAGAGTTGCCAGTGAAATTCTGAGGTGCCAGAACAATGAAACTCAGATTAAAGTCTGCAGCTGACAATAGCTGAACTTTGGCAAAGCTATGTACATGTATGTATTTTGCATTTATTTGATATGTTGGTATATTTATGTTGTGGTTGTTTGCTCTTGCTTACTCTGTCTATATAATCCATTGATTTAAGATGATGATGTGTGGAAATAATAATTCCTCAGCGATTCTGTAATAATTGCCTGCTGGACAATAACAAGCACTGCCAAAAACCAAGTGAAACTTTAGAATCCAAATGGAATGAAATTGCTCACCAGTGATGAGCGCATATAGTGAGCGAAACCCAGACTGTCGGGGACTGTTGCATTATTTGTTTTTGTTTTTTTTATTGTAATCTAGATTTTAATTGTTTTTATCTGAATATTTTGAAGCAATTGAATACATTTGTATCTGTAAGCATAACACATTAAAGAAAAAAAACAGGCATAAACCTGGAAAATTTTAATGAGCGCATGACAATAATTGGTATATGTAGACATTTCCTCCAGTATAAACTACATGGTAAAATGATCTCTAGATCCATAGACATAGCCAACTGAAGTTACAATGCAAATAGCAAATGTAAAGGACAAGCTTAGACCCAACCCTCCTATCTTTTTAAAAAAAGTCCTTATTGGACAAGTAGACTGCCCATCTCCTAATAACAAAAGGTAGAATTAAGAGGCAGAAGGCATACATTCCAAGTTCAGCTTAATTGGAAAAGTCAAGGTTTGCAGCTGCCTGTATTACTGAATCTACTGATATTTTTGGCATGTTTTATATTTGACGATATATGTTCAAGCCTGTGATAGATGAATTTTAAAGACAAAATAGACATTTTCTATTTATCAGTAAATTGTATTCCAGTAGCCAGGCAAAAATATTAAATGATCCTATGAATTGAAGTTGTTCTTAAGCCTATTTCTCGGGAAGGATGTACATTCAAGTGAAAATGGCATATGCAAAATGTGTAATGTGCAGTGCGGATATATATGGAAACAGTACTAGTGTATATATATATATATATATATATATATATATATATATATATATATATATATATAAATCCAATAAACATTATATATATAAAACATAGAATATCTAAAACATATCAACATATAAAAAAATAAATAAAAATAAATAAAGTGCTCGTGCTCCATTATTTTGTACTCAGTCCTCAATGAGGTTTTCAAGCTAAACAGCAACAGTCCATATATATGAAGATAAAGTGCTTGTGCCCCGTGACTTTCAATTGATCCTCAATGAGTGCTTAAACGAAACAGCAAAGGTCCATATTGACACGAAACATGAGATAATTGTGTCTTCATGCACCCCCACCGGGTGTACCCCCACCTTAGGGGCTTAAAAATTAAGCCTGTAATTGATAGCAATAGCCCACAGAGATCCTCCTTTACTTCCTTTATTCTATACAGGTCTATAGGACACTTGTATGGAACACAGGACACCTGCTACATTCGATAATAACCCAGCTCTGAGCCCACTGTTTTCTCCTGGTATGTTCAGAGACTCTCTTCATATACATCACCTGCAGGAAATGATGGAAGCATGCTATAGCGTGATAACGTTTAAAAAGTTTTAATTGCAAACAGAACTCTGCATATACACAACTCACATTTCAAATAAATAAAAAAAACACCTTTTAAAGTGCTATAGTTCTGAGGGGTGATAGAGTCAGCTGTGATCTGGTTCTGCGGCCCCGGTTTTCACGGCGTTCAACCTGTCCTATGCCAGCTCTGCAATACTTCCTGGTACCTCTCTCATCAGCTGATCAAGCTCCTCCTACCATTTTTGTCACAGTCTCATGACTTCCTCTGGGAATACACATGAGTATACATGAGACTGTTGGCTATTGCTATCAATTACAGGCTTAATTTTTCAGTCCAGTGGGGGTTGTATGTGCACGACACATGAAGACACAATTATCACATGTTTGATGTCAATACGGACTTTTGGTGTTTAGTTTAAGCACTCATCAAGGATTAATTGAAAGTCACAGAGCATGAGCACTTTATTTTCATATATATGGACTGTTGCTGTTTAAAAACCTCATTGAGGACTGAGTACACTATCATGGAGCACGAGCACTTTATTTATATATTTTTTTATATGTTGATATGCTTTAGATATTTTATGTTATATATATATATATATATATATATATATATATATATATATATATATATATATATATATATATATATATATATATATATATATAATTAGTACTGTTTCCATATATATCAGCGCTGCACAGTGTGTTATACATATTGCATTATCAATGTGGGAAGTGCGGGCAGTTTATTTAGGTTATTTTAGGTTTAGTGTGGCAGCTCACAAGGTTTACCCTTTGTTTTATGTTATAGTAAAGGCATAAAGGATACAAAATTTTCATACTTTTTTATGCACTGCCATGACCTCATCCTACATAGTAGAGGTCTGAACACTGGTTTGGTGTAGGGGGTAGGGTCCCTTTTCTCCCTTCTTTCTTTTGTTTTAACAATTTATCTAGCAGAACCGACCCTTTGCTGTCCCAGATGATCCTTTATAAGTGTTTTTGACAGGGCATGCCTATGTCATTGGATTACTTAAGCTTTATCCTATGCATACCTATGATATTTGTTGTGTTTATGGTCAAAACCTCACAGCCTTAACTGTTCATAATGCTTCTTTGTTCTCTTTCTTTATTTTGCCGGTAACAGTTCCCTTGGATTTGTATATAATGCCAATGTAACAATGCTGTTATCTTTTTCTTATAATAAAATACTTCTGAATTTATTTATTTTTTCATACAACATAACTCTAACAACTCATTTCCCTTGCCTTCCCTATTCTATGTATTGTACTTGTCAGTGGACCACCAAGACTGGGAGAGGAACCATTTTCATAGGCAGAGTAGAAATGAAGAAAGACAGACAGTTTCTCTGTTGGACCTTATGGGAAAAGACCACAAATACATTCTACAGTTTGGCCTTCTTGGCTTGAATGTGGACCAGAGGAATGCTCAGCTCTAAACCATAAGCCCTTGTACACACGGTTGGACATTCCGACGGAAAATGTCCGATCGGACCGTGTTGTCGGATAATCCGACCGTGTGTGGGCTTCATCTGACTTTTTCCGTCAGACTGTCGGACCAACAAAGTTTCAGAGCTAGATATAAAAATTTTCCGACAACATGATCTGATCGGACTTTGTCCGATCGTTTGTAGAGAATTCCGATTGGACAAAGTGCCACGCTTGCTCAGATCAAATTCCTAAACCAAAGCTATCGGCTACTAGCCTGAATGTAGTCCCGTTGTAACGAAATAACGTCATCATGTTATGAACATTGGATTTTCCGAGAACTTTGTCTAACCGTGTGTATGCAACATCAGTTTCGGACAAAATCCGTCGGAAAAAATCTGACGGATTTTGTTGTCAGAATGTCCGACCGTGTGTACAAGGGCTTAGAGGTTTCACTTTAACAAAACTTCTTTCTTTTTTCACATTATTAGGACTGATGATTGGTTGCACAAGCTTGAACATTCTGGCAAAAAGGGAAGGAGGTCACACCCTCCATGATCCTGAGAGGGACCAAGTATTTTCCAAGTTCCTCGATGCAGCAAAAAATTGCAAAGGAAGTGTGGTAAATGTGAGTATTAGCAGGTTGGGGGTGATTTCTTCAAGAGTATTTGTCACTCTGCCCTGAAAGTACACAGTCTACTGAGCTGCCCCATACCTCCCAGCACTGCAAGGTTTTAGTTTAGTGTAGCCTTTAGGGGTAGAGGAAAAGGCAGTAATACTTATGGCGTTAGTCTATCATATGGCAGTTGGTGTTTTTACCCCTCCAAGGATATAGGCTGGCCCTCACCACCCTCATGTATCCTGCATGGTATGTGATGATGATGTTGGAAAACCTGTGACCGGTGAAGCGGCAAGGGGAAGAGGCTTTAGGGAACCAGTCTTACAGCTCTTAGGAAGCCTAAGGGAGCAAGGGTTAATGTAAGTATTACTGCCTATTCCTCTTCCCCTAAACTAAATTAGCAATTAACCCTTGCAGTGTGTAGGGGGAGACATTGCAAAAGTAATTCTTACTGCATTTCCACTAATAACATTGATTGCAGTCACAGCCATTCCTGATTTTGTTTTCAGAGTATATAACAACAAAGGGCAGATAAGCAGTCAATTGTCCAGTTAGGACTCTTGTTCTATGCTGCCTCTAAAGTGCACTCCGTTTGTTATTGTCTTATATTAGGAATAGCTCTCATAGCAACATGTACACTTGAATGCCAATGCAGTCAGGTAGAACCGCAAACATTTTTCAATGTGCTATGTTCATGTTATATAAATACTGGAAAAAAATATAGAAGTTACTGGGCAGGAACTATAGTCCCAGTGATGTCCTGTAAACATAAGCCAGTAGCCTGCATGACTCTGTACATTTTTATGTTGCTTTATGAATTGCTTTTTCATCCAGCTAAGGAGCAGCATATTTTTTTCATCACTCATGTGTTATTACCTTCCTAGGAAGGTGGTAGAAGTAATGAGGCCTTTCACTAACTAACCACTGTGTTGAAAACGCCTTGTTCTGTTTTAGCTACCTGTCTGTATTACTCACTATAGATTTCCTAAACCTTTCCATAAGATTGCCGACTGGTATTTCACAGTGTGAGTGGGAAAGAAAATTTGTTAACAGAGCTGATTACATACAATAAATGTCTCTGCTTCCTGTGTAGGGTTGCCACCTTTTCTTCAAGTCAAACCTGAACACTTTAGCGGCACACTGCAATTTTTTTTTATATTATAAACTATACATCTAGTTTGCTATTAAATAACATTTCTAATCATATGAAGTTAATAACAAGAGTCCCCTTTTACATCTGAATCCACAGAGTTCCCCTTTTACATCTGAATCAAGAGTTCCCATTTTACATCTGAATCAAGAGTTCCCATTTTACATCTGAATCAAGAGTTCCCATTTTACATCTGAACTTGCAGAGTTCCCTTTCACTATAAGGGGGGACTCTGCAGACTCTGATGTAAGAGAGAACTCTGGGGCCTCTACCATAAGAGATGCTATAGGAACCACGATTTAAGGGGGAACACTAATAACTCTGATGTACGGAGTGGAGTCTGATGTAAGGGGAAGCACTGTAGCCTCTGCTGTAAAGGGGAACTCTGATGTAAGGGGTGCTCTGAGAACCCTGATTTTCCCAAGTATACTTAGATGCAGAAGAGAGAAGGGGGAGACTTCAGCCACAGACAGAGATGGATGGTGAGCTCACTCACCCCTTGGCAGCTATCCCCTCTCATCCAGATCTGAAGCTGCTGGACTTCAAATTTCCAGCCCCAACTTTCCTTTTCTGAGGCACAGCTCTGGGGATTGGAGTGCGGGCAGACAAAGAGGGGTAGGAGTGGGGGGGAAAAGGTGCAGATCGAGCCCTCTCTCCTCTCACGTCTGTGTGTGTGTTTGGGGGGGAGGTTGTTAGTGCTGGCTTTGGGTAGTGTGAAAGAGTAACAGACACTCTCAGCTTGGACAACTGCATGCAGCAACCCTGCTGGGAAGTCATAGTCCAGTCTAAATAATGTGTCCGGGTTTCAGGCAGTCTGAAACCCGGACACATGATTTCAAACCCGAACTGTCCGGGTGAATCCTGGACAGGTGGCAGCTCTATTGCTGTGTGTAAAATGCCTGGAACTTTTCACTTTTTCTTCACCAGCTTTATAGTTTGTAAAAGCAGAAATCTTAGCAGGTTCTGATGAACTGTTAGAATGGGCATGGTGGAGTGTATAGAAGGGGAAGTCAGAGACTTATTGATTGTGTTACCTACATCCTGGCTTATCAGATCCCTATCTCCTCCATCTAATGTGCCCTGCCGCTAATGCATCTGGGTGAGCATCTATCCCAGATGACTCAACAGTCTTTCTCCATGTGCTTACCCTCCTCCTTTTAACCCCCCTGGCGGTATTCCCGAGTCTGGCTTGGGGTGGAATTTTTATACCAAAAGCGGTAACCCCGAGCCAGACTCAAGACCACATCGTTGGATCTAGGAGGACGTTTACTTACCTTCTCCCTTGGATCCTGCGATGCCCCCGTGCTGTACGAGTGAGCCGTGTCTCGCTCAATCTATCACGTCGCCGATCTCCGTACCCTGTGAGCGTTGCAACACACGGGGACAGAGATTCGGTGCCAAATTCAAAAAGTAAAACACACAGTATACATACAGTATAATGTAATCTTACAGATTACATTGCTGTATGTAATAATCTAACATCCCCTTTGTCCCTAGTGTTCTGTCCAGTGTCCTGCATGCAGTTTTATATAATAAAAACTGTTCTTTATGCCTGGAAACTGGAGATTGTCCATAGCAACCAAAACTGTCCCTTTACATCAAAAATGATTTTAAACCAGCTAGAAAACAGCGATAATAAATTGTAATCACATGCAGAATTGATCGATAGCGATTTGTGGGGAGATCCGTCATCAAATATTGAAAAGTAATGACAGTGACAATTCTGCAACTGAGCAAATTTCAGTGTTTTTGATTTGATTACATTATTGAATAATTTTTATTATTGTTATATTATTATTTGGTACAATTATTTATAATTATTTATTATATTATAATTTATGATTTCATTTTTAAAACTTTATCATACCCAGGATATCTGCTAGACTCTGGTTTGGACAGATTTAAGTGAGTTATTGCTAAGAATTACAGGACTACAGCATAAAATGCCAAATTTTCATGCAAAATAATTGTACCGCTTTTAGCACCTAACCGCCACGGAGGTTAATCCTCAACTAAAAATCTTCACTGTGCTGACAAATTTCTACAAGAGGATTCTCTTCACTTTGGAGAAATTTACACACTTAATAATAACACACACTGTTATTAGTGTAGCACACCCCCTTAGGAGCCGCTGGTGAATGAAGGTAACTCCCACCCTGCACAGGCAAGCACAGAGAATTTCTCACCACCAAAATCATAAATCACAACACAAAAAATCAAAATGCAGGAAGATCAATACAGTAATCAAATTCTTGTAGACTTCCAAACAAGTTGGTTATAGAATTTGCTTGCAGATTTATGCAATCCTCAACAGTTTTGCGATTAAGAGACTGCTTCTTCAGGAGGATCATTTTTTGATTGTTTGATTTTTTGTGTTGTGATATATGATTTTATAAGTAATAAACAAATATTTTATCTTATAGTTTAACTTTGTTTATTGGTACCAAGATAGTCCATTCTTCCCTTGAGGGTCAAGTAAGACAGCTTCAGCAACTGTCCTTACTTCTCTTATTATTTTGCATACAATGTCATGGTTATGCAGTAATCTTCCACTGTTTGATTACGTCTCCTCATGTGTTCAGCCTAAGAGGCCAGCCACTTCCAGCTGGTGGTTTTTATAACCTCTCCTCTAAGCATGGCTCCACCCCAGGCCCTATCAGGGAACCCTATATTAACCTGTGCACTGCAAGCCAGCGGTGCTGATCAACCATTGTGCATTCATTGTGTGTTTGGCTTCCTGTTTCCTGCTTGCCATGTGCTCTATGTTTGTCTCTGTTACCAACCTTGGCGTGTTCTCAACGATTCCTGTCTGCTTGTGACCTTGACCTTTTGGCATGTCCCCGACCATTCCTGTATGCCTGTGACCCTGAACCTTTGGCGTGTACTCTGTTGTTCCTGTCTGCTAGTTGCCCTGACCTCTGCCTTATCCCCTTACTATTCTTGTTCTTCCAGCCTGCTGCTTCCTTCTCCTGTAGTCTACTGTGAGCATAAGCTGTGAGACCCTAGGGGCCGCGACCTGGAGCCAGACTGCAGCGAAGTCCATCCTCACCACTAGAGGCTCTGACGAATACCTGCTGGCTCTTAGACTCCACGCCCTGGGGAATCTATGCTCTAGCTCCTACGGGGATCTGTGTTAGTGATCCAGTAGACCTGTGTCCTGAATCTCCCTGGGTACAATCCACAGAAGTCAGGCCTAAGGTCCACTACCTAGCGGTGCACTTCGAACTCCTATGGAGTGCATCTGTCACCTGGTCTCAGGTGACCTGATATACAATTTATTCTGGATGATGGTACCTTTTTATCTCCATTGCTATACATTTTTGAACTCGAGGCAAACTCATCAAAATTCTATTTCTTGTAGAACAACAATTCCCAGGTCCAGCTGGCACTGTATGGATGGTCTGACAAGAGCAATCGCACCAGTAGCATATGCACTTTGCAAGCAGGGACCATGGGCCCCTTTGGTAGTGTAGCACAAAAGTCCTAGTAGCCAGCTGTCCTACTCCTGTGGCTACTGATCCCAGCCCAACCTATTTAGGCACTGCCAGCCCACCTGGCTGCAGATGCCCCTTTCACTAGCCCTCCTGGCTAATACTCCACAGTCCTTTCAGACTAACTCTGCATCCATCCCAGACTTTTTGCACTCAGTCCTCTCAGTCATCTGACCACCTGGCTGTCTTCCTCCTTGGAGATTTGCCTGGCAGTGTTCTTCTGCTGTCCTCCACTTCGCTCCCATGCCTCTGGTCAGGACACTGCTGTGTGTTGTGAAGAAGGTCCCATCCACACCTGAGCTCAGGCCTGAGGTCATCCCTCCAGATTAGGGGGCTACCCTTAAGGGTCACCGACAGCCTAACACTCCATCCCCAACTTCCACCTGAACTCCACTGCCCCCAGCTGGGCTGACTCTGAGTATTTGAGGGGGCCTGCTCCTAGCCAACCCATCTGTTGGGGATTGGTCAGGGACCTCAGAATACTCCAGGCAGCTCCTCCTCTTCTCCACTCCCATTCTTTTAGACTCTTCTGTAAGTTTCTAGAAGGAGGTCTCAGAGATGCTGCCTGTGAGTCATCCAGCCCTTCATTGAGTCACTCACCCGACCCAGATAAATCAAAACAACACAGGCTTGGCTGCCAGCCAAGCCTGACAATTTACCTACACTAAGCCCCTGTACACACGGTCGGAGATTTCGACAACCAAATCCGTCAGATTTTGTCTGTCGGATCTTGTCCGAAACTGTTGCATACACACGGTCGGACTAAGTTGTCGAAAAATCAGATCATTCAGAACGTGATGACGTAATTTCGTTACGATGGGACTACGTTCAGGCTAGTAGCCAATAGCTTTGATGTAGGAATTTGATCTGAGCATGCGTGGCACTTGGTCTGATCAAAATTCTCTACACATGATCGGAGTATGCAAGTTGGAAAATTGGGTCAGAGGGATATTCCGACGGAATCAGTCCGATGCATACCACACACAGTCGGATTATCCGACAACACTGTCCGATAGGACACATTCCGTTGGATTCTCCGACCGTGTGTACAAGGGCTAACAAAACCTATTCTACTTCTAGCACACTGGAGGGTGCTACATTAGGGACCCAAAGTGAAGGGAAATCTCCCAAACCTGCCCCCACATATGACAGCAATGGGTGTCTGAGTGCCCAGTTGTCAAGCACCAGCACAGTCATGTGGCAGAAGGAGAATGAGTCACATGATTCCCATACCTGTAAGTATCAGGTATTTCTCTTTGTTCCCTGTGACCAACTGGAGTAGCGGTGGATCAAAAAAAGGTGATTTATAGCAGCTATGGAGGACAACAATTATGTACACCTTTTGCTTTGTCCTGCATTGGGAAAGCACAGGTTGACTTTAATCTAACACACAACTCCCTATAATCTAAACTAAAATGTATCCTAACACTAAGCTTAAACTGTAAAACTAAGTTAGCCCCTTCAAATCCATATTTATCTTGTAGCCAAAACCCTGTGTTGGTATCGGCACTGAAAATTCAGTGCCCTGATCTGTAACTTTGATATATAAGGAAACAAGACCCATGTTTAAGTTTGGCGACTTCTGGTCTAGTGAGGTAGAAAAGTGGTCTATGGCTGAACTCCAAGCAGGCTAAACACCATTTATAACTGTTATGTATTCTTTAAAAATATATCTTATAGGTAACTAATTTAAGTACCTGAAACTGTGTTGATATTAGCTTCTTGTAATATTCTGTGCAGTAAAACTTAAACTCAGAGTAATAGACAGTATTTGAGCCAATCAAGCTCTTCTGAATGCACATATGCTGACAAGGAATATGCTGACCAAAGGAAAGAGAATACAGATAAACTCATAAGGTTTTTGCTTCTCTTTTATCGTCCAATCACAGGATGGAGGGTGGGAAATGGCCAAAAATGTACTGCATAAACTGTAGAGAAAAGTCAGGATACCAACCTGGGTGTAATACTTAGCATATCAGTGTAAATCTGAGGGCTAGGTGAACAAAATGACAAACACTTTGTTAGGTGAAACAGCTTTCTTATATATAGGGCTGGATAAATGTGTAAGTTCCCAAATTGTAAAAGTTAATATGAACCAAATTGAAGCCAATGCACCCAGCTGAGCGCTGCTGGGGCCCATTGGTTGTTAGAATGCTGCTAGCATACTAGCAACCCATGATGAATCCCCAACCGCATTCAGCTGCCTGCTGAGAGATACCTGACCAACAGATCAATGTAAACAAGGGAATGGGGATACTGGCTGATGTAATTAATCAAATATGGTAATGGCCATCACCAAAAGTGTGCACAACATTTTGCATTAGTCAGTGTACCCCAAAGCTCAAACAAATATGTACAGCTTGCATAGTTAAGGAGTGTGCTAGGTACAGGGTGCAGTTACATCGTCTGACAGGCCAGTTTACCACCACCCAGTACAAAGCTCTCCCCCCAAACCCACACTTTGCTTTCAGTAGAGAGCTGTCCTTTTTCCCCCGAATCCTCTCTTCCCCACCTAAAGAATGCCAGAAAAGAGGAGAGAGGGGCTGCTGTTGAAGGGCAGCTAAAACTTACAGTAGCAGTGTTCAGACTGCCAGCATGGCAGCATGGCATGGAGGAGCTGCCGCCAAGACACTAGAGCTGTGCGCATCCCCCACCCCTCCCTCCTCTGGTCTCATGGAATGGTGCAGAGCATGCATCACCGGGACATGAGCCTGTCACTTGTACACACAGAAGCCTGTCTTCACTGTGTGCAAGTGACATTAGCGAGCGGTGGACAAGAGACTATTTCTGTAGGTGGTGGAATTCTGTTCCAGCTAAAAAAAAAGCCCTGTGTGCAAAGGGTGATTAGGAGATTCCAGGCACATCCTGCACACCCCATGCATACGCCTATGGCCAACATCCTATCAGCCAATGAGCCCTAAGCGGGAAACTGTCACATTTACTGGCACTAGTAATACTTCTACTAAATTAATGACTTCCCACCAACTGGCGGTTTGGTTCGGCGGGCAGGTGAACAGGCCATTTTCTTCACCTTCTCTGTGAAGGATTAATAACCAGAATCAAATTTGAACCCAATCTTTACTTGCATATATGTATTTCAGATGAATATAGCTGAGTTTTGGTAGTTTGACATCAAGGATTCAGATACAGTTTGTAAGGGCGCTATGAACTTCAGGACCAAGCGGTGCCTTTTCTTTGTTTTTCTGACATCAAGGATTAATGAATATCCATAAATATTGTTATTGATGAAAATTGGTATGATTTATTACACTGTGATTTATTGTTATATGGTCACTGCAGGGATGAATATGGAAATAATGTCAGTTTTATAACCTTGGGTCATTGAGCTGTTGGAGCTTTGTAAATTATTCCAATAAGGGAAGTTTCATGTTCATAAAACAGAACAAGGTGATCAGCTAAAAGTAGTTGGATCTGTATGTGCGTTATAATTAATCAAAATTAGTAGATTAATCGATTTTTAAAAAATCGATTAATCGAACACGAAAATTTAAATCAGTAACAGCCCTACTTAATTTGTATTATATGCCTTATTATATTTTTAATTACATAGTATGCAAAACCGCCTTCCCTGCACCTGAGTGGTAGTTAATTGGGGGAAATGACGATTACTGTATTTTATTTATTTTGGTATAACTTTCATGTAACTTTTTAAAAGCAGATATCTGTATAGACAGTCTCAGATATGGGAGCCAGCTACCACAGCTATTTCCTATGCCAGAGTATGCAAAAAGCGCGGATATCTATGTAGCACTTTCAGTGTATGGTTTCTTTTCTCCTCTAACTGTGAGAGCGGAACTTATATAACCACAAAGGTTTTATTAATTAAATCATAGCTCAATTTTCCATTCTTGCTCTGTGTGTGATCTGACATACTGTATATTCACTAGAATCAGCAGTGGCAATACATCACTCTCTGCTATGTTTTTTTTATGTTATACGGTGCACTCTTTTGAGGAATTTTTGTCTCATTAAAAGTTGGAGGATGCTATTTTAAAAACACAGAGGTGATCTATCTACTGTATCAATTAACATTTTTTGCTTTCTTGGCTTCTAATGAGAATAGCTAATATTCAGTTTGTCAGGCCTGCATAACCCAACAACAGCCCAGAAATTGTATGCATGCCATTTGTTGCACCATGATGATGGATGGCATATCTCATACATGAACAGTGCAGGGAAAGCTACTATCCACCTTTCACCATAAACTTGTAGACAGGTGCAGCCTATTTTATCCACTGCAGGTGGCACCCAACTGCAGAAGGAGAGGAAGTCTTCTATGATTTCCTGTGTCAGAAAGGCATCTATCCAATTGCATGCTGGTGTCCCAAGTGACTCTGGAGGCCATCTTGGGTTGGGCAGAGTCTAAATAAGATACTGGCTCTCAGGCTTGGTGCACATTTTGCTTGTGGCAAAAGTAGAGAAGTTCACCTGTCTGTCAGGGACAATGCTTGGCATCAGGGATAGGTTCCTGAGGAACAGGGGAAGTGCAGGGATACGTCATCCTACCTGGAACCCCCCCCCCCCACTTGGGTACAGAACAGCTAGGCCACCTTTCGCTCCTCAGGACAGATGCTGTCAGCACACCTATGATCTTCTGCTACAGGAGAGGGTGGAATTGGGGCCAGGGCCAGGGCCAGGAGGGTGACATAATTGATAGCCAGCTTCTTCTTCTGGGTTTACACTGTTGGCCCACCGATAATGTCAGTACCAGATCTGTAAAAAAAAAAAAAAAAAGAACAGACTTTTTCCAAGTTCTTCTAGACCTCACAGTTTTTCTACAAGAGTTCCCTGGAAGGCACCAGTGATGTAGTCTTCCCAGGGGTCAGCAGAGCCTCTTCACACTTATGCAATACATGCCTGGGCGACTTGGCACAGGTGCAAGTGTTTCTTTTGGTGCGACATTTGCGACATGCATTTTTCGCACCATAGATTTCAATGGGAGCATATGAAAAAAACACATGGAAATCACATTAAAACACATCAAAAATGCATTAAAAACTTACAAAAAAGCATAAAGTGCAGACCCACAAATGTAAACATAGCCTAAATATAAGTAACAGATTTTTTTTTTTTTTTTAATTACTGTAAGATATTTAAAAATTATAATACAGAGCTGCATTCATCAGGGACTTTTAATTTTGAGAGAGGAAATACAGCACAGAAAAGTCAGGTCAGCAGGCTGGTTGGTTGTGCAGCCTCACAGAGCTGTATAAATATCAGGAATGGGTGAACAGAAATGTAAATCCTTTGGCAGGCAATGCAGCTCTGATATATGTATTTCATTAATGTATTCAGCACTTTAATTGGATTTCAGCTTTAAAATGGGGTTATAGGGCCGGTTTATATAAATGTATAAATTAAACATAACTCATCAGAGCTGTTCTTTAACTTTTTTTTTTTAACTTAGTGAAATATTATACTACTATTCACAAGGGAGACTTCTTTATGCTATAAGACATTTTGATCCATCTGGACTTAACAAAACATGGAAAATAGTGATCATGTATTGTACACTTTCGCACATGGCTGCCTTTCAAAGGAAACAGTTCTGGATGTTTCTGTGTCTAGACCACAGAAGAAAAATACTTTTTGTACTAATTAACCTATCAAAGGGATAAAAGTCTATGATTAGGACAATGAAGAACGGCACCAAACTATATATCTGAGATTAAACAAAACACTGCCAACTGGATTCACTTTATGTTTTCATTTAGATTTGTATGTACATGAAATTTTTGTAAAATGACCCTTCTCTACCATTACAATGTGTAGACATTTTTAAACAATAACTTTTACAAAAAATTCCAAATCTTTGAGGCTAGGATCCATTTAAAAGGTATTTTGGCATTTTTATGGGGACCACATGTTAGATTTTGACATTTATTTATATTAAAGACTAAAAGATTTGCTTCCCCTGTGTGTCCAATTAACAAAAGTGCTGAAGAGGGAAGCGGTAGAGGATAGAAATGTATATTTAGGTGCTTCTTTCGTGAGGTGCTGCAAGAGTTCTGTAAGAGATTCCAGGGAATGCTAATATTTGATAATACCACAACTGGAGACCACCAGAATGCAAATTCCAATTGCTATCATGCATTCAAACTCAATAGTGAGTTGACATTGCACAGCTTTGAGTACAGGCCTTGCTGGACCGCAATGCAACATAATATATCAGGTATGTCATAAATTGTATCATTAGCCTATACAGTGCCTTGCGAAAGTATTCGGCCCCCTTGAATTTTTCAACCTTTTGCCACATTTCAGGCTTCAAACATAAAGATATAAAATTTTAATTTTTTGTGAAGAATCACCAACAAGTGGGACACAATTGTGAAGTGGAACGAAATCTATTGGATAAATTAAACTTTTTTAGCAAATAAAAAACTGAAAAGTGGTGCATGCAAAATTATTCGGCCCCTTTACTTTCAGTGCAGCAAACTCACTCCAGAAGTTCAGCGAGGATCTCTGAATGATCCAATGTTGTCCTAAATAACTGATGGTGATAAATAGAATCCACCTGTGTGTAATCAAGTCTCTGTATAAATGCACCTGCTCTGTGATAGTCTCAGGGTTCTATTGAAAGCGCAGAGAGCATCATGAAGACCAAGGAACACACCAGGCAGGTCCGTAATACTTTTGTGGAGAAGTTTAAAGCCGGATTTGGATACAAAAAGATTTCCCAAGCTTTAAACATCCCAAGTAGCACTGTGCAAGCGATCATTTTGAAATGGAAGGAGTATCAGACCACTGCAAATCTACCAAGACCTGGCCATCCCTCTAAACTTTCAGCTCAGACAAGGAGAAGACTGATCAGAGATGCAGCCAAGAGGCCCATGATCACTCTGGATGAACTGCAAAGAACTACAGCTGAGGTGGGAGAGTCTGTCCATAGGACAACAATCAGTCGTACACTGCATAAATCTGGCCTTTATGGAAGAGTGGCAAGAAGAAAGCCATTTCTCAAAGATATCCATAAAAAGTCTTGTCTAAAGTTTGCCACAAGCCACCTGGGAGACACACCAAACATGTGGAAGAAGGTGCTCTGGTCAGATGAAACCAAAATCAAACTTTTTGCCCACAATGCAAAACGATATGTTTGGCGTAAAAGCAACACAGCTCATCACCCTCAACACACCATCCCCACTGTCAAACATGGTGGTGGCAGCATTATGGTTTGGGCCTGCTTTTCTTCAGCAGGGACAGAGAAGATGGTTAAAATTGAGGGGAAGGTGGATGCAGCCAAATACAGGACCATTCTGGATGAAAACCTGTTGGAGTCTGCAAAAGACCTGAAACTGGGACGGAGATTTATCTTCCAACAACACAATGATCCCAAACATACAGCAAAATCTACAAAGGAATGGTTCACAAATAAACGTATCCAGGTGTTAGAATGGCCAAGTCAAAGTCCAGACCTGAATCCAATCGAGAATCTGTGGAAAGAGCTGAAAACTGCTGTTCACAAACGCTCTCCATCCAACCTCACTGAGCTCAAGCTGTTTTGCAAGGAAAAATGGGCAAGAATTTCAGTCTCTCGATGTGCAAAACTGATAGAGACATACCCCAAGCAACTTGCAGCTGTAATGGCAGCAAAAGGTGGCTCTACAAAGTATTAACGCAAGGGGGCCGAATAATTTTGCACGCCCCACTTTTCATTTTTTTATTAGTTAAAAAAGTTTCAAAAATCCAATAGATTTCGTTCCACTTCACAATTGTGTCCCACTTGTTGGTGATTCTTCACAAAAAATAAAATTTTTATATCTTTATGTTTGAAGCCTGAAATGTGGCAAAACGTTCAAGGGGGCCGAATACTTTCTCAAGGCACTGTACTTACATTTTCTTCACTTATCCGTCAAATCCATTTGGCTGCTGAGAATGAAGTCACCCCAAGTGACAACACTGGGTGCTTGAGCAACCAATTACCAAGCACCAGTTCCTGGGAGGAAGGGGAGTGAGCAACGCGGGCATAGCACATGCTCACTTTAAGAGATGGGCACCACTGACTTACTATTCATAGATGCCAGCTGCCTTTACCAAAGGGGCCTCATGACTGTAGTGAGTTCCTCCATGCCAGAGGAGGATTGGTAGTTAGAGACAGTGATGTTAATTTATTAAAACTGGAAAGTGAAAATCTGGCACAGCTGTGCATGGTAGCCAACCAGTTTCTAACTTTAGCTTGTTCAATTAAGCTTTGACAATAAAAAAAACTGGAAGCTAATTGGTTTCTATGCAGAGCTGCACCAGATTTTGCACTCTTCCGTTTTAGTAAATCAACTCATTGTCTGGAAAGGTTACCAGAGCTTGTTTGCAGCTCCTTGATCCTTCCCAATCAGTAAGAATACCCTTCAAGTCTAAGTATGGAAGAGCACACGCCTTGCTCATTGCTGACGGTGACTGAAACAATAGCTGGGCCGAAGCACTAGCACATGACCAAGTTAGTGACATCACCACTTTCCTGGGTCACTGACAGCTTATCTGCAAAGAAGTAAGGAGATGCGGGAGAGCCCAGACAAGGTGCTTATAGGGGGGTCAGGGTCCTTTAGAGAGCATGGACAAGATCACAGCGTGTATTTAGGGAACAAGGAGGATTGGTCAAATAGTAGGTTGAAAGTGGTTGTACCACCTTGGATAATAGTTTTTACCTTGGTCCACCATTTAACAGTGGCAGATAAGTCACTCTGCTTTTTTGGAGCCTTTAGTGTTTTTCTATGTTTGCCACCACTCCAGCTGGTAAAATATGGCTTAGTATACTGTTATGCCTAAAGGTGATTTGGTCTGTGGTGTATATAACACTATTTGGGACTGTTTTGAATGGTAAATCAATGGTAGATTCCTTTTTTTTTTCTTTTTCTGGTAGATTTTTTTTCTTTTTTTGCCATTTTAGGTAAGTGTTATGGAGTTGGTACAAACCATTCTGTTACCTCAGCTAGCATAGATGGTGTTTCAGTGGATATAATTGATACAAGCTCTATACTGTTTTAACATTTTGAACTGTGATTTCATATTCCTATAGAGATGAATGGTAAGAGAGCTACCTAAGCATCAAAGATTGCCATTGCAACTGGGAATTGAATTAGTCGTTAATGATGTTGCCACTAAGGCCTTGTTTACACTAGTACAATTTCAGATGTTACTTGGGTTACACAGAATCGATTGACAACGAGAAATGTAATTCTATTTATTTGTACCCGCTCTAATCGTTGCTACTCAGAATGGTGCGATTTCGGAAAAGGTTCCTGCACTACACTACTGGGATTTACAGTGCGACTTTTCAAAAAAATGGACAAAACCTGGCATCCCTTGCTTCTCTGGAGATGTAAATGTCTGCTTCATCCACTAAATTCTATGCATTAAGCAAATATACTATCTGCAGCACCAACAGAAAAAATAACATGTCATTTATATACTGCAGTACTGGAATTCACTCAACTACTTTATTTCATCAAGCCAGAACCCAGTTATAATTAAACAAATTATCTGATTGCTAGGTTATCCAATGGAGATCATTTGTATAGCAGGAAGATCTTGGCAGGTACCAAAATATATGTTTACTTTTGGTTGCCAGCGATATTAATAGTTCTTTCATATGAGGTAACTTTCTTTTTAGGTAGTGGTACTTTAAATTAAAAACAGAACACAAACACTCAGAAAGTATGTGATAATTCCTCTTTAATAAAACTCTGTTTACCCAGGATTCCACACCACACATTATATGGAGCATAGATCTTCACAGAGGTAGACTTCTGGATGGATAGAAACATTTAGCATTAAAGCATACACGTACAGATGTCATCGGCAATTGTGAACAACACGTATATATTTATTAATACCAACTTTTAGGAATCCCACAGGATTCCTTCTGTCAAGAAGCCAAGTCTTACATTTGGAGAAAGGAAGCCTGCAAGGTCTTGAAAACTTGGTGAAGTTTTAATAAATGTTCACCTATTTCATAACTGTTGGCAAGATCTGTAAATAATGAAGCTATATATATAACAGTGATGAGCTCATCATGACTTTTTTCCTTTAGAGTACGAAGAGCAATGTACTAATGTAATGCAAAAGTCTTACGGATTACATTTACATTGGGCAGACCGTTTAGACATGCCAGGGTACTGCACAGTTGTTGGTAGAGGATATTGTACTTTTAGATTGTAATGTGTATGGTCAGATTTAAGAGTAGTAATCATCAATAGCATCCAATCATAACTTATCCTTCAAAAGAATACAAAGTTGCTATGGGTTATTGCATTGAAGAGTTAACACATATCTCTTCAAAATCTTTTAGGCTTTTCAAATAGGAAGATTTAAAAAGAACCAAACACTATAGGGCTGATTTACTAAAACTGGAAAGTGCAAAATCTGGTGCAGCTCTGATAAGAAACGAATCATCTTCCAAGTTTTTTTCAAAGCTTAACCACTTCCAGACCGGCTCACGCTGATAGACGTTGACACTTTGAAGAGGGATATCGTTGTTATGGCAGCAGCTAGCTACCATAACCCCAGTATCCTCTTCTTCAGTTAGCGGTCTGGTTTCTGTAGTGAATTTGCCACAAGTTCACTTTTATCGGTGGTGGGAGAGGGCCCCCTGGCACTCTCCAGTACCCTTTTGCCGCTTACCAGAGCCATCTGTAGCGGCGGAGTCAATCGGGTCCTCTCTCTGGTTTGGTATGGAGACAAGTGAAGGGGACAAGGCCCCCACCCGTCTCCATACCATTGCAGGGTAGAAGCGACGTCAAAACGTCACTTCCGCTCATAGCTCTTAAAGCAACATTTTAATTTTTTTAATTTACATTTTACTTTTATTTTATTTTTTTTGCATTCTAGTGTAAATATGAGATTTGAGGTCTTTTTGACCCCAGATCTCATATTTAGAAGGTCCTGTCATGCTTTTTTTTCTATTACAAGGGATGTTTACATTCTTTATAATAGGAATAAAATGTAAAAATAAAAAGTAAAATAAATAAGAAAAAAAATGTAACATTTTTAAACATGCTCTGTTACGCCAAACTCAGTTGCAGAAGCAAATGCATAAACGAACAGCACCCGCATATGAAAATGGTGTTCAAACCACACATGTGAGGTATCGCCATGATCGGTAGAGCAAGAGCAATAATTCTAGCCCTAAATCTCCTCTATAACTCAAAACATGCAACCTGTAGAATTTTTTAAAAGGTCGCCTATGGAGATTTTTAAGGGTAAAAGTTTGTTGCCATTCCACGAGCGGGCGCAGTTTTGAAACGTGACACGTTGGGTATCAATTTACCCGGTGTAACATTATCTTTCACAATATAAAAAACAATTGGGCTAACTTTACTGTTGCCTTATATTTTAATTCAAAAAAGTGTATTTTTTTCAAAAAAAGTGTGCTTGTAAGACCGCTGCGCAAATACGGTGTGACAGAAAGTATTGCAAGGACCGCCATTTTATTCTCTAGGGTGTTAGAAAAATATATATATAACGTTTGGAGGTGCTAAGTAATTTTCTAGCAAAAAAAATTTTTTTTTAACTTGTAAACACCAAATCTCAGAAAGAGGCTCGGTCCTTTAACCACTTGCTTACTGGGCACTTAAACACCCTTCCTGCCCAGACCAATTTTCAGCTTTCGGTGCTCTCACACTTTGAATGACAATTACTCAGTCATGCAGCACTGTACTCAAATGAATTTTTTGTCCTTTTTTCCCCACAAATAGAGCTTTCTTTTGGTGGTATTTGATCACTTCTGGGGTTTTTATTTTTTCTGCTATAAATGAAAAAAGACCGAAAAATTTGAAAAAAAACGCATATTTCTTTGTTTCTGTGACAAAATTATGCAAATTATTAATTTTTCTTCATAAATTTTGGCCACAATTTATACTGCTACATATCTTTGGTAAAAATAACCCAAATTAGTGGATATTATTTGGTCTTTGTGAAAGTTAGAGAGTCTAGAAGCTGTGGTGCGAATCGCACAAAATTGATCACATCTGATGTACTGGTGGCCTATCTCGCTTCTTGTGACCCGAACAAGTCAGGAAAGTACAAATACCCCCAAATGACCCCTTTTTGGAAAGTAGACATTCCAAGGTATTTAGTAAGAGGCATAGTGAGCTTTCTGATGTTGTCATTTTTTTCCCACAATTCTTTGCAAAATTAAGATTTTTCATTTTTTTTATTTTTCTCCACAAACTTGTCATTGTAATAGGTTATTTTTCTCACAGGGCATGTGTATACCACAAATGACACCCCCAAAAAAATTCTGCTACTCCTCCTGAGTATTACAATACCACATGTGTGGGACTTTTTCACAGCCTGGCCACATAGAGAGGCCCAACATGCAGGGAGCGCCATCATGTGTTCTAGGAACATAAATTACACATCTAACTTGTTGACTACTTATTACACTTTTGAAATACCAGGACAATGACACGTGACACTGATGACAGATGGCACTGATACATGGCAATGATGACACTTATACGTGGCACTGATGACACGTGGCACTGATGACAGATGGCACTAATATGTGGCACTGATGACAGATGGCACTAATATGTGGCACTGATGACACGTGGCACTAATACATGGCACTGATGACACGTGGCACTAATACGTGGCACTGATGACACGTGGCACTAATACGTGGCACTAATACGTGCGACCGATGACAGATGGCACTAATACGTGGCACCGATGACGCGTGACACTGATGACAGATGGCACTGATAAGTGGCATTGATGACACGTGACACTGACAACAGATGGCACGTGACACTGACAGGTGGCACTGATGACGCGAGGTGGTTAAAGAGCTTGTTAACCCAAAAAAAAAATTCATATCCTTGTCCCTTAAAGCAGATTACATAGCACAGCACTTGTGCTATATAATCTGCCCCCTCGAAACTGTAAAAAAACACCCTAAACCTACCACTTCCTGTATGACCTCTCTAAACTGACCACAATGCCCAGGGCAGCTCTGCCTTGATCACCGTGGTCAAAGTTCCTCCCTCAGTGATAGGCTGCTGTCCCCTCTAGTCTCCTCTCTCCCTCCTCACCCCCTCCTTCCTCCCTGTCAGTGCCCTCTTTGCTTAGCCCTGCACCCCCCTCCTCTATTATAAAAAAAAAAAAAACTATAATTGTCACTGCCAGCCCCTCTATTATAGGCTGGCATAGCACACTGTGTTAAGCATTTTTTTAAAACGAGTGTTGTAAATACCGATTTTTAGCTGCCTTCAGGCCAGTCACGTGTCTCGTGGCTGCTTCACAGCTATGAGACGGGGATTCAGCGGAGGAGAGGAGCAGTCATGTGATCTCTCCAGCTGACATCAGAGGGAGATCACAGCCCCTCCCACAGAAGCCCTCCATCGGAGCTGGAAAGCATCTGCAAGTCATGTGACTGGCCTAAAGACAGCTAATAATTGGTATTTACACACTCGCTTTGAAAAATGCTTAACACAGTGTGCTATGCCAGCTTCTAATAGAGGGGCTGGCATAGACTTTTACAAATGGGTTCACAAACTCTTTTTCCGTTTAATAATCTTTATTCCATTTTCCTTCACATTTATAATACATCTTAGTACACGTCAACATTTAAAAAAACAATAATATATCACTATTACAAAAATAATTTCTCATACTATTTACAATCATTTTTGTCTTCTATATTCCGTGTTTCCTTAGTTATCGTCCTTTTGTCGTTAACCCTTCCCTCCTCCCCCCTCCTCTTTAACATTACTATTCTACTGCGGTTTTCTCTTTTCTCTCACTCTCCTATTTTTTTTCTTTTTACTTCCTCCCTTCTTTCCTTCCTTTCCCTCCTTCCTTCTGCCTTCTTTTCCTTCCCTTCTCCTTACCCTTTCCTCCTTTTCTCTCTCCTTTGTTACCTTATCTTTGTGGTATATTTTTGGGGGATTTAATCATGGAATAATTTAAAGTCTACCTTACCTTTCTTAATTTTGATCTTAACTCTCCTACTCATTTCTAATCTATAGGATACCCCATCTCATCTGCCCATGGTCTCCATATTTTTTCGAACTCTCTCAGGTTCCCCCTTTTTACATATATTGTCTTCTCCTTCCATATTAATTCACTGATGACTTGGATCCATTCACTCACCAGTGGGGCCCTCTCCGCCTGCCATCTTTGTGCAATTATTCTACGCGCTTGGAATAGGCAGCGGACAACTGCCACCGTAGTGCATTTTTGTTCTCCCAGCACCTTCCTATAACCCAGCACACAGAGTATCGGGTCCATTTCCATTTCTACCTCAAAGACTTTTTTTATAGTTTCCACCACTCCCCGCCAATAACGAAACAGCTTCGGACATCGCCACACCATGTGCATGAGGTCTCCCTGTCTCTGGCATCTAGGACATCTGTCATCATTTCTCCTGCCAAACAAATATAATCTCTTAGGGGTATAGTAAGCCCTGTGTACCAGCATCAGATGCGAGATTTTTTGTGAAGGAGAAACTGATGTCATTGGCCCTAGTTCCATTATTCTCCTCCATTGCTCATCTAATATTTCCCCCAGATCCTCTTCCCATCTCCTCTTTTGTTTCGGGTGATCTATTTCCTGATTGAAATTTAAACATAACTGTTTATATGTTACCGAGATACACCCGCTGGCCTTATCCATTGTAAGTAGCTTCCGAAGTAGGGGTATTTTATCCCACACTGGCATGGTTCACAAACTCTTTAAGTGGTTAAATAAACAAACTGAAGTTAGAAGCTGGTTGGCTAC
Source organism: Lithobates pipiens (assembly GCF_037356315.1). Lineage (NCBI taxonomy): Eukaryota > Metazoa > Chordata > Amphibia > Anura > Ranidae > Lithobates > Lithobates pipiens. The sequence continues at coordinate 103,864,737 of NW_027507748.1, forward strand.
CATGCACAACTACACCGGATTGTGCACTCTCTAGTTTTAGGAAGTCAACCCCAATGTGTGAAAAGCACTAGCTTGGGTGAGTAAATCACCAGTTTGCTTTGAAGCTTTAGAACAAGGGATTTTTAACATTAATAACCAAATAATGGCACTGGGTTTCTGAATTTCACTGATTTTCAAAAGGACGCAAGAAATAAATTGCCAAGGAAAAAAAACGTTCAGTGCTTCGTGGCAAACTTAACTCACTATTTCCCCCTAAAATAAATCTGCCATAACATATAAACAGTGGTGAAATCATTAATCTCTTGTGTCCATAAAGTAACACACTCTTGTGCCAAAAAATGTCCACATTGCGTGCGAAAAGTCCAACTATCCACATCCAGTGCAAAGAACCAAAAAGAATCAGTGAAAATCCAAATCGCCATATAACGTGTTTCAATAAAGGACAAAGTGCTTCCAATACAGTGCTGTAATCCTTCAGTGTGACTTCCAGCTCACCCTTTAGGTTGAACCTTTTGACCAGGGGTAGGCAACCTCAGCCCTCCAACTGTTTTGAAACTTCCATGAGACATTGAAAGAAACAGCTTGTAAGTGCATGTAAACGTGGTAACTCGCTTTTAAGCCGCATTTTGTTTACAGGTGTTTTTAGTCACTTCACCCCCAGAGCACTTTTTACAATCTGGCACTGCGTTGCTTCAACTGACAATTGTGCGGTCATGCAATGATGTACTCAAACTAAATTTGCGTCCTTTTTTTTTACAAATAGAGCTTTCTTTTGGTGGTATTTGATCACCTCTGCTTTTTTTTTATTTTTTGCTCTATAAGCAAAAAAAGAGCAACAATTTTGAGAAAAAAAACAATATTTTTTACTTTTTGCTATAACAAATTTGAAGAGTGGTTACTCCTTAGAAGGCTACTGCAAGTGTAAATGAGCCCCAATTCATCTAATAGCTACTCACAGTTTTATTTACTAAAACTATGAATCACAAAGTGGCTGTTTTAATACTTTAGTATTCTTTAAAAACTGTGTACTTTAGGCTGAAATTCTCCAATAAAATGGCCTTTGCCGGCATCTACAAATTAGCAGCAGGTAGGAATCTACAATGAGGTTTGCTAAAATCCTATAAGTATATATAACTAAGTTAACTTTTTACCAAAAACAAAGTATGAATTCAAATTACAGGTAAGTACAAGAGGGCCACAATCTGTCATTATCGTGCTTTCCCTGATAATCATCAATTTGAGCTAAGTACAACAACTTGGCTCCTCCATAGAAGCCCACTGTTTTTACTGGAAGTTATAATATGTACAGAAGTATAATGAATGCTTTTCTGGGCGAGGTGTCCCTGTGTTTTTTGGATGACAAAGAACGTTTATGTCTGAGGCTGACAAGAAGTTAAATATTGTAATTGTAAGAAGATGACAACTCCAGCACGTGTCAGCTATTTAAGATAAGAGGTAATAGCTGAAAATAATGAAACATTTGCTGTTAGACAGGAAAATGAAGTGTGAACCAAATGAACCAAAAATGTTCCAGTGTAGATTATGTGTAATTATAAACACTCTCAAAGTGTAAGATGGTTAATAATGGTGTCACATAACTGAATTCATGTCAGCTCCCATTTTTCTCATAGGAAAAATGCAAAATCTAAACTGACACTTTTTGGCTACTCAGTAAATATGGGTTAGTTTACTTTTCTTCTGTCCTGTCCTATATGTGACAGGCTCATGGGAAGAATCTGGTATGCATACCTATTGAGGAACACTACTTTGGAAGCTGTGGATAAAACTAGTCAGCAGTATTGCCTGTGGTCTCCCTGCAGCTGATCTTTCTCCATTAATAACTTATCATGCTGTAGCGCCTACCCCAACTTTCCAGGAGCCTGATGGTGACCCTCAAAGGTAGGGAGGACTGACATACTTCCTCAGGGTGCAGGTTATTAGGCATGGTGGGTGATGAACAAGATAGAAATTGGGCGCCAGTCACTTTTAAGCTTGAACAAAGAGACGTTTATTTCTCACAACGGGAAAAATGCTGGAAAGAGGGGATAGGCACAGGACATCCTTAGTCAAAAATAGTAACGATCAGCAAATAGGCAAATTGGCAGACTCCTTAGGCAAAAATGGTGGGATAAGGTAGACAGCAGTACAGGAAAAGAGCCTTTTAACAGAACTAGCACATCTGTACTTTGTAGGATAGGCTGCCTCCTATGGTAACTGAACTCATGGAAGGTGTAGGAATTCTATGGATGATTCCATCTTGATGCTTTCCAAGGCTCTTCTTGGGTCCATGCAAGAGTCACCCCTGGTACTTCATTTCAGGTCTCCATCCCTCTTATGCCGCGTACACACAATTCGATATTCCGACAACAAATGTTCGATGGGAGCTTGTTGATGGAAATTCCGACCGTGTGTAGTCTCCATCGGACATTTTTTGTCAGAATTTCCAACAGCAAAAATTTGAGAGCTGAATCTCAAATTTTCCAACAACAAAATCGGTTGTCGGAAATTCCGAGCGCATGTACACAATTGCGACGCACAAAATTCCATGCATGCTCTGAATCAAGAATGAGATGGAAGCGCTCGGTCTGGTAAAATTAGCATTCGTAATGGAGATAGCACATTCGTCTGCAAATTTTGAAATCTTTCAATGCAGCGCATTCTCTTCTTCTATATAATGCTAGAATTATGAAATTGTTTTGCAGCTGATATGCACACAAAGTTCTGACAAACTGATTCCTTTATTATTTCTTGTGATCTCATGAATAATATATATATATATATATATATATATATATATATATATATATATATATATATATATATTATTTTTTCTCCAGAACTCCATAATAATGTTTTTAATTTTTGTTTATAATAATCTCCTTCTTTTTTTTTTTTAAATCAAGATCTCCTGTTTTTTATTTTTTTCTAGTGATCTCCATAATATTTTTTGTTTTGTTTTGTGTGTCAATTTACCACAACACTATTGTTATCTTGTATTTTGTAACTTCAAGGAGATTGTTTGATGTTGGTGTCACTTGTTAATTTAACATTGTATTTGTGAAATGTACCTGCCTACTCACAAACAAACTGTTCTTTTTTCATTTTAAAAGCATAGCTAAGGATTTTAGACAAAAAATATACATTTAGTAGGAGTCATAACAAAATAAAGAGGATAAATAGGTGAAATTAGCGAAGCCTTTGTACCCCAAGGCACACATCAACTATTTGACAGGCGAAATTCGGAGCATGAGGAGTCTATTTAATAAGGAGCACAATCCAGTCCAGGACTCCGAGAGATCAGGAACAGCAGCAGGCTTCATATATGTCCCCAGCCTGTGTCTTTTGCCAGACCAGACTAAACCCAGGCCATCACACTTTTGTCTTTCTTCCATGCTTGCTTTCAGGCAGTGGCTCTGGTGTTTGAGTTGTAGCAGGAGGTGGAGGAGAAGGATGGTTCAACTCACACATTTGGGTTTTGCTTGTGAGTTCGCCCCTCAACCCCTTATTTAGGGCCATATATATCACTTCCTCACAAAAGAGGCATTGGCCCACCTTCATTTCCTGCATTTTATGGCAGCCATGCAGGCATAGGCCTCAAGAAGACTGTGGGGGGTTCTGAGGGCCGCAGAAGCCTGCTGAATTAATCCAAGTGCTGACTCCTCCAAGGTCCTCTCCTTCAGGGGCCTTTTTTGTTGATGGCGGAGGGGAGCGATCTGGGACTCGGTTAGGCTACTGGGCCCGGACAGCTCCTGGCTGCCACTTACCCCTGCCACCTCCTGGCTGCCACTTACCTCCACCACCTCCTGGCTGCCACTTACCCCCGCCACCTCCTGGCTGCCACTTACCCCCGCCACCTCCTGGCTGCCACTTACCCCCGCCACCTCTTGGCTGCCACTTACCCCCGCCACCTCTTGGCTGCCACTTTCCCCCGCCACCTCCTGGCTGCCACTTTCCCCCGCCACCTCCTGGCTGCCACTTTCCCCTGCCACCTCCTGGCTGCCACTTTCTACAGCCTCCTCCTGGCTGAGGCTTTCCTGTGTATGAAAAAGGGACATAGTTTTAGTTTATTGTTTATCAACCACACACAATTTGAGAAATATGTTGAACAATGCTATACCTGACTCAAGCTGTGCTCTTCCACATCTTCTTCCTGGGTGGAAGGCCCAGGTTGTACATTGGAAGCCTCAGCTGGGGTGGAAGGAAGAGTGGAAGGAAGGGTTCAGAGTGATGGCCTGATTTTAGTCTGGTCTGACAGAAATCACAGTCTGTCATAGTACCAGAGCCTGGGGACATAAATGTCATCTGCTGCTGCTCCTGATCTCTGGGAATCCTGGACCTTCTTGCGCTCCCTATTATATGTGCTCCTTAAGCCATTAATTTTGCACTTCAAATAGTTGATGTCTGCCGTGGGGATCTGCGGCTTTACAAATTCTAGCAATTAATCCAGTGCTGCCTTCCTCTTTAGTGATGTGGATGTTGTGGAAGAAGAATCTAATTTCACAAGTGCAAGTGCACACGTCCTCATCGGGGAGATCATGGTGTGCAATCCGGATTTACAGAAGATCAAGGAAGACCTCAATGATGTGGAAAAAAGACTCAAAAACATCATTGATGTTTTAGGCAGAATATAAAACACACCAAAATTTGGGATTTTTTTTTTTTTTATTAGAACTTTTCTAAAAAAATTGGAAAGTCAAATTTTGAAGATGCACGCAGTGTGTCAACAGGTGCTATCTGCCTTCACGGGATATCAAGGCATGCGTTTTGTGGGTGCAACCTCTCCCTCGCAACTCAAGTAGCAGGAAGGGGTTGTACCACCCAAACACATCCATTGATCCACCATGATGGGAGCTAGCACATATTAACATTAGGCATGGGATCAGGAGGGAAATCCCTATTTTTGACTCCCAATTTGTGTGCATCCTTTAAATTTGGCTTTCACAAGGGTGACATCACCTCATCTGATGAAGGCAATATCAACACAGTTTGGACATACTAATGTCTGATATTGCCTTCAATTTATCAAAGTTGAACTTTGTAAGTTCCTGAGTTTTGTATTGTATTATGTTTATAAAAACATGCCTATTTACCACAAAAAAGGATATTTCTACTGTCCCAAAAAAATATATATATATTCGAAAAAATATGTTGGTTTGTTCAAAAACCCTTTCTAAACACACATGTGAATATGCACAGAGTAAAATATTTTCTACTCAACAATGTGTGGCTTCTTCTTTCAATGCTCAATAACTTTTTTGCTTAAGTTGGTGTTTATAGTGACAATGGGGGTTATTTCCTAAAGGCGAATCCACTTTGCACTACACATGCACTTTCAGTGCTTCCATAGTTTTGCAGTGCACTTGTAGTGCAAAGTGGATTTTCCTTTAGTAAATAACACCCACAGTGCTTTATAATTTGCATCAATCAGGCCATTATCGTCACTCCAAAAAATGAATTCAGGGTGCTGAAAATGATGACTATTATTATCATTAATGCATTACATACATTAACAACAAAAAGGTGTGTGTGTATCAGACCCACAACATAATAGTTAGCTGAAGAAGAGATGGTCACCTCACATATCAAAGAAATTACGTTGGAACTATTGAAGAAAATGGGCAAATAAAAAAAAACACACATTGGAGAACCTAGGAGACAGTTAAAAGAAACACAAGCAGTAAATCAAAGGAAATATTTGTTAATTTAAAATACTAATTTACTTTAAAAATAAATGTATTTAAATACATATAATGTGATGTTAAAGGATAAAACTTGATGGCAGAACAGGTCTCTGGAATAATGATTCCCAGAGCCTGGGGGGAGATGCCTGTTGAGAACTTGATGGTCTGCAGACTTCTCCCCGTCGCCAAGTACCAAAAGGTGGTGACTAGCCTCTGTTCAGGAGTGATGGCTTGCCGCATGCAGGTGTCCTGCTTCGTAATATAAGGGGACAGCAAAGCCAACAGATGGTGAAAAATGGGTTCCGTCATCCGGAGATAATTCCTGAAATCATCAGGATTATTCTCACGGATCTCCAGCAACAAAGGCATATAAGAGAATTGGTCACGCTGGAGCAACCAATTTTTCTTCCATGAACTCCTCCACGCCCTGTTCATGGACTGTGCTTGGGTCAAAGTAAGAACCCCAACACCAAGCCCCTGCACAGCAGGAACTCTACGATGGGTACGTACCTGCAACATGACTTCAAAACGGTTGGCTAGTCAGAATAAACTAACAGAACACGCTGAAATTCAGAAACGAGCAGACAAGAATGCACTGACAATCAAATATGTAATATAAAAATACACACTGAAAACCAGATGCGAACTGACTACATGCACTGAAAACCAGATATGAATCCACGAGCACAAACTGAAGAGCATCAACGAACTGAAAAGTACGGGGCTGAAAATCGCAAATCGTATCTCACCAAACTTCTACTAACACAAGATAAACACGAGATTAGCAGAAGGAGCCCAAAGGGTGGCATGCTGGCTATTCAACTTCCTCTTTATAGTGCCGTCATACGTATTGTACGTCAGCGTATTCTTGACGAGCGGAATTTGTGACAACATTTGTGCAACCGTGTGTATGCAAGAAAGGCTTGAGCCAACATCCGTCCGACAAAAAATCCCAGGATTTCATTGTCAGAATGTCCGATCGTGTGTACGTAGCATTAGAATTGTTTCATTATGTTTAACAGGCTTTTCTCAGCATAATCTCGAACACCCGGATAGGCTTTGGATAGGCCTAGCAGCCAGGAGAACACCTGTATAGGCTTCAGGTTTCAGGCCTAGCAGCCAGGAGCTGTTTAACACGCAACCACCCAGACCTGGGCGGGAAAGACTTGAATCACCTGACTTCTTCCAAATAAATAGCTTCTCCTTGCATTTATAGCAGCCAGTCTGACTGGCTGGGAAAAAGTAGGTTTATCCATAACCTGAACTCACTGTAGCTCATCATACTAATGTCAAAGGCAACAGTTCCATCTACTTAAGGGAGAAGCCACAACTGACCAGGATTATGAAGGAAGCCATTTGATCACTAAACACTACAAATTAGCCAGGCTAGCTACCACCTAGCAAAACTAAATTTACCTGTAATCCTATCAAATCAGTGTGATAATTCTCATTTAAACCAGAAAATGATGTGACACGTAGCGCTCTATAAGAGAATGCTTAAATTCACACTACCTAAAATAAAGATAGCATTCACATATACACCTATAGGTATATATACATATGTATATATACATAGGTAGGTATATATATGTATGTATATATATATATATATATATATATATATATATATATATATATATATATATATATATATATATATATATATATATATATATATATATGCTAAACATGCAAATATGTGTGTATAAATATCTCACAAAAAATATATATACCTAAAATAATTAATCAAAATATTCCAGTTCAAAATAAGCAATGAAAAATGTACCAACAAACAAAAATAATCAAAATGTAATAATTAAAAATACATCAAAAATCTGTGAACCAAAAAATAAAAATAAAAATAAACATAAAAATAAAAATATAACAGTCCAAATAAATAGGATCCAAATAATAAAGTCCACGTGAAAAGTGATAATCAGTGTCCAAATAAATTATTTGCTCCTTCACCACACCATCTGTGATTGTGACAATCCCCGTTGTGGGTACACTCACCAGCTGATAAGCCTCACACTCACGTGTTTGGCTGAAAAAGCTTTATATCCTCTAGATGGATGCCCACTGTAAAATCACCAGACTTGCCAAGCTCATATATCTTGATCCCCTCTCACCAAATCATAGGTATATGTACCTTGCGAGAAAATAATAATGGAAGCCTCCAATAGCGTAATACAGTTAAGCACTTTAATCAAATAAACCAAAACCGAATGCACTCACATGAACAATGAATGAATGAGCCAAACTATAAATCACTCCACTCCACACTTGAACACTTCAGGTGTCTAAGTATCCTGGGGCATTGGTGGTCACGGCGGACCTTTAAATAGGTAAACAAATACTTCCTTCTCACCCCTCCTCGCACTTGGTCTCACACAGCTGATCAGATTCCAATGCAGGTGTTTCAGACAATTCCCTTCGTTTTCCTCCATCCAGCGCCACCGCACATCACCCAGTTCTCAAACTATGTTCGGCAGATAGCCAGGGGCGTTGCAGTTTTACTATTTACAGCTATGTCATGCAGTTGAGAAACAGCAAGGGGTTAATCTTTGGGTGCAATCGTCCACCCCCATATTTAATGATATAAATGAGGTGACTAAATACAAAGGTTTCATATCGCAATGTTACTCCATGGTGTTAAATAGCTCCCTTAGAGACCACCGGATTAGTGCGCTCTCCCGTTGCGAAGGCGATATGAGCACATTTGAAGAAGAACAATGGGAGGAGGCCCTATTGGCAGTCCAGCAGTGCTCCTTAAATGTGGCACAGTGCCTATCACAACTTTAATTACTTTTAAGGGTACATAATACACCTGCAAGTTTGTTCCCTATGGGCGTAAGAGAAACTCCCACTTGTGCTAGATGCTGCAGAGATCACAGTGATCTAGTTCATCTTGTGTGGAGGTGCCCAAAACTGCATTTGTATTGGAGGAGAAATATAGCTACCATTAACAAAGCCTCTTTATGTGAGGACCCCAAACAGTGTATACTTGGAATTCTGCATGATGTCCCTTTAGAGGACAGCACTAGACAGGCCATAGGGAGGGGGATCATGCTCTGATTCAGCATGTCACAGTACATGTGGGCATTCATGGTTCCCTCAATGAACTGTAGCTCCCCATTGCCGGCAGCACTCATGCAGCCCCAGACCATGACACTCCCACCACCATGCTTGACTGTAGGCAAGACACACTTTGTACTTCTCACCTGGTTGCTGCCACACACGCTTGACACCATCTGAACCAAATAAGTTTATTTTGGTCTCATCAGACCACAAGACATGGTTCCAGTAATCCATGTCCTTGGTCTGCTTGTCTTCAGCAAACTGTTTGCAGGCTTTCTTGTGCATCATCTTTAGTAGAGGCTTCCTTCTGGGACGGCAGCCTTGCAGACCAATTTGATGCAGTGTGCAGCGTATGGTCTGAGCACTGACAGGCTGACCCTCCACCCCTTCAACCTCTGCAGCAATGCTAGCAGCACTCATACGTCTATTTCCCAAATACAACCTCTTTATGAAGAGCAACAGTTCTTTTTTTCAGATCCTCAGAGTGTTCTTTGGCATGAGGTGCCATGTTGAAATTCCAGTGACCAGTATGAGAGGGTGAGAGTGATAACACCAAATTTAACACACCTGCTCCCCATTCACACCTGAGACCTTGTAACACTAACGAGTCACATGACACTAGAGAGAGAAAATGGCTAATTGGGTCCAACTTTTGTTGCCAGTGGTTTGGACATTAATGGCCGTGTGTTGAGTTATTTTGAGGGGACAGCAAATTTACACTGTTATACAAGCTGTGCACTCACTACTTACATTGCAGAATGGGCAGACTGGTTTGAGATGACAGAAAGGTAACAGTAACTCAAATAACCACTCATTACAACCAAGGTATGCAGAATACCATCTCTGAACACACAACACATCAAATCTTGAAGTAGATGACCACACTGGGTGCCACTTCTGTCAGCTAAGAACAGGAAAATGGGGCTATAATTCACACAGGCTCACCAAAATTGGACAATAAGAGATTGGAAAAACGTTGCCTGGTCTAATGAGTCTTGATTTCAGCTGCAACATTCAGATGGTAGGGTCCGAATTTGGCGTAAACAAATTGAAAGCAGGGATTCATCTTGCCTTGTATCAACGGGTCAGGCTGGTGGTGTTGGTGTGATGGTGTGGGGGAAATTTTCTTGGCACCACTTAGTACCAATTGAGCATCGTTTAAACAAAATGTCCTACCTGAGTATTGTTGCTGACCATGCCCATCCCATTATGACTACAGTGTAGCAAATTAGGCGGTTGCCTAAGGCCTCATACTCACAGAGGCCTCGTGGCCACCTTATTTGCCTGAGGGAGGAAAGGGAGAGCCCAGCATCGGGAAGAATCGCCCGTGAATTTGCAAGACCAAACTTCTCATGCATGCTCTGCACTAACAACAACTGGACTGCCTCCCCTCTCATCTCTATCACAGGCTGCATGGAGGGAGACCTGGGGTAAGTCACTGACCCTCGGGCCACTGTAATGCCTGTAAAAAGGGCCGCACCAGCGATGACAGGGAAGGAAACCATCTCACTGGTTGGTCCAGAGACCAATGAGCTGCAGGCTGCTGGGTTGACTGGTAGGTGAAGCTTCGCTGCCCACCTGTGCTGTGGTTTTACCCCAACAATGCAAAGGCTACTCAAGCTGCCAGTAAAGATGGCGGTCTGATGAGTTCAGAGATTGGGGTGAGTCCAATGACAGAAAGGATCAGTTTTTCTGCACACTGACATATGACTGCTCTGTCTATCTCCCAGCCCCTGTATGCAGACAACTCCTCTTCCATGTGACCGGACCAGCTCCTGGAGCCCGCTCACAGCCAGAAGACATCATAGGTTATCCCGGATCATACAAAGGAGTGCAGAACAAAAAGCATCCTCCTCCTCTCTCCCCTCTCTCTTCCCCCCTTTCTCTCCCTCTCTCTCTCTCTCCTCCTCTTACCTCTCCCATGTCTCTACTCTACCCCTCTCTCTCACCCTCCTCTCTCAACCCCTCTCTCTTCCCCCTTTCTCTTTCCCTCTCTCTCCCCCTCTCACACGTCTCTACTCTACCCCCCTCTCTCCCCCTCTCCCCCTATCTTTGCTTCTTCTCTCTCTCCCCCTCTATTCCTTTCCTCTCTCTCTCTTCCCCCTACCCCCTTTCTCTCTTACCTCTCCCTCCTTTCCCACCCCTCTTTCCCACTCCTCTCTCCCTCCCTCTCTTCTCTCTCTCCCTTCTCCCACTCTTCTCTCTCTCTCTCCCTCTCTCCCTACCCTCTCTCTCCCCCCTCTCTCCCCCTTCCCCTGCCCTTTCTCTCTCTCCCTTCTCTCCCCCTCTCCACTACCCCTCTCGTTGCCCCCTTTCTCTCCCCCCTCTCTCTCTCTCTCTCTCCCCCCCTCTCTCTCCCCCCTCTTCCCCCTCTCTCTCTCCCTCCCACTAAACTCTCTCTCTTCCCTTCTCCCAGCCCTCTCTCTTCCCTTCTCACAGTCATCTCTCTTCCCTTCTCCCACCCCTCTCTCCCCCTCTCCTATCTCCCCTTTCTACCTCCTCTCTCTTTCCCCCTTATCCACACTCTCTCACATTTTTTCCTCCTTCCCTCTTTCTCTACTTTCTCTTCCTCCCTCTCACCCTCCTTTTACAACCCCCTCTCTCTTTCTCCACCTTTCTCCTCCTTTACTTCTCCTCTCCTTAGTAAGGAAGAGGGAAAGCGGGAGGTAGGACGAGTTGCTACACCATGATCCTCTGGGTTGTACTTGCCCCCCTGGGCCAAAAGTTCCCAGTCAGACCCTGCACTGGGATCATAGGATTTGTGTAGTAGCTTCATGTGGGAGATCATCCCTGGCCCACCCTTCAATGTCTGTCCCTAAAAGACATTACATAGATGATTAGCTCATGTGTAGATGAATGAGTTCTGCATTCAGGTTCACTGGCCATAGCAATGCATTGGCTGTGTGCACAGCAGGTATGGGACATAGGTATAAGAAAATAGATGATGGATCTATGGCCAAGGTTATGTGAAATGTAGGCATAACGGAAAGCTGTCTAGTAAGTGACTATCTCTATACAGAGGGAGCTTGTTTTGCAATGCATATCCTGGTGTGATATGATCCAATGACATGCTGAATTGGAAATCAGTTCATTGTACACATCGCTTGAATTATTTTTACTATTATGTGCGTGAGTGGGGCCTCAGGTCTAAGTTTTTCATTATGCCCTGTACACATGACCAGTTTTCCCGGCGGAATAAACTCTGAAGGTTTTTCCAACGGAGTTCCGACGGAATTCCGCTGAAACTGTCTTGCAGACACACGATCACACCAAACTCTGACCGTCAAGAGCGCAGTGACGTACAACACATACGACGAAACTAGAAAAAGGAAGTTCAATAGCCAGTAGCCAATAGCTTCCGTCTCGTACTTGTTTCAGAGCATGCGCCGTTTTTGGTCCGTCTGAACAGTATAAAGACAAGTGGTTTTCCCAATAGGAAATGGTTCCATCGGAAATATTTAGAACATGTTCTATTTCTAGGTCCATCAGAATTTTCAACGTAAAAAGTCCGATGGGGCATACACATGATCAGAATATATGATGAAAAGCTCCCGTCTGACTTTTTCTGTTGGACATTCCGCTCGTGTATATACGGCATAAGGCTGCTCACAAAGCCTAGAGTCGCCTCTGAGTGTACACATCTTCTGATGGCTACTTCCAGCAGGATAATGCACCATGTCACAAAGCTCAAATCATCTCAAACTGGTTTATTGAACATGACAATGAGTTCTCTGTTCTCCAATGGCCTCCATAGTCACCAGATCTTAATCCAATAGAGCACCTTTGGAATGTGGTGGAACTGGAGATTTTCAACATCAACTCCATGATTCTATCATGTCAATATGGACCAATATATGAGGAATGTTTCCAACACCTTGTTGAATCTATTCCACAAAGAATTAAGGCAGTTCTGAAGGAAAGGGGTGTCCAACCTGGTACTAGCAAGGTGTACCTAATAAAGTAGCCAGTAAGTGTATATATCCTTGCTGTGATAGTGTTTGTGTATGTTTGTACATGTTCATTTTGTGTGAAGACCAACAGGTAGAAATATGTGTCCTGGACTAGGTGCAATAAATAACAGAAACAGATATAGATATATTCTCTAATTATAAATTGCCATTATCCAACTATGTGCCCGGGTACTTGGAAAAAGTTTAATGGATCTAAGTCAGGATCAGCCAGTGGGTTAAACTGGTCACCATTAAAGGATGGTACCAACAGGGAGCTGTTTCTATAATAAAAGATTCAAAAATTCAAAATGTAGTATTAATCTTGTCAGCAAAGTAGAAGGTCTTGGCAGACAAGGGGACCATTCAATTAGAATCATTGACTAGGTGGGTTCACCAGAATGTCTCCCAGGATACCCTGACAGGAAACATGCCAATGCCTTGGCAACCATCATGTGCTTAGGATCGAATACTCACCCCAAATATAACTGTATGTTTTGGGAAATGTTCTTTATTTTTCTTGCCCGTTTCTAACTTTGTTCCTTTCTGAGTAAAAGACCTGGAAGAATTAAGAAGCAAACTAGTTTAGAGACGTTAGAACTCCTATCTGAAGTTAAAACTCCTATCTGCATACTAATTTTTTTTAGAGGCTAGGGAAGGAGCAAAAGGGAATACAATAGATAGTTACTTGAGTCACAGCTCCGAGTCTACTGGAGCTGTTGAGATGACATCCAGGATGGTGGTATCAGTGACTCAAAGTATCAGCGCAATTAGAACAGCATGATAGCCAGACATGCAGCATTTTCAGAAAGAGCGATCCAAAGACTTTTTAGCATGCAATGCTTCCATATACAGATTGTGAAAAAATATGAAAATGAACCAAAGCGTGCGCTCATCCATAACTCCCAACTGTCCCTGATTTCGAGGGACTGTCCCTGATTTGGAATAATGTCCCTCTGTTCCTCATTGCTCCTCATTTGTCCCTCATTTTGGCCTGATCTATATAGCTGTATATAAAATGCACTTTGTATCTATCAAAAAGTGTTTTCCAGCACTAAACCTTTCACTTGATTTATAAATTCAAATGCATTTGTAAATTCCAAAAGCCAATATAAAGGAATAGTAGTGGTAAAAAAAAACACTTGTGGGTTTAACCAATCTTGTTTTTTTGTGTCTTATGCCTGTATACTTTTGCTGATAGGCAGAGGCGGCTCTAGGCTTTGTGAGGCCGTAGGCAAAACTCAGACATGAGACATGAGAAAAACAATTAAAGCAATACCCCCCCCCCCCCCCCCCCACAGCGCTGCTGGCTTCCCTCCTCTTCTCTCCTGCTGACTGGGGGATCATCAGATAAAGGGGCTGGTAAATATGTAATTTACCAGCCCTTACTTTTCTAAATAAACACAGTGAGTGATCGGTACTGATCACTCACTGTGTTCATTCATAACTGAAGCATAGTAAGCTGTGTTTTCTCTGCTTCGGTTTAGGAACTAATAGGAGACTTTGTCTCCTGTTCATTCATTTGCAGTGAAGCTGAGGCTACAGAGAAAAGGACTGGGGAATATCTGTCCTCAGTCCCTTTCTCTGTGTCAAAAGTGAGACTTCAGGGGTCTGTTTAGACCCCTGATATCTCACCAAAGAAACCAAAAAACTCACCAAAAAACAAAATTTTTGGTTTTAAAAAAATTGTAAGAAAAATAAATAAAATTAGACAAAAATTTCTAATCAGACCAAAAAGTCATGCCCAATATGTAGCATCATTTAGCCTCACTCACTGTTTTCTGCGGTGCTCTGTGTATGCCACAGGTCACCATCTTCCTAGTAGGGGCCCCAGGGCATTACTTTGTCCATGATGCTATTATGATGGCACGGTACAATGGTGGTAAACATGTGTAGTAGAGGAAAATGGAGGGTATGACATAGGGTAGTATGTACATGAGAGGATTGCGGAGTCTATGTGGGGGGTGGTATGTACATGAGAGGAGTGCAGAGTGTATGTATGTATACGAGAGGGGTGCAGATTGTATGGGAGGGTAGTATGTACATGAGAGGGGTGCAGAGCGTATGTGGGGGGTAGTATGTATATGAGAGGGGTGCAGAGTGTATGGGGGGTAGTATGTATATGAGAGGGGTGCAGAGTGTATGGGGGGTAGTATGTATATGAGAGGGGTGCAGAGTGTATGGGGGGGTAGTATGTACATGAGAGGGGTGCAGAGTGTATGGGGGGTAGTATGTATATGAGAGGGGTGCAGAGTGTATGGGGGTAGTATGTATATGAGAGGGGTGCAGAGTGTACGGGGGGGAGACTGTATATGAGAGGGGTGCAGAGGATATGGGAGGTAGTATGTATATGAGAGGGGTGCAGAGTGTATGGGGGGTAGTATGTATATGAGAGGGGTGCAGAGTGTATGGGGGGGGTAGTATGTATATGATAGGGGTGCAGAGTGTATGGGGGGGATATATATATATATGAGAGGGGTGCAGAGTGTATGGGGGGGATATATATATGAGAGGGGTGCAGAGTGTATGGGGGGGTAGTATGTATATGAGAGGGGTGCAGAGTGTATGGGGGGGTAGTATGTATATGATAGGGGTGCAGAGTGTATGGGGGATATATATATATATATGAGAGGGGTGCAGAGTGTATGGGGGGGTAGTATGTATATGAGAGGGGTGCAGAGTGTATGGGGGGGTTAGTATGTATATGAGAGGGGTGCAGAGTGTATGGGGGGTAGTATGTATATGAGAGGGGTACAGAGTGTATGGGGGGGTTAGTATGTATATGAGAGGGGTGCAGAGTGTATGGGGGGTAGTATGTTTATGAGAGGGGTGCAGAGTGTATGGGGGGTAGTATGTATATGAGAGGGGTGCAGAGTGTATGGGGGGGTTAGTATGTATATGAGAAGGGTGCAGAGTGTATGGGGGGTAGTATGTATGAGAGGGGTGCGGAGTGTATGTAGGGTGACCACATTTCCAAACTGCCATTCAGGGACACCCCACCCCCCAAGCGCGCACGCCCTCGTGCCAGCCGAAAAAAAGCTGATTTGTCTGCCTCATTTATCATACTGTCCCCAGCCCCAGTGCCCCGACTTGTCATTTGACCTGCTCCAATCAGGTTCCATTTGCTCACCTTTTAAGGGCAGCACTGGGTAAAGGTCTTGCTCCCCTCGGCCTTGCTCTGAGACTCAGCGAATGTGACATCACTGGTTGCTAGACACCAGGCGGGGTGGCCTTAGCAACCAGTTTAGCAATCTCCTATTAGGGTGACTATGTGTCCTCGTTTCATTCTGGGACACTGTATTGTCCCTGAATGAAGGTGCCCGGGTCATGGGACAAAAATGCCAATTGCGGGACAATCCCAGGCAATCCGGGACACGTGGGCACCCTAAGTGTATGGGGGGGTAGTATGTATATGAGAGGGGTGCAGAGTGTATGTGGGGGGTAGTATGTACATGAGAGGAGTGCAGAGTGTATGTGGGGGGGCAGTATGTATATGAGAGGGGTGCAGAGTGTATGGGGGGTATTATGTATATGAGAGGGGTGCAGAGTGTATGGGGGGACTGTATATGAGAGGGATGCAGAGTGTATGGGGGGGATAGTATGTATATGAGAGGGGTGCATAGTGTATGGGGGGGTAGTATGACATGGGAGGGGTGCAGAGTGTATGGGGGAGGTAGTATGTATATGAGAGGGATACAGAGTGTATGGGGGTAGTATGTATATGAGAGGGGTGCAGAGTGTATGGGGGGTAGTATGTATATAAGAGGGGTGCAGAGTGAATGGGGGGTAGTATGTATATGAGAGGGATGCAGAGTGTATGGGGGGGTAGTATGTATATGAGAGGGGTGCAGAGTGTATGGGGGGGATAGTATGTATATGAGAGGGGTGTAGAGTGTATGGGGAGGTAGTATGACATGGGAGGGGTGCAGAGTGTATGGGGGGGTAGTATGTATATGAAAGGGGTGCAGAGTGTATGGGGGGGTTAGTATGGGGGTAGTATGACATGGGAGGGGTGCAAATGGTATAAAACTGGTATATGGTGTGACTGAGCCCTAATTTATTGCTCCAGCACTGCAGAGACCACTTTGCAGTGGCATGCATAGAGCAACTGAAGGGCACAGCACCAGGACTGGCCCCCTGTGCTGCAGACACGGCTCTCACCGCCCCCTCCCTCATCCATCTCTAGTCCCTGCATACAAGTCACAAGTGCTCCCATAAACTTGTCAGCTCACCTCCCTCCACACCCGACAAAAGGAACTCCTGCATGTCCGTGCTTTCATCCATCCCTCTTGGGTTCAGCAGAGGCCGCCAGCTCCGCCTCTATAATCTGTCCTCAGGCAGCGCTGGAGCCTCGAGGACACAGAGAGAGGGGGTGCTGGAGAGTGCAGAGCCTGAGGCAGAGAGCACGGCGCTGGTCACATAGCACTAGCAGCGTTGTCACTGTGTTCAGTAGTTGCTTGCTGAGCCTCGCTCATCCCGCTCACTCGTCCCGCTAGTTTGGGGACACTGACGGGAGATATTCCCTGCCACTCACACGCACCGGTCAGGCAAATTAGGCGATCGAGGGGCCCCTATGAGTTGTGAGGCCTAAGGCGATCACCTAATTTGCCTAATTAGAGAGCCGCCTCTGCTGATAGGTGTCCCTCATTCCCATCTCAGAAGGTTGGGGGGTATGCTCATCTATTAGGGGGGCACCCTATTTAAAGCACTTAAAGTGGTGTTGCCACCAAAAAATTAAAAGCTGCTTAAAATTCGTAAAAAAATAAATAAAAAATAATTGGCAAAAAAAAAATTTTTTACTCACCTCTAAATACCAGTTGCTAGGGGGTCCGTCGTAATCTGCCTTCTTCATTGCCCGGGCTGGTGACATCACTTCCCCTCGCGCCGCACATTCACCTGGGACCTGTCATGTGTCAGGTGACTGTACGGCGTATAACGGCGCCCTGCGCCGCTCGCGCATGCGCAGTGGGTGCCCGGCTGTGAAGCCACAGCCGGGTGCCCACAGTATGCATGACGGCGCCGCGAGCGGAGCGGGGAGCGAGGGGGGGGGCTTCGTTCCCCCGCATCGCTGGACCCTGGGGCAGGTAAGTGTCCGATTATTAAAAGCCAGCAGCTGCAGTATTTGTAGCTGCTGACTTTTAATTTTTTTTTTTTTTAGGGGGTACCCCACTTTAAGAAGCACGGAATCATCCATCTATTATTCAAGTCACATCACTGGATATTGTTTCACTAGCCCAAGCACCTTTTTTTCACTGGGGACTGTTTGATTAATTTTACTAATTGTTACCAGTGTATCATTTATTACCTGTATGTAATTTTTTTTAAATTTTAGCACGGTATACTTTTTATCATCTATATACAGATTACTATGAAGAAAAGTAATTCTACAACTAATGGTGGATTAATATAATCACTCCTATTCCTTGATATTCTTCAACCTTTACAGAGTTAAGCTTTGTTCCGTGAAATAGTTTGATTGCTGTCCAGAATCCATAAAAGTAGAGTGTTGCCTGATACTGGCTTTAATTCTTGCTACAGGCCCAACATTTTATGAAACATTATTATTTTGCATCCAAAAAATATAAACTTTAACGATTCATTTTGCATATTTGATAATACATGTTGTTTTCCCACCATTCCCCTTTAAATTTAGTAGTTAGTCCTACCATCTCAATAATTGGAAGTAGACTTCATGGTCTGACATATGCACTGATCCAGTCCCAACTGGTGGCTTCACTGTGAGCCAGCTTTTAATAGCCAGCACCTGGCGCTGGCCTGCATTAAATACACATGGGGACGCAGATGCATCAAGACAAGAATGAGTGATTTTCCTCTGCATCTGACTCCGCAGTGCTTGTCAAGTCTATTTGCATTTTCTTTCTTGCAGTCTACTTACCTGTTGTAGCCAAGTTAGGTCAAGCATATTATTATGAAAACAAAGGTCCTGCTGAGATTTGGAGATACGTGTATAGTTTGTAACAGGTTATTTATCATGTTTTCCTTCTACAGTGTCCAAGAGCCACAGATTACGTTTTTCATCAGCTTACTGTTTAACCTTAGGATAATTAAGATCTCTAAAGCTTGCCTGGAAAAATTAACTGAGCATCCAGATAAATAAACAATATGAAACTGCCTGTTCATATTCCCAGGAATAGATTCAGTGTACGAAGGTTCCGTTCTGTTTTAGCTTATGTTTGGCCATTCCAGGAAAAGTCAATAAGTACAGCCATTCTCGTTGCATGTCACAGGCCTCTCCTTTTCTGGGAGCACCTAATTACCTCTGTGTTGGCCTAGATTCTCTGACCCTATCCTCCCCACATAAACTTTTATTTAGATTCTAGGGAAGAAGCAAAAGGGAATACCATAGAAAATTACTTGAGTCACAGCTCTGAGTCTACTGGAGCTGTTGAAATCACATCCAGGCAGGACTGCCATCAAGGAGGTACAGCTGTTACTGTAAGGGGCTCCGGGGCCCGAGGGGTCCACCCGGACCAGAAGAAGGCAGGATGGGTGGAGGGGAGCCGGGCTGTGCATTAGAGAAACGATTTCACAGTTTCTGCGGTTCTCGTGTCATTGAGCTCAGACATCAAATTCTTTTTTTTTTTTTTTTTTAACAGAAAATTTTTATTAGACAAATCAGCATTACATTGCAAAGTACAGTAAATCCAATATTACACAGTTATAGAAAGAGAGAAAAAAACAAAAAAACAAAAAAAACCACCTTCATCCAGTAATCATTCTTAAATTAATAATCCAGCAGTACAGATAAGAGGAGTAGCCATTACTCTATCATAAATGCAGGACATCCCCAGCGGAACTTCACAGTCATCATGCAGGTACCTGACATTTGCGCGAGCTCGCGGGAGGGGGGCCAGGGAGTAGACATGTGCATTTGTTTTCGTCCAAATGCATTTTCGTCCGAATTTCAGCTATTTTCGTTTTCGTTTTGACAAACAATAACGAAAGCACAAAATCCGAAAAACGAAAGATCCGACATAAATAAATGCTTTATTTTCGTTTTCATTGTTACAACAGTTCGATATACAGTGGTGTGAAAAAGTGTTTGCCCCCTTCCTCATTTCCTGTTCCTTTGCATGTTTGTCACACTTAAGTGTTTCGGAACATCAAACCAATTTAAACAATAGTCAAGGACAACACAAGTAAACACAAAATGCAATTTGTAAATGAAGGTGTTTATTATTAAAGGTGAAAAAAAAATCCAAACCATCATGGCCCTGTGTGAAAAAGTGATTGCCCCCCTTGTTAAAACATACTATAACTGTGGTTGTCCACACCTGAGTTCAATTTCTCTAGCCACACCCAGGCCTGATTATTGCCACACCTGTTCACAATCAAGGCATCACTTAAATAGGAGCTGCTTGACACAGTAAGGTCCACCAGAAGATCCTTAAAAGCTACACATCATGCCGAGACCCAAAGAAATTCAGGAACAATTGAGAAAGAAAGTAATTGAGATCTATCAGTCTGGAAAGGGTTATAAAGCCATTTCCAAAGCTTTGGGAATCCAGCGAACCACAGTGAGAGCCATTATCCACAAATGGCGAAGACATGGAACAGTGGTGAACCTTCCCAGGAGTGGCCGGCCGCCCAAAATTACCCCAAGAGCGCAGCGACGACTCATCCAAGAGGTCACAAAAGACCCCACAACAACGTCCAAGGAACTGCAGGCCTCACTTGCCTCAGTTAAGGTCAGCATTCATGCCTCCACCATCAGGAAAAGACTGGGCAAAAATGGCCTGCATGGCAGAGTTCCAAGGAGAAAACCACTGCTGAGCAAAAAGAACATCAAAGCTCGTCTCAATTTCTCCACAACACATCTTGATGATCCCCAAGACTTTTGGGACAACATTCTGTGGACCGATGAGACAAAAGTGGAACTCTTTGGAAGGTGTGTGTCCAAGTATATCTGGCGTAGAAGGAACACTGCATTTCATAAAAAGAACATTATACCAACAGTAAAATATGGTGGTGGTAGTGTGATGGTCTGGGGCTGTTTTGCTGCTTCAGGACCTGGAAGACTTCCCGTGATAAAAGGAACTATGAATTCTGCTGTCTACCAAGAGATCCTGAAGGAGAATGTCCGACCATCTGTTCGTGTACTCAAGCTGAAACGAACTTGGGTTCTGCAGCAGGACAATGATCCTAAACACACCAGCAAGTCCACCACCGAATGGCTGAAGAAAAACAAAATGAAGACTTTGGAGTGGCCTAGCCAAAGTCCTGACCTGAATCCTATTGAGATGTTGTGGTATGACCTTAAAAAGGCCGTTCATGCTTGAAAACCCTCTAATGTAACTGAATTAGGACAATTCTGCAAAGATGAGTGGGCCAAAATTCCTCCAGGACGCTGTAAAAGCCTCATTGCACGTTATCGCAAACGCTTGGTTGCAGTTGTTGCTGCTAAGGGTGGCCCAACCAGTTATTAGGTTTAGGGGGCAATCACTTTTTCACACAGGGCCATGATGGTTTGGATTTTTTTCACCTTTAATAATAAACACCTTCATTTACAAATTGCATTTTGTGTTTACTTGTGTTGTCCTTGACTATTGTTTAAATTGGTTTGATGTTCCGAAACACTTAAGTGTGACAAACATGCAAAGGAACAGGAAATGAGGAAGGGGGCAAACACTTTTTCACACCACTGTAGAATAGGAGATTCGACATGACTCTGACAATAACTTTCTGTAGAACCTGTGGTCGAATGTGCCTAACCTTACCTCTATTAGTCCAAGATTATATAGAGAAAATATTCGAAAGAGAAAAAAGATTTGACAGAGAGAAAAGATTCTGCAAGTTACTGTCCTAAAAAGTGTTTGGGGACCCGGGTCCTGCCCCAGGGGACATGGATCAATGCAAAAAAAAGTTTTAAAAACGGCCGTTTTTTCAGGAGCAGTGATTTTTATAATGATTAAAGTGAAACAATAAAAGTGTAATATTCCTTTAAATTTCGTAGGGGGGGGGGGGGTTGTCTATAGTATGCCTGTGAAGGGGCTCATGTTTCTGGTGCTTAGAACTGTCCCTGCACAAAGTGTAATTTATGCAGGAAAAAAAGTCCTTTAAAATCACTCGCAGCTATTATGAATTGTCGGCTCCGTAATACAGAGACCACTCATTGAAAGTCATTGATAAAAAAATAAATAAAAAAGTGTGGGGGTCCCCCAAATTCAAGTAACAGGCCCTTCAGGTCTGGTATGGATATTAAGGGGAACGCTGCCTCAAATTTAAGAAAAAATTTGACGTGGGGTTCTACCTAAATATCCATAACCAGACCCTTCAGGTCTGGTATGGATATTAAGGGGAACCCCGCGTCAAATTTAAAAAAAAATTGACGTGGGGGTCCCCCTAAAAATTCATACCAGACCCTTTATCCGAGCACGCAACCTGGCAGGCCGCAGGAAAAGAGGGGGGGACGAGAGAGCGGCCCCCCTCCCTCCTTAACAAGGGGACCCCCAGATCCCGACCCCCCCGTTTGAAATGGTAAGGGGGTACAAAAGTACCCCTACCATTTCACAAAGAAAGTGTAAAAAATAGTTAAATAAGACAAACACACTTTTGAAAAATATCTTTATTAAAAAAAAAAAAAAAAAAAAAAAAAAGATTCCAGCGGTGGTAATCCACTCTTGCTATCCAGCGACGGACGATCATCTCTCCAGCGATGTCTCATCTCATCCAGCGCAGCGAATACATCCTTCTGTCTCCGCTGTGGAGACACTGCAAGGATTCCGGCGGCCTGACGTTTCTTATATACGGAGGGCGGGGCCACCCGTCACCTGACCCCGCCCCCCTCTGACGCTAGGGGAAACCTGGGGTTCCCTGTGACGTATGGGTGACCCGCACCCCTCTGATGTAACACAGGCAGGTTTCCGTTACATCAGAGGGGGGCGGGGTCACCCATACGTCACAGGGAACCCCGGGTTTCCCCTTGCGTCAGAGGGGGGCGGGGTCAGGTGACGGGTGGCCCCGCCCTCCTATATAAGAAACGTCAGGCCGCCGGAATCCTTGCAGTGTCTCCTCTGCGGAGACAGAAGAAGGATGTATTCGCTGCGCTGGATGAGATGAGCCATCGCTGGAGAGATGACCGTCCGTCGCTGGATAGCAAGAGTGGATTACCACCGCTGGAATCTTTTTTTTTTATTTTTTTTATTTTTAATAAAGATATTTTTCAAAAGTGTGTTTGTCTTATTTAACTATTTTTTACACTTTCTTTGTGAAATGGTAGGGGTACTTTTGTACCCCCTTACCATTTCAAACGGGGGGGCCGGGATCTGGGGGTCCCCTTGTTAAAGGGGGCTTCCAGATTCTGATAAGCCCCCCGCCCGCAGACCTCCACAACCACCGGCCACGGTTGTGGGGATGAGGCCTTTGTCCTCATCAACATGGGGACAAGGTGCTTTGAGGGGTCACAGACCCCAAAGCATCCTCCCAATGTTGAGGGCATGTGGCCTGGTACGGTTCAGGAGGGAGGGGGGGCCGCTCTCTCGCCCCCCCTCTTTTCCTGCGGCCTGCCAGGTTGCGTGCTCGGATAAAGGGTCTGGTATGGATTTTTAGGGGGACCCCCACGTCAATTTTTTTTTTCATTTGACGCGGGGTTCCCCTTAATATCCATACCAGACCTGAAGGGTCTGGTTATGGATATTTAGGGGGAACCCCACGTCAAATTTTTTCTTAAATTTGAGGCAGGGTTCCCCTTAATATCCATACCAGACCTGAAGGGCCTGTTAATTGAATTTGGGGGACCCCCACGCTTTTTTATTTATTTATTTTTTATTTTTTTATCAATGACTTTCAATGAGTGTTCTCTGTATTACGGAGCCGACAATTCATAATAGCTGCGAGTGATTTTAAAGGACTTTTTTTCCTGCATAAATGACACTTTGTGCAGGGACAGTTCTAAGCACCAGAAACATGAGCCCCTTCACAGGCATACTATAGACAACCCCCCCCCCCTACAAAATTTAAAGGAATATTACACTTTTATTGTTTCACTTTAATCATTATTAAAATCACTGCTCCTGAAAAAACGGCCGTTTTTAAAACTTTTTTTTGCATTGATACATGTTCCCTGGGGGAGGACCCGGGTCCCCAAACACTTTTTAGGACAGTAACTTGCAAATTAGTCTTTAAAATTAGCACTTTAGATTTTGAATGTTGGAGTCCCATAGACTTTAACAGGGGTTCTAAAGTATGCTATATACTAGCTCCGTCGAATCTTCTTTATACATTCGACAGACACCATAAGCCTTCAAAGACAGATTCGACCGTAATTCATGTGGATTTTTGAACGAAATACGAAATAAATAAAAACGAATTTCGGGAGTAACTAAATAAATTAAGTTTTCGGACGAAAACAAAATTCCGAAACGAAATATCTACCAGGGAGGAAATGGTCGGGAGAGAGAACAGGGCGGTCAACTGGGGGGGGGATCCACCACCGTCTCAGTTCAACTCAAAGTTAGGGGGAGGGGGAACCAAGATCAGCAGACGCGTCTATCCAGGAGGACCACATTTTATCAAATTTCCCTGGGCATTGTCTACTTTCATAGGTCAACTTATACAGAGGGAGCACCAGGTTCACTGATCTCCTCCATGAGGCAGGGGTAGGGGGGTCTTCGAGTTTCCATCTCAATAGAATCTCACGTCTGGCATAATACAATGCGAAGGTAAGGCACAGTTTGCAGTACCTGTCCCCCTCAACGTCTACCAAATGGCTCAATAGTAGGGTTTGAGGGTCGACCTGTAGGTTCGACCCGGTCACAGCATTTAGCGTAGAAACCACCTCTTCCCAGTAGGGCTGGATTTTGGGACATGACCAGACCATGTGCCAGAAAGTGCCCACCTCCTGTTTACACCTTTGACAATTAGGGTCCCTTTGGGGATAAATACGCGCCAGCCTCTGCGGGGTGAAATAGGCCCTATGGAGGAATTTAAATTGTATAAACCTGTCTTTCGCAGCTATCATTGATGAAATGTAAGAAGTCAGGCACTCCTCCCATTCCTCCTCCCCTAGGGACGGAATGTCCGAACTCCACTTCTCCCGGGATTTGGTCAAATTAGTGTCATGTTCCACCGTGAGGTAAAGATATAAGGTCGACAGGGTTCTCCCCATCACCCTGGAAGTCAGTAGACGTTCAATGGAGTCCGATTCCAGAGTCAGAGGGGCAGGAAACTGAGCCCCAAAGGCGTGCTTCAGTTGCCAATATCTGAACTGGAAAGAGATTGGAAGCTCATATGTACGTCTCAGTTCTTGGAAAGTAATTAGCCTACCCTGATAAACGATGTGCTTTAAAGTGACGATTCCTCTTTTTGCCCACAGAGAAGGGTCTGGAATACTATTTAGGTGAGGGAGCATGGGGTTGCCCCATAGGGGCATATGTGGGGAGATGTGGTTGGGCTTCCCATAGCTCCTCCTTGCCTCCCGCCAGACCCTCACCGTGGTACGCATCAAGCCCGTCATGGAGGAGCTCGCCCTAAGCCCCCTAAATGGTAGGTTACTTAGAGCTGCATAGGAGCCAAGGATGGCTGCCTCCAGGGTGACCGCCGGGTTCTGTGTGGGCTGGGAGAACCACCACCGAATTGTGACCAAAACGGCCGCCCAGTAGTAGATCCGAAAGTTTGGGAGCGCCAGGCCCCCCCCCGATAGTGGGAGGTATAGTATCTGCTTAGCAACCCTGGGGAGTCTCCCAGCCCAGACAAAGGATATCAACAGACTCTCCAGTCTCTGGAAAAAAGTCCTGGGGATGTGGATGGGGGTATTGCGAAAGAAGTACAGGTACTTGGGGAGATAGATAATTTTTAGCAAATTGACTCTGCCCACTGGGGACAAAGGGAGAGATCGCCATGCCGTGCACCTAGCCCCTAATTGTGTCATGAGTGGCTGTATATTGTCCTCCAGATAGTTCTGAACTCTACCACTGACCCTAATCCCCAGGTATATAAAACTTTCCACCCATTTAAGCTGTGGGTGAGGCACGCGAGGGGTCGAGGAGTGAAGTGGGAAAAGAACCGATTTGTCCCAGTTGATGCGGATACCTGAGTACCAACCGAATTGATTAATTAGTTCCAGTGCAGTGTCCAATCCGCTAAGTAAAGCAGAGCGTCATCTGCATACAAGGACAGCTTTTCCTCGATGGGCTCTACTCGTATTCCCTTTATCCCAGTATCCGCTCTCAGCAGAATAGCCAAGGGCTCCATCGCGAGGGCGAATAAGGCTGGTGAGAGGGGGCACCCCTGTCTCGTACCCCGTGCCAGCTGAAACTGCCCGGAGAGACAGCCATTGGTACGGATTCTAGCAGAAGGGCTGTGGTACAGCATGCGGACCCAATTCGTAAATCCCGGGCCAAATCCGAATCGCGAGAGCACCTCCCATAGGTAACCCCACTCAACAGAGTCAAAAGCCTTCTCCGCGTCGAGTGAGGCCACTACACCCGTCTCCCCCCCGGCCGCTCTATCTATGTGCGTGAGTAGGCGTCTGATATTAATGTCCGTGCCTCTGCCCGGCATAAAACCTGTTTGGTCACTATGGACAAGGGCTGTTATGATTAAGCTCAGTCTGTTGGCCAGGATTTTGGCCAGTATTTTCGCGTCCACATTTAACAGTGATATAGGGCGGTATGACGAACACAAGGTGGGGTCTTTCCCCGGCTTGGGGATCACCACTATGATCGCCTCGCTCATGGCGTCGGGAAGTTTATTAATATGCGACGACGCAGAGAATAGATGGTGGAGTCTTTCAGAGAGCTCCGTAGCATAGTGCTTATAGAATTCCGCTGGGATTCCGTCCGATCCCGGCGTCTTACCCGCCTGCATAGACTTAAGCGCCTGGAGAATCTCCAGAACCGTGATAGGGGCGTCCAGCCTATTTCGGTACGTTTCCGTGAGGATTGGTATATCTATGTCGGCCAAGTAGGTCGTTAGCTCTTCCTTACTGTAATCCGACCTAGAGGTGTAGAGAGATGTATAAAACTCTGCAAAACAGTTATTAATCCCGTCTGGGGTGTGAAGCAACTGACCGGATTGGTCTCTGATATGTGAAATGCTCAGCCCCCCTGCCTGTTCCCTGGAGAGCCAGGCCAGCATCCTCCCCGACCACTCCCCCTGCTCAAAGATCCGCTGGGACTGAGCCAGCATTCTCTTCTGGGTGAGAGAGGTACGGAGATCAACAGCCTCCCTGGTCAGGATTTGCAATTGCAGATAATGTTGGGGGTCCCGAGTGCGGACAAAAAGAGCCTCCGCGCAGACCGCCTCTCCCTCAGCTCTCTTTAGCTCTGCTCTACGTTCCCTGCGTACTTTGGCAATGATAGTCTGATAGTGCCCTCTCGTGGTAGCCTTAAAGGCATCCCACACTACCGTGGCCTCAGCCGAACCTGAATTCTCCTCTCAGTAGCTGTTCAATTCGGTCCTAAAATTAGCATCCACAGCAGCATCTGAGATCCAGAACCTGGAAAGCCTCCATAGTCTAACCGCTGGTCCCAGGGAAAGATCCAATGTCAGAAACAGAGGTGCATGGTCAGATATCCCCCTGGGCAATATTTGTATGTCTACGACCCTTGGGAGGACTGGGCTCCGCGCAAAGACCAAGTCAATGCGGGAGAATGTTTTATGGGTGGCAGAGTGACATGTAAATGCCCGAGACCCGGGGTGTCTCCACCTCCAGACATCCGTCAGGCCGTATGTGTCTGCCCAGGCAGCCAGCCCAGGTCCATGGTGTCCCCCCGGAGTCAGTCTGTCCATGTCTGGGTCAGGAACTAGATTAAAGTCACCCAGGATAAGAGCATTATCAGAGGCAAACTCAGCCATTTTGCTAGTGATTTGGTTCAGCACCAGCAATGAGGCCGGCGGGGTCAAGTATAATCCCACAATGGTCCAGGTCATTGAGTAAATTGTCGCATGAATAATGACATACCTGCCGTCTGGGTCCAAGGCCAGATCCAGGAGCCGAAAGGGAAGGGACTTCAATACTAGGACACTTACCACAATGGCAAAACTAGAGTGGGTGGAGTGGTAATGGTACCCCACCCAGGGTTTTTTAAGGGAAAGAAGTCTACTGCCGATGAGGTGCGTCTCCTGGAGTACGCATATATGTGGGTTATAACTCTTAAGAAATTGGAACACCAGGGATCGCTTAACCGGCAAGTTCAAACCCCTGGTGTTCCAGGATACAATGTTAAGTGTAGACATGGATTCTGGGGGCAGTGGAAGGATCAGGATCAATGTGGAACTCGGCTCCCGGATTGGACCGCTGGACCCGGGGCATACATATCCGAGGACAATGCAACACTGAAATATCAATATTTTTAGTAAACAAGTACAACAAAACTAAACAGAGAACAAACAGATAACCCCAATAACCATTCATGAAAAAAGAAAAAGGGAAACAAAAATCCCTGGCCCCGTTAGGGGAACAGTCCCCATCCCCCCACCCCACCCAACCCCTTCAAACTGAGGAGGGTATTCATCCCAAAGTGTATCAGCTCGCCGGCTGCAACTGGGGGTCCGTGCAGGAGGCAAAGTCCACCCCCCCAGACATCCTGGGGGGGTTTAGGTAACTAAGTGAGCGGCTCACTAGGCGTGAGGCAACCGCCTGCTCTATGAAGGAGGCTGACAGGGACATGGATCTAGGAGGATAAAGAAAATTTGCAGTTTGTCCCATCAGTGAAAATGATCCAAAAAGGGGAAGAAGGAACATATGGTATGAGCCCCCATGCTCCAGGAGGGAGCAGGAAAGGGCAAGGAGGAGCGGCATGTCACAGCCTTCTCCCGACCGTATCTCAGGTCAGGGGTATCAACTTGAACTCCCGCTAACGGGGAGGTTGCTGCCAGCATTAGAGGTGAGCCCACCATCTGCGCAAACAGGGCACAACAGGTGCAACAAAGGCCGTGGGCATCCCAACAGTAGAATGGGTTGTGATCAATTCCGAAGAGGTATTTAGCCGGTCAGCGGGCTGGCGCCAGCGAATCCAGGCGGATGCCTCTCCGGGGGTGTTAAAGAACCGGGTCGTCTCTCCGTCCTGGACTCGTAGACGGGCCGGAAAAAGAACACTATAGCGGATGTTACGCGCTCTCAAAGCCGCTTTCACATAATCAAATGATTTCCTGAGCTTCTGAGTCTCCACCGAGTAGTCAGGGAAGATCATCAGTCTGGCATTCTGATACTGAAGGTCGCCGACCGTTCTAGAAGCGTGGAGAACCGCGTCTCGGTCTCTGAAATTAAGGAGGCGGAGGATGAAGGTTCGCGGGGGGGTTCCAGGAGGCCCCGGCTTAGGTGGTACACGGTGTGCCCTTTCCACTGCGTAGTGAGGCGAGAAACGAGCATCAGGGAGGAGGTCCCGCAGCATGCCCTCCACAAAGCAGGTGGGGTTGTTCCCCTCAGCCCCCTCCGGGAGGCCGACAATGCAGAGATTATTGCGCTTGTTCCTATTCTCGGCATCTTCGGCTCTGTATTCCAAGGCTTTAACTTTAGTTTGAAGGGTGCGAAGTGCAGCTCCATGTTCGGACACTGTGTCTTCAGTATTGCTCACCCTTTGCTCGGTCTCAGTAACCCTGGATCTGAGTTTGTCTATATCCTGTCTGATAAGACCCATATCCAACTGCACGGCTTCCATTTTGGCTGTTAGGGTGGTTTGACAAGTGGCAATGGCCGCCATGACCTCCGCCAGCCAGGGAGGCCGGGATTCGGCTGGATCCATGGGGGCCGTCTGGGAGGCTCTATGGGCACTCCGTGTGGTACGGGTCTCCTCCTGGAGGACCAAGTCTGCCTGGGGGGGATCTGGCTGGGATGGGAAAGACAGACGCTTGCCCCCTTTACTAAAATTCTTGCCTGAGTTCCGGCGCCTCATTCAGATGGAGTGGCGCAGGACAAGTCCAGGTGGGTTCGGAGAGTGTCCACCGGCAGACCTCTGATGTCCCGGCTGTAGAGTCTGGATGTCTTCGGGCCGTTAAGGGAGGGTTGTGATGTGTGTGGGCAGAAGGACCCGCTCCCGTACCCAGGGCCGCCCCTGGTCCGTCGGCCGGGGTCCTCCAGGACAGCTGGGGAGTCAAAGAAGTCCATCCTGCAGGGGCCGTCAGGGGGGCCGTCCCCGAACTCCAAGCAATGTCTCAGATGGGCCCTGTATACCAGGGGGGGGGTCGGGGGATCAGCAACCCCCCCTAGATGATGAGCAGGCTAGGCAGGGGACCTCACCTCAGTGCAGGGGGGGTAGTGCAGGCTGGAGCCCCCGGGCAGTCCGCAGGCCGTCAGGAAAGGCCCCGGTCGCGGCCTACTCGCTCCAGATGTCCAGGCTCTGCCCCACCTCGTATGGGGTCAGCCACAGGCCGCGGGGGGTGTCAGTCCGGGAGCACCGCAGTCGCTCGGGCAGGGCCCTTCAGGAAAGCCCGCGGTCGCGGCCTACTCACCGCCGGAGGTCCGGGTTCCGCTTCCGGACCACACTCATTCGCCAGGCAGGGGTCCACCCTCCGTCTATCCACCGGTCTCGGGGGTCTCGCCGCGATCCTCCGCGAGCACCGTGCTCCGCCGCCCGGACGGGGGCCGCCAGGAAAGGCCGCGGCTGCGGCCTAAATCACCGTGGAGGACGCGGGACGGCCGGGACAGCGCAGCACCTACAATCGAAATCAAATTCTTTACTGCCACCTCTGGCTACTATGTGCATGTGCACCCCTCATATGACAGTGATCTGCCTCTACTGTGCTTCTCAGCATGTCAGTTTTGTGAAAACATGCTGGGATCAGGTAAGAAGACCTTGTTTACAAGTAGGGGCTGTGAAAGAAAGAGAGGGGCCAGAGCCTTGTGTGTGTACAGATGCCATATATACAGGTGTGTGTGTGTGTGTGGAGGGGGGAGCTGATATATATATGCAGGTGTGTGGGGGGGGCACTGACATATATACAGGTGTGTGGAGGGGGGGGGGGGGGGGCGCTGACATTGGTTGGATGGCCCATAGGCAAGCCCTGGGGAATGTTGGTGGCATTTATGAACATTACTTGTTCATAAATATAAATATATACAAAAATTAATCCAGATAGGCAAGGACAGGCAACTTAAACACTAATAAAAAATGGCATGAGCGTAAGATTTGGCAGGCCCCACATACACCCCACACAGTTCTGTTCTGCAAGGGGCACAAGACACTTATATAAAAAGGCCCTCTATTCAGTGTTGGTCAAGTTTAAAATGATAGAGTTCCCTAGACACTTCCAGAGAGCTGTACAATGGTCAGTAAAGACATTACGAAATCTGACGCAGTAATGGTCAGCTGGGATAGTATTTAACCCTCACATTGCTGGTTAGTAGCAGCATTATGGAACACCCCCTCCCCCACTAGTGTTTAGTGGCCATGTTTTAACCCCACCCCCCTCCCTTGCATTGTACAATTTAATCTCTCAATACTGTTGGTCAGGGACTACTTACCTGATAACATGCTCACACATTGTGCTCTCTTACCCCCATCTGGCCGGGACTATACTAAGACCCCTTTCACACCAGGGTGTTTTGCAGGTGCTATAGCATTAGAAATAGCGCCTGCAATCCGCCCTAAAAAAGCTGCACCATTGTTTGTAGTGTGAAAGGCCGAGGGTCTATCAGTGGTCTATCAGTGGTCTAAAAATAGAAATTCCAGCAACTTCCGGCAAAGTAGGGACTCCAAAAGGACTTGGAGAAGCACTCGGGCTACTTGCTTGAAAACAAATAGGCAAAGAAGTCTCCCCAGCACCCAGGAGGGTGCGAAGTCCTTTTGACAAGAGGCCATCCCCACCAGTAGGGGCCAGACTGAAGGAGTTCGCAGAAGCCTGGCTGCATAGATGCAGGGACCCGTGGGTGGTAGCTATGGTCAGGTTCGGACATTTTTGGACGTTCCAAGAACAGCCCCCACAAGACTCATTCATTCAAACAAAGATCCCAACTTCACCTCAAAAGCTGTGCAAAGTTACCTTCAACCACTGCTGGCGCAACAAGTGGTAATACCTGTCCCTCCCTCCGAAAGATTCACAGGGTTCTACTCTCCTCTTTCTTACCCCAAAAAAGGTGGAGAGTGGAGGCCGGTAGTGGATCTGAAAAGGTTAAATCGATTTATTCAGTTGGAATCCTTCAAGATAGAATCATTACAGACGATCATACAGGCAGTTCAACCAGGAGACTGGATGATCTCGGTGGATTTGCAAGATGCGTATTTCCATGTGCCCGTGCTGCCAGCCTTCCAAAAGTTTTTGAGGGTGGCAGTAGGATCAACTCACGTTCATTTTCAGTGCCTTCCTTTTGGTCTGTGCACATCGCCAAGAATATTCTCAAAGGTGTTGATTGCAGTTCCAGCACCCCTCAGAGAGAAGGGACTTCAAGTTTTCCATTTTCTGGACGACATCCTATTGCTAGCATACAGTCCATACTAATTGGTAGAGCACAGGCAAATTCTTCTGTCCACTCTGAAAGAGTTTGGGTGGCTAATAAACACAGGGAAGCGTGTCCTGATCCTGAGGCAAGCAATGGTTTATCTAGGTGCCCTCTTCGACACCAAGGCAGGCACAGTGCGCCTTCCCCCCAGAAAGTGACAGCGATCGCTCAGAAAATGTGCCAGGTAAGAACGCTATCTCACCTGTCGGTGTCAAATTTCCTTAGTCTGATAGGGACCATGTCAGCTTGTATACTGATGGTGCCCTGGTCCCATTGGCATCTGAGGACTTTTCAATGGGGCTTTTTGACACAATGGAAGAGGAAGTCACTATATCAAAGGATAGCGATATCGACATCCATGAAGAGGGGTCTGCTATGGTGGACAAAAGAAGACAACATGTCGAGGCCTCGCCTCCTATGGGGCCCCTCTTGGACCATCCTTACCACCGATGGGAGCGCAAAGGGGTGGGGGCACACTGTGGTCACCTGGAGGTACAAGGGAGATGGGATATCCCCACGGAGGGAATAGTATCCAATATCCAGGAGCTGTGAGCAGGTATATTTGGCACTAATAAATTTGGAGGAACAGGTACGTCAGAAACAGGTGCTGGTCCATCTGGACAACAAAGCAGAGGTAGCATATATACAACGTCAAGGGGGAACTCACAGCCTCATGCTGTTGAGAGAAGTAGAGCCTATTATGTTGTGGGCAGAGAGAAATCTGGTGGATTTGAAGGCAATCTATCTCCCGGCCCGTTTGAATCAACAGGCGGATCTCCTATCTCGCTGTTTCTCAGACAGGAACGAATGGTCGCTTCATCCGGCGGTATTCAGGTGGATTGCGAAGTTACAGAAACCTCCGGAAATAGACCTATCTGCCTCCCCAACGTACGCAAAGTTGCCAAGGTTCCTGTCCCACCTACCTCACCCTGGAGCAGAGGCGGTAGATGCCTTATCGAGCCTGTGGCACTGCAAAACGGCATATGCATTTCCTCCCAGACCATTGATTGCAAAATTTCTGCTCAGATTATCGAGGGAGCCGGTCAGGGTTGGCCAAAGAGGCCATGGTTCTCATGGGCAATGAGCCTCAGTGTACGTCCTCTGGTCAAGATCCCAGTATTCCCACAATTGCTCTCACAGGGAAAGTTTTTTCATCCAGCCCCACACAAGATGAACTTACATGCTTGGATCTTGAACGGAAAAGATTCCAATCCCTAGGATGTACGGCGGGCGTAATTTCAACCCTATAAAAGGCAAGGAAGCCCTCTACTAATTACATTTACTCAAAGATATGGGATAAGTTCAAACAGTTTGCGGAAGACAGACAGTTGAACCCAGTTGTGCCGTCCAACTCAGTAATCCTAGAATTCTTACAATCAGGCTTGGACATGGGACTCAGCCTAAGCTCCCTAAAGGTCCAAGTGGCTGCTATTTCAGCGAGTACCCTGAAAAGATGGGCGGAAGATGCACTCATCGTACAGTTCTTTAAGGCAGTCAAGAAGATTCGCCCACCGCTAAAACGTTCCTTTCCTGCCTGGAATCTACCTCTGGTTCTAGAAAGTCTAATGGCTAAACCGTTCATCCCATTGGATTCTGCTTCACTTTGGAACCTAACCCTGAAAACGGTTTTCTTCGTGGCTATTACTTCAGGAAGAAGAGCTTCAGAGTTGAAAGCGTTGGGTGCGTGGTGCATGGTTTTGTCCCAAAAGTTTCTTCCCGTGCCACGCTCTCTGAAGCCTGGGCACTACCAACCTTTACAGACCCACACTCTGGGGCGGTACAAGAACTGGACATTTCAAAAGTTTTAACACGCTACTTACAGGTCACGAGTCCCTTTAGGGCCTCGAATAGGCTATTCGTAATACCATGGGGTAGGAATAAAGGGAAAGAAAATTAATTCAAAAGGTGTATAGGGCAAGAGGGTTGGATCCGCCGGCGGTCTTAGCTCATTCCACTAGAGCTGTTTCGTCCTCATGGGCGGCAAGGGTACGCGTATCTTTAGAGACTATCTGCAAGGCAGCCACATGGACGTCTCCAAATACGTTCATGCGTCACTACAGAATTGACCCAGGGGCACTAACTTCGGTGGAATTTGGTAGAAGGATTATTGAGTCAGCCCTGGCATTGCCTTAAATAAAGTTTTCCTTTGAAGCATTACCCACCCTGGTTTTAGATATTCATTGTATCACTGGTATGCTGCCATGGAGGCACCAGGAAAACGGAAAATTGTTTCATACTTACCGTAATTTTCCTTTCCTGGTGCCTATCCATGGCAGCATACATACCCTCCCTGGTATTCAATATAATTGGAGAATGCTAGGGGGGGATATGAGTTTCCTTTTTATAAGCTAGTAACTATCCTGAGGGGAGGACTCCGGGACGGAGTTATCACTGGTATGCTGCCATGGATAGGCACCAGGAAAGGAAAATTATGATAAGTATGAAACAATTTTCTGTTTTATTGGTGTCTCACATGCGTCCCCTCCCAGACACTGCAACTCACAGTGGGAAGGTTGCAGCAACAAAGGCAGTTCAGCCCATAAAGAAAGCAGCGGGCAGGACTAGGTGTGGCAGGCTGCTGATTGACAAGCTACAGATTTGTGAATTTCCAACATTTTCCCACTGTAGTGCAGGCAGGCACAGCCTACATGTGAGTGGCAACTCTGTTCTGAATTCAGGAGCAGTACAGGATAGTTGCCACCCCATCACAGAAAGCCGCATTAGGTGGATTTTATTGGCAGATTTTTGTGGGACTTTGCAGGGGCTCTAAGAGAATCTTGTAACTGCGGATGCACATATAATTAGGGTACTGCAGCACATTTTTTAATAGGATGCCATAGTCCTACTTTAGAATGAATAACCAATAATAATAATATTTAAGACTCCTTTCACACTGCCACGCTCATAGCGTTGGCGGTAAAACGCAGCTATTTTTAGCAGAGTTTTACCGTCGGATTTGCAGCGCATTCCGGCCGCTAGCGGCTGAGAAAGGGTTAAAACCGCCCGCAATACGCCGCTATAGCAGCGTTTTGCTGGCAGTAATGCACCGCTGCCCCATTGATTTCAATGGGGAGCAGAGGTGGAGGAGCGGTAAACACACCACTCCTTCACCGCTCCAAAGAAGCTGCTTGCAGGACTTTTCCTGATGTCCTGCCAGTGAACCGCTCCAGTGTGAAAGCCGTCTGGCTTTAACACTCTAATGAATGGAGCAGCAGTTTTAGGGCGGATTGCAGGCACTATTTCTAACGCTATAGCGCCTGCAAAACGCCCTTGGTGTGAAAGGGGTCTAAATCCCTGTCAGCAATTTCACAGGTTTCATTCAGCCCTGGAGCAATACTACTCTCAGGTTTGAAGTTTAGTTTACTTTGCCATCAATAAAAAGTGCAAACAGAATTTTCCCCAGAATTACTATCCTGGTCACTCGTCTGATTTGTCTTTATCCAAACAAAACTGCAAGGTTAGCGCACTGAACAGCCAAAGACAATTCATTATTTCATTTAAAGTATTATTGGTGCTGGAGTCGGCCTCAGATTCCTCTGTCTGGTCGAGGACTTAAAAGTGTTTTTTGTGTGCGACTGCCAGCCAGAGGTAGGGATCTGAGGG
This sequence comes from Lithobates pipiens, assembly GCF_037356315.1. Lineage (NCBI taxonomy): Eukaryota > Metazoa > Chordata > Amphibia > Anura > Ranidae > Lithobates > Lithobates pipiens. The sequence goes on from NW_027507748.1 coordinate 103,900,445, forward strand.
TTCTAAGACTAGTACAAAATCACAGCTATAAATATCCAGTGTTAATTATGTCAGCAGGACACAAATGACTATTCAACGTAGGCCTCGCTGTAATGCTGATACACTTGTGGTCTTACGAGAACCCCACTTTTTATTGCCTGTAATGGTACTTGAAGCTGCAGTCTTACTAAATTAAATTCACCTTAAAAATGTAACCAGATGAAAGCTTGTGAAGTATGACAGCAAAATGATGCCTATTATATGCTTGCAACAAATCATATGTACAAGTCTCCAAGCTTTGACAAAGAAAATATACATGTTTGGCAGGCTGTACAAATCTGAATTATGTGTTTAACTACTTAGCTGCTAAGATCCTATACACACACATCTCAAAACTCTAGTTCTATACAGACGTGTTCCATGTGCTTTCTACATTTCATTTAGATTTGTATGTTATGTTAAAATGACCCAAGGCTTTTGCCAATTGCAAATTAGGGAAATTTTCTTGGTTACAAAAGCTGCACAACATAAATGCCGTTTTAACGCACATTTACAGGTGACTGCAAGTTTCCTGCCAGTGATGGAGAACAAAAATATAGGAGCACAGTCTTTTAAATCTCCTCTTACATGCATCAACATGCTTTTCTCATTCTGAAATTGTATGGGTGGGAGAAAAATCTTTAGGAAAACTCTTCAAAATTTTCAAGGTTACTGTGACGTGTTGTCAGGGTTCTGCGTGGATTTGATCTCAGGATGTTTAAAGCATTTTACACACATTGCTGGCTCACTGTAAATCTCTTTAGCTCTATAACCCCCACCACTGCCACCCATTAACACTATTTTAACACGTTTTTAGCTGTTATTTCTATTCTGGCCTACTTTTTTGCAAGAAGTTACAATTTTCAAACATATGCAAAAATAGTGCATACCAAGGTCACATGAATAGAAAGACGTGCAATATCAGTGGCAATACAAGAAAAGTCCGCATAGCATCAATGAGCACGCAAGAAATGACAATCTGTAAATCAAGTGACTACCATCAAAAAACATGGAAGTGTCAGGAAGAGGTGGCAAACGAGAGTCCCCAACACATACAGATGAAGTGCAGTATAAGAATGCAACTACATTCAATAAGAAAAAATAAAATAAACACAACTGGAGTCGTCAGAGAGGCCATTGTGACCCAGGGAGCGCCGACAACCAAATGGACAAAATATTATGGCCGGATAACTACCAAGACTGCATGGGATTCATCAAAGAACTTCTTAAAGGGTATAGGGGAGGAATAGGGGGGTAAGGGGATGGGGTAGGGAAAGAGCGCAGGTAAATAAATCTCTCTTGCCCAGGGGCAAATAATAACTTCAGACCCCGGGGGCTCATCCGGGTTGTGAGACCTCCTGCAAATAGGCATCAGTGTACACAAAATATTGCCACGGCCTCCAAGTGTCACGGCAGATCTCCTCCCTATTATATAGGGTAGCTGTGAGGTCCTCCATGTCCCCAAGTTCATTGATTTTGGAAAACCACAGAGACTTCGAAGGCAGATTCATAGACCTCCAGCACAAAAGGATATACGCTTTTGCCACGTTCAATAAGTGAATTGTGAGGGAAGCCTTATAGCCACTTCCATTTTTGCTTAAGTCAGAAGGACATGTCCCCACTCCTGCAACCTCCTGGTATAGCCACATCACATATCCCAGGAAGAGGAAAGGGCACACAGCAGCTAGAGGGCAAACCTGGAAGCTGTCTGTGTGAACCCAGAAGAGGCATCCAGCTTCTGATGATTTAGAAGAGAAAATACTGAGGTGGGACCCAGCCTGTGACAGCAGAGCTCCGGATCACTGCAGGACAATTCTGGATTTGCTGGGAGTGTGAGTATGTGAACTGATGATAACCCTGCAAAAAAGGTAATGATGGTATTAAAAAACATGGGGATGGGGGGAAGGAATTGAAGTTCCCCTTTAAAGGATAAATTAGGAGACACCCCCCCCCCCCCCCCCCCCAAGGTACATATACAGTAACTTTTTTTACTAACCCCTATATTAGGCAGCACTCTGGTTCCCTTCTGGTCTGGTGAGCCCACATGGTATTACGCATTCAGTTCATTAAATTGAGTTTACTGCAGTTCAGCTTAAAGGAGAAGTTCACTTTTTAGAAAAAAAAAATACACATTTTTTGCAGGTAATTGTGCATTTATTTTTTGGAGCCTGTAAAACATTTCACCAGCGATTAGCAGCTGGTGCCATGCAGGTCCGTTCATAACATGTTACATGTTACACCCTGAAAATGGGTGTAACATGTAACAAGTTATGAAAGGTGAACTTCTCCTTTAAGCAGCAAGCACAATTTCAACATTTTACAGAAATTAAAAGAAAAAAAAAGTTAATTTTTTTTACATATAATCTTAAAGAGGTTGTAAACCTCCATGGGGAAGTTGTACCTATAGGTAAGCCTAGAATAAGTCTTACCTATAGGTTCTGTAAATATCTCCTAAATGTCCATCGATCATCAGGAGATATTTACAGTTTACTGCACCAATGATGTCATCTGCACATGCGCTCTGAAGGATCAGTCGCTGGTGCCATTTCTTCAGGCAAGTATGCCGTGACCCACGGCTCCCGCATGCATGCTTTAGCCAGTAACACAGAGGGAATCTATGGCCCCAGGAGGAAGACGGATGAAGATAGATGCGGCCTGCTGCTGGGACGACGCTGGCTTCATTTGAAGGTAAGTGTCACATAATGTGTTAGTGTGCGATGCATACTAGCACAGTATGCCTTTACTTTGCAGGGAAGAAGAAAAGAAGAAAAACCCACCAGGGTTTACTTACTCTTTAATCTCATAGTGTTTCACATAAAGTAGTTTTCAGTCTTTTTTATTGTGCAGCTTTCATCAAAATAAGACGTGGAAATTCAGCTATGGAGGTCCTTGTTCAATCATTTCCTGTTATAGAGTTACAATGCTCTGTCTCTGTTTCCAAATTGTTCACCTGTGTTGTCACACTATCACATCCTGTGAAAACTACAAACAGCTGTTGCAATTGTGTGCAGATGATGCTGGAACAAATTGAAGGAGTTCTATCGTCGCAGAGTACACTTACATTTAATAACAGCATTGTAATAGCAATATAAACAATAGTTATTTTTACCAATCCAATATGAGCATACTTGAAAAGTCTCTATTCATGTTGTAAGTGCTGCCTGTCTGCTAGCCATCTCTTTCCATTACTTCTTGGATTCCCTGCATGCTTTGCAGCTTCTCCTCTGCTGTTTGCTTTGGATTTCTAAGGACCGCATGTGGGTGGGGCTTAGGCACCATACCTGACGGAGTTCACTGAGAACTACACTCGCTAATTGCCAAGTTCTAGGCAGGAGTTTGCAGTCATGCAAATTTAGCATTACAGCACAACTCCAGACTTAAATATGAGCCACAGAAAACACAGTTAATGCTCTAGCAATCCGAGGCTCACTTGCTGTACTGTTAACACCAAGAACTCTAGACAGTACTACAGTTCAAGAACATCAACTCCCAGGTGTGCAGCATTTAAGAACCGGTGCCGCAGAGCCTGCAATGGCATCCCCCAACCCAGCAAATCCTGTCATCTCGCTCCCAGTAACATGTCCACAGTTACCAATGGATACAGGAAATTAACCTCACTCCATAGCTACATACTGTACATGTTCTGTCTCCCAAGGGCCACCTCTCTCCATAACACACTTTCCCGTGACTCCCTGTTTGGGTCCCTAGGTACACTGTACAGCAGGTCTGGGCTCAGTATATGGGGAATCAGCTGCAAGTAAAGGTGCCAAGCACTTAACCTACTTCACTACCAAAGTAACCATCATGATACATGTACAATTGTTAGTAGCAATGACACTAGACAGCAAACTACATGCTGGACTAAAATGTACTGTATCTCCGCTAACCTACAGTCCTCTTGTTACAAGCCCTGTTCTTTAGATACACCATGCAATGCACCACTTAAAAAGATTTTAGACCTGCCATTTAAAACAACACAAACAGTTTTTTCTGAAGAGATGCAAACATAGAAGTACAGTCTTTGCAAATCAACTTCTTACAAGAAATCTTGTATAGAGGTGCTCTAGTGCCTTAAGTTAATCACACCTGAGTTGCAGCAAGTCCCTAAAGGCAAGGGTCCATAAAGGTAAATACTCCACAGAGGTAGCAAGTTCCTTAGAGTCCACGATTGGCAATAATTCTTAACCACCTCAATACCAGGCACTTTCACCCCTTCCTCCCCAGGCCATTTTTCAGCTTTCAGCGCTGTCACACTTTCAATGACAATTGCGGGGTCATGCAACACTGTACCCAAATGGATTTTTAATCATTTTCTTCACACTTTTTTATTTTTATTTTTATTTATTTTTTACGAAAAAAAAAGAAAAAAAGACCGAAAATTTTGAAAAATATGTTTTTCTTAGTGATGGGCACTGATAGGTTGTACTGATGGGCACCGATGAGGCAGCACTTTGGGCACTGATTAGGAGGCACTGATGAGGAGGCAATGTTATGCTGCACTGATAGGTGGCACTGATATGTGGCACTGATAACCAATGGTGAGCACTGATAGGTGGCACTGATGGGCACTGATAGGAGGCACTGTTGGGCACTGATTGGCAGCACAAATAGACGGCACTGATGGGCATTAAATGGTAGCACTGACTGCCACCAGTAATGGGCACTGATTTGTGTCACTAATGGGCACTCATGGGCACTGATTGGTGACAATTTTGGAGCTTTACTGTAATCAGGGCACTGATGATCAGTGCCCTGATTACATGCTTTGTTCTCCCCTGTGAGGAGATACCACTGATCGGCTCTCCTTTGCCCCACACTCTGTCAGGATGAGGCGATGAGAGATGATTACCGACACTTCCTGTATTAATATGCGACTGGCTGTGTCCAATCACATAATTAAAGAGCCGCGTCAGAGATCAGGGTCACACCGCATCCTAGCAATACGTGTCCAAACACCGGGAGCTGCCATTCGGGGGTGCTGTCATATGATGTCCACCCAGAAGGAGAGCCTCATGCCCCTCCGTCATTTGATGGTGGGCAGCAAGTGGTTAAAGGCAGTATGTCCATAGCTGGTAATTGAAAGTCCATTAGAGTCCTCAGATTTATGCCCCTCAGGGAACCCAAACTGCAACCCCCCCCCCCAACTCGGTCACAGTCCAGCAGCATAACAGCCTACATTTTGGCAATATTTGCCAGGCAGAGCTCCCAATCTAACTTTTCAGTGAGCTCGTTTTATGTGGATCACTAGAAAATTGGTGGGAAAATCTAGCCAAACAATTCCTCATTGTAACAATTTGTACCTGGCTGGCTCAGTTAACTTGAGGACATGAACACATATGGGAAAAACAGGAACACAGAAAGAAAACACATTGACCCCTTTGTAGGCACCTGCCCACATACATATCCCATGGTACCTTGCTGCCTGCAAGCAATGATTCCCTTTCTGACTCTGCCTTCTGAAACTCCTCCTCTTAGCACCTCTGTAGTTCAGAAGGCAGACTCTGGGAATTCTGTGTCACAGAAGTGCCTGATCATAAGACATAATAAATGTGCCGCAGAATTCAAGGACGTAAATGTGTGGCGATCTTCACAAAGTAAGTTTGCAAACTTTAAGTCCATTCGGATTCATAAGACTAGGCTAGAAATAAATTAAATACAGTGTTGAAATAGACATTTGATTTTGCAGCATTTGACCATAGATATACTTTAAGTTGGACACAAATTGTCTGAAAGAGAATTCCAGAGATAAGCTATAAAAAATAAAAAAAAAAACAGATCAAAGCAGTATTTTATGAAGAGTGTAATTTTTTAGAACATGGACACAGTCTCTAATATGGAAATCACTTTTAACATGCATCTCCAACATGGCAGACTGTTTTGCTAAGTAGGAAGCTCATGTAATCCAGCAGATGTCTCATGGTATCTGTAATATATCAATCTCATGAAATATAAGAGCTTTCTTTTGACATGGCAATTGTGCGTCACGTGAAAGCTCTTTTGTAGCATAGCAGGTTTCTCTTGTAACGCAGAATTCATCTTTCAACAAAAGCAGGTTTTGCAAGGGATTGAGGGTAGACATGTTGCATATCAGGTTGTTGTACACAGGGATTCAAAATCAGGTTGGGTTGCAGGTTGTCCTTGGACCAAAATGTGGCTACCTGAGGGCTAGTGGAGAGTTGATGTAATTTCTTCACCCTACACCAGGACTGCCAATGTACAGTATCTCACAAAAGTGAGTACACCCCTCGATGGTCAATAGTTGACATTTTACAAAAATACAAGTATTCATGAACAGCCAATGTTCTGCTTATTTACTCAACAACGATGGAGACAATGGCTCTATTACAATAACTGGGATACCAGAGTGATACAGCAGATACTGCCAGATAGAGAACAATCTGTTTATAAAACGTCACCTTTCCAGTCGAGAAATAGCTCCAGACATGACATCACTGTGTCCAGTTGATTAAGCAGGGCAATGACAAGTTGTAGTGGAGACTCGGAAGATGTCTACAGCAGAAAGGGCGGCATTTCTGGACTGCTGATACTAGGTTTGCATGCCAGGTTCATAGCTCATGAGATACATAGCTAATAGGTCAATGCTAAGAGCACTTAGTAGTCGTAAATACTTTCCTGAGTGCTGTAATTAGTTTGGCACATCATAAGCTCAAATTCTGATCTCACAATTGTATATGTTAGTGAGCAGGAAACTCAAACAGTGGAAAATATTGCTCCCCAGGCACATAAGAGGCACGCTGCCAGGAAGGAACATAAGAGCATACATGTGTCCATGCATGGAATACAATCAGAGAGCATTTCTTATAATCAACTCATGTGATGCAGAATTCTAACATGTATATTTTACATTTAATACCACAACACAACTAAATAAGAAGGTCTACTACAGAATGATGTTTTGTTGCAGCTCATAATTACCTATAGTGTGAGTCTTTATTTTCTGTTGAAAATGTAAATGTATGTTTACTTCACAATATTTTCCATTATGGCATGAACCAAAGGTGTTCTTTATGAAAGCTATCATAGGGAAAGAAGTTAAGTGTCTAGAGAGACTAAAGACAAACTTGAAAAAGGAGCTTCAATGTAAAAACTGTATTAATAGTAGGTAAAGGATAACCATACTTCAATGTAAACCTCTGACTTTTTCCAGTATTAGGTAAAAGGTAAAAAGTAATAGTAATACGTAAAAAGTAAAAGGTTCATCTAACAGTTTACTTCCTCCATTGCAGATATTTATCTTCCAGCCCATTCCAGCCAGCAGGAGCCCTGTGAGATAACCAGTTCTTCCAGGTAAATGGGTAAATGTGAATCTTTCAAGCCAAGATGCAGTCTTCAATACCTAAATGGCCAATTGTCAGGTCCGAACACTCTATTTTGGTGAGGGAGAAGGGTCCTTAGCCCTGTCTAAATTTCAAAACAGGCCAACTGAGTTTATGCAAGGCACCCCACTCAGGACTATAGCAGGTAAGCGAGGCAGCAGTAAGATTGTCACCTTTCTGGGAAAAACTCTTTCTCGGTAGCACTTTTGGCTCAATTCACAACGCTTTAACACCAAGATAAAGATAATTATTTTTAATAAAGAAGCAGTTATCAGTTTATTGAGATATAAAAATTAAAGAAATGTGGCTTTTGTAGATTGTTCCAGTTTCTTAACTTTTTAAACTTTTGTAACTAACTGTAAACATGCCTTGAATCTGCTTTATAAAACTTTAAAATGGAGTTCAGCAGTTTTTGGGACTTGTCTGTTTCAGGGTTCTTGGGAGTGGATTCTGTTACATGATCATCTCCCTTGTTGCAGGAATCTAGAAAGGGCTTCCATTTCTCTATTGTCTTATCACCAAAAGTCTTTGGGGGCTTACCTTGCAAGGTATACCCTCTGGACTGCTGAGGTCTCCTGTTTGCATTCTTCCATCACAATTCGGTCTTCTATGAATTGGCCACTCCTGACTTTTCTCTAGTGTTGGTCTCAATAATAAATGCTATAGGCCCCACTACCCTTCACATACTAGTGCATGTAGTGTGCAAGCCAATAAGGTTGGTAGAAAGCAACATAGGAAATAATATGAAATATATAATATGCATCTCACTGCCAGGTTAGCATAAAAAGCCAATGTGGTACTACTACAGTAGCATGCACATGTGTGGCACCTGGCCCACTGAAATAATGCAAAGATTATTTACCTAAGCAGTCCGTCTGCATCTAAAGTCTGTACGACATTTAACTTTTCTTAATGTGGAAATAGTTTACTTTGCTTGTCATACACTTAACTGGATAATGACAGTTTTTCAACTGCTTCATTCGTGGTGAAACATATTTGACACTTTACCAGGTGCTACTCATTCAAGCTGCTGGAATACTAACACTTGACAGCAAAAGGACTTGGCTGTCCTCAAATTATATCCTGAAGAAGAGGGGTCCTCCACATAAAGGTGTACCACCAATCAACTCTTTCATGGGATCCTGGTGTACTTGGCACCCCACATTTTAATGCGCTTGCTGACAACTGACAACCACAGCCTAAGTGTCTGTCCTAAAAAAAATAAGATTTTTGAATACAGCTTACCTGTAAAATCCTTTTCTTGGGAATACATCACGGGACACAGAGCCTTCATTACATAGTGGGTTAGATGGGCACCTTTGGTGATTGGACACTGGTTAACCCTAATTAAGGAGAATTCCTCCCCTATATAACCCCTCCCATTTGGGGAGCACCTCAGTTTTGTAGTAAAGCAATAAGTAACCATGTAAAAGCCCATAGAAGGGCTGGAGCTCTGTGTCCCGTGATGTATTCCCAAGAAAAGGATTTTACAGGTAAGCTGTATTCAAAAATCCTATTTTCTTGTTCATACATCACAGGACACAGAACCTTCATTACATAGTGGGATGTCCCAAAGCAATGCTCAATTTGAGAGGAGGGAGACACAGATCAGAAACATAGACCATAAATGGATCAGAGGAACTAAACTGCAGCCTGCAGTACACTGCACCCGAAGGCAGCATCCTCTTGCCCTCTTACATCCACCTGATAGAATCTAGTGAATGTATGGACTGAAGTCTCAGCCTTGCAGATATGAGCCATGGAGGCATGGTGAGGCACTGCCCAAGAAACACTAACAGCCCTATTTCAGTGTGCTTTAACTTGAAAAGGAGGAGCCTTCCTCTTTATATCATAAGCCTGAAAAATAACTTGATCCATCTAGAAAGAGTGGATTTTGACACTGCCTGGCCTTTTTTAGGGCCCTCCGGCAGAATGAATAATCAATCAGTCTTCTGAGCAGTTGCCTGCAGATAAATACTGACTGCTCTTACAAAATCAAGAGTGTGTAAAGATTCTTCTTTCACAGACTGCGGATCTGGAAAAAAGGATGGTAGGATCACATCTTGATTCTAATGGAATCCTGAAACCACCTTGGGTAAGAAGGACCGATGTGGAGGCATCACTACTCTGTCCTTGTGAATAATCAAATACGGCTCTTTGCAAGAAAGAGCTGCTAACTCTGATGCTCTCCTAGCAGAAGATATAGCTACCAAAAAGACCAACTTCTTAGTCAAAAGAGCTAAAAAAGCATGGTGCAATGGTTCAAAAGGTTGTCCCTGTAATGCAGATAAAACCAAATTAAGATCCCATGGGCACACCGGAGGTTTGACTGGCGGATTTAAGCGCAGTGCCCCCTGAACAAAGGGCCGGACAAGGGAATGTGATGCAAGTGGCTGCTGAAAAAATATTGACGTAGCCGAAATTTGGACCTTGATAGTGCTCAAGGCCAATTTCATCTCTAGGGCTGACTGGAGAAAGGTCAGGATCCTGCTAAGGACATGCTTTCTAAGATGCCATCCCCTGGGTTCACACCAGGAAACATGTGTCTTCCAGATTTTATAGTAAATAAGCCTGGAGGCCGGCTTTCTGGCATTAACCAGAATGGAAAGGACTGAATGCGAGAGCCCATGGTTTTTCAGAATATGGGTCTCAGCAGCCAAACCGTCAAATTTAGACTTCGTAAAGCAGGATGGTATATTGGACCTTGTGAGAGTAGATCTGGCTGGAGTGGAAGGACCCAAGTCCTGCCTACTGTCATCTTTACGATTTCTGCATACCAAGGTCATCTGGGCCAAGACGGAACTACCAAAAGGACCGACTTTGCTTCCCTTTTGACTCTCCCCAGGAACCTCAGAAGAACCGGATTTGGAGGGAAGGCATATATTAGATTGTACTGATCCCATGGAATTGTCAGAGCATCCGACCCCTGGGCAAGTACATCCCTTGACACAAAGTTGTCCAATTTCCTGTTGAATCTGGACACAAACAGGTCTACATCCGGGTTCCCCACTTTTGACATATGATCTGTAATATGTTGGGGTGTAGAGACCACTTTGCTGGACAAAGCTGCTGATGGCTTAGAAAATCCACTTGCCAATTTTCTACCACTGGAATGAAGACCGCAGATAGGGAAGAAACATGCCTTTCTGCCCATGCAAGAATGCGATTCACCCCTTTTTGGGCATCCAGACTTCTGGTGCCACCTTGGTGATTGATGTAAGCCGCTGCTGTGGCATTGTCAGACTGTACCCGAATAGGATGACATTGTAGTCTGAAAGACCAGTTCATGAGGGCCAAAAAAATTCCCCAAATTTCTAGGATATTGATGGGTAAGAGCCTTTCGTTTGTGGACCATCTTCCCTGAGTGCATGTTTCTTACAGAACTGCTCCCCGGCCTATCAGGCTGGCATCTGTGGTTTCGATTTTCCATGGTAGTGGAAGAAAGGTTTTGCCTTTCAAGAGATTTTTGGTCCGTAACCACCAATTATGGCTTTGACGTATCCTTGGGGATAGGCACATAGGAATATCCAAGGCATGAAGCTTCTTCTTCCAAGCCGCAGGGATGCTTTTCTGCAAAGGCATTGAGTGAAACTGGGCAAATGGAACAGCCTCGAAAGAGGTGACCATCTTTCCTAACAGTCTCATACATAGCCGAATGGAGGGACTAATTTTTAGACATGTGCATTCGTTTTCGTCCGAATGCATTTTCGTCCGAATTTCAGCTATTTTCGTTTTCGTTTTGACAAACGATAACGAAAGCACAAAATCCGAAAAACGAAAGATCCGACATAAATAAATGCTTTATTTTCGTTTTCGTTGTTACAACAGTTCGATATAGAATAGGAGATTCGACATGACTCTGACAACGTGTCTATAGAACCTATGGTCGAATGTGCCTAACCTTACCTCTATTAGTCCAAGATTATATAGAGAAAATATTCGACAGAGAAAAGATTTGACGGAGAGAAAAGATTCTGCAAGTTACTGTCCTAAAAAGTGTTTGGGGACCCGGGTCCTGCCCCAGGGGACATGTATCAATGCAAAAAAAAGTTTTAAAAACGGCCGTTTTTTCGGGAGCAGTGATTTTAATAATGATTAAAGTGAAACAATAAAAGTGTAATATTCCTTTAAATTTCGTAGCTGGGGGGTTGTCTATAGTATGCCTGTGAAGGGGCTCATGTTTCTGGGGCTTAGAACTGTCGCTGCACAAAGTGTCATTTATGCAGGAAAAAAAGTCCTTTAAAATCACTCGCAGCTATTATGAATAAGTCGGCTCCCGTAATACAGAGAACACTCATTGAAAGTCATTGATAAAAAAATAAATAAATAAATAAATAAAAAAGCGTGGGGGTCCCCCAAATTCAATTACCAGGCCCTTCAGGTCTGGTATGGATATTAAGGGGAACCCTGCCTCAAATTTAAGAAAAAATTTGACGTGGGGTTCCCCCTAAATATCCATAACCAGACCCTTCAGGTCTGGTATGGATATTAAGGGGAACCCCGCGTCAAATTGAAAAAAAAATTGACGTGGGGTTCCCCCTAAAAATCCATACCAGACCCTTTATCCGAGCACGCAACCTGGCAGGCCGCAGGAAAAGAGGGGGGGACGAGAGAGCGGCCCCCCCTCCCTCCTGAACCGTACCAGGCCACATGCCCTCAACATTGGGAGGATGCTTTGGTGGTCTGTGACCCCTCAAAGCACCTTGTCCCCATGTTGATGAGGACAAGGGCCTCATCCCCACAACCCTGGCCGGTGGTTGTGGAGGTCTGCGGGCGGGGGGCTTATCAGAATCTGGAAGCCCCCTTTAACAAGAGGACCCCCAGATCCCGGCCCCCCCCTGTTTGAAATGGTAAGGGGGTACAAAAGTACCCCTACCATTTCACAAAGAAAGTGTAAAAAAATGGTTAAATAAAACAAACACACTTTTGAAAAATTCCTTTATTAAAAATAAAAAAATAAAAAAAAGATTCCAGCGGCGGTAATCCACTCTTGCTATCCAGAGACGGACGGTCATCTCTCCAGCGATGTCTCATCTCTCCAGCGCAGCGAATCCTTCGTTCTTCTGTCTCCGCAGAGGAGACAATGCAAGGATTCCGGCTGCCTGACGTTTCTTATATACGGAGGGCGGGGCCACCCGTCACCTGACCCTGCCCCCTCTGACGCAAGGGGAAACCCGGGGTTCCCTGTGACGTATGGGTGACCCCGCACCCCTCTGATGTAACACAGGCAGGTTTCCGTTACATCAGAGGGGGGCGGGGTCACCCATACGTCACGGGGAACCCCGGGTTTCCCCTTGCGTCAGAGGGGGGCGGGGTCAGGTGACGGGTGGCCCCGCCCACCCTATATAAGAAACGTCAGGCAGCCGGAATCCTTGCATTGTCTCCTCTGCGGAGACAGAAGAACGAAGGATTTGCTGCGCTGGAGAGATGAGACATCGCTGGAGAGATGACCGTCCGTCGCTGGATAGCAAGAGTGGATTACCGCCGCTGGAATCTTTTTTTTATTTTTTTATTTTTAATAAAGGAATTTTTCAAAAGTGTGTTTGTTTTATTTAACCATTTTTTACACTTTCTTTGTGAAATGGTAGGGGTACTTTTGTACCCCCTTACCATTTCAAACAGGGGGGGGGCCGGGATCTGGGGGTCCCCTTGTTAAAGGGGGCTTCCAGATTCTGATAAGCCCCCTGCCCGTAGACCTCCACAACCACCGGCCAGGGTTGTGGAGATGAGGCCCTTGTCCTCATCAACATGGGGACATGGTGCTTTGAGGGGTCACAGACCCCCAAAGCATCCTCCCAATGTTGAGGGCATGTGGCCTGGTACGGTTCAGGAGGGAGGGGGGGGCGCTCTCTCGTCCCCCCCTCTTTTCCTGCAGCCTGCCAGGTTGCGTGCTCGGATAAAGGGTCTGGTATGGATTTTTAGGGGGAACCCCACGTCAATTTTTTTTTTTATTTGACGCGGGGTTCCCCTTAATATCCATACCAGACCTGAAGGGTCTGGTTATGGATATTTAGGGGGAACCCCACGTCAAATTTTTTCTTAAATTTGAGGCAGGGTTCCCCTTAATATCCATACCAGACCTGAAGGGCCTGGTAATTGAATTTGGGGGACCCCCACGCTTTTTTTTAAATTTATTTATTTATTTTTTTATCAATGACTTTCAATGAGTGTTCTCTGTATTACGGGAGCCGACAATTCATAATAGCTGCGAGTGATTTTAAAGGACTTTTTTTCCTGCATAAATGACACTTTGTGCAGCGACAGTTCTAAGCCCCAGAAACATGAGCCCCTTCACAGGCATACTATAGACAACCCCCCCCCTACGAAATTTAAAGGAATATTACACTTTTATTGTTTCACTTTAATCATTATTAAAATCACTGCTCCCGAAAAAACGGCCGTTTTTAAAACTTTTTTTTGCATTGATACATGTCCCCTGGGGCAGGACCCGGGTCCCCAAACACTTTTTAGGACAGTAACTTGCAAATTAGCCTTTAAAATTAGCACTTTCGATTTTGAACGTTGGAGTCCCATAGACTTTAATAGGGTTCTAAAGTATGCTATATAGTATATATACTAGCTCCGTCGAATCTTCTTTATACATTCGACAGACACCATAAGCCTTCAAAGACAGATTTGACCGTAATTCATGTGGATTTTCGGACGAATGCAATTTTTGAACGAAAAACGAAATAAATAAAAACGAATTTCGGGAGTAACTAAATAAATTAAGTTTTCGGACGAAAACGAAATTCCGAAACGAAATATTTTACTCTGCACATGTCTACTAATTTTGCTTAATACTAGGCAGACCAGAGCTTTTATGGCCTTGGCTTTTGGCTCTGGTAGGAACACCCTGCCTTGAGCGGTGTCTATGATCATGCCTAGATATTCCAACCTCTTTAACGGTTGCAAGGAAGACTTTTCTAGATTGAGAATCCAACCTAGGCTTTCCAGATGTTTCACTGCCTTGCAAACACTGTGGTTTAGGTATGCTACTGATCGCTCTGAGTAGCAAATCATCCAGATAAGCTATCACGGTTATGCCCTGGGCACTTAGATTCGCTAATAGCAGAGCTAGAACTTTTGTAAAAACTTGAGGAGCTGTAGCGAGACTGAAAGGAAGGGACACAAATTGAAAGTGGTGATGGCCTACCGCGAACCTTAGATATTTTTGGTGAGCGGGAAATATTGGCACATGGAGATATGCATCTTTGATATCTATTAATGCCATAAATTCTCCCCCTTGAAGGGTGGAGACCACTGAGCGGATTGACCGAATGCAGAAGGACTGAATGTGCAGGAATTGATTCAGGTCTTTTAGATCTAGGATGGGTCTGACATCTCCATTTTCTTTTGGAACCGTGAAGAGATTTGAAAAAAACCCTGAACCCTGATCCTCTGGGTTCACCTCTACTATCACCCCCTGGGATAGTAGGCGATCTAAGGCCTCTTTACTGGATCTCTGGAGGCCTTTGACCTTAGGAATCAAGATGGTGGAAGCTCTTGGAACTCTAGCTTGTAGCCCAGAGATACTGAGGAGACTACCCATCTGTCTTTAACCTCTTCCCGCCAGGGGGGGGGTGCCCCTTCACAGGGATGCTTTGGGGCCCTGCTTGGCAGATTTTTGTCCCCATGTCTTCTTCTGACCTTGGGCATGACCTTAGGCCTTTCCTCTGGAACTAGATTGGGAAGGCCATTGCCACTGCCTAGAGCTTGATGCTCCAGGGGATGAGGAAAGAAAACATTTAAATGATGTCCGTTTACTCTTTTTAATTGGTAAATGCGTAGATTTACCACCAGTAATCCTTTGGATGAATTTATCCAGATTATCCCCAAATAAGCTCTCCCCTTTGAAAGGGAATCCAGTTTTCATGCAAGTATTTGTTGCATGAACAACCTGCTGCCCAATGCTTAAGCCACAGAGAGCTGCGCATGTGCACTAACAGGAGAGACAAACAAGATGATTGCTGGACTGAATCCAGAAAGGCATAAATCTTAAAACACAGAAATTGAGGAAGGTCTGCATAATTCCCCACTTCCTCACTGGGAAAGAGGTTAAGCATATGCTTAGCTTGTTCCTTGAGGAATTGGCATAAACCAACGGTTGCGACTGTAGGTTGGACTACAGCGCCAGCCACGGAAAAGGAGGCTTTTAATAAAGTTTCCAGCTTCTTATCAGTTGGATCCTTAAATACCTGAGCATTGTCCAGAGAACAGGTCAGGTTTTTATTCACACAAGAGACAGCCGCATCCACGGATGGAACCTCCCACTTCTTGATGAAGCTTTCCTCCAGAGGATAAAGCATAGAAAACCTTTTAGGAGGAGAAAACAGTTTATCAGGATGTCCCCAGTCCTCATACAACAATTTATCCATTAAAGGATGAATTGGAAAGGTAAAGGCAGTCTGTGGGATCTTTCTGACCCCTAAGGAGGAAACAGAGGAAGTGGCAGCCTCAGCAGAGGGCATCCTGAATGTGGTACACACTAACTCAGTATAATACTGGACCTGCCTCTTGAGTGCCTGAGAGGTAGAAACTTTCTCCTCTTCCTCATCCGACTGCTCTTGATCCCTATCCCTGGATAAGGATCTTTCCTCGTTGTCAGAAGAATCATCTGAAAGAGAAACTGCAGCAGAGGGAGGGGATCTACCCATTTTCCTGCTATCTTTTAAGGAAGCTGTAACAAAACTAATAATCCTCCCTTCGAAACCTTCCAATGTAGCCTTAAGGGAGTCTTCTGTGACATACACTGGGGCTGCAACATTGGGAGAGGCTGCAAAACCCGACAGGGGCACTGACTCATCCTGTGAGGCTGGCTCACGGGGGGGTGGTAATCTACAGGCATCTTTAGGACTCCTAGACGTAGGCTGTGATTTCTTTGTGCCTTTATTACCTCCCCATGAGGTCCTCTTACAAGGAGACATAGTCCCAAGCTACAAAGCAGAGGTACAAGTACATATGCAATCACTGTTGTGCTAAAGTCTTATAATATACATATATGCTCAATACTGCACAACCTGATACAGAGTAGGTGTCTTAGGTTTACCTGGATCCACCCACTTTAGGATGCTTACTGCCCACAGCTCTGTGTCCATCTGCTTACAGGGCTCTGACACTCTGGGCTATTCAAAATAGCCGCCTGGCGTCTGCGCACTGGTGTGCCGTTCACGGCACCGCAACCATGCCCCCCCCTGTTCCTCTGCCAGAACTGAAAAAGCTAGAA